>NC_089257.1:62407381-63029053 GCF_963930625.1 Muntiacus reevesi
GACGTTACTCTTTTGCCCCTTGTAATTTAGTAAAAAATTTTGTGCAGAGGTACTTTGAGACTGTATATATCCTGTTCCGCTTCAAACTTTTACCCATTAGTTTCTTTGGCTTAATGAATTTTTACCATGATGGTTGCCAAATGGTGATTTTTTCAATTTACTATTCCTTTTAATTTATTAGTTGTCATTCTAAATGTAAGGAAAGAATTTCTCTTCTACCCATTCACTTATTTATTCATTTTTATATCAGTATGGACATATAGATTCCTATTTTATTCAGTGTATTATAACCTTTGACTGTCATTATTTATTTGATGCTCAGATTTTGTTAATGAGAGTCCCCATCAAGCCCCTTTTATGTTCTTTTGCTTTGTCTGCATTATTCTTTAAGCATCTCTTTTATTTCTGACACAGAAAGACGGTCCAGATTTATCTCGTACTTTCCCTATCTCAGCTCTGGAATCAATCATTTCCCCAAGGGTCCCAGGTTTCTTTTAGTGGAGGATGGTATTTAGACACCAGGATTTAGGTAGTAGAGGTGTTAATTGCCATTGGAGTATTGTTGTTTTCGGACTTGCCAGGTGGTGCTAGTGGTAAAGAACATGCCTGTCAATGCTGCAAATGTAAGAAACACGGGTTCGATCCCTGGGTCAGGAAGATCCCCTGGAGGAGGGCATAGCAACCCACTCCAATATTCTTGCCTGGAGAATCCCATGGACAGAGGAGCCTGGTGGGCTACAGTTCATAGGGTTGCCAGCCAAAGAGTTGGAAGTGACTTAGCACACACGCATGCATTGTTGTTTCCAAGCTCTCAGTGGATAAAGCTAGAAAATATGTGTATCCAGAACTCCACTTGCAGATCCTTGCCTTCCTGAGAGGCTAGTCATTCTTATTCTGCTTAGATACCCATAATCTGTTTGGGGCCACTGTCACATCCAGCCCAACCCCATTCAGATGTTATCTTCCCTCCCTTTTGGCTCTAACATATCACATTGGCTATGGACATAACTCCTTATTCTGCTCAAACTCTGATCTCCCAAACTGCATGGCTGCCCCTGCCTCCCCTGGACAAATACTCTCCTTGTCCTGCCCAGGCCCTGACACCAAGCTTGGGGCTGTTGCCTCCTATCCCTCAATGCTTTGGGCTTCCCAAGTGGTACAGTTGGTAAAGAATCTGCCTGCCAGTACAGGAGATGCAAGAGACTTGAGTTTGATCCCTGGGTCGGGAAGATCCCCTGGAAGAGGAAATGGCAACCGACTCCAGTATTCTTCCCTAGGAAATCCCATGGACACAGGAAGAACCTGGCGGGTTACAGTCGATGGGGTCTCAAACAGTTGGACATGACTTAGCAGCAGCAGCAGCAGCCTTGATGACAGACAGCTTGATGGCCTGTCTGACTCATCTGGCCTCTAATACCCTGGCAGGCAGCTGCTGCCGCCACTCCCATTCCCTCTACAAATATTCTCTTTACCCGACTTGGGTTCAATACCTATGTGGAATCCTTGTCACTCTACTTAGACGTCAACAGCCTATACCTGGCTGCCAGTGTCACCACCACTGTCTCCACCCCACAGAAGTCCTGCTTCATCCTGCTTTAATACCACCTCTCCCAACCTCTCGTAGATATCTAGCTGCTCGTACCCATGGCTTTGGGACTAAATTAGTGAAGGGGAATAGAAGAGAGGAAGACAGAAGGCAGATTTCTACCTAGTCTATTTTCTGTAAGTAGTTTTTTCTATTTGTTCTGGTCTCATCTTCATATAAGAGGACATTCTCAGATACCTAGTGATTCTTGGTTGTCTATGTGGGGGTGGGTGGGTGGAGGGGAGTGTTTGTTTATCATCTGGGTACTTTACTGATCTTGCAGTTCTATTTCTTTGAGGAACAGCTAAAGACTGTATCTTTGGGTCTTGTCTCTTTTACCTGCTCCAGAAACTAGACCTCCAGCTTTCTGTTGGAATGAGGGAAGAGAGAGGAGAGGTTGCCCAGCCACTTGCGGTCAGTGAGAGATTCTGGATGTCTAACAGCATTTTAACCAGACTCTCAGTCCATCTCCTGCTCATAGTCCCTCTTCTCCACAACTTCAAGAGGTACCAATATCATCAGTTCCTGAGCCCTTGCAAGTTGTGTGGTGGAAATCCAAGTTGCTTCTTGGCTTACTCTGTCAGTTTAGGAAGCTGCTTCCCTGGTTCTGCTAACTCAGTCACCGTTACTCTCCTCTCTTGTTCTCTTTGTTCTTAAGCAGTGTTTTGTTTTGTTTTGTTTTCAGTCTCTTTTCTGTCATTTTAGTAGAGTTTCAAAAGGAAGTGGAATTAAATGTGTGTTTAATCTGGCGTTGCTTACTGGAACTCCAGTTTGAACTTTTAGGCTTTTAATTTGCCTTCATGACTCAGTATCGAGGTCAAAAGCCCAAAGACAAATTTTTAAAATTGCATCTTCTTTTAACCCCTCATCTTTTTAGTTCCTTTGTGTTTCTTTCCATTTGGCTGTTCTTACCATTGACCTGTTTGCCATCTCATTCACTGTCCTATAGAATCCTCATTGCAATAGCAACAATAACAGTAATAAACAAATCTTGATTTCTCCCTGTTGATGAATAATTATTTGACCCAAAGTATAACTTGGGAACAGCCTCTCAGAAAGCGCTGAGAACAGTTCAGCCCATTAAAGGTCAAAACACAGTTATATCAGTTTTTGAGACAGAGGGCTCTATTATATTAAGTGATATATTATCGGCAGTTTACACAATCCAGATTATGGGTTGTTGTGGTTATAATATTTAAGAAGGAAGGATATCTCCTGAGGAGTTGTGACCCTTGATGAGATCAAGAAAGATGTTATCTCCTAAGGAGATCTAGTTAATGCAGATACATAATACACACCAAAGGGAAAGGAGGAAGCTCAAATGGGCAAAGAAAGATTTTGTTTAAATTTTTCTTGTCATGACCTAAAATATAAAATTATAAAATTCATCATCCTTTAGCCACAGATCAAATTTATCCCAAGGCCTGGTGATTCTAGGTTCTCTAGAACCTACCACTTCCCTCCCTCCACACTTGATTCCCACTCAAACCTTCATTTCCCACCTGGACTGCCTTCTGATCTTCCTGCCTCTTGCCTAGCTTCATTCCATGCATCTAATTTCTTTTTCTAAAAGACAGATTCGGGGACTTCCCTGGTGGTCCAGTGGCTAAGACTCCGCCCTCCCAATGCAGGGGGCCCAGATTCTATTCCTGGTCAGGGAACTAGATTTCACATGTCACAGCTAAGAGCCCATATATTGCAACTACAGATCCCACATGCCGCAACTAAAACTTGACACAGCCAAATAAATAATTAAAAAGAAAAAAAGTGTGATTGTGACTTTTGCCCAGGTCACAGTTTTAAAATTCAAAGTTGAGTGCTTTCAGGGGAGTGTGCAGGTTGGCAGTCTTTGTGGGCCCCCTTGCTTCCTCTAGGACATTGATTTAGGCCACCTGCCTTCCCCTAAAGGCATTTGAGCTTCTGATTCCCTGCTTAAATGATTTCTGCATTGCCCTCAGGTAAACTACAAACTCTATCTGACCTACAAGACCTGCATGATCTGGCCCTGCCCACCTCTCTTCAGCCTCATCTTTCCCTATAGCTCTGTTCTCTTGCCAACTGGAACTACTTTTATTTCAAACATGCCAAACTGCATCTTGCCCCCAGGCTTTGTGTGTGCACTTCTCGTTCTCCCCTCCCCATTCATCTGGCTAATTCTGACTCATACCTCTGTCTCAGTTTAGACTTAATTTCTTTTGGAAAACCCTGCCAGTTATGTGCCCCCTCCTGCTGACTCTTGCAGGGAACTCTTGTCTACTTCCTCTATAATAGCACTTATCACACATAATTATAATTACCTGTTTATTGTTTTATTGTTCTATCCCCAGAATGTGTCTCAGTATTTCCACACAGGCTGTTCTGTGCTTAGTCACTCAGTCATGTCCAGCTCTTTGGGATCCCATGGACTGTAGTCTGCCAGGCTCCTCTGCCCTTGGGGATTCTCCAGGCAAGAATACTGGAGTGGGTTGCCTTCCTCCAGGGGATCTTCCCAACCCAGGGATCGAACCCAGGTCTCCCACATTTCAGGCAGATTCTTTACCAGCCAAGCTACCAGGCATGTGTGCTCAATTGCTCAGTCGACTCTTCGACCCCTTGGACTGTAGCTCACCAGGCTCCTCTGTCCATGGGGTTTCCCAGCAAGAATATTGGAGTGGGTTGCCAGGATCTTCCCCAGCCAGCGGTCGAACCTGGATCTCCTCCATTGCAGGCGGATTCTTTACCACCTGAGCCACCAGAGAAGCCCAAGTTATAAACAGTATTTCTGAAATAAAGTTGATCAATTGAATTTAGACCTCTAGGTTTGTCTTAGATGAATGATGATACCATTAACCAAGATAAACAATACAAGAAGGCCAGGGAGGTTGCGGGGGTTAGACACAGGATGAAAGGCCAGTGAGGCAGCCAGGATAGATGTATCTAGTCACTAGATGGACACAAGTCTAGGGGTTATACAGTTGGTGGTTAACAACACACTAAATGCCTGGTGACCTCATGATGGGTGAGATCATCTGTGAAGGGAAAAAAGAGAATCAGGAAAAGTGGAGTCCTTAGGAGTCAGGTGAGGAAGATACGGAGAAACAGTGCTTATTCAACAATATGTAACACTGGAGAGTAACATGTTCCCATGTGTGTTTTATAAATTCCCCCTGGATGCTTACTGGTAGTCTACTGGGAGTGTGAGAGAACAAAGAGAGCTATAGGCAACTGAGTTTGGAAAATCATGCTCTAAATAAATTTGAACAAATTTGTTCTGTGTAGGATTTTACATTTAATATATTCACATTGTGATTTCCCCCGAGGGAAACATATTCATGCATTCATTCAATTCAACAAACATCTTTTACGTCCTAGAATATAGGACTATTCAGTAAAAATCAGATAAGGGCCCCTGCCCTCAAGAACATGCATTTCTCAGAAAAGTCAGATATTAACTAATTAAACAAATTAACTGCAAGTGAGCTAACTGCTACAGAGTTGAAGCACAGGATGCTATAAAGGAGTTTAATAGGAGGAACTGGAACACACTCTTTCATTAGAGCCACTCAAGGGACCAGGGTTCTGTGGAACCAAATTGAGGAAGTGTGGCTGTAGAAAGGTCAAGTAGGCTGAGAAGTGGAGCATATGTCCGTGGATCTAAAAACAAAGAGGTCATTCATGGTACTAGTGAGAGCTGTTTCACAGAGTGGGAGTGGATGAGGTCTAGACAGACAATCCACTCTTTGGTCAAATAAAGGAAGAAGCAACAGGGTTGCAGCTGCAAGGGGAAGAGAAAGTCAAGGGTAAACCTTTAGTCTTTAGTCTGAGGAGTCTTACACCTATTTGCAAGTTAAAAGAAAAGCTAGACAGTTTGCACTTAAAATAGTGAGGACACTCATTCAGGTATTCACTTGTACATATTTGGTATATTCTTTGCTCCAGGGACTGTACTAAGCACTTGGGATACAGTGGGGAATAAAATATACATTGTGTTCCCTGGTCACCTATATTCTAATAGGGAAGACAAACACTAAACAAGTAATCATGGTGGACTTCCCTGGCGGTCCACTGGTTAAGACTTCGTGTTTCCACTGCAGGGGCAAGGGTTTGATCCATGGTCAGGAAACTAAGATCTCACATGCCATGCATCCAGAAACAAACAAACACCTCCCCAAACCAAGTCATCATGAAGAAATATAATAATTAGAACTCTGATATGAATTATGAAGAAAATAAACAAGATCCTGTGACAGAGGACAGGGTGTATGTGTGTTTGGGAGGGTCTTTGAGAAATGACATTTGCTTGAAGAACAAGAAGCTAGCTGTGTAAGGAGAGAGGAGACGTGCTTCTGTTAGAGAAGACAGTAGGTCTTGAGGTGGGAAAGAGTTTGCTGATGTTAAGAACTTCCAAGGGCCACTGTGGCTGGCGTAGAATGAGCAACAAGGAGAGTCGCAGGAGCTGAAATAGGAAGGATAGGTAGGACTTGGATATTATAGGCCCTTGCAGACCAGGGAAGGGAAATGGGAGCAGATTCTCAGCATGTTGGGAAGCTATTGACAATGCAAGGTGCCAATACTGTCATTTACATGAAAAATATCACTGAGGCTGTGTGAAGAACAGACTGGGATAAGACAAGAAGGGGAAAGTAGGGAGCCCAGTTTAGGACACAACAGCAGGAAACAGGCCAGTGGAAAATAATTCTGTCTGGTTGATGTTGGAGGCAATGGGGTAATAAGGAGCAGACAGATTCGGGAAATATTTTAGAGATTGAACCCATGGGACTTGGCGATGCATTGGATATAAGACAACAGGAAAAGATCTAGGACGAGGAAGCAGAAATTGAGATAATATGTAATTCCTTTGGAAGGATTATTTTTGAAAAGGAGACTAAAGGGAATGTACAGTTTAATTTGCTCACGAGTCCATTCAGTAAACATTTACTGAGCACCTATCAAATGTCAGGCCCTATGTCAGGTGTTGGACATACAAAGAATGAGGCATAGATAGATCCAGTACTTGTGAACCTACAACCAAGTTATCTCTGATGCCAAGAGATGTGCACAGTAATAGAAATTTGCACAATGGTGGCACCAATGTGGGAGTGCTTCACTCTGCCTGGAGCATTAGAAGGAAGGGATGTCAGGGAAGATGTAAGGCTAGATTCTGTGGAAGATGAGTCTAGAGGTAGAGAAGGGAAACTAAGGACTGAGCTCTGCAACCTTGAGCTTTTGCACAAAGTAGCAAGCAGTCAGGCTGCCCCAGTGGCTCAGCAGTAAAGAATCCACCTGCTGGGAAATCCAGAAAATCCAAGTTTGAAACCTGGGTTAGGAAGATTCTCTGGAGAAAGGCATGGCATGGCAACCCACTCCAGTATCCTTGCCTGGAGAATCCTATGGACAGAGGAGCCTTATAGGTTACATTCCATAGGGTCGCAAGGGACAAAACTGAAGTGACTGAGCAGGAACACACACACAGGAAGCAGTCATCTGCTGTCAGTCAGTAACAGGTTAGAAGACTTGAAAGAATGTTACATATTTTGTTTGTGTTCTCTGTAGGTGAAGTCATTGGTTTTGCACTTTCAGCAACCAGCAACCCAACCTTAGTCACAGGGTATTTTATATTCATCCAGAGAAAACATAGAAAGCAAATCTCCAAAAATGTCATCATCTCCTCACGTTACTTATTACACTATTATTTACTCAACATTTTTTGTTGTCGTTGTTCAGTTGCTCAGTCGTGTCCAACTCTTTTTACCCCAAGGACTGCAACATTCCAGGCTTCCCTGTCCTTCATTGTCTCCCAGAGCTAGCTCAAACTCGTATCAATTGAGTCAGTAATGCCATCCAACCATCTCATCCTCTGCTGTCCCCTTCTCCTCCTAGTCAGCTCCCTGGTAGCTCAGACAGTAAATCATCTGCCTGCAATGCAGGAGACTCGGATTCGAGGAAGATCCCCTGGAGAAGGAAATGGCAACCCACTCCAGTACTCTTGCCTGGAAAATTCCATGGATGGAGGAGCCTGGTAGTCTATAGTCCATGGGGTCGCAAAGAGTCGGACACAACTGAGCGACTTCACTTTCACTTTTTCCTCCTACCTTCAATCTTTCCCAGCATCAGAGCCTTTTCTAATGAGTCAGCTCGTCACATCAGGTGGCCAAAATACTGGAACTTCAGCTTCATCATCAGTCCTCCCAATGAATATTCAGGGTTGATTTCCTTTAGGATTAACTGGTTTGATCTCCTTGCAGTCCAAGGGACTCTCAAGAGTCTTCTCCAGCACCACACTTCAAAAGCATCAATTCTTCAGCACTCAGCCTTCTTTATGGTTCAACTCTCACATCCAGACATGACTACAGGAAAAACCATAGCTTTGACTATACAGAATTTTGTCAGCAAGGTAATATCTCTGCCTTTTAATGTGCTGTCTAGGTTTGTCATAGCTTTTCTTCCAAGGAGCAAGCGTCTTTTAATTTCAAGGGTGCAGTCACCATTTGCAGTGATTTTGGAGCCCAAGAAAATAAAGGCTCTCACTGTTTCCTCTGTTTCCCCACCTATTTGCCATGAAATGATGGGACCAGATGCCGTGATCTTAGTTTTCTGAATGTTGAGTTTTAAGCCAGCTTTTTCACTCTCCTCTTTCACTTTCATCAAGAGGCTCTTTAGTGCCTCTTTGCTTACTGCCATACAGGTGGTGTCATCTGCATATCTGAGGTTATTGATATTTCTCCCGGCAATCTTGATTCCAGTTTGTGCTTGATCCAGTCTGGGATTTCACATGATGTACTCTGCATATAAGTTAAATAAGCAGAGTGACAATATATAGCCTTGACATACTCCTTTCCTAATTTTGAACCAGTTCTTTGTTCAATGTCCAGTTCTAACTGTTGGTCCTTGACCTGCATACAGATTTCTCAAGAAGAAAGTAAGGTGATCTGGTATTCCCATCTCTTTAAGAATTTCCCACAGTTTGTTGGGATCCACACGGTCAAAGGCTTTAGCCTAGTCAATGAAGCAGATGTTTTTCTGGAATTCTTTTTCTATGATCCAACGGATGTTAGCAATTTGATCTCTGCTTCTTCTGCCTTTTTTAAATCCAGCTTGAACATCTGGAAGTTCTCGGTTCATGTACAGTTGAAACCTAGCTTGGAGAATTTTGAGCATGACCTTGCTAAGCATGTTAGATGAGCACAATTGTGTGGTAGTTGGAACATTCTTTGGCATTGCCTTTCTTTGGAATTGGAATGAAATCTGACATTTCCCAGTCTTCTGGCCACTGCTGAGTTTTCCAAATTTGCTGGCATATAGAGTACAGCACTTTAACAGCATCGTCTTTTAGGATTTGAACTAGCTTTGTTTGTAGTGATGCTTCCTAAGAACCACTTGACCTCGTACTGCAGGATGTCTGGCTCTAGGTGAGTGATTACACCATCGTGGTTATCTGGGTCATTAAGAACTTTTTCTTATAGTTCTGTGTATTCTTGCCATCTCTTCTTTTTTTTTTTTCCATCTCTTCTTAATATCTTCTGTTTCTGTTAGATATGTACCGTTTCTGTCCTTTATTGGACATTTCATCTTTGCATGAAATATTCCCTTGGTATCTCTAATTTTCTTGAAGAGATCTCTAGTCTTTCCCATTCTGTTATTTTCCTCTAATTTTTTTTGCATTGCTTGATTAACAAGGCTTTCTTATCTCTCCTTGCTATTCTTTAGAACTCTGTCTGCAGATGGGTTTATCTTTCCTTTTTTCCTTTGTCGTTAGCTTCTCTTCTTTTCTCAGCTATTTGTAAGGCAACAAATAAGTCAACATTTTTAATTGTAACTGAATTTTTTTCCTTCCAGCTTTATTTATAATTATTTATAATTGACATCCAGAACTGAATAAGTTTAAGGAATACGGAATAATGATTTGACTTACATACATCATGAAATGTTTAGTGACCATCCATGATTACATACAGATATAAAATAAAAGAAATAGAAACAAAAATTTTTCTTGTGATGAGAACTCTTAGGATTTTCTCTCTTAACCATTTTGTTATACACTCTACAGCTGTGTTGATTATATTTATCATATTGTACACTACATCCTTAGTAATTATTTATGTTATGCATGGAAGTCTATACCTTTTGATTGCCTTCATCCAGTTCTTCCTGCCCCAACTTGCCTCTCTGGTAACCACAAATCTGATCTTTTTTCCAATGGGTTTATTTGTTTGTGTTTTATTCAAGTATAGTTGCTTTACACCACTGTGTCAATTTCTGCTGGACAGCAAAGTGAATCAGCTGCATGTATACATATATACCCTCTTTTTTGGAGTTCTTTCCCATTTAGGTCACTACAAAGTACCAAGTAAAGTTGTTTGTGCTACACAAAAGGTTCTCATTAGTTATCTGTTTTATAGGTAGTGGTGTACATATATCAATTCTAATTGTCTGTTTTTGAAGTATAATTGATCTATTAGACTATGCTCATTCTACTACACAGCATAGTTATTTGTTATTTCTACACATTTCAAAATGATCACAATAAGTTTAGTTACCATATGTCGCCTTACAAAGAACATAGTTATCGATTATATTCCCCACATTGAACGTTTCACACCCACATCTCTTTTACTTTGTAACTGGAAGTTTGTACCTCTTAATCTTCCTCACTTATTTCTTTCTTCCCTTCACCCTTATTCAACAATATTTAATGAACATTTCTTGTGTATCTGGCATAGAATAAACGAATGAACACTGAATAAATGAACAAAAGAATAAATGGTTGAATGAATAAACAGGTAAAGAATTACAGCTGTCACTGACACTAAAAACAAGATTTAACTAAAAATTCGATACCAATTATATTTTTAGCTACCCCACCTTTAGCATCGAAACCTTTAGTTACCTAGATCACCCACTATAAAAATAGCTATTGTTTACTGAGGCTTGCAATGAGTTAGGCCCTCTGCTAAGCATTTTATGTGTTATTTCTCATGTACTCTTCTCACAACCACCCCAGAGGCAGGGGTATCATCCTGATTTTCCAGATGAGAAAACAGGTTTAGGGAGGTGAAATAGCTGGGGAATTCAAGCTCATCTCTTACTCCAAAGTCAGGTCTCAACACTATGCATAGTTTTCATTCTTCCCCTACTTCCAAAAGACAATTATGCTTTTGCATAACTATTACCTGATCTTTTGAACCCATACTCTGAAAATGTTACTGAAATCCTTAGGAGTAGGAAATCCTACTCCTAAGCTTCTACTTTTGTTGGCTGGTAGAACACAAGAGGCATCATCTACAAAGAGGGAAGGTGATCTTCAACGCTGGTGCCTCTGATTGTGGGCACCTAAACTGATACCTCCTACCATAGTCATCATTTCACTCTTTCCTACAAATTACCAGCCAATGAGTGTGGAGAATCTCAGTGATCAACAAGTTTATAAACATGAACTAGTTTTCCTATGTGGAAAAGAGAATTATAAGACAATAATGCTTGCCTTCAAAGAATTTCCAATCTAGTAGAAGAAATAGGATCACACACACAAAAAAACTCAATAAAAGCAAACTAGCTAGTGTGTACTTGAATACTAAATTATGTGGCACAGCCCAGCAACAAAGAGCTTGGGAGACCTGACATTTGGAGTCAACTGGGGCAAAGGAAATCAACATATATTGATTTTTTTTTTTAACCTAACATACTTAGAATGTGTTAGATATTTTGCTAGACTCTTCACATATGTGATATTTTAATGTATTATCCAGTCTTATTTAACAAACACTTTATGAGTTTTCTACTATATTTATACAAAATACTTTACTATGTGTTATTGATGAAAGACATAGGAACATGACTTGCTTCCTGTCCTCAGTGAGCTTAGAAATAAGACATATGTACAAATGGCTATGAAGGCTTTCCCCATGACTCAGCTGTAAAGAATCCGCCTGAAATGCAGGAGCTACAGTTTCTATTCCTGGGTCGGGAAGATCCCCTGGAACTCATGGCAACCTACTCCAATATACTAGCCTGGAGAATCCCATGGACAGAGGAGCCTGCTGGGCTACAGTCCATAGCATCACAAAGAGTCAGACACAACTGGAGCGACAGCACACAGGCACAAATGGCTATGAAACAAGGCTATAAAAAACAGTGGTTGTATAATTTATTACCCAAATTGGAATATTTTTTAGAAGAAACAGACACTATTAATAGTTACTGTGGAGCAATCCAGGCATTAAACCCAGACTACTCTGAACAATCCAGGTTGTATCATCTCAGCAGGGAAAGAACTTGAAGTGGTGGCCAGCACAAAAGAGCAATTAGGATGAATCAGTGAAACCAGAAATGGGCTGAGTTGGGCTTGCTGCTTGGGAGGGCACAGGCAATAAACATGCAAACAAAGGCACAGGCAATAAACAGGCAAACAAAATAATTTTAGGCAGCTTAATGTGGTAAAGAGTGAGGGGGAAGTTGTTGTTTAGTCACTGAGTCGAGATCGACTCTTCTGTGACCCCATGGACTGTAGCCCGCCAAGCTCTTCTGTCCTTGGGATTTCCCAGGCAAGAATCCTGGAATGGGTTGCCATTTCCTTCTCCAGGGCATCTTCTTGGCCCAGGGTTTGAACCCGTGTCTGTTGCATTGGCAGGCGGATTCTTTACCACTGAGCCACTAGGAAAGCCAGGGTGGGGAAGCAGACTACTTTAAAAGGCATGGTCAGGGGAATTCTCTGTCGTTCCAGTGATTATGGCTCTGTGCTTACATTGCCAAGGGCCTGGGTTCTAACCCTGGTTGGGAAACTAAGACCCTCGAAGCCTCATGGCACAGACAAAAAAAAAGGTCATGTTCAGTGGGAACACATCTCAGAGGCAATAACATTTAAGCTGAAATTTGAATGATGAAAAGAATCGAGAAATTGAAAGACAAAAAAAAAAAAAAAAATTCTCAAGTAGAGTCTAACCTCAGCATAATCTGAAGGTCCGTAGGACCAGCCTCACATCCATGGGGTTTAGAGTGAGGAGGTTCTAGAGGCTCCCTACTTAGTGTGAAGAGAAAGGAGGGAATTTAAATTTTATTCTGTAGGTAATAGAGAATCATTAAAGAGACTTGAACAGATGTGACTGGAAAAATTATCCTGGTGCTAGTGTATAAGGTGGGTTAGCAAGGGAAAGAGGTTAAAGCAAGAAATCCAGGTAGCTATTGAAATAATCCAAGCAAGAGAAAAAACTCCTGGATTGGGACAGTGGCAATAATAATGGAAGAGGAGAGATGAAAGTAATACCCCAGAGCAAGAACAGGTAGGATTTCATAACTGGATGATGTCACCTAGCATAGTGACAGTCCTGAGGTAAATGCTAGCTCCTCCCTCCTCTAACTCAGGTAATGGAAGTGAGGAAGACTATTTTTGTTTGTTGTTTATAATCAAGAAAAACCTGGACAGGACACAGGTTCAAGTTAAGAGGAAGAACCACAGTCCAGTGCTTAAGATTGAGCTCCCAAAGCAGGGGGCCTGGGTTTGATCCCTGATCAGGGAACTAGATCCCACATGCTGCAACTAAGAGTTCCATGCTGCAACTAAGACAAAGTGCAGCCAAATAAATAAGTTTATTTTTAAAAATGAAGGTGGTTACCATTGGTATATTTTATTTTTAAAGGGATAGATGTGAAGGGGGGTTTCCCTGGTGGCTTAGTGGTAAGGAATTCACCTAACAATGCAAGAGAGGCAGGTTCAATTTCTGGATCGGGAAGATTCCCTAGAGAAGGAAATGGCAACCCACTCCAGTATTCTTGCCTGGGGAATCCCATGGACAGAGGAGCCTGGTGGGCTACAGTCCCTGGGGTCACAAGACAGTAGGATGCAACTGAGCAACTAAATAGCAAAAACAACAAAGATGTGAAAGTTAAGAGAGTCTAGAGATAGGAAAATGTGATACTTTATCTTCCAAGAGGGAATCAACAGAAGTCTGTTGTGGGAGGTGGAAAGTTAATGAAGCTTCTATGGAACATCTTTGATTCTAAGGTGGGCTTATGAATAGAAGAAAAAGTTTAGAATGCTGCTTCGGGAAAAAGTTTGCCCAACAGTGATTCTCACCCTTGACTGTACATTATACTCTTCCTGGGAACTTTCAAGCAAAAAATTATACTGGACCCCCTGCCCCAAGGGTTCTGATTTAACTCCTCTGGATGGGACCCGGGCATCCATGTTTTCAAAAGTGCTTGTGTTGACACTAACGATTAGCTCTGATTGCAAACTACCAGAGAGAGTTTCTAGGGCCTCAGAAAGGGCTCAGCTGAGGTGTGGAAGCAAGAATTTGTTGTTGAGTCAATTAGCTTGGTTTCAGGGTTCTCTCTAGCACCAACATTCCCTGAGCAGAAGCTGTGGAATCAGAGCATGGCTCTTGTTTACTGAGGTTGGTAAGGCACTAAGCTGAAGGAGAATAGAGGCGGGGAAAAGAACTGATTGGCCCACCACAGATTGCCTAATCTGACAGAAAAAGCTGAGGTTCAGATGAAAGGCGATAAACCAATAATAGCAACACCGCATGATTGGTTTTTGAGTGCTATCTACCCACTACAAAAATACAGCAACTTGTACAAATTCTTTGGAAAAGGAAACGGCAACCCACTCCAGCATGCTTGCCTGGAAAATCCCATAGACAGAGGAGCCTGGTGGGCTACAGTCCATGGGGTCACAAAGAGCCAGACACGACTGAGCACTCACCACAGCTCTAAGGCCTATTTCCCCCATTTTATAATTGGGGAAAGTGAAGCTCTGATGTTAAGAAAGTTTCCCAAGTTTATGCAGTTAACAAGTGGCAGAATCGGAATTTGAACCCAGATCTGACTGACCCTAGAACCTGAGCTCTGACTGGGCAGGAAGTAGAAAGGAGGGAAGATAGGAGCCTGTGGGAATCTACTGGTTTGAATGGGTTTGAGACTGGCCCTGAGGAAAGGAGATGAGAGGGTTTCTGAGGGAAACAACGGAAGGTGAGGGAATGGGTCCTGAGGAGACCAGAGCAACAGAGGCATTGGAGGGACAGTGGGAAATCAGCCTGGAGAGGCACACTGACAGGTCTAATTTTTCAAGAGAATGTAGACGCCATGTGGTGAAAAGGTACTGGGAGATAGTAAGGGATTATTCACCAGGCTTTCCCGGCAGCTCAGTGACAAAGAATCCACCTGCAATACAGGAATCGCAGGTTTGATCCCTGGGTCAGGAAGATCCCCTGGAAGAGGGCATGGCAACCCACTCCAGTATTCTTGCCTGGAGAGCCCCACGGACAGAGGAGCCTTGTGGGCTACAGCCTATAGGGTCGCAAAGAGTCAGACCCTACCAAAGCGACTGGGCACGCACACATGCCTGCAAGGGGTTATTCAGGAGGTGGTTGACATGATAAAGAAAAACTTTAAAATTCATCAAGCAGGCAAAGAGCTAGGAAGTTCACTGAGGAAACCTCTGCACAGAAATACTTTTTATTCCTTTGTTCCCCATCTTGTCCTGGAAACCACAGATGTGATTTAACCCACGTGGTATTCAGGGCTGCAGACTGCCCAGCCCTCAGCTCTAAGCTATCTTCCCAGGACACATACCTAAGATCATACTTCTATTTTCAAGGATCAATAGAAGGCTCTGCAAATTGACTAGTGGCAGGAAATCAGGCCCAGGCACTTTGTCATGATTGTTACTACTGCGGCAGAGAAGGTTACTCAGAAATATAACGTTGTTACAAGGTCTTAGGTACAAAGGAGGCACCTGCACATAGCAACAATTCCACAGGATTGCCAAGGTCCCCATCAACATCAACAGTTAGCAACTGCCCCAAGCTAACTCAGAAAGTACCGGAGAACACCAAGGCATCATAGATTGGGACAATGTCAGTTCTTTCTCGATCTGAGTAAACCAAATTAAATTTATACCTAAAGAATCAGTTTCCAGATTTCAGCATCTTTCCAGTCACACATTATTTTCAAATTAATGAAAGTTAAAATTGCTGGTGTCTAAGTAAAGAAAACTGAAGAGGCAAAATTTACAGCTAGAGTTCTCTGAGTGATGACCAGAACATAAACAATCCTGGGACCTGAGGAGGTCTGAAGACACCTCAGATGAGTTGAGCTAGCTGGTTGTGGTACCCAGGGAAGGGGGAGATGTTATGTGTCAAAAGGAATAAAACTCTGCAGACCAAACATGGTAGTTTAGGGGAAACGTGTTTAAGGCACTCACTTTCCTCCTTGTTTGTAATACTGCTTTCCTACTTTTCAACTTGGGTTTACTCTGGAAGTGGAACATTTATTCCAAAAAAATGTGTCCAGTGCTCTCTCAGTGATTAAAGATGTCTCCTTTATATGCATTAACTTCAGTGTAGTACTTGTACCAGGGCTTACTTGGTGGCTCAGTAGTAAAGAATCCGCCTGCCAAAGGAGACATGATTCAATCCTTAGATTGGGAAGATCTGGAGGAGAAAATGGCAACCCACTCCAGTGTTCTTGCCTGGAAAGTCCCATGGACTGAGGAGCCTGGCTGGCTATAGTCCATGGGGCTGCAAAGACTCAGACATGAATAAGTACCCATGGCACGCAATACTTGCACTTCTCTGAGGCTATCTTTGCTAAGCTCTCGGCAGGCTGACGCTACTTCATTTTCTTCTGGTATATAAATTAAAGAGGCAAATTTTACCAGTTCTAAAGTCCAAAGAAAATGGTACTTGACTCTTTGGGTTCATTAGCCTCGGTTCATTAGTCTTGGTTAGTAATTATTAGATGTTTCTCAAGCAAATTTGGAAAAGAACTTTGTTGAACTTTCTTTTGGAAAATCAGAACATTTTAATGCAAATCGTGAAGGAGGGAAAATGCTGTACTAGAAAGCTTAGCCAGGTGTGATATAGTTATTTTCTTGAGGCTGTGGTGTGGGTGAACCTTTTTTCTTCTAGGTAATGAATACATTTGCTTATAGTTTGAGTTTTTAAAAAAACCATCATGCTTCCTTAAAAAAATCTTACAGAAAGCAAAAGTATGAAATCCATTTTAGCCTGTTGAAAGCATTTGGGTTTTTAAGATAGTATCACAGATGTATATACTCCAGGTTTAAATTACTTAGAATTCTAGGTTCTAAATATTATAAATTGCAGTTGAAATTTTTTTGTCTAGTTATTTTTCAGTAAATAGCCAAGGACAGGATGCGAAGCTGGCAAACAGTACTTGCTGAGAGGGCCCGTTCTATGATTGAATTTCAGGTAGTATTTCTCAGTTGCATCTCATTCTTATACACATACACAAAAATCCTGTGGTTTTAAACGGAGATACTGAAAACCTCAATTCTATTTGTGAATCTTTTTCTTTTTTAAGATATCTTTCCTACAGACAGATTTTCTAGGAGCCAGCCAACAATCCAGGCCTAACACTTCAGCTTACAGCTTCATAGTTGAAAAAAAGTAGGGGGAAGTGAGAGTGACTAAAAACAAAATAAAAATGACCAATACATTTTGGAAAACACTTTATTAGGTGACCTCACTGGGGATAGCACACCCTCCGTAAACCATATTTACCACAGATCCCCCATTATACTCAATAAGGCCAAAGGGTTGGATTTATGTAATATTTTTAAATATAAGTTTTATAATGTGTGTGAGGTGTCATATTTTCTATCATTCTTGTTAATCTGTTTGAACTAGGGAGAAAAAAGATATTGAGCTAGTTGAATTGGATCCATCAATCAGTAAAACTGAACCGAGAAAATATCTAAGGTTTCAAAATTTAATTCTATACCATCCATACTTCTCACAGAGAACTGAAAAGGGCTGACATAAATAACTCAGATGGAAGGAGATCTTATAAAAACATCATGCAGAATCTTTAAAGGTGTTAGCCCTGGCAGGATTCCTAGGTGAGAACAGGCAGCTATTTCATGTTCTACTCTTGATTGCCTTCTCACTTTTGGTTTTTGTCATGACCTCAGCCGGGACCCCTTTGAAGATAAGAAATTTATTTGTGAACACAAACCCCTTTCCTTTGGCTGGTCTCATTTTTTGAGAGGTCTAGGGAAAGAGACCCGAGTAGGCTGTGGCCTGTTTTAAATCCCTAGGCTCCTCTCCCTCCTACTCACTTCTTGTCCTCCTCCACTTCACATTCCTGCTACATGGCAAGACAGTGGGGCCTCAGACCTCAACATTTTATTAAACAACCACTTAGCCATTCTCTCTCCGGTGTGGACACAAGATGCTGGTTATTTCCTTTAGATGAGTGGGTTTTTTAAAAGCTGGGTGGGCGACCACATGCTACAAATTTAGAATTAAAAAAAAAAAAACCCACACCAAAAAACTGTTAAAGGACCCTTAAAAAAAAAAAATCTCAAGAACAGCCTTTTCACATTTCTCTAACACCTCTTCTTTGGCTGTGTGGAAATTAAAAAGACCACCAAATGAGAACAGGTTATTTACTCAAAGCTTGCTACACTAAGAGAGCCAGCCACCTTCACTTAGCTGGGGACTCACACTCCGACCCCTTAAAAATAAGGGGGCGGGTGGGAGTGGGTGAGGAAGCTTCAGAGTTTGCTCTGATTGGAAGTTAACTCGGAGAAGCTGGAGGCGGGCTAACTAGAAGCGGGGAGTCTAACGTGATTGGTTTAGGGGAACATATTTGGCTTTCTCTGATTGGTCCAGAGTTGGAAACACGGGCAAAAATTAGGCAAGCTGGCAGTCAATGACCGAGTCTGGCTCATTCTGAGCTGATCACTGCAGAGGTTGCGGTTTGGCCTCGCGTGGTTGCAGCAGAGGTTGTGGGTCGGAGTTCTGTTGTCAACCTATGGTCTGGTCATTCCCCGGTATATTGTCTCTCAGTTGAGGGAGACCCAGGTTTTTATTTTCCTTTGACCTAGCTAACTTGCTAGCTTCCGATTTTTGTTTTACCTGGAACAAGACTGCATTCCTGTTATTTCTGTTAAGGATAAAGAGACATTACAATATGAAAAGTAATTATGGGAACAAATACACCCTTCTGATGAGCATCAGGCTGGGGGAAGAATCACACTTGGTCTTCTAGTTCATTTCCGTACAGAACTCCTATTCCCATCATAACTTGACTCTTAGCAGCGTTTCCTTCCTTCTGGGGAGGCTCGGCCTCCCTGGTTCCCTCTCTTTGAGGATTGCCCTTTAGGGCCGAGAAAGTGGGGATCGCTGCTCTAGTCTCCCACTTCCCTCTCCGAGGCTCGCTTTCTGGGTTCCTGCCCCGGTCGCACCCCAGCTACCCAGCACCCCACCCCCGCCCAACTCTCCCTACAGCCTTCTCCGCCCCCGTCCGCCCGCGCACAGCGCCCCCTGGCCCCCGCCCCGCGCTCTCCCCGGGGTTCTCCCTGCTGCACCCGTCCCGGCCGGTCCCCTTTTCTGCCCCCACACCCGGGTTCGTGCCGGCGCCTCCGGACTACTGGTTCTGCGTGTTCCTGGATGGAGGCGCGCCCCGGAGGGGCTCGGACGCGGCCCCCTTGGACCTGCAGCAGCCTCCCTGGCCGGCGGGAGATGGCAGGTCAGCTCTCTCGTCCCCAAATCGCTACCGGGTCCTTAGTCAGGAATAAGCAGATCCTCCTCGGGTCCCAAGCCCTCGACTTCCACTTTGGGGGGGAACTCTTCCCACCCACCATTCCCGGATCATTTCTCCTTAGCTGTGGAAAAGGCAGTCCTCCTTTCTCTTTGAAGGGACCCATATTTCCCTTTCAACTTCCCCTCCATTTCAGCCCCCGCAGGGTCCCCGTCGGTGGAAAAACACTGCCCTCCATTTTCTCCTGAGGAAGGCTCCTCGGCCCGGATTTCTCCTGACGCGAAGCAACGGAGGCCGGGGAGCCGCGACGGGTGCAGCGGCGGCAGCTGGGCGCTCGCCATCTTGCGCGGAGGAGGAGCCGCGGCGGCCGCCATGCGGAGAACGGGTGGGGGGACGGTCGACGACGGAGGGGGCGGGGGAGCCGAGTTAGCTCAGCCCGGGCGGCGGCTTCGGCGGCGCCTTGAGAGCGGGCAGCGGCGGAGGTAGGGCTGGGCGGCCGGGGAAGCGAGCGGGCGGGAGAAGGCTGGCCGGCCTGAGCTGCCCCCAGAGCGGGAGCGGGGGCGGGGCGGGGGCGGGAGGAGGCCGAAACGAGGGGCCGGGTGGGGGCGGGCGGAGGTTTCCGAGGAGGAAGGAGCCGCCGCCATTTTGGGAGCTTCGAGTCAACAATAAAGGACCGAGGGTGCCGAGCGGGAGTGGCCTCGGTGGTAGGACTCGGGCCTGAGCCGCGGGGAGTGGGGTGAGGTGGGGGGGTGGCGGTCGACCGTGTCGCGGGGGCTGCAGGAAGCCCCCAGGCTGGCGTGGGGGGCGCTCTGAGGCGGAGGCCTGAGGCCTGGCCGGGCCTTGGGGAGGAAGGCGGGCGGCGGGCGCCAGCTGTGGGGTGGGGGCGCCGGGAGCAGTAGCATAGAGCAGTGTTGTGCCCGGAGGGGTCCGGAGGAAGAGCGGGAGAATTCCTCAGAGGAGCTTTGTGGGTGACGAGGGAGGGTGGGACCGTAGGGGGCGGCAAGGACTTAAGGAGATGGTGGAGGTTATAGGGTACGAGGCGGCCCTATAGGGGGCGGCAGGGGTATGCTGTAGCGGAGGGCTCGGTTTGGAAGAGGACCGGCTGCTTGACGGAGTAAGGCCTTGCAGGTCGATAACGGGGTGATTATGGAGCCCCCGAATCTCGGAGGAAAGAAGGGGCTGTCTGACTTAAATGTTTCTCTTTTGGGGGAGTCCCTATTGTTTCCTAGCTGTGGAGCCGGTTCTCCGCTCTTGTTGCGCAGATACGATTACAGGGCCTCAACCCTTTTGTGTTTATGGGGCCAGGGAGCTGACTTGAAGTGTGTAGGGGATTTGGAGGGGGGTTTGAAGGGGAGGTGAACAAGAAATTATTTGCTTGCAAATCAAAATCATTGGCTTCTTTCCTTTGTTACTCACTCCCCTTTCTCTTCCTCAGTCCCCTTGCCCCTTCAAAATAGAACAGTCACTCCAACTTGCAGATCGAGCTTGGAGAAACTGCGCTGCATTTGCAAACAAAAGGTCTTTTTGGAGATGACGAGACTGTTTTGGGTGTGAAACTGTCAATCGCTAACTACAGTCTGGGAAGTGCTGTAATTAACTCTGCTAGGGTTCCCTCCCAACTAGTCTCTGTTTCTTTCGTATTTTTGAAAATGTAGAAATACAACATGGAAATCTAAATTGGGAAGGGGTAGGAGGAATATTTCTTTTCCTGAGACGTAAAGCTGCAGTGCAGGTTTTAGCTTAATGAAGAGGGGAGCAGTTCTCACATAGTCACATTTTGGCTCTAGGGAGATAACGAGGTCTTCTGTGCATGATGGACAGTAATGATACCATTTAATCTTTATAAGTTGCCCTCTTCATCCTCTTAGTGCTTTGCAAATAAGTCATCTTCGGGTGTGAAATAGGTGATATCGTTGATCATAATATAAACCTATCAATACAGGAAACCACCTACTACCTTGAACTGAAATTAGGTGGCTGTTAACTACCCTACTTAAGAGGTCAGTCAGTTTCTGGATAACTTCAAAATATACACAGTTTTTGAGCAACTTTATTTTCAATTTAAAAAAAGACATCAAAGAGAATTTAAAATTTTTATTGTTTGAGAAGCTTTGGTGTATTTCAGAAGGAACAGTAATTAATTAGCTGCTGTATTTTCGGTAAGAAATGTAAAGGTGTTAACACACCAGAGTAGGCCTTTATTTCCTCCCACCCTCGGTTGTGAAATTTAGGTCTTACTTTAAAAAAAAAATAATTTTATTTGTGGAATAATTTTTAAAATAACGTAATCAGTACTCTGGGTGTCCTAGGAAGTTTGATTAAAGTTAGTAATGTCTTTATTCTTTCACACATTTGTGGTTTTTTTTTTTTTTTTTTTTTTTTTTTAGAAAAGTACAGGTAATTTCCTCATTGGAAGAGACCTTAGTGCTGGGAAAGATTGAGGGCAGGAGGAAGGGGGCAACAGAGGGTGAGATGGTTGGATAGCATCACCATTTTAATGGACATCAGTTTGAACAAACTCGGAGATAGTGAAGGACAGGGAAGCCTGGCATGCTGCAGTTCATGGGGTCCGTGGGTCGCAGAGAGTTGAGTGAGACTTTGTGACTGAATAACAATTTCCTTTTTGTGGGTTGGTTTTTTTTTTTTTTTTTTAATTAAAAAATGCTACTTCAAGTTGGGACATACTTTTGAAAAGTGTTATATTTTAAAATGTAACAGTTCTGTAGTAGACTTAATTAAGGTAGCTAAAGGTTTTCTTGGCTGTTTTTTGAACAGAAGATTTTGACGTGTAGATGTATTTATGTCCCTTGGCTGCTTTAGTTATTGTTTTAGAGGGCAAAAACTTAGGGGGGAAAAGAAAATGTAGTTTTCTTCAAGTTTAACTTTGGTTGAAATTCATAAGGGTGTACATGATGCTAAGCACAGAGTGAAATCAAAAGCTTAACTCCAAGGATTCTCAGTTGTCAGAAATAGGAAAAAAAAAAAAAGAATGAATTGTTTTGCCTTGTTCCTTTGTAGATTTACATTAATTAAGTTGTGCCATTCTTCATTGAGTTGTAATGCAATTGTAATGCAACGTAATGAATCATTGACTTTTAGAGGTGGCAGGGACTATAGAGAATTCCTCGGGGAGGAAACTCAAGGGAAGAGATTATCATCTGACAGCTAATGTTAATTTAATCACAGTATTGTTCTACCTGATATTTTCTGGGTTGATTTGAACTGACAATTTAAAATGAGATCTGTCTCAGTGCAGGTTTGGTTTTTAAAGCAGTTCATTTCCCCCCCCCCCCCCTTCCTATCCTGGGTAGTGATTTGATCTACATGCAGCTGTATTCTTAATTCTTTAAAAGAAGAGAGTGCTTCTAAAGGAGTTCTTCAAATGGAAACAACAAAGGGTTTTTTTTTTTTTCCTTCAAAATTTACTGTGTTTGCTGATTTAACTTTTTTTCTTTGTTTCAGATTGAAGTGAGATTCAGATACATAACTCAACCTTGTTAGAGGGCTTTTTAAAAAATAAAGAATTGATTCCTGCATGAGAGCAAGTTACTGCTGCTTACCGTTCAGAGACTTACAGGTGCTTGCCTGCATTGCAATAAAGGACTCATATATTGAGCAAGACTTATATTTATCTCTTCGTTTTGGAGAGCCTAATAAACTGTTATTACAGTTTCTCTACTGACTTTAAAAAGTTTTGAAGTTTGGAAGAGACATCTTTAAAGTGAATACAGCATGAGCACGGCCAGAACAGAGAACCCTGTTATAATGGGTCTGTCCAGTCAGAATGGTCAGCTGAGGGGCCCTGTGAAGCCCAGTGGTGGCCCCGGAGGAGGGGGCGCACAGACTCAGCAGCAGATGAACCAGCTGAAGAACACCAACACAATCAATAATGGCACTCAGCAGCAAGCACAGAGTATGACCACCACTATTAAGTAAGTGTTAGAGTAAATAATAAACACACTTGGGGGACCAAGGAGGTATATTTTGCTACTTTGTTGTTGACTACTTTATGTATACCATTTTAGTTTAACCATTTTGATTGTGAAAAGAGGACAGATGACTGTTTATGGTCAATAGGTGTTTGTGATAGAAGAATGTATCTCTGTCATAATTAATTCAGGTTTGTTAAGTAACAAACATAGGCACAGATAATATATATTACTTTTGCATAGAGTAGTTTTTGAAACTTTTCTGGCTTTCATAATGAGCTCAGATTCATCTTGTTTTTGCCAGTATGGCTTTTTTCCTAGTGTGATAACTTGAGTTTATCCTAGTTTGGATGGCAGTTAAAGCCAATCTTAAAGACTTGTCCAGCTTTCTGACCTTAAAAAGTACTCAGAAAATTTATCCATAACTTTTTTTTTTAGTCTGTGAACACTTTGCTTTTCTGTCCTATTTTATTTATTTTTAAAATACGCTTTTTCCTTTTACACACACACAAAATAACAAGCAGTTTATATCATAGGGAACTCAGGACTTTGAGCTCTTTGGAACACATCTCTGAATAGTCCCAAACCTCTTTGAAGACTTCTAAAAACTAAGAGCCTTCTTTTACTATGGAATATTTTTCTTTTAAATTTGAAAGCGTGTAGGCTGTCGTCTTGAAGTGTACAGTTTAAAGTATGTGAATGGTAACTATGATTCCAAAGAATCAGTTAAATAGAAAATTAAGAATCTTGACCCATTTGATATTTGTCTTTGTTAAGAATCTAGCTGTGTAAGTTGATTTAACCTTTAGAAATATAATGAAACTCAAAAAGTGTGTGTTTTATTACAATCTAAGTCTTTTCCATGCTTAAAAGAAGCATTTACTAAAGAAAAATAGCCCAAATTTTCAACAGAATTCATTTGGTCACTGGGAGAATTGGCATTAATGCATATTATTTTTGAGGTGAATAATTAGTATAGAAATCAAAAATTTTTCTAAATTGCAGTTTGTCTTGACAAAATATGAGTAGACTAGCAACATTTAGTCTACTTTTAATTGGAAACATAAAGCTGCATTATTCCATTTTGAGAGCATTTTATACTTAAACTCTGATTTGAGACTGTAGTGAATTTTGCCTTTTTTTTTTTTTTTGCTTTTCCTAGATAAATCGGTTTTTTTTCAGTTCTGTGACTCTTTAAATTTCAGTTGAAATAACTCTCTTCTGTGAAGACCCCTAGATTCCATGTCTTAGAGATAGTTAATACCTGTCTCTGTTAGTTAATCTCTCATTAAAAAATTTTTTTTAAACTTTCTAAGATGATAAATTTTTTTGTGGGCAGATTTTCTCTTGTATCATCTACATCTTTATCCACTGTTTAGTGAATTTGACAATGTGACAAGCTGGCCTACTAGGATGTTCAACTGACAATGCTCAGAAACTGATGTGGTGTTATAGACAGGGGTGAAAGGCTTTAGAACTCTTGGATTTGGTGGCAAATAGTTTCCTGTGATAAGGTATCTTGGATTATGTGGGATGAAGCTTTAAGTAAAATACATCCTTATCTTCCTGAATGAATGCTCGAGAGGTTGGGGGGGCTCTAATTATGAGTTGTTATCTTTAAATCAGTGAAAACCTAAAAGACAGTTGAAAGCATTGTCTGCTTTATTGATAGTCTTTTTTTCTGTTAGATGCTTTGGATATTATATTACTTGAAGTTTTTACATGACCAAAAAGAAAATTTTTTGTTTTCTTTGTTATTTTCTTTCATGGTTTCAAGCATCCCCATTAAAAAAGATTGAGAGATGTTTTTTTTATTAACAGCTAATTTTTCCAGGCACTGTGCTGAGTGTTTTATAGAAGCTATTTTATATAATTTTTATCTCATTTTGTATATGAGAGAATAGAGATTTAGAAAAGTAACTGTTGGAGGGTCACAGAACTGATATGTAGAAGAGTCAAGGCTTGAACTGAAGTCTGAAACTTTATAGATTCTTTGGATTTAACTAGCCACTAGGAGCTACAAAATGAGATGCCTATAGGGGACTGCCAGATGAGAGGGGACTTGACCTATTTGGAGGCATCAGGTGCTTGATTTTAAAACTCCAGTTACTAATGCCTATCAAACTGTTGCTATGCAGAAATTTGGAACCAGTGTTGCTGCTAAAGCTTCCCCCCGCCCCAAGAAAATCCAGAATCAACTTTATACAAAATCTCCTAGTTTTTTAATGTTGGCAGCTTTAAATTAAGTAGTACTATTTAGGTCAGACAAAGCACACGGGTTACAAGTTTTGAAAACAGTTGAACTGTATACAACATGCTTCTCTTAAAGAGGATGGATATCTTTTTCCCTTAGAGTCTTGATTTTTTAAATTCTCCCTAGATTGTTGTGCTTTGTAAGAAAGAGTATTTCTTCTGGAGTTGCTTATCTCTGTGGTTAACCTGTATTCTTAAGTAAGTGGCAATATATTAAATTTAGTGTGCTTTTTAGAAATTACTATCAAGATGAATTACCTTTGTATTTTAGAGTAGTAATGCTGTGAACTCTGATACTTCAATTTTACTGTATTCTCTCTAGACCTGGTGATGACTGGAAAAAGACTTTAAAACTCCCTCCAAAGGATCTAAGAATCAAAACTTCGGTAAGTTGGTTGTAAAATTCAAGTGGAAGACAAAATGATTTGGAAACTCTTAAAAGTGAAGTAGTTACTTGATGATGACAGTAGGCACTGTATGTTTACTCTTAAGTAAGATTAAGTGGTTGAAATTGTATAGCTTATATATGATGAATTGCCAAAAATTTCCACTATTTGGAGGAATTGGTAATAATGTGTATCCGTATTAAATATTGTGTTTATACATATGTGTATCTTATCTCACTTGTGGAACACTTATAGTTTTCATGGCATTTTCTCAAAATTCTCTTTTGTTTCTAGAAGCACAGTAAGATTCAGGTTAGGTTTTATCCACGTTTTATGAATGGAAAAACTGAAGTTGAGAGGTTAGTTCTCTTAGCCCAGCAGTGTCAACCAAGGGTAATTTTTGTTCCCCTCAGAAGCATTTAGCAATAAGTTATCACAGCTGAGGGTATGCTCCAGGACAGCCCCCTTAGAGCAAAGAATTTTCTGGCCCAAATGTCAGTGGTGCTGGGCTTGAAAAACTCTGGTTTAGATTAGGATGTTTGTAGGCAGTGCATGGTAGAACTAGGTTTTGACTTTACATCTTGTGGTTTGCAGTTCACAGCATGGTACTTAACATAGAAATAACAGTATTCCATCACTCCTTAGAAGAAAATGACCACAGGGTGGCTGATCTTTCCCCAAAACATAGCTTTTAAATGGCTTATTTGTGTTAGAGTGACTGTTTTTCAAAAATAGTTGAACTGTAGATTAGGATAGAGAACTAATGTGCATATATTTATACTTTAAATGGGATAAAGAATTAGTCTCTCAGACACTTTCTTAAACATGGTAATTACTAAAGGAACACAGTTGTACTTCATTCTTTTGATGATGTCCGTTTGTTTTTGTTTGACCAGGATGTGACCTCCACAAAAGGAAATGAGTTTGAAGATTACTGTTTGAAACGGGAGTTGCTGATGGGAATTTTTGAAATGGGCTGGGAAAAGCCATCTCCTATTCAGGTATATTTCCCCTTTTTACCTCCTATGTAATGTTATGAGTTAAGTGTTGCGTACTTTTTGATGGTTTAGTGAACCAGTATTGCTTTCCAGTGTGTGTGCACGTGTATGTATGCTTGTACATGAACACACACTTTCTGAACCTTAAAAGGGTAAGTTACAAAATCATGGCACTTTGTCTCTAAATGTTTCACTGTATGTTTCCTAAGAACAGGGATATTCTCTTGAATAAGCATAGTACAGTTATGTTCAGTCAGTTTAATGCAGTTATTTCTAACTCATCTGTCATTTGTACTCTGATTTTTAATTGGGCCCCAGATTTTGTCTTAAAGCATTTTTTTTCTTCTGTGCAGGACCCATCTTAGGATCAGATATTACATGTAATTGTTATATCTCTTTTAGTAGTGAGTTTTTCCCTACTCTTGTTTTTTTTTTTTTTTTTTTTTTGGTCTTTTATGACATTGACATGTTAAAAATAGAGCTCCCTTCCTTTTTTTATTCCAGTAGAACATTTTTCATTTTGAGTTTGTCTCCTGTTGCCGTGTGATTTGATTCAAGTTATACATTCTTAGCCAGAACACTGCAGAAGTCATTTTCGGAGTTACAGTGTTCATTTATTCCAAGGGTGATTTTAATTTTGATTACCCTTTCAAAATGGTATCTTGATTTTTATACTACATAATTCCTGCTCTACCCCCTCCCCTTGAAACTAACTAACAGTCTATGGGGAGCATTTAAGGCAATGCCGATATACTATTCATCAAAATTTCCCCCTAATTCCTCCTTGATGTATCTGTATATTATCAGTGTAACTTATAAATTCCTTTTTTACTAAATGGTATTTTTGTGCTTGAATTGTCCCGTATTTGGCCAATGTGAGCTCCTTCAAGCCAGTTCCTTTGTTTTTGTAGTGTGCCTCTTTCATTTTTTTCCTCTGATAAACTATTTTGTAAAGCAGTTTTAAGTTTATAGCACTTGAGCATGAGAGATTTTTCATAAATCCCTGCCGAAATTCATGCATAGGTTCCCTGATTATCAGCATTACCCACAAAAGCAGTTTTTGTTAAAACTGATGAACCTGTGTTGACATATTATCACCTAAAGTCCGTAGTTTACAATAGGGTTCATTCTTGTTATTGTGCATTCTGTGAGTTTGAATAAATGTATAATGACATGTATCCACCATTATAGTATCATACAGAGTAGTGTCACTGAACTCTGTGCTCTATCTTTTTACCTTTCCCTCCCCCTTCCTTTTTTTTGAGCACTTCCTTTTTGGTGGTATATCATGATGCCAAGCTTATCGGGACAGCTACGCTTCCCCAGCCTCAGAATCAGCTGTTTCTCCAAAGAACTCGGATTCCAGTTAGTTGTCAATAGTATTAGAGACCAAGATCTAAACACTAGATACACTCTTTCAGTGGAAAGAGCAAGGAAATATATATATATACACACACAAATGCAGACCTATATACAAATTTTTGTCTTCACATAAGTTGAAGCTGTCAAACCCAAGCTGTACTCGGGACAAACTCTGTGACATCATTGAGCACTTTTTCATTGAACAAGCATGTATCAAGTGACCTAGAAAGTGTTAGACCCTGAGGGTGTTATGATGAACAAGATAAATAGGGTTCCTGCACTCAGAGTCTGATGGAAAGGACTGCTAATTATACCGATAATTTCCGTGTAATATAATGGGCACATATATGTAGACATTAGGAGAAAATGGAACAACTTGGAAGAAATGATCCATGTTCCAAGTGGAGAACTAGAATAGTGATTGCCTAGGAATGAGAGTGCCTTTGTGGACAAGCTGGAAGAATTTTGTTGTGGTTGGAGAAAGTGTGAAGATAAAGTTATACCTCATCAGGCAGTCTGAGTGCAGAGACCAAAAATATTTAGGAATCCTATTTACTTTTTTATAATGTAGTTCATGTTAGTCTGTTTTATCTATAGGAATGAAGAGTTTTATGGGTGCTTTTCTACTGAATCATTCCACTTTGTAACTCTATACTTAGCAAGGTGTGTGGCAGGAAATATCCCCTCAGTTGTATTGTTTTGATGAAATTATGATTAACAGATGTCTGTAGGTGAACTTGGTCTAGAGAACTGTTTGAGAGTACTAGCTTTACATTCAGATTGCCCAGGTTGAATCCAGCTCTGCTTCTTTCCAAGTTGATTATTTGAGATGTCTCTAAGCCTCAACTTTCTGGCCTATAAAGTTGATACAGCAGTATATACCATAGAGTTGTTGTAAAGATTAAGTGAGGTAACTCATGTTAGTATACTTAGTACAGTGGCTATTAAGTGATAAATGCTCAATAAATATTATGGGCTTTTAATTTATGTAGTAGTTTTATCAAAAAATATGGTTCATTTAGCAGACTTAATTCTTAATGGACCCTTAATGTCTCATGTTTCACACCTTTGTATTAAAATTTTAAATTCACTTTGTTATTTGCATCCTCAGTTTGGTATAGCACATAGGCAAGTAACTCTCCAGCCACTTAGCCAGTCTACCATATGGCTTTTTCTGTAAAGTAGAAATGATCTCCCTCACAGAGTTTTTTTTTGTGAGGATCAAATATAATGTACAGACATACCTCGTTTTACTGTGGTTTGCTTTATTGTATTTTGCAGATACTGCATTTGTCTTTTTGTTTGCTTTTTAAACAAATTGAAGGTTTGTGGCAACCCTGTGTTGTCAGATAATGGCTAGTATTTTTAAAGTATTTTTAGATTAAGGTATGTATGTTGTTTTTTTACACAATGCTACTGCACACTGAATAGACAAGTATAAATGTAATTTTTGTATGCACTGGGAAACAAAAATATTTGTGTGACTCACTTGATTGCAATGATAGAAATGAATCTGTAGTGCTTCAAAGTATTTTGAAATAGCAAGCACAGTATGAATGTAAGGTATTACATATACCTAAGACTGCCGTTCACATTGGCTTTTCCTGTAGTATTGCTTTGTCTGAAAATCCATGGAAAATATAAGATAACATGTTTCTTAGACTTGGTGTAACAAACCATAAATATTAGCACTTCAAAAATAAATTAGGTTCTCTAGTGAAATCCAGCCTCATGACTGGCATTCTTCTACTATTTTTATCTACCTTTTCTCCTTACTTATTTTCTTGTCATTGTTTTCTTTTTTCTCCACCCCCCCCTCCCCCCCGCCAAATGTGTCTGTTGTCTTGTATAGTACTTAGTTTTACCGTGTTATCCGGCATTTTTTTCCCCTCCAAATATAAAAGCCTCTTGATGGATGTCACCTCCATTAGAGATGAAACTTGGTTGCACTTTGTCTATGGTATAAGATGGTGGGAAAATTAGGCACTTAAGATCTTCTTTTGAGAGGATATAACTTTACACTGACAAACTGGAACCAGATACACTACAGATTGGTTCCACACATCTTTCTTTGGTACAGCCATCTGTGACTCTAGTTCTAAGTCTATGCACAGTAACATAACCATGCCATTCTAAAGGCATAGTTCTACAGTAACAGAGGCTTTTTTGGAGTACCTAAGAGTCTAATGTTTTATTCTGCTTAACATTGCAAAATCTTATATTAACTTGGAGATGATTGAAAGATGACAACTCTTGCTGTTTCCAGACTTTAGACACAACTTTTGAGGACTTTATAGATAAGAAGGTTATGGAATTATTGTTAATTATTGAGAGAAAAATGAAAGTTAACTTCTGTTGGCAACCAAATTTCATATCAAGTTGGGAATCTGAAGTTATTTTGAGGAATTATTTCATTAACCAAGTCTAATTAGTCATTGGTCAAATTTATAGTTAAGAATGAGAACATTCTTAATTCTTTTGTAATTCATTCCTCCTGCTAACACAAATTTACTATGGCTAAAAGAATTGTTTTCCTAAATTCTCAAAAAGGCTTTAAATGCATGTCTTCATTGGATACTATGGTAAAACTGGAGTGTGTTCCTTAGACTGGAGATACTATTTTTGAAATTACTGTCTTCCATCTCCTTCTTTTTCTAGGGAGCAGTAGATACCTTAATCATAACTGCCTCCACAGTATCCATTTTGTTCTCCCTGAAATTAAGATTTAAGTTCAACTGACCCTAGGAATTAAAAAGCAGTTGCTGTCTTCATTTAGCTGCAGAAGTTGGCTAGATTATCCATCGGGGGCTGGAGAGAATGTAATTTCTCAGAAAAAAGTTTAGGGTGCTACTAAGAAAGGGAAAGTGTTAATCTTTCAGTCCTGTGAGACCCCATGGACTATAACCTGCCAGGTTCCTCTGTCCATGGAATTCTCCAGGCAAGAACACTGGAGTGGGTAGCCATTCCCTTTTCCAGGGGACCTTTCCAACCCAGGGATTGAAGCCTGTTTTCTAGCACTGCAGGGAGATTCTTTACCATCTGAGCCACCAGAGAAGCCCTGAATGCTGAAGCTGAAGCTCCAGTATTTTGGTCATCTGATGCTAACTGCCGACTCATTGGAAAAGGTCCTAATGCTGGGAATGCTTGAGGGCAGAAAGAGAAGGGGGTGTCAAGAGGGTGAGATGGCTGGATGGCATCACTGATGCAGTGGACATGAGCTCTGGCAAGCTTAGGGAGATGGTGAGGGGCAGGGAGGCCTGGTGTGCTGCTTTCAGTGGGGTCACAGAGAGTTGAACAGGACTGGTGACTGAACAACAGCAAAGAAAGGGAAATGGATACTAGGGTTATTAAAACACAATAAATACATATTGGCTCAGTCCCCAGACCTTACAGTGGAACTGGAACATGGACTTTGGAGAGCTAAAGCAGCAGAATCAGACATACCTTTAAGTTCGTGGGATTGTTTTTGGGTGTTTGGTTTTTGTGTTCTGGTGGTATTTTGTTTGCTTGTTTTTTGCCTTAGGGTGTAGATCACAGAGATGCAGTTTACACATTTTAAGTAATGCAATTCAGTGGGTTTTTTTTTTTTTTTAATATATTCACAGTTGTGCAGCCAATTACTACAATCAGTTTTAGAACATTTTCACCAAAAAGAAACTTACTTAGTAGTTACCCTTCTTCCCCTAGCTCTAACCACTAATCTACTTCGTCGTGTCTGTATGGATTGACCTATTCTAGACAATTTGATGTAAATGGGATAATAAAATATATGTTCTTTGTGACTTAGCTGTGGCTTTTTGAATTAGCATATTTTTAGGATTCATCCATATTGTAGCATGTGTCAGTACTTTATTCCTTTCTATTGCTGAGTAATATTCCACTGTATAGCTGTACCACATTTGGTTTATCCATTCCTCAGTTGGTAGGGTTGTTTCCATTGTTAGCTATTATGAATAATGCTTTTTTGAACACTGATGTATATAGAGTTTTTTGTGGGGGTATTATCATATCTCTTGGGTATATACCTAGGAGTAGAATTGCTGGTTCATATGGTAATTTTTTATCTTTTTGAGGAACTGCCAGATTATTTTCCAAATTGGGCTGTATATTCTACTTAGTAGTGTATGAGGTTCCAGTTTCTCTTATTTGCAGACCTAAGTTCAAATCCTGATTCTAGCATTTCTTGCTTAGTCACCTTGTGCAAAACAATTTTGAGGATCCATTTTGCCATTTGTAAGACAAAAAGTAACCTAACTTGAAAGGATATAATTAACATTAAGTATCTAAGTGTAGTACCCATCACAGTAAGTTTTTAAAATTTTTAGCTTCCTTCCTCCTTTCTCTTCTCCCTGGCAGTTCCCCATGACTTCTCTTGAGTTTCAAAGCTTTCTGAATCTGACTTGAATTTTCTCACTTCATATTGTTTCATCTTCCTAGCAAACAGTGGTAAGAGACAGTGTGAATATACTGAATTCTCTGACTGCTAATCATAATAGCCACCATATGAGACAAAGTACAGTGCATCTTAACTTACAGGCTAGCTAGCTTACTTTGTTAAAGCCCTATCCTTAAATAGTTTCTGTTTCTGTAGAACATAAGTCCTGTCAAAGAGCAGAGAAATAGAAGTCAGTGGCCTTTAATCTAAGTCACAGTGTAGACCCCAAAAAGGAATTATGATACCCCCAATCTAATTCTATTCTGTCTCACTTCATTGAGATATCTTATCCTTTTAAAGGATCTGACTCAGGAAGTCACTGAGAGACTAAAGTCTTTTTCTGCTGTCGAACTGAGTGGTATACTGGTAACCTGTTTAAAAACCATAATAGAGAATGAACCCATGTGATAATTGGCCTTCGGGACAACTGAAAATTAATAGAGTTGACTCCCAGAGTTATGGCTCAAAGGATAAAGAATCTCCCTGCAAAGCAGGAGCTGTAGGAGACATGGATCCCTGGGTCAGGGTACCCTGGAGAAGGAAATGGCACCCCCACTCCAGTATTCTTGCATGAAAAATCCTGTGGACACGGGAGCCTGGCGGGCTACAGTCCACAGTGTCATAGAGAGTCATATACGACTGAGTGAGTACACACATGGGCTCAAGCAAGGAAGGATTTAAGACCAGAGGGTCAAACCAAGGTTTTCTTTATCCTGCTTCACCCTACGTAATAAGCAGACTGTTTAATGCTGGCCATTGGAGTAAGATAACAGTGTTGTCACTGAACTATTTTCACAGTTGTTCTGGCAGCAATGTTAGTTATTCTGATTATATGGAACCCGTCTGACCCCTGTGATTGGGGTTCTAAAATAAGTGTCATGGTAGGAAATGAAAGTCATGATGCTGATGACTTGGGTATTTCTCTAGTAACAGTTTTAAATTGCTAGAGATATTTGTTTTGGTCATTAGCTAAAGCATAGAAAAAACTAATTATAGTGATTGTGAGTATTTTTCCTAATTTATTTTTCTAATGTTCTAGTTGTAGAAATTAAAATTTTTAGTTTTAGAAATAGAAGTGTTCTACTTCCTCTGTTCATACCTGTTTTACCTTTTTAAATTTCTCTCTGTATATATATATATGTATTTAATATTTAGTAATTGTTGAAAGTCCTTTGCTATTGTCTAGGAAATTTGCCCTAATAAGAAATATTATCTTATGCAAAACACTCATGTGTGAAGCACACATGAGTAAGCCAAATTTGAAAACGAGAAGTCAGGTCACATCTCAGGACAGAAGTTGGCTGCGAGACAGACATTGGTCATTATGTAATACAATTTAAAAAAAAGATAGGACCCAAGACTAAACTTTTCCAGCTGAGTCCTATTTGTGTAGGAATAAAATTGTCCAACCTATAATTTTTTATGGTGGTCAAGTTGGTTTACTAGTCTCAGAATATCATACAGTCCTTCTTTGGAATATTGTTTGTGCTGTTTTTCCTTCCAGTTTTTAATGGTGAAATGCCCTTTGCTTTTTTTCCTCTGTGTTTATTGTGTCAGCCCAAGTTCCTCCTCTTTCTCTGTTGTTGATGCTCACACATACAAACTCAAAGGTTTTTATTACTAAATTTAGAATGTACTTTATGAATAGTTCTGATAAATGTCAGTTGATACTAATGGTGATGTTGAGGTCCTGCTAATTTATTTGGTCTTTACTTTTGTAAAATACTTCAATACCAAGGAACTTTGTATACTTTCAGTGTGTTTTAGAGAACTTGCCTATGTACTGTATTTATTCACAAGTAATATGCATTGTTTGATCTCTTCTAGGAGGAGAGCATTCCCATTGCTTTATCTGGTAGGGATATTTTAGCTAGAGCAAAAAACGGAACAGGCAAGAGCGGTGCCTACCTCATTCCCTTACTTGAACGGCTAGACCTGAAGAAGGACAATATACAAGGTTGGTTGTTCAAACTATAAATGGTGATTTAAATCTTGGATATGTATAGAAGATATTACCGTCTTTTCTCAGTTGGAACTTAAGTCACCTGAAATTAGTATTTACCCTTTTCACAGCTTTTGGCCTGGTTGTCTCTTAAAAATGATTCCTAAATTTTTAAAAGAGATTTCTAGTTTTTAAGATTCTTTTGCATATTATACAGTTACGACAACATTCCAGTGGGATAGGCAAAATAAGAATTATTGTCCTATAGATAAGGAAATTAAATTATCTGAAATAGATACTTAAAACTACGGAACTAGAACGTTTCTTGTGACAACTGTGTCTGCAGAGTTCCTTGTCAAAGCAGGAACTTTTTCTCTCTGAAGCCTTGTGGCTTGGGGATTTTAAAATGTAAAGCAGTAGGGAAGAAACACATTGCCATAGCTGTACCCAAAGTAAGCTAATAGATCTGTATTTTCACCTTTAAAGCTTTTTCTAAAATTTTCAGTTTTTTTTCTCCCCATGCTTTCTTGATCTATAATAATTATTTCTGGTATCTTCCTATTATGTTCATATGATATAAATAGAACTGGGCAGCAGGAGTTTCCTATTTGGGCATTTTGACTAGTGATCTCTTACTAAAATATTAATAAATTTTGAGCTAATAATTGCCAACTCAAAAGGACCCTGTAAGGCTTTGTAACCAGGAAGAGTAGAAGAATAGTATGCATTGTTACTGAGGAAAAGTCTAAATCTGGTACACTACTTTTCTGGGTGCCTGATGTCCTCTGCCAGCGTTCAGAAGTTGTTTTGTGGAGTTTGCTCAGCGTTCAAATGTTCTTTCGATGGATTTGTGGTAGAGAAAGTGGTCTCCCCGTCCTATTCCTCTGCCATCTTAGCTCCTCCTCTTTCTGGTACACTTAACGTTAGGTTCTTTTTTTGAAATTTATTCATTTGAGTGTCTTGATTACAAGGGGCAATATTTCTGTAGCTTCTTAAACTGTTAATATATGGCTTTTTTTTTCCCCTCCCCTCCTCTTTCCTGTTTGTTGATATTTTCCAGCAATGGTGATTGTTCCCACTAGAGAACTTGCTCTACAGGTCAGTCAAATTTGCATCCAGGTCAGCAAACACATGGGAGGGGCCAAAGTGATGGCAACCACAGGAGGAACCAATTTACGGGATGACATAATGAGGCTTGATGATACAGGTAGGAAATGATTGGATATAAGCTGGCTTGCTCTCTGTAATTTGACACACAAGTGTTTCAGTAGTTTATTAAAATTGTTTTTAAAATAGGGAACAAACATTGCAGTAGAAAAATAAGGAAATGACTATTTCAGTCAAGAAGAAAAAAATTAGTCATTGAAAGGATGTTTAACCTTACTAGTAATTTTTTAAATTGCATATAAAAACAGTAAGGTGGTATTGTACCTATCTGATTGACAAAATTAATTAAGATTGGAAAGGCTAATTAGTAACCAGTAATATGCATTTGTGAAAAAATTTGTTGTCTTGCAACATGGTGGTATAGATTGATACAATCTCCATGGTGGGAAATTTGGCGTTTTGTTTCAAAATTATAAATGTATGTTTCTAACAGTCTTTTTGAATAAATAATTGGACAAATGCAAAGTTGTTTACTACAGTGTGGTTTGTAGTACTGAAAATGTACAACCTAAATATCAGGGAAATTTGGCTAAATATATTGGGATATAGACTGAATGGAATGCCACACAGCCATTAAAGAGTGCAGCTGGTCTGTATTCATTTTCATGAAGAGTTCTCCATGATACATTATTTAGTGAAAAAAGAAAATAGCAAGAGTTGAAATCCACTTACATAACGTTATACATTGACTTTTAGTCAGAATTCTATATATGATTGTTACTTGATTAGTTTAATTACTGTATTCTTTGTACTGCCTTGTTAATTTAAAACAATCGTCTTACTTGATCCTGTTACAGTCTTGGCAGACCATTGATCTTTTAATAGATTAGAGGCAAGCTGCTGTATCAAAAGTTTGGCACACTTTTTGTTTTTCCCTGGGGGTTTCCCTCAGACAAAGAACTGTGTTCCTTATTTGGAACAGGTGAATTGGAAAGCTATAGCCCACCACCTGCAGAGGTGAAACTAACTGGTATTCTCTAGCCAACTGAAGACAAGATGGAAATCCATATTCTAAAACACATCTTTGCCTCTTTGTATTTTTCCTGCAGCAGTGTTTCTGATAAAATATATGTGTGATAAACCTTTACTGTATCTTTTTTGCCCTAACTAAAATTAATGAAATGAAAATACATGTTTTCTAATCTTGTGTAGTGCATGTGGTGATAGCTACCCCTGGAAGAATCCTGGATCTTATCAAGAAAGGAGTAGCAAAAGTTGATCATGTCCAGATGATAGTATTGGATGAGGTAATGTTTTTTTCATTTTTAAACATACTATTCTGTTCTGATTTGGCTTTGTTTATAACTGCCAGTGAATGAAGCATAACCTCTTTCTGTTTAAGACCTTCTAGTAAATTCATGACTCTTGTTGGTTTGTTCAGACTAACTTGCTTCTAAAACTTGTTTTGCCTTTTAAAAGCAATAGATGATAGATGTTTATAGGAATAATTCAGCTTTGTGTCTTTTTCTTAGGGAAGTCAGATAGTTTATTTTTATTTTGCAGTGAGAAATCATTGAATAACCTCAAAGCCAAAGCCATTCTACATCTCTCTCCATTCTGTGATTCATCTTAAAAAGCATGTTTTTAAAAAAAGGCATCTTAAAAACCCCTCATTTAACATATCCAACTTGGTATTGTTTGGTTTTTTTGTCTCTGTTACATGTGTTACCTCACCAGACTATAAGTGTCTTTTGAGAACTTACTCAACTCTGCATTCTTGGGACCTAGCAAGCAAGTGTTTTATATGTATATGAAATCAGTGTTGATGTTTTGTTTTTTTTTTATTTTTAATTGAAAGATATTAGCTTTACAGTGTTGTGTTGTTTTTGCTGTACATCAGGCTCCAAGTATGTGTATATTCTCTCCTTGAGCACCCCCACACTCCCCAATTTTGATATCTTGAAATGAAGTTATTCTCCTGTTTGGTCTGTTTTAAGATAACTGGATCCGTTTCCTCTTGGTCTAATTTGAAACAGGTTTTTATCCTTGAATAATGAGAGATCACATTTATTAGTCACTGTGTTAGCACTAAATGCTTTATGTGTTTTTTCATTGAATTTTTACAACATTCCTATAAGGTAGTTAGTTATCCTATAAAGTAATTCCTACAGTAAGAAGACACCTTGATTTTTAAATTGTGGAAACTGAAATAGTAGTTAAGAAACCTCCCAACATAGATAATAGCGAAGGAGGCAAGTTTTCTGTTTCTGTGTGTGAGGGGGTGAAGTAGAAAAGGATAGCTTTTATTATTTGCCAGGTAAGGGGAAACACACCCTGCTTCTGCCTCAAACAAGTATCCCTAAAAAAAAAAATAAAAAGTATCCCTGACAGGTTTTAAACACAGGTAGTTTAATGCTGTAGCCTGTACTTCTATTATACCATAGTGTCTCTTTAATGGAAATCACATTAAAATTTTTTATGAGAATAAGGATTATGTCTGTCTAGGATTTTTTTTCCCTTAGAAGATCAGTATTACAGACTTCCTTGTTTTTTGTATCACTCAATGTGTCTTGGTGCCTTTGGACTATATAGTGTTTACAGCCAGGAACATTCTGTGAACTCTCTTGCTAGAATGATTCCTTATTAACCAAAAACCTTAGACATGATTTCGTTGTGTTTAAGATCATCTTTTTGTACTGCAGGCGGATAAGTTGCTGTCACAGGATTTTGTGCAGATAATGGAGGATATTATTCTCACGCTACCTAAAAACAGACAGATTTTATTATATTCTGCTACTTTCCCTCTTAGTGTACAGAAGTTCATGGTGAGTATAAACCTGTACTTAGAAGCAGTACCTTCCTATTGCCCATGAGTGTATCTTTGTCCATAATTACATTATGTTACTAGTCTATATTTTATGCTGGTTTCAAGTTTTAAGATACAAAAGTATTTTGATTTTTATTTGTTCATTAAGCTGGTATCTGACATAGCCATTGATGGTAGATAAATTGATTATAGCATAATCTATATTTAAAGTACAAAATAGTAATAACTTAGCTGTATATCTGAATGTTAGATCTCCCATTTATGGTAATGACAGATTATATATTTTAAAGAGAGCTGCATCCCTTCAGTTAAGAGTTTATCAGACAGACATGTATGAGGATATATTTTGAGTTAAAGTTTATTTAAAGAGATAAACTCTGCTTTAACTATAAGGCTTTTTTTTTTTTTCCTTCAGAATTCCCATTTGCAGAAACCCTATGAGATTAACCTGATGGAGGAACTAACTTTGAAGGGAGTAACCCAGTACTACGCGTATGTAACTGAGCGCCAAAAAGTACACTGCCTCAACACACTTTTCTCCAGGGTGAGCCAGTTAGACTTCAGCTGCTGAATTGTTACCCATTTCTTAACCTCGATAAGACAGTTGTATCAGTTTTCTCATCATTTTCAATGTAGAAAAAAGTTCTTAGTTTTTCTTAAAAGGTAGTTTCAGTTGTTGATCTGAAGCTAATACTATATTGACAGGTCATGGGCACTTTTAATTTGATTCTAAAATAATTTGACCTTAATTACAGGTAATCCCATTATTCTCAGTAATTGTAATTGTTCTGTTGTAAGTAGATCTGTTTTTGCAAGTTTGCCTACTTGCCAGAATTTCCTTGTCACCCTGATCAGTACTCAGATGCTCTTTGAAGACGCACATGAAAAATTTGAGACTTCATGCTGTTTATCCCTGCCCTCTTGTTTGAGCTCAGAAATGAACACCCTTTTCACAGTCTATTTAATGCCACATTCCCCACTTTTTTGTGCTTTTTTCTTGATTCCACTGTTTTAAATGGCCCCTAGACATAGTGCTGACATGTTGTCCAGTGCTACTAAGAAGACTAATGCATCTTGCAGAGATGATGTATTAGATAAACTTCACAAAGGCCTGAGTTATAGTGCTGTTGGCCATGAGTAAATAAGGTGTCTTTGAAACAGTAACACATGGGGCGAGTTCCCTGGTGGTCGGGTGGCTAAGACTCCACACTCTCAATGCAGGGGCTAGATCCTGGTCAGGGATCTAGGATCCTGCAAGCCATGTGGTGCAGGCAGAAAAAACTCAGTAATGTGCATAAAAACAGATTATCTGTTGACCCATTGATGAAAAAGTTACGAGTTAGGTCCTCACAGGGACCTAACCCTCTATTTCCCTTGGAAGGAGTGGTCCTATATTAACTGTGCTTAACTGCAACTACTATTAAATGCTGCTGCTACTGCTGCTAAGTTGCTTCAGTTGTGTCCGACTCTGTGCGACCCCATAGACGGCAGCCCACCAGACTCCCCCGTACCTGGGATTCTCCAGGCAAGAACACTGGAGTGGGTTGCCATTTCCTTCTCCCAGCGCGTGAAAGTGAAGTCGCTCAGTCGTGTCCGACTCTTAGCAGCCCCATGGACTGCAGCCCACCAGGCTCCTCCGTCCATGGGATTTTCCAGGCCGGAGTACTGGAGTAGGGTGCCATTACCTTCTCCAACTATTAAATGAAGAGTACTTAAAATTTTTATAGTTTTGCATCTCCCGTGTCATGAGATTATAAGTCTTAGTGTTTTCAACATTTATTTGCTTGTCAATATTTTATTTTCTTATGTCTTGTTTTTTTTTCCCCTCTGGTGCTCAGCTTCAGATAAACCAGTCGATTATTTTCTGTAACTCCTCTCAGAGAGTTGAATTGCTAGCCAAGAAGATTTCTCAACTGGGTTATTCTTGCTTCTATATCCATGCTAAAATGAGGCAGGTGAGTGTAAAACTTGTACTTGCATAGATTTTTTTGAAAAGCTTTTCTGAATATTTCTTGAATTTTGTTTTAATGCTCTTCCAAGTGCCCTGAGTTTAAAAATAAATTACTGTTTAGTAGGCAAAGGACCCTTCATTTTAAATTCTCTGGTGTAAGGTTTTCTAACTATAAACAGGGGTGATAGTATATACCCTTACTTCACAAGAGTTTAGGAAGATTGAGATTGTGTATGAATGAATAGTTTGTCAGTTGCCAAGCACAATAGAAATGTGAGATTTTATTCCCTTCCCTCCCCATAATCTTAGATTTGGACTAGTGTTTAGTATAGTAACCATTAGCAACAGTAAACTATTTAAAATATAGTCTTCAGTCATACCACATTTCAGATGCCACATTATGTGTGACTATCAGCCACAGTTTTGGAAGGTTTGTAGAAGGTTCTAGTTTATCTGTATACCTTCTCAGGTTCATCTTTTTCTCTTTATTGTTTGCCTTTAGAAAAAGGATGGAATCTGTTTCAGAACTTGATTTAACAGAAAATAAATTCAAAACTGTCAACATATTGTGTTTATGTGTACTAACTTTGTGAAATTTCATGATAGGAAAGCAGTTTCTGTAGTCTGACAGGTTAAGAACTTAATCAACTCACATACGGTTTTCAAAGAAGCTTATTGTCACGGATCAGGTACCATCATGCAGGCACCTAATATTAAAATTACCACCGGAAATGAAGTATAAAATGGAAGAGAATATTTCCGAGTGGAAGAACATTGTGTTGAAAAGAAAGACCAGTTTGCCAGGTGCTAGATTTATTGATTTTGCTTGAGATAGTGTGTTTTCATTTTTTAACTGAAAAGTAGTTATTTTTAGCTTTTGTATATAATAACTGAAAAGATAAGTAGTAGATGTTTCAGTTAAGCTAAACTTTTGGCAGCTTTTATTTGAAACATTTTAGAAGTAAATATGGTGAAAATTGTCGCTTAAAACCAACTCCAGCAAAGAAAAAAAATACCTTTAAGAATTGAGATAATATGAATACATGTATATTTGTTGCTTATTAATTCCCATGGGAGACTTATTTTTTTTTCACCTTTTGTTTTTAATGTATATTGAATGTGGCTCCTTTCTCATTCGTGTAAACAAATTTGGGCATAAAGAAACTGCTTGGGTAGGAGGGAAAAAATGATGGAAATTTGGAGACTTGTGTGAGTTGTAATCAGATAAATGCATTGTTTTATTTCTAGGAACATCGAAATCGTGTGTTTCATGATTTCCGAAATGGCTTATGCCGCAATCTTGTTTGCACTGGTAGGTATTTTCTAGTCCTTTACCCATTGTTTTTCTTCCTAGTTTTGTTCTTTCTCTGTCCTATCCTGCAGTGAAGCTCCTGACATAGTCAGCTCCCTCTCCTACCATTTCTAGAATTTCTGAAGTTGAGAATGATCTGTAGGTAACTTTTTTTTTTTGTAGTTAACTTTTGAAATTAGATTCCATACCTGAAACTTCAGAACTCTTATTTTGGCACTCCTGCTTCATCTCTGCCTGTTAAACCAGTTTTGGAGTTTGTGTATTTTCTGAATAGTTTTTAGCATATAGGAATGAGTTCTATTTAGCATATGCAAAATGAATTATGTTAAGAAACTATGTTTTGGAGGTTATGGCCTTTCTTTCTTTTGCCAGAATCAGACTAGTTTGTGTTCTGGTGTATTTCACTACATAAAAGCAGACTGGGGGTGCATGTGGACAGTTGGATTCAGTAGCCTCCTGTCTGTACACTGGGAATATAGTCTTAGTATTGATACTAGGTTTATAATCTAAACTAGGTTTCTGGATAGAGGGAAGAACCTAGCTTTTTGTTTTTTTGCTTTTAATTTTTGAGCTATACACAGAGATAAATACAGAAATGTATGGGTTCTGAGGGCTGGCTATAAAGTTATATGCAGATTTTCAACTTCATATGCAGATTTTCAACTGAGACCCTAACTCCCAGTTTGTTCAAGGGTCAACTGTACAGACAAGGAGAAAGGTGCCATTTGCCATTAACCGTTTCCTTATTTGAGAATGAAAAATACTTTTTTTTCCCTAGAAAGAGTTCATAGTACTTACAGAACTCACACATTGTTACGAATTACTGCTGTGGTTACATGGTTTTATTTTTAAGCTTTAACTTGCTGAGGCTGCCCTCAGATAAGTTTTTGAAGTGCCCGTGCTTTCTTCTCATTTTTCAGAACAGTGGGCAAATACATCATTAAATAAGTACTGAACATTTATGTGTAACATGTATAAGTACATACAGAGTACCACCCCTCTCAAGGAGTAGTTGTTTAATCAGAGATAAAAAGATGACAAAAGAAGCTCAGACTGGGCCTGCAAACTTTTTCTGTAAAGTCCATGTAGTAAATATCTTAGACTTTGCACAGTATGTGGTCTCTGTTACACGTGACTTGACTCTGCTGTTCTACCTCAGTGGCAGTATATTTAACAAATAGCCATGGCTGTGGCAGTAAAATTTGACAAAAACAGGCATTGGGCTAGATCACCAAGGGAGTAAAGGTAATTTGCAAGTGTAAGGTATATACAGTTAAATAACCCTAAATTTTCATAGGAGAGGGAAATAACTAGCTGAGGTGATCTGAGAAGATATGAAATTGTAATTTATAGACTATAGATGAGTTTTAGACTTGGATAAGAAGGAATATTTTGTGAGGGGCCTGGCATAAAAAGTAGTCTAGAGATCACTAAGAAGATAGTGTAAAGAAGTATAGTGGGTGAGGTTGGTATAGTGGAAGTTTTGAGATGTGTTACAACCAGAGTATAGAGCAGAGGACTTTGAATGTCAATTTTAAATTTTTCTGGAAACAGTTGAAAATAACATGTTACAAATTCAAACCAGTATATTAGAAATGTCTGTCTGACCATCATGGATTATTTTGACGTGTGGAGCTGAGAAGTACAGGGAAACCTAGTTATTAGCTTATTGAGCTTATTGGAGTTGTTTTTACATGTATTTGTCAAAGCCTAAATTAGTATAATAATTGTGGAACTGGAAAAAAGTAGAAGGGATAGTCTTGCATATTAGCTTATCTCAGACCTGTTATAAATCATTCAGCAGAATGGGATGAATCATTCAGCAGAATTCTGAACAAAGTATAAATTACTGCTGGTAGAAAAAAAAAAAAAATTACTGCTGGTAGATTGCCTCTTTTTTAAAGTATTCTCCATTATGCAGTGAACTTTAAAAATAATTTATTAACCTTGGATTAAGTACTTAAAAATAGAGTGAAGAAAATTATACTTGTGAGCTCATTTTGAGTGTATAAGCTTTTTCAGTCATCCTTGATTTGCACTGTGTTACCTCAGACCATTTTTTTAAAACTTTGATAAAGCACTGGGAAAAAGTAACTTGTGAACAGAAAGCTGCTTATGGTTAATGTGCATGAGAAATAATGCCAGTAATTTATGAATGCTTTTGAATTACTGCATGAATTGAGTGATGTTTAGGTTCCTTTAGAAATGTTAAAGAGTACTATGACACCAAATTGAAGGATATAATGGAGTTTTTTTTTGTTTTAAAGATTTGTTTACCCGAGGTATTGATATACAAGCTGTGAATGTGGTAATAAACTTTGACTTCCCAAAGCTGGCAGAGACCTATCTCCATCGTATTGGAAGATCAGGTGAGGAAAAGGAAGGAGATGTTCTTTGTGGAAGTTTTTTGAGAAGTTTAATCACTAAATTTTGTTCCTTTTGTGAAGTAGAGTGTGGTAGCAATTAAAATAGTGAATTAAAACTAGTTCAGTTTTTTGATACATCAATTTCTAATTCTTCCAGGACATTTATTTTTTTTAAAGTTAAAATAACCTGATGCCTAATTTAAGATTTACAAATTAGAACCTCACTTTTGTAACTGTACTGTTTGTATTTTATACTGTGTATTTTGGCAACTTTTGACACTGTTACTTTAGGCTATGAATAATGTGTATATGGATTCATATACTCAGAGTGGCACTAAATAAAAACATTAATCCTGTATGGATTTGCTACTTACAGACTAGTGCTTGCACGTTGACTGTCATATTTAATTCTTATTAATTAGAATTGTTTTTTGTTAGGTCGCTTTGGTCATCTTGGCTTAGCCATCAACTTGATCACATATGATGATCGCTTCAACCTGAAAAGTATTGAGGAGCAGCTGGGAACAGAAATCAAACCTATCCCGAGCAACATTGACAAGAGCCTGTATGTGGCAGAATACCACAGCGAGCCTGTAGAAGATGAGAAACCTTAACAAGCGTGTGTGTACCTGACAAAATAGCCAAGTAAGCATCATGTTTAAAGGAAGGAGATCAAGGTCCTCTTTCCCCCAGGGGGAGCTTGATGTCCTACCATATACAATTAGCAATAAAAGATGAAAGGCATAAATGGCAGTAAACAGGAAGTATGTCAGTTGAAGTGATCTTATTGGTGAATCCATAAATTCAATTCTTGAATGCCATCTTCCTATGGTAATGTATGTGAACAGTACTTAAGACAAATTCAGACTTCTAAAATATTGGAAGCAAAAAAGAATTAGCAGTTTTGAATGTGAAACTATTTTTGCTCTTTTCCTTTATCACTCAGTCATCTGTTAGTATTCACTCTTAATTTCTAATGGGTACCTTAATAAATTAGGTTAAATTATCTGTAAAACCTTATTGCTAAAGGAATAATCAGGTTATGAGTCTCACGTGCACCCACCTTTTCATCTTTTGTTGACTGTAGGACTTTGGAAGAAATGCTTAAAACAAGGCTTAAATAACATAGGAAAAAACCCTCCAAAACAGCCAATATTCCTGTAAGGAAAATCTGATTTCAGAGATGATAGTTTCCAAATTAGCAGTGAACATTTTACCCATTATTTTTAGATTCTACAAATTACTCTTTTCACTTTAACATTTTTATCCTAATTTACTTGTCAAACACAAAACTCTTAGACAAATATAAAACTAACCCATGTATGCTAGTATACTGACAGACTGTTGAATTCACATAGGATTTAAAAAAACTTAAAAATTGTCACAGATGGCTACTGCCTGCTACCAGAGCTTTTAGGATTTCATTCTGTCTCTGGGATGTCTAGTGGAAATTTCTTAATCCTGAGGGGATTCTATAGTGTGTAAAGAGGCTCAGTAGAAGCTATTACGGTGAGCATTTGGGATGGAATTGTGAATGCCTACTTCACGTGTGTGTATCCTAGTTTATATTGCTTACCAGCGATAATTTTAGGTTTCTTTTTTCTTTAGGCTTTGACAAACTATGGAAGGCTCGTTTGGATCTGTGACACATCGATTTTGTGGGGAATGCTCTTCTCTTTGTGGGTTTTTCATCTTCTTTTATTTTGGAACTATGAAGACTTAAGAGCTCAGACATTTCTTCTTTTTTTAAACTGGTGAAGAGAAAAGCTGAAAAGGAATTTACCTTTTTTGTTCCACTTGTTTGCACTGTGTGCTGACTGAACATTAGTTGCACTAACTGCTGGTTTTTTAAAAATTTTTCTGGGGAAGGGGGGACAAAGAAGGAAGAGAAAGAAGGGGAGAAACCCTAAAAAGAGAAGAACCTTGATGAACACAAGCTTGTCTACGATTTCAAAATTCTCCAACAGCTGACTCTTGAGTGCATTTCAACTTCTCCCTGGTTACTCATCCATTTTTAAGCCTGAAGAGCTTATTACTTATTTGTGCGAAGTGCCTTATGCTATGAGACCATTCAGAATATCATCTTTTAGACACAGCCCAAGGAATCAACAATAGTATTTTTTTTTTTTTCTTTTTTCTTTCTTTCAAAAATTTTTGTCTTTTCATTTTGGTTTCAAGTTGAAGTCTCTCTCTCCCCTTTCTACCCGATACTCAAGCCCAGGGCTGGAAGATGAAACATATTAGTAATGTTAAACACCATTTTCTTTTTCTTTATGTGGAGGAGTTGATATGCAACTGCAGTTCATCCGCACTGTAAATACATGTATTTAACAAAAAAAAAAAACAATCCCAAGTAAAAATTTCTTCTGGGCTGAGTAGATACAACATCATCGCTCCCAAAGGAAAGAGCAGTCTATCATCGCAGGAGCCATATGACAAGCCTTTTGTGCTCTATAGCAGAACACTAAAGACTGGTTTACATACGCCTCCATTAGCAGTTATGGCACTTGATGTGTAGACATGTCAGAGCCTTTGACCCTCTTTCCTCTGTGGTAGAGCGTGTCCCATAGAAAATTGGGTGTGTATACTTGTATAAACTTTGTAAATAGGTTTTTTTTCTGGGTTCATATATATATATATACATATATATATATTTTTTTTTTGGATGAAGGTTGCTGGGATTAAGGGGATTAGAGTGATTATGGGAGCAGCTAAAGATGAGAGGGGCTCAGTTTTCCGCAACACTAAATCTAAAAAGTATTTTGGCTTCTTCCGGTAGAGAGCAGACCTCTACAGGAATCCTGCATTGGAAAAGAGGCCCAGGAGCCTGGGGTTCACTGCTGCCACACTGCCTCATATAGTACCTTTGGAGTAGGCCTGACAGAGAGAGCACAGAAGCTTCACAAATCTCTAATTCAAGATGTTATTTTTTTGAGACGTTCTCTCTGATACTGTTCCCCGACAGCCTTTTTTAAAAGTTTGAGAAACTTTTCAAGCTCTGCAAAAGGGGACAAAGAATTTGCCTTGCAGTGTGGGGATGTGATTGCGTGGCAGTGTCTTTGAGCAGTATATGTATAAAGCATGGGTTTGCATTTCAGAATATTAGCCAGTACCAGCTTTGGTAACTTCAGCAGTTCTGGGGCTTACTTTCTGTGGATCACCTCCTGTACTTTGTGTTGCCCTCTGCCCACCTTGATGATTAAACTTGCAGGAACGGGCAACCCCTGAGAGCTGTTAACTTTCATGCTACAGAAAGCTGCTTGCCATCCTCTTGCTTTGTGACCAGAATTATCTGTCATTTTGCATTGTAAATTGCTGGCAAATGCTTTACAGTCAGTAGTGTTGCTTTAAATTGTGCCCCTCCCAACATGCTTGATGTTTGGCCTGATCTCCAGGCAAAAGGAGTGAGATGAATCAATACCAGTGAACTTTTTTTTTAATGTTTTTAATTCCCTTTTAACCCAGTATACTAGGTCAATCAGGAGGCATCTAGGATTGAAAAAAAAGAAAAAAAATTTAAAAAAAAAATTGGTTTCCATTTGTCATTGTCTTTTAAAACCCTAAAATATTCCAGGATATGTCTTACATAAACTTTCATGCTTAACTCATCTGGATAAAGAAGTCAGTTATTCAAAGTTGCTTTTTTGACTCTGCCTCGTTCTAAGCAAAATTATTTGTGATTCCAAAATTCCTTGAGGATCAAAATCCTGCAGATGCCTCCTGATCAGACATAGCCCTAACTCCTTAAAAACTGTAGCAAGAGCTGCACAGTACAAACCCAAAAAAGAACTCATTTATCTGGTATCCAAGCCACACTGTGTCTCCAGCCAATGTTGGTTACTAAATGCAAGGCCTAATTTAAAAAGTAACCTTTTTCCAGGGAGGGGTGGGGGGAGGGAACTTTAAAGGCATCAACTTTTGACCAAAAAATCTTGCCCTTGTACTGATGCAGCTCTCTCTTTCCCCCCCACCTCTGGCGAGGTAAGAGGGATCATTCATTATAGAAGAAAAAGAAGGAAAGTTCATAAATGCAATTTTGTGTCTCGCTAGAGAGTGTGTGGGTGACTAAACAAACAGCGCAGTCTCTTGCCATCCTCAGACTGCTCTGCCTGGTGCCACGTGCCTGTGGGTCCCTCTAAAAGCACAGACTTTAAACTGAAAGTATTCCTGAAGTACAGCCTCTGATGAGGAGTGGCACTTAAAACGATCTGGGACACCACGATTGGACACCGTCTTACACAGGCAGCTGTCCAGTTCTGGTGCTTGACTCTTGAGTAGGAATTGTTAAATGGAAAGATGCTCTACCAACTAGGTCAAAGCCTAGTCTTTTTTTTTTTTTTCTTCAATTCCCCTTAAAATAAGGAGCATTGTTATTATTAGTTGTTTTTCTGTTCCTTCCAGTATTGGGTGTTTAAGTAATGGTAGTATTTTTCCAGTGGTTCATTTGGATAAAAACTACTCCCCTTATTTTTAATATTTAAATTACAATCAGCTCCTGGTTTAACCAGTGGTTATATAGTCGTGTAATGAGTTATGGACCGTTACACAGCTTGCTGTCTCTCTCTTCCTTACATTCCGATGGAGAAACCTTGCCTTTTCCTTTAGGAATGGAATGGAATAAATTTATTCTAAAATGATCTTCCATGGGAAGAAGTAAGGGGGAGAGAAACCTAAACATAATCTCTAAATTATTTTCAAGTTGGTCCCAGCATCATAATACAGGTTGGCCCCGAGGGATGGGGGGAGGGGGGAGGCAATTGGTTATCAATATTTGTTTTCAGAATGAGATGGGAGCATCTTTCCTTTGCCATGTGCTTTGTGTTTGATACCATCATGCTTGGATTAGAACCAGACAACTCAGCACAAAGCCTTGAGTGTACATTGTTGGAGTCAAAACATCTCATTCTGATCACTTGGTTTAATTTTTTTCTTTTTTTCTTTTTTAATAGGGGTGGGAGGGAGGTTATTTTGCCCCAAAAGGGAGGGTATCTGCACTAAGGATTTAGAAACACTTTGGAAGCTCATGACCTCATCAGAAACTGCCTTTAGTCACACTCCTGACCTTATTATAGATGAGTAACAAAAAGATGAAATAAATTCTTGGGAATTAAGCCATGTTGTTTTTATTTGCAACTTTTTTTCAGCGTTCTGTGTATCTTAAGCTGTTGTGGAATCATTTTTCTGGCAAAATAACTTTGTCAAGCCAAAAATTTTTGGCCTCATGGGAGCTGATGTTGTCAACTTCTTGGTGAACTTTAGTGGACCTTTTGAGCCTGTAGTTGTACTTCATACCTTTTGTTTTTTGGTTTTTGTTTTTTAGCTTCCAAAGAAAATCCACTCCTTTCTGATCTAAAAACTCATCTTTGGGGTAAAGAGTTAAGTGTCCAAAGGTTCATGAGGTCAGAGGGAGCTAGCCTGGCACCTGGACTGTGCCCCTCCATAGCTGACAGATTCCAACAGAAGTGTATTTAAATTCTCCAGTAGACAGTACTGGGCAGGGCAAGGGAGGGGGTAGGGTTGGGCTATTAAGATACAGGCTACTGTATTTTAACCAGTGGTTGTGGGGGAGGGGTGCTTGGAGAAAACAAAGTCACTATTCCCTTTTTTGAAACAAAATTAAAACGAAAAAAGTAATTTTTTGTTTAGTAAAAACAGGATAGAATTCCAGTGTCCCTAGCCACAAGGGACCAGTTCCACTGAGAAGTGAACAGTGGGGACTCAATTTTGAAAACATCTGGGAAATGGGAAAATTGGCTTTCTGTTAATTGGCAAATGTTCCAGTGGGGCTGTGTTTTTGTTGGAATGTCTTATGTTGTATGTACACATATGTTGACCAGAGTCTCTGCTGAATTTAAAAGAAAAGATGGTGGATAAAATCTTGATTTGTTAATTTATCTCAATAAAAACCCACTGGAACTCCAAATATGTGTGTGGTGTGTCTTTAGCAGCAGCTGTTCAATCTTGCAAGTCATTTTTAGTTAAATGACTCACTTTCTGAAAAGCAAGAAGACTGAGCATCAGCCCAGTTAAATAAAATCTGAGAGCACCTTTGTCCAGCCCTTAGGCTGTCTCACCATTTGCATTTCACTGTTTTCATACGCTTAACAGAACAGGAAAGGAGAAAGGACAGAGATGTTGGTCCACAATATGTTGGAGAACTGCCAGTAATTACCCCTAAGAATGTTCAGACCCTCCCCCCCAAAAGAGAATTAGTGAATGAAATTTGTATTCTGAGAACTAGAAATTCTGATGAAAGAAATAAACCTAAATAATTGGAGAAAACCAGACAAAGCTGGACCCGACATCCTCACCTGTACACCCAAAAAACTTTGGTGTAACAAGATATGTGCAAGACTTGCATGCTGAAAACTGCAAGATACGCTGATGAGAAATCAGGCTTGATGATACAGTCTTCCATTGCATGAACATGACACTTCTCTTGTCCGTTCCCCCTTCATCTATACGTGGTTCACTGTATTTCCTTCCAGTCAACCACAGCAAGCTTTATGCCAAAAGCTGATTGTAAAATGCATGTGGAAAGGCAAACTGCCATAACAGCTTTAGAAAAGAACAAAGAGGACTCTACCTAATTTCAGTTCAGTCACTCAGTCGTGTCCAACTCTGCGACCCCATGGACTGCAGCATGCCAGGCTTTCCTTGTCCGTCACCAATTCCTGGAGTTTACTCAAACTCATGTCCATCAAGTTGGTGATGCCATCCAACCATCCCTCCTCTGTTGTCCCCTTCTTCCTTCAATCTTTCCCAGCATCAGGGTCTTTTCAAATGAGTCAGTTCTTTGCATCAGGTATTGGAGTTTCAGCTTCAGCATCAGTCCTTCCAATGAATATTCAGGACTGATTTCCTTTATAATTGACTAGTTGGATCTCCTTGCAGACCAGACCTAATTTCAAGGAAGCTGTAAATTCAGTTCTTTCACTACACTACACTGTGAAGAAATGGGAGAAAAGCCACCAAACTTTCCAAAGAATGGGTATGTACAGTCCACCCTAAGATGAACCACAAATATTTCCCTTGATTGCTGGCTTGCCTTTGGGTTTACTTACCAGAGACTCCCATAGGAAATTAGATGAAAGAGGGAGTTTGTGCGTAGTTGCTCAGCCGACCCCGTGGACTTATAGCCTACTAGGCTCCTCTGTCCATAGGGATTCTCCAGGCCAGAATACTGGAGTGGGTTGCCATGCCCTCCTCCAGGGGATCTTCCCAACGCAGGGATTGAAACCAGGCCTCTCACTTTGCAGGCGGATTCTTTATGTCTGAAGCCCAAAGAAGGAGTTTGTATTCCTTTAATTCCTTCCCTGTAAGATGCCTCAGGGCTTCCCTGGAGGTAAGGAACCTGCTTGCCAATGTAAGAGACAGAAAAGAACAATCCCTGGGCCTGGAAGATTCCCTGGAGGAGGGCATGGCAACCCACTGCCATGGACAGAGGAGCCTGGTGGGCTACAGTTCTTAGGATCAAAAAGAAGTGGACACAACTGAAGTGACTTAGCATGCAGGCATGCACAAGATGCCTCTAGCCGCTTTGTTCCTCACCTGGAGATCTCTGCAGCTAAGTGTCACTCTGCCTCCATTTTCTGGTCCCCTCCCCTTGGTAGATTTTCCCTACACCCACAGCTTTGTAAATAGGCATGATGAAAATAAATTATCCTCAAATTTTCCTACTATAAGTGTGCCATCTGTTTCTTGTTGGGACCTAGACAGAATAATTGGTACCAGAAGTGGTCCCAGAAAACAGACTTTTAAAATGAGATTCTGGGATTGGGTTATTTATATTTGATGAGCTCAATGATAACCTCCTTAGCAGGGTTAGTGGATAGGCTAGAACATGAGTAGTTCATGGACGTGGTGGCATCACAGTTTCGATTTTCGTTGGTAGTACCATGGGATTAAGTGCAGGTAAAGGATGAGACAGGAAAATCAAGGGTCTGTGATAATCAGTAATAATACAACCTGCAGACTGGGAGAAAATGCTTGCAAATGATGTGACAAGGGATTGATTTCTACAATATACAAATAGCTCATACAACTCAACAACAGAAAAACAAACCCAATTGAAAAATGGGCAGATGATCTAAGACATTTCTCCAAAGAAAACATACTGATGACCAAAAAGCACATGAAAGAAAAAAGCTCAATATTGCTAATTGGAGAAATGCAAATGAAAACTACAACAAGGGTCACCTCTCTCCAGCCAGAACGGCCATCATCGAAAAGTTTACCAACACTAAAGGCTGAAGAAGGTGTGGAGAAAAAGGAACCTTCCTAACACTGTGGATGGGAATCTAAATTGGTGCAGCCCAGAGGTTCCTTAAAAAACTAAAAATAGAGTTACCATAGGATCCTGCAATGCTGATCCAGGGCACATAACCAGAGAAAACTGTAATTAGAAAAGATATATGCACCCCAATGTTCATAGAAACACTGTTTACAATAACCAAGACATGGAAGCAAACTAAATATCCATAAACAGAGGAATGGATAAAGAATGTGTAGTATGAATGTGTGTGTGTGTGTGTGTGTGTGTGTGTGTGTGTGTGTGTATTATAATGGAATATTACTCAGCTATAAAAAATGAAATAATGCCATTTGCAATAACATGGATGGACCTACCAATTATCATACTGAGTGAAGTAAGGCAAAGACATATCATATGATCTCACTTCCATGTGGAATCTGAAAAATAAAGATACAAATGAACTTATTTGTAAAACAGAAATAGATCCACAGATATAAAAAACAAATTTATGGTTACCAAAGGGGTAAGAGTGGGGAGGGATAAATTAGGAGGATGGGATTAACATATACACACTACTATATATAAAATAGATTACCAACCAGAGGTCTTAATTCCCCTGTGAGAAATGCTTCCTCCAGAGAACTCATCAAAAGTTCCATTAAACTGGAAATCGAAGCCTGCCACACTGGACTTCTGCCTACTTTGGGCTTCTCCTGCTACCTAACCAACAGGTTACTTTGTGACCCTAATTTGAAAGGGAGAAATTGGGTTGTGATTACACAAAGACAGTAAGGAAGACTTTGGAATGTAATAGATCTCCTGGGGCTACTTTTAATATACCATATAATGTGATAAAAGTTAAAGGAAAATTACAACAATCTAGTGCAGGCTGGATTAGTAATAGTAGAGACTCTCCAGAAGGTTTGGGTCATTCCACCAGGCAGGGAGTCAAGATTATCCAAGATACTTGCAGAGGACAAAGGACATACGGAATGGGTAGTAGAAGAAGGAACTTATTGGTACCATATGACCACATGACTAGTTGTAGAAATGAAGATTATAATAGTTATGAGCATTTCTTCCTTATTTTATTATAAATCTATTAGATATGTATCAACTAGTTCTTTTTTTCTCCTCTCATTCTCCTACCATCAGAGATAAGATTTATTAGTAGGTGTCAAAAAGGGTTTTGACCCACTAGAAAAGGCTTAAACTTGTCTGAAAATATAAAGGGACATATAGGAATTTGTATCCTCTTTGGGGAGAGGGTTAGAATGCTTTTGATTTTCTGCTGGACTGTGGAGTATTTAATCAGATGCATAATTTTGCTAATTTTTTAATTTGGAAGCTAAATATGGTTAATAAAAGTGACTGAATGTCATATTAACATGAGATGGAATGTTGTGGGGTTTTTTTTTTTTTTTTTTTTTTGGTCCATTTAGCTAATCTGCAACTACCTTTCCTAGAATCTCCTGTCTTGTTAAGTTCTACTTTGGTAGATTTGTGGTATACTAACTTGGTCAAGCTCAAATTAAATTTCCCACAATTCCCTTCCCTATTTGGCTCAGAATCAGAGCTGGCCAAAAGAAAATTTGCACAATATTTGGAAGGTGAAACTGAAGCAGCAGGAATCACAATCTGAAGGTTATCATGGTCATAGGTGATGAGAGAGGTGCCAGAAAGTTCCACTTTCCCCTTGCTCTTTATTTTTGCTGCACATTCTTGTTCTTGCTTCATGTCCAGCTCTTTTTCCTTATCGGTAGCTCTGATGACCAATAGCAACACAGATCTATTGCCAGACGACTTGGCTGTGAATGCACTAACTTGTTCACCCAAACTAGTGATTAAGAGAGTCAATTAGTGATTTTCCCCTAGTTTTTTTTTTTTTTAAACATCCTCATTTGGACCATTACTTCCCCAGTCTCTCCTCCAATTATGTAAAACAGTGGCTTTCAAACTTCAGACATCTGAACTACCTGGAGGGCTTATTAAAACCAACTTTCTGAGTCTTACCCCCAGAGCTTCTGAGTTTATACGTCTGTGGTGAGGCCTATACATTTGTATTTCTAACAAGTCTCCAAGTAATGCTGAGGCTTGATGCTGTTGATCCAGGGAACATAATGCTGGAAACCACTGGAGTAAAGCCTAATTCCTCTACTAAATTCCTTATTCTATAATATCCATTGTAGTTCTGCTTCCTCGATTTAACCCTGGCTAATATAGGGCTCTAGACCATATAAGCTTCCTTTGTAGTACCTCAGTCTGTAAAGAATCTGCCTGCAATTCAGGAGACCCAGATTCGATTCCTGGGTCGGAAGGATCCCCTGGAGAAGGAAATGGCAATCCACTCCAGTATCCTTGCCTGGAGAATCCCATGGACAGAGGAGCCTGGTAGGCTATAGACCAAGGGGTCACAAGAGTTGGATACCACTTAGCGACTAAACCACCAGACCATATAGGGGAAGAAAAGAAATTAAAGGCTATAAAAATGCAACTGGGGCTTCCCAGGTGGTGCTAGTGGTAAAGAACCCGCTTACCAGTGCAGGAGATGGAAAAGATCAGGTTTGATCTCTGGATCAGAAAGATCCCCTGGAGGAGGGCATGGCAACCCACTGTCGTATTCTTGCCTGGGAAATCCCAGGGACAGAGGAGCCTGGTGGGCTACAGTCCATAATGTCTCACAGAGTTGGACACGACTGAGCGAATTAGCACATATGCATGCAAACATACAATTAGGAACTTGCCAGTGAGGGCAGTAGAAGAGGACTGCCTTCCAAGACTTCCTGCCAAGATAGAGTAATAATGATCAAATCTACTCCCTTTCCTAAAGCAGCCAACAATGGACAATAGGTGAAGCAACAGTTTAAGACATCAGGCAATGAAAGACCGTGAAACCCAAAGATGGAGGCTCCATAACTATTGAATAAACAAACAGGAGTTGTAGATAGATGCTACTTCTGCCCATGGCTGCAAAACCTAGATTTTTCAAATGCCTCCTTTGCATTATTAAGCATTTGACCATACGGAGAAAGGCAAGATGAGCTCTGTGATTATGAACACCCAACTTACTGCCTTGAGAGAGCTTTCCAGCTGTGATGCAGGGAAGGGAACCCAAGTGGAACCCAGCAAGCTACATGGGTTGAGGAAACAGAGCTGAGATTCTGAGAAGAGCAGATGGAGACTACGGGACAGTGCCAGAGAGAAGACGGCTGCAGAGAAAAAGAACCCCAGAGATATGCAGAGGGTCCCCTTGAGTCTTGGGCTGAACATTGATTTGCCCAAGCATGCATGGAAACTATATGAGACCAGAGAAAGAACCACCCAAAAGGATTGGGGGGTACAATGCCCAGAGCTCACACAGGGTTGGAAATAGTGCCTGTGCCTACCAGGCAGACTGGAGTACCGCCTGATTCATGAGGCACTGGGTGGAGTACTCAGAAAGGTCTTGCCGTAGTAATGGGGAAGCAGTAGAGTGCTGATAAGTCCGCACCAAAGGCATCGTAAGGCCTCCCCTGGTGGCTCAGTGGTAAAGAACCTGCCTACAATGCAGGGGACCGGGTTCCATCCCTGGGTCGGGAATATCCCCTGGAGGAGGGCCTGGCAACCCACTCTAGTACTCTTGCCTAGAGAATCCCATGGACAGAGGAGCCCGGCGATAGCGTGACACGAGTCAGACATGACTGAAGCCATGAAGCAGTAACAGCAGCAATGCATGTTAAAAAGCAAGAACTGAGACTTCCCCGGTGGCCCATGGCTAAGAATTTGCAGTTCCAGTGCAGGGGGCCCAAGTTTGATCCTTGATCAGGGAACTAGATCCCATAGGCCACAACTAAAGATTCTGCATGCAGCAATGAAGCTCAAAGATCACACACGCTGCAACTAAAACCCAGCACAGTCAAATAAATAAATATTAAAAATTTTAATTTAAAAAATAAGACCTCAAAGGATTTGATTTTTTCCAAAATAACTGCTTCCCAGAAAAAAAATTCAAGAATATTTATGAGAATATAAAAAAATCCAGCACCCAAACTAAAATTCATAATGTCTGACAACTAATTAATACCAAGCAAGCATGCAACTCAAAACCACAATGAGGTTATCACCTCAAACCTGCCAGAATGGCTATCATCAAAAAGAGGACAAATAGCAGGAGTTGGCAAGGATGTGGAGAAAACACAACAGTTGTGCACTGTTGGTGGGATTTTAAATTGATGCAACCACTGTGGAAACAGTATGGCAATTTCCCCCAAAATTAAAATCAGCACTACAACATGATCTAGCAAATTCACTTGTAGGTATTTATTTACCCAAAGAAAACAAAAACACTAATTCAAGATGATATATACACACCAATGTTCATTGCAACATTATTTGTAATAACTAAGATAAGGAAGCAATCTAAGTGTCCATCGATAGGTGAATGCATAAACATTTGAGATACACATACACACACAATGGAATATGACTCCACCAGAAAAAAACATTTACCATTTGCAACAACATGGATGGATCTAGAGGGTATTAGGGGCTTCCCTAGTGACTCAGACAGTAAAGAATCTGCCTGCAACACAGGACACCTGGGTTCAATCCCTGGGTTGGAAAGGTCCCCTGGAAAAGGGAATGGCTCCAGTATTCTTGCCTGGAGAATTCCATGGATAGAGATAAGAGTCCAGGGGTCACAAAGAGTGACGACTCTTTGTCACACGACTGAGTGACTAACACTTTCAGAGGGTGTTATGCTAAATGAAATAAATCAGAAAGAGAAAGACAAATACTGTTTGTCTCATTTACATGTGGAATCTAAAAAATAAAACAAAACAAAATGGAAATAGACTCAGATACAGAGAACGAACTGGTGTGGGCCAGCAGGGAAGGCGATGGGGGCGGGGTAAAGGGAATTGAGTGATACAAATCCTTACTTACAAATTAAATAAACCATGGGATGGAGTACACAGCATAAGGAGTATGGTCAGTAATATTGTAATAACATTGTATGGGGACAGAGGGTTACTAGCCTCACTGTGGTGATCATTTCCTACTGTAAGCGAATGTCAGAATCATGTAGTATACCTAAAGACTAACAATACTGGACATCAACTGTATTTTAACTTAAAAAATAAAAAAACACAAAATAAATTCTAGAAAATGCAAGCTTTTAGGGACAAGAAGCAGATTAGTTGTTGTCTGTTGGGGAAGAGGTGGGAAGGGGGGGAGGATTATAAAGGTGTAACTTATATGCAGAGTACATCATGAGAAATGCTGGGCTGGAGGAAGCTCAAGCTGGAATCAAGATTGCCAAGAGAAATATCAATAACCTCAGATATGCAGATGACACCACCCTCATGGCAGAAAGTGAAGAACTAAAGAGCCTCTTGAAAGTGAAAAAGGAGAGTGAAAAAGCTGGCTTAAAGCTCAACATTCAGAAAACTAAGATCATGGCATCTGGTCCCATCACTTCATGGCAAATAGATGGGGAAACAGTGGAAACAATGACTGACTTTATTTTTCTGGGCTCCAAAACCACTGTGGATGGTGACTGCAGCCATGAAATTAAAAGACGCTTACTCCTTGGAAGGAAAGTTATGACCAACATAGAGAGCATATTGAAAGGCAGAGACATTACTTTGTCAACAAAAGTCCATCTAGTCAAGGCTATGGTTTTTCCAGTGGTCATGTATGGATGTGAGAGTTGGACTATAAAGAGAGCTGAGCACCGAAGAATTGATGCTTTTGAACTGTGGTGTTGGAGAAGACTCTATTTTTTTTTTTTTTTTTTGTAGAATGCTGTTTTTATTTTATTTTTTTATATTCCTCATCTGAGATGTTTGGTTTTTTTTCCATTTATTTTTATTAGTTGGAGGCTAATTACTTTATAATATTGTAGTGGTTTTTGCCATACATTGACATGAGTCAGCCATGGATTTACATGTGTTCCCCATCCCGATCCTCCCTCCCACCTCCCTCCCCATCTCATCCCTCTGGGTCTTCCCAGTGCACCAGCCCTGAGCACTTGTCTCATGCATCCAACCTGGGCTAGTGATCTGTTTCACCCTTGATAGTATACTTGTTTCGATGCTGTTCTCTCAGATCATCCCACCCTCGCCTTCTCCCACAGAGTCCAAAAGTCTGTTCTGTACATCTGTGTCTCTTTTTCTGTTTTGCATATAGGGTTATCGTTACCATCTTTCTAAATTCCATATATATGCATTAGTATACTGTATTGGTGTTTATCTTTCGGGTTTACTTCACTCTGTATAATGGACTCCAGTTTGATCCATTTCATTAGAACTGATTCATTGAATTCTTTTTAATGGCTGAGTAACATTCCATCGTGTATATGCACCACAGCTTCCTTATCCATTCGTCTGCTGATGGGCATCTAGGTTGCTTCCATGTCCTGGCTATCATAAACAGTGCTGCGATGAACATTGGGGTGCACGTGTCTCTTTCAGACCTGGTTTCCTCAGTGTGTATGCCCAGGAGTGGGATTGCTGGGTCATATGGCAGTTCTATTTCCAGTTTTTTAAGGAATCTCCATACTGTTCTCCATAGCTGCTGTACTACTACTACTAAGGAAAGTTATGACCAACCTAGACAGCACATTGAAATGCAGAGACATTACTTTGTCCACAAAGGTCCATCTAGTCAAGGCTATGGTTTTACCAGTAGTCATGTATGGATGTGAGAATTGGACTATAAAGAAAGCTGAGTGCCGAAGAATTGATGCTTTTGAAATGTGGTATTGGAGAAGACTCTTGAGAGTCCCTTGGACTGCAAGGAGATCCAACCAGTCCATCCTAAAGGAGATCAGTTCTGGGTGTTCATTGGAGGGACTGATGTTGAAGCTGAAACTCCAATACTTTGGTCACCTGATGTGAAGAGCTGACTCATTTAAGACCCTGATGCTGGGAAAGATTGAGGGCAGGAGAAGGGGACAACAGAGGATGAGATGGTTGAATGGCATCACCAACTCAATGGACATGGGTTTGAATAAACTCCAGGAGTTGGTAATGGACAGGGAGGCCTGGCGTGCTGCAGTTCATGGGGTTGCAAAGAGTCAGACACGACTGAGCGACTGAACTAAACTGAAACCAGGCTAAAAATTTTGAACTTTCTCCGTTCTTTAAGAATGGACTGTATATAATGACTTCCTTCCAGAGGACAGTGTGGAAAGGAGAGAAGAAAAGAATCACTTGATGACAGAGAAATCGGACAAATATAACTCAGCCAGGTGACTCAGGTCAAGATCAACAGTAAAGAGCCATGTTGACCGTATGTACCATTCATATGATGCAATGAGAACAGCACTTTTCCTCTTCCTCCCCCAAACCCACAATTCCAACATATCCATGAGAAAAACATCAGACACTCCAACTTGAGGGACATTCTAAAAGTGTTCCTGGCCAGTACTGACCAGTACTCCTTGAAACTATCAAGGGCATCAAAAACAAGAAAGGTCTGAGAAACTGTCATAGCCAAGGGAAGCCTCAGGAGGTGTGACAACTAAACGAAATGTAGGATTCTGGAATAAAGGAGTGAAATAAAGCGTAAGTGAAAGACTGAGGAAATCTAAAGAATGGACTTTAGTTACTAATAATATATCAATGTTGGTTCATCACTTGTGGCCACTGTAGCAATAAATGCACGTTGTTAGTTATATGGGAGGAAGCGGGGGAGTATGCCTGTGTTTTTTAGATAATACAGGTCCTTGCCTTTTGTCTGTACTCACCAGCCATCCCTGTGCACTCAGATGAACCACCAGCACCAGGCCGCTACCTTTAAACTAGAGAGAGACCCTGAGAATAACAGGCTATCGTGAATATAATGGAAGAGAAATGCGTCTCTCATGGCAGTCAGCTGCCACGGGGCCCCACGTGCTAGTGGAGAGTCACCTTGGGGTTGTCCCCACAGCTTTCTGCTCCCCGTCCTTATTTCCAGACATGTAAGGGCTCCAGGGAGTTTCCTTGGCCTCCTGGCTGACCTGTCTCTTGGGCTCCATATAGCAGACTTGGAAACCTTGTATAATAATTGCCCAGCCTGGAGATCAAAGAACCCAGAAACAGTGACAGAGACATCAGTGGGTTATTGGATAGGGGATCTTATACTTTTGAAGCAAAAGGTCCTGGAGTGATACCCTCTTTGTGTACGGTGGGTGGGAGCTACCAGGACCTTCACGACCCCGGGGAGACGGAGGCTACCATTTACAGGGGAAATTGCCGTAAGTTCGGCTCATCAGTTACCAGGGAAACCAGCGGCTGGGGCAGGGGGCAAGCATGTTGATAGTTACTGATTAAGCTCTGTAATTAGAGGATTGGATAGCCATGTGAGTGAAGCAGGGTCTGGTCAAGCAGGAGATGTACAGACAGCAGGAAAAGAGCCATCTTGAGTGGCCTGACCATACATGGCCCTAAAGAGTTACGATGCATAAGGAATAATTTCTATGAACCCAGACTCTTGCATCTTTCCATACAGAGAAAAGCACTAAAACCATTAACTTGAGATGCCTGTTTTCTGTGATTAACTGTAATCTTGAAATACTTGACTGCACGTTTGTTTGTTTCAGCAAAATCTCCTATATATCCTTCCTCCTCTCTTACCTCTTTGGAGCAGTTCCTCCAAACTATCTGAGAGGCTATGGTCCTCAGCAAGGTCCCCTAGCAAAACACAACTTACAACTTTTAGGTTGTACATTTTTCTTCATTTGACATGATTGTGTTGCTTTATAACTATGTTTCTGATAACTTACAGGAGGTTTACACCAACTGTCACTTTATTTATTGATTGCAGTGAGACTCAGGATTCACTCCTGGTCTCACTCAGCACCCTGGAAGACTATGCCTTGATGGGATGGTGAAATTACCTGCTGAGACAGCATCCCGCAAGACAGGGGTGCCATCCTACGAGATACAGTATATGCCTAAACTGGTACCAATATATTGGGCCATTTCTCCATAGACAAGATGCATGTGTCCAAGAACCAAGGGCTGGAGATGAGAATGGCCCCTTTCGGGACTTCCCTGGTGGTCCAGTGGGATTAAGACTCCACGCTTCTAAGGCAGGGGGTTCCAGTTCAACCCCTGGTTGGAGAACTAAGATCTCACATTTCACGAGGCCAAAAAAAAAAAAAAAAGAAAAGAAAAAAACCCTGTCCAGAAACATGCTGGCAGAGGTTAAGGAGAACAGAGAATGGAAGGTGTAAGAAGGCAGCTACGATTACCTTGGTCTTGGGGTCAGCTATAGAGATGGGAATGTAGCAGCCACATTTGATGAACTACAACTGTTTCTTTTTCTTACCTTATCTGAAGAACACCAGTGATTTCAGATGGAGGCATAACTAACTGGCATCACCCCAACATGATACAGTAGCTGATGGGACTTTATGAGTCCTTTGTGTTGGGGAAACAAAATTTCCTGTGGACAAAGGTCTAGAGTGGATGCTGAGGGCCAAAGGGGTGGACTGTGCCATTTATCTTTTGTCTGCCCCTCCAGACACCCCCTGTCACTCCACCCCCACATCCCCTTTTCCCTGCCCTCCAACCCAGGAGGCTGATCTGTATGGCCCACATTCTGTGTCTTAAGCATCCTGGCGGAGCCCAACAGGAGGTCAGAGAGAGAGAGAGAGAAAATAAGTGTGTGGTCAGGTTACGTATTCCCTCTCCTTGAGCTGGCCGTGTCCCTCAACCAGTGACCATGTCTTCTCTCACCACACCCTTGAAGCACAGCTCTCCTCCACCCACTTTCAGCCTCACGATGGCCATGCCTGGCTGCTCCTAAGCTTGGGTTACTGCCCTATCCTTGTGGTTCCCCAATACCCACGTCTTTTTTTTTTTTGTAAATAAACCCTCCTCAAATTATCCTATTTTGAATGTGCCATCTGTTTCCTGTTGGGAGACTGACTGATGCAGTGGGTTTTATGCCACAACTACTCTGCTAACAGTTTTGTGTTTGAACATCAACTTGTGGTGTTCTGGCATTTTCTGCCCTTAAATGGGAACTGCTTTGAGCCCCCTAGAAGTGTCTGAGCCATGACAAGCAAAAGGGTGAAATAAGACAAAGAAATCGCCTACCACAGTGCCTGGTGCAGACTCAATAAATGCTAGAAGAATCACCCTCCCCATTGCATCAGACTCTGCACTGCAAACAAGAATAGTGGGGCTTGATATCTTGTGTGTGCCTGTCAAGTATGTCAGTGATTTCAGTAGAGGGGGTTAAACTAGAGAAATTTTGCTCCAAATGACTATTTTATTAAAGTCCTGCTCCATTCTTAAATGGTGATACACCACAAAAGGCAAGGAGGAAACATATCTAATTTAAGATGTTTGGAAATAAACAGTGAACTCTAGGCAGAGCTCCCCTAGTTGTGGCCAGCAGGGGTGGGTTTCCTGCCAAGTCATGACACATAAACCCAGGGCCTCTCTACAGCTCTGTGCCTAGTTTTGCATTCATAATTTGATTCCTTTTCTTAAAGAAGGAGTCCAAATTGTTTAAGCTTAAGGAGTCCAAATTGTTTAAGGCACCATGATACCTGGGTGCTTTCCACGCTGCTGGAAAGTTATTACATTTGGGCTCATCTCTGGGACAGGTGGGAGGAGGGAGACTGAGAGGCCAGCTCACACCCACTGGCAGTCACTCATTCTGGATGAACACAAACAAACCAAGGGCCGCGGGCAGATGTGAGCTGTGCTCAGGGACAGTGGTGCGGCTGCAGCTATGACAAGGAAGCTCTTCGTCATAGCTTCACCTACAGTCAGGACACCTGAATGTGTAAGACTGTGGACACAAACTCTTCCCCAGCTTCTCCAGGGCAGGTCGTGCAACCACGAGCACACACTTTTCAGAGCGTGGGCATTATTCGACTTCCAAGTGAGAATGAGTTCCTCACCATGGCCATCACCACCCCTAACCGATGCCGCTTCGCTTTACAGCGCAAGAACTGTCCTGTACTACCAGTGGGCTCATTGCCTCCAAAGCCTAACCTTCTGTGAATCCTTTGACCCTGCAATTCCATGTGGAGGAATTTATTCTGAGGAAATACTACTACTGTTTATAATGATATTAGTTATAAAGACATTCTCTCTAGCATTGTTTGTAATAGGAAAATAGAATAAACTTCAGTGTTTACGTTTTTTCATTGTCTGATGATAAAGCATTGATTAACTCATGGTCCATCCATATAATAGAATGTAGTGAGGCTGTTAACATTACATGGAAGTGTTCACAGAATACATAATGATATGGAACAATAAATACATTGTGGTGGACAGACCCTAGGGGGGACCTCATAAATCCTACCCTGTGACTTGCTTGTAGCCAATAGAATGTGACAAAGATGAAGGGGGTTTGCATTGGTAATTAATGTCCTAAATGAGTTGATTTTGAAGTATAGTATGTGTGTGCATGCTCAGTTGTGTGTGCTTCTGCAGCCCCATGGACTGTAGCCCGCCAGGCTCCTCTGTCCATGGAATTTCTTAGGCAAGAATACTGGAGTAGGTTGCCATTTTCTACTCCAGTAGATCTTCCCAACCCTGGGGTTGAGCTCGCGGCTCCTGTGTCTCCTGCATTGGCAGGTGGAGTCTTTACCGCTGAGCCACCTGGAGTACAGTAAGTCCCCTATATATGACTGAGTTCCTTCCTTAAAGCACGTTCCGTAAGTCTAATTTGTTTATAAGACCAACAAAGTTAGCCTAACACAATCAGCTATATTGTACTGTACTGTAATGGGTTTATAAAAGTTTTCACACTAATAATACGTTAAAAACAAACATGAAAAAATGAAGATAATATTTTTAATCTTGCAGTACAGTACCTCGAAAATTTCAGCATTACCAGCTACATTACTGCCGACCTTATGCTTGCTTCCAGACATCCTGGGCTTGAAATAAAGTTACCGCATTGCTGTACTCTCTGCAGTACTGCTCAGGAAAGCATGCAAAAGCACAACTACTTGTAGATGTTGCACGCCCTTGACATGGTACACCAGCCATGTGAGCGAACTTACGTGCTGGGACATGTGAATGCATGTTCGCATGTTTGAAAATTCATAACTTGAAGGTTCATAGGTAGGAGACTTACTGTAGTCAGAGGGAAGTTATTGTGGATGGGTGAGCTGACTTAATCATTTGAAAGGCTTTGAAAGAGGATCTAGGCTGTCTCGAGATCAGAGACTCTCCAGTGCTGGTTTTGAAGCTTCCATATTGTGGCAAGCTGAGTGTCACCCAAACGGACGACCAGCAAAAGACAGAGACGCCACAAGCTTAAAGAGATGAATTCAGCCAGCAATCTGAATAAACTGAGAAAGGACTGTTTCTCCACTTAAGCCTCTATTTAGATCATAGCCCCTGCCGACACCTGAAACCGATAACGCAGGTAAGCTGTGCCCAAACTTATGACTTACAGAAACTATGAGGTACTGTGTATTGTTTTAAGCCACCAACTTTGTGATGACTTATTACACAGCAGTAGAAAACTAACACACAGGATGTGTTGTTACATGAAAAAAAAAGCACATTATAAAATAATATTTATAGCATGATCCCATTTTGATTTAGAAAATGAGATGTTGACATCTGCTCAGGAAAAAACCTGAAAGAAAAAATACCAAAATATTGGCCCAATATGGTCGTCTTAGAGCATATTTTCATTTTGTTTATTTAAATGCTTCTAAATTTCCCACAATGAACATGTAAGAAGTTATTTTTAAAGAGAAGAATATCAGTAAGTGAGAGTAATATTTTTCATTACTTTTTTAAAATGGAGGGACTTCCTTGGTGGCTAAGACTCTTCGCTCCCAATACAGAAGACCCTGATTCAATCCCTGGTCAGGGAACTAGATCCCACCTGCTGCAACAAAATGTTCACATACAGCGACTAAAACTATCCTGCATGCCGCAACCAAACCCAGGGCAGCTCCATGCTGTGGAGCAACTAAGCCCACGTGCCACAACTACCGAGCCAGAATAGCACAACTACTGAGTCAGAGCACCACAACTACTGAGTCAGAGCAGCACAGCTACCGAGTCAGAGCACCACAACTACTGAGTCAGAGCAGCACAACTACCGAGTCAGAGCAGCACAACTACCGAGTCAGAGCACCACAGCTACCGAGTCAGAGCACCACAGCTACCGAGTCAGAGCAGCACAGCTACCGAGTCAGAGCACCACAACTACTGAGTCAGAGCACCACAACTACTGAGTCAGAGCACCACAACTACCGAGTCAGAGCAGCACAACTATTGAGTCAGAGCACCACAACTACGCACAGCTACCGAGTCAGAGCACCACAACTACTGAGTCAGAGCAGCACAACTACCGAGTCAGAGCACCACAGCTACCGAGTCAGAGCAGCACAGCTACCGAGTCAGAGCAGCACAGCTACCGAGTCAGAGTACCACAACTACTGAGCCAGGGCAACACAACTACCGAGCCAGGGCAACACAGCTGGAGTCCCGTCTGTCTGCTGCAATGAAAGATCCACAGTGCAACAAAGATCCTGTGTGCCGCAACCAAGCTCCAGTGCAGCTAAAAAAAATTTTTTTTAACTGTCTTAAGAAACCATGACCGGGGCTTCCCTGGTGGTCCAGGGGTTGAGAATCCACCTTGCAATGCAGGGGATACCGGCTGGATCCCTGGCCTGAGAAGATGCCACCTGCCGAGGAGCAACGATTAACAAGCCTGCGCACCACAGCTACTGAGCCTGTGCCCTGGAGCCCACGAGCCGCAGTTACTGAGCCCGTGTGCCCTGGAGCCTGTGCCGTGCAGCAAGAGAGGCCCCCACAGTGAGAAGCCTTCACACCACAACTAGAGAGTAACCCCTACTCTTCGCAACTAGAGAAAACCCAAGCTCAGCAACAAAGACCCAGTGTAGTCAAAAGCAAATAAACAAAATAATTAAAAATATTTATTTAAAAAAAAGAAAGAAACAAGGGCAATGATCACTAATGTTACTGAAAATATAATGAGTAGGGTTGCCTTTAGGTATGGCATGATGCAGGTTTCAACCATGCATTCAAGTTTTGCTTTTCCCAAAACCTCAGCTCTGCTCTTCTGCACGCTGGCTTCATTCTCAGGCTCTGTGCCTGAGAACAGAGTCTCCCCCCATATGAGAATAGAGTCTTCCTCTTCTTTGTTCACAGTTTGATCCCCAACACTTAGAATAGTATTTAGCACATAATACTCCAAAAATATTTGTGGGAGTAAGAGGAGGAGAAGGCAGAAGCAGTAATATCAGCATACTTTCTGGTAGGAAAAAGAAAAAGCAGACTCTACCAGTTATGTTTTAGAGAAACTGCAGACCAATGGAGACAAACAGATGATTTTAAATCACCTGACAGATTACCTACACAGGAAAACAATTCACAGCAGCCTTCTCAACAGCAGAACCGAAGACGGAAGTCAGAGGCACGCTACATTCAAAGTGCTGACAAAAACTAACTCACCCTAGAGTTCAAACTCCACTAAAATACCACTCAAGAGGGCTCCAGTTGGCTCTTGCTGCATAGCAAACCTCTCCATAATATAGTGGCTTAAGGCACCCACCCCTGTGGATTCGCTCACAGCTCTGTAACTTGGCAGAGGGGGAACAGCTCATTTTACATTCTGTGTGGTGTTGGCTAGGGTGGCCCATCTGAGACTGGAAGAAACAAGGCAGCTTCACTCACACGCATGGCCCTCAGCGGAAGGGATGGGAATGACAGGTGACTCTGGCCTCTTCTCATCTTTCATCCTCCAGGCCCCCTCTCTCTCTTCAGTGGGGCAATCGGGCTTAGCTTCATGGTGGCTGGATCCCAACTGGGTGAAAGTGAAATCAGTCAGTCTTCTTATGACCTAAGGCTGGACCTGGCACGGTGTCACTTCCACATTCCACTGATCGAAGCAAGTCACAAGGCCAGCCCATGTTTAAGGGCAGGGGAAATAAACTCCATCTCCTTGGGGGGAGTGACATGGGCATCACAGGGATGGTTGTGATGGCCGCATTTGGTGGCCACCTTTGCTGACAATCCAACACAAGGAGTGAGAATGAAATAACGACCTTTTCAGATGAAGACTGAAAAGACTGTACCATAACGTCACCAAGTTAGGGCTGCCAACACATTTATTTTAAGAGAAAGGAAATGGAACTCAGAAGGTGTGAGACATACAAAAGCAGTGAAGAGCAACAACAAGGACCTACTGCATAGCACAAGGAACTATACTCAATGTCTTGTAATAACCTATAATGGAAAAGAATCTGAAAAAGAAAAAAATTATATATATATATATGTGTATATATATATATATGTAACTGAATCACTTTGAAACTTGAAACTAACACATTATAAATTAACTACACTTGAATTTTTTTAAAAAGCAATGAAGAGCAAATACACTCTTGTAAACATGTGGGTAAATGGATATAAGCACCAACTGTGGAAAACTGCAACTGTGATGGCAGTGAGTTGGAGGTGTGAAAACTAAGGCAGACCTACAATGCTGGATGGTACAAAGCTGGAGGAGGTGATCAAAGTATTCCAAGGGCCCTTCCGCCATCAGAGGACGGTCATGTTCCTAATTAACTAAAATCAGTGTACATGTGAAAAGAAGGGGAGAGAAGCCCTAAGGAGTAGGAATGAAACCTATAATTTCCAAGAAAATGAATGAAAGAAGGAAGGAATAAAAGTAGAAAAAACAAAAGAGAGTAGAAAAAACAAAAGAGGCTCTGATTTCCCTGATGGTCCAGTGGTTAGGAATCCGCCTCCCAATGCAGGGAGCACCCTGGTTGGTGAACTAAGGTCCTGCCTACCAAGTGGTGCAGCCAAAAAATAAAAAGCCAAAAAATAAATAAATAAATAAAAGAGACTCACTAAATTTGATCGATATAGGAAACAAGAGAAAAACGAAAAGGAAAAACCCATGAGAAAATTGAGGAGCACAAAATGAGATTGTAAAAATAAGTCCAAGTAATGACAATACTTAAGCTTGTAAGTTAAAAGACACAGATTATCAGATTAGATCTATGTATTAATATGGCTGAAATTCAGAAACATACAAGCACCACAGAAAAAAGAAAAGAAAAAAAGCAATGAACTGCTAAATGACACAGTACAATACCCTCCATACATAGTACATAAGATTTTAAAACATGCAAAGCAGTACTGGGGTTCCTCAAACAATTAAACACAGAATTACCATATGATTCAACAATTCCATTTTTGTGTACGTCCCCAAAAGAACTGAAAGCAAGTACTTGAACAGATACTTATATACCTGTGTTCAATTGCATTATTTTCACAGTTGCCAAAAGGTGGAAACAACCCAAATGTCCATCAATTAATGAATAAACAAAACTTGGCTGACATATGCAATAGAATATTACTCAGCCTTTAAAAGGAAAGAAATTCTGACACATGCTACAATATACAGGAACCTTGAAGATGCTATGCTAGGTGAGGTAAATCAGACACAAAAGGAAAAATATTATATGATTCTATTCATACCAAGAACCATAAATTCATTGTGATAGAAAGTAAAATGATGGTTTCAAGGAGTTGTGGGGGAGGAGGAAATTGGAAGCTTATTGACTAATGGACACAGAGTTTCAGTTTTGGAACATTAAGAATCTCTAGAGCTGGACAGTGGGGATGTTACACAACAATGGGAATGTTCTTGGTGCCAGTGAACCATGCAGTAAACCATGGGGAACATGTTCAATGGGAAATTTTATTTTATGTGTTTTACCACAATGAAAAGTAACATGCAAAGCTAATACTACACGTAGTCTGTAGATACATACAGCAAAAGTGTGAAGGCGTGCATGAGAATAGGAAACTGCAAATTCATAAGAGCAGTGATGCCTGGGAGGGTCAGGAATGCAAGCAGGGACCTGTTTCAGCTCTAATAACAAAGAAGAAAATAGGACAAACTCAGGTGGTAGGCATTCGTGTGTTTCTTTGCCATTACACTCTCAACTTTTCAATACTCTTTGAGTTTCTTGTAAGCTGAAGAACAGGGTACCAGCCAGCCCTGTTTGCCCCATGCAGACCCATCACCTCTTTGGAGACTGAGACCTAGGAATTAGCTCCTCCCTCCTCATGTCCAGAGCAGCCTCCACTGATATGCCACCTATGGAGCAGAGCCTGGAAGTTTAGAACTTTTTAATTGATGTATAATTGATTTACAACATTGTGCCAATCTCTAGTGTATAGCAAATGACTCCTAGACATAGACAAAGATACATTCTTTTATATTCTTTTCTATTATGGTCTATCCCAGGAGATTGGATATAGTTCCCTGTGCTATACAGTAAGACCTTGTTTACTCATTCTAAATGTAATAGTTTGCATCTACGAACCTTAAATTCCCAGTCCATCCCTCTCCCTACACCTCACCCCCTTGGCAACCACACTTCTGATCTCTATGTCTGTGAGTCTTGTTTGTTTTGTAGGCTGGTTCATTTGTGGGATATTTTAGAATCCACATGTAAGTGATATCATATGGTATTTGGCTTTCTCTTTCTGACTTACTTCACTTACTGTAATAATCTCTATGTTCATCCATGTTGCTGCAAATGGCATTATTTTGTTCTTTTTTTAATGGCTGGGTGGTATTCCATTGTGTGTGTGTGTGTGTGTGTGTATATATATATATACATACATATATATACCACATCTTTATCCATTCATCAGACATTTAGGTTTCCCTATCTTGGCTATTGTGAATAGTGCTACTATGAACTTAGGATGCATGTATCTTTTTGATTATAGTTTTGTCCAGGTATATGCCCAGGAGTGGGATTGCTGGGTTATATGGTAATTACACTTTTAATTTTCTGAGGAATCTCCAGATGGTTCTCCATAGTGGCTGCACCAACTTACATTCCCACTGAAGCTGTAGGAGGGTTCCCTTTCTCCAACACCCTCCCCAGCATTTGTCACTCATAGACATTTTGATGATGGCCATTCTGACCAGTGTGAGATAGCTTTGATTTGCATTTCTCTAGTAATTAGTGATGTTGAGCATTTTTTTCCTGTGCCTAATGGCCATCCACATGGCTTCCTTTGTAGAGCCTGGAACTTTCAGTGTCAGAAGATCCTTCCAGGCCCATCCTCTCCAGGCTGACAAAACCACATCCTTCTTGCAGGAATCCCCAGGAGTGGAGGGGCAGAGAGACAGCCTGAGGAATGCAGCTATTAACAAGCCATGAGCCTCGACTGTGAGTGCCACAGGAGGCCTTCTGTGGGGAATCCCGAAGCCTTCCAGTCCAGGGTCTCCATGGCCCCGTGCTGGGCTGCAGGCCGCTGTGGGCGGCTGGCTCTGAACAGCCTGCCTGCCACCCTCCACTCTACCCAGACTGCGAGGCCCCCAGAACGGCCCTCTTCTGTTGCCGGGAGATGGGTCTTTCTTTGCTTGTCCAACCGCCAGTTATTCTTGGCGATGCTCACTCAGCTGGGCGCCTGCGGGCCTACTGCCCCCTTCAGGTTTGTGTCATACAAGGCTCAGAGCTGAAGGATCTGGAAGGACAGGCTCATGGGGAGTGGCTGACAAGGTCTTCCGGGGGAAGGTGGGGGCTGAGGGAATCTTACCTCACCTTCCCTCGAGCCCTCGGGGACCCTCACCCACATGGTGTGAAGCCTGCACGGGTCCTCAAAGAGAACAGTCCCGCTCCCACCCCTCCGCTGCTGGGATGGACTCAACTAGGGCATCTCCACTCACGAACACAGCAGACGCTGCCCTTGGCTGACTCTCTGTACCTGAAAACACATCACGTCTACTTTTTACAACACGCCTGCAGGAGAGATAATAGCGCCACTTCACAAACCAGGAGACTGAGGCTCAGCATGGTCACCTGACCTGCCCGTACAGGGGAGACCTGTGTGACTGAGACCCCCACTCAGAGGCAGACTTGGCTCCGTGACCCTGGGGGGCCGGAGTGGGGTGGCAGGTCCCGGGCCCTACGTGTGGCAGGCCCTGATTGAGGAAGACGTGTGGGTGGTGACAGACGGTGGCGGGAGTCTCGGGGCCGTGCGCTGGCGTGTTAGAGGCAAGCTTGTTCCTTGCTTGCCCTTTCATTTGTTTTTTTAACTACTTCTCACCACAACAGAAACTGCTGATCTGCAGGTGTGCAGCTATTCTGAGAGAATGAACTGGCTGACGCTCGATTCCATGGAAGGCTCAGGTCCTGCCCCCTCACCCTGCCCCTCCCCGGGAGGTGCCCCTCGCTGGCTCTTCAGGCCGCTGCTGGACCGTCCAGGCTGCGGCCACCGCCGACCCTCCCCCTCCTGTCCAAATGGGCCAAATCCAGCTGGCTGATGGCCTCTGAAATTTTCAAATGAATTAAGATCAATGCGGGAACGTCCATAAAACACAAACGACGGTGAACAGATCACGTAAACCAAACACCTTGTCGTGGGTCATGAAATAGAACATCGCCAGCACCCCCGGAGCTCCAAGTGTCACTTTCATCTGGAGTCACTCAGCACCCTGGCTTCACTGCCCGTGGGGAGGCCAGGGGCTGTTGGCACAAGTGCTGATGAGGACGCAGGGGGTCTGGGGCTCGGTTCAAAGACTGTGAAGATGGTGTGCTAGGATTGACCCTCTTTGGACTGACCTGCCCCTCCACACGGATCTGGACTGAGGTTAGGCCAGGCAGGCAGGGGCACTGCCCCCCTGCTGGGCCAGGGCACTGCTAGGAATGAAGGAGAAGGACTGACTGGAAGGCCTCGGAAGAAGGACCTGCCGGAGCTGGAGTCAGCCTAAAGGACAGAAATCTGGACACCAGCAGGTTCAACAACTAAGGGGTTTGTTTTTCTCATCTGAGGGGAGCCCAGGGCTGTGAAGGCTTCCCAGGTGGCTCAGACGATAAAGAATCTGCCCGCTGGGCGGAAGACCCTGGTTCAATTCCTGGATGGGGAAGGTCCCCTGGAGTAGGAAATGGCAACACACTCCATTATTCCCGCCTGAAGAATTCCTGAGACAGAGGAGCCTGGCAGGCTCCAGCCCGTGGGGTCGCAGAGAGTTGGACACAGCTGAGTGACTGAAGCCCACACAGGGCTGCGTGACTCACGGCACCATCCAGGGGCCAGGTTCTCCATCTTTCTGCTCTGCCATCTTCAGACCCTGGTTTTCAGCCCAGGGTTCACTGCCTTGTAGTTGCAAGGTGGCTTCTGCAGATCCAATCACTTCATCTGTGTTCAAGGCAGGAAGGAGGGGGAAGGGCAGAGGGCCAAAAGCAAAGCTGGCTGAGTCTCTCTCCTCTGCAGGAGCTTTTCCAGGAGCCTCGTCCAGTGGCTTTCACTTGTGTGTGTCAGAACTGGGTCCCCAGTTGCCCCTTACTGCAGGGGAGCCTGGGAAATCAACCTCTTAAAAAAAAGCTGGTCGCATCGCTACCCTGAGAAGAGTACAGAAGGAAACCAGTAGTTCTTCCTCAAAGAAATACTCTGGGACCAAGGCAAGGGGACCCCCTTCTCCTCTTCCCACTCACCCCCACCCCTGCCAGCTGCCTTCCAAGAATGGGGGGTCAAGCAGCACTTTTACTGTGTGAGGGGGCAAGTTTGGGCCAGAGTTGGCTTACTGAGAGGGCTGAGAGAAGCCTGGGCTGCCTCTCGGGGTCCCCGTCTCAGTTCTTCCCCCACATAGCCTGCCACTTCACTGCAAAACCGAAGCTGAATAAATATTTTAAAGTATTATCTTTCCCACCAGTGACACATCTGCTTGTAAATGTGCTAAGAAGGACTAGACAGACAAGTTAAGTGGTGAGACCTGGCTGAGAACATCTAAGAAGGTCAGAGCACAGAGGACAGTGAGGAGCTGCGTCCCTGTGGGCTAAGAGCTGAACCAGATCCAGAAAAAGAATGAACAGAGCATCATGTTTATCGACCATCCAAAGTTACTCTGTAGATTTTTTCCAAGCATGACAATGCTAACTTTTCCTTTTTGATTTGCAAGAGACCTTTACATATTAAGGGTCTCAATCCTTACATATTAAGAGTATCTCACTATAAAGGGCTTCCCTAGTGGCGCAGTGGTAAAGAATCCACCTGCTAATGCAAGAGACAAAAGAGATGTGGGTTTGATCCCTGGGTCAGGAAGATCTCCTGGAGAAGGAAATGGCAACCCATTCCGGTATTCTTGCCAGAAAAATTCCATGGACAGAGGAGCCTGGTGGGCTATGGTCCAAGGGGTCGCAGAGTCAGACATGAGTGTGCACACACACACACATTACATTACACGGTAAAGGGCAACACGTGACTTGGAGTCAGCATCCAGGCTGACTCATTCTATAGTGGGGCTCCGGATACCATGGGGAAAAGGGAATCCTATAGTGGGCTCACGTCTCCTTCTTCCTTCTCCTCACTTACACACAGGCTTGCACTTCTAGAGGTACAATCAGAATTTGGGACATCGAGACACTTAAAAATTGGAATATTTCATGTTAAATATGGATCTCCACCTTATGTTGAGAAATTGGAAGATGTAGCAAACAAAGACCCCACATTCCCCTACACTAGCCAGCAGAAGAGACCCCAGTTACACAGAAATGTGTTTTCTGGGGACTTCCCTGATGGTCTGGTGGTTAAGAATTTGCCTTGCAATGCAGGGGACACAGGTCCGATTCCTGGTTGGGGAACTAAGATCCCAGCTGCCACAGAGCAACTAAGCCAGCACACTGCAACTACTGAACCCATGTGCTGTAACTAGAGATTCTGTGGCTACAAAGACCCTGCATGATGCAAAGATCTTGCGTGCCACCACTAAGACCATCGCAGCTAAAGTAATTAATTAATTAATCAAAATTTAAAAAAGGAATCTACTTTCTGGTCACCCCAGCCCCACCAAGCATCTTCCCCCTTGCATGGTTAGAGTTCCTTACTCTCAACTACATCCCATAATTGTGTCCTGGAATTTGAGTTTGCAACTCCTTGTAGCTAGCAAAGCCCTCAGGAGATACACAGATGACCTGCAATTGCAGAGTGAGCCGCTCAGGAGCCCACAGCCTTGTATGGCTTCAATCAGGGGCTCCTGGGGCCCAGTTCTGGTTGAAACACTCTCTCATGGAGACTTACAAACATTGCTAATACCCTTAATTACAGAGCCTGGGGGGAGAAAGGGTGTGTGACTTGAGTGGATCACCTGGGAGCCTGTGAATTTTGCTAATACTGGGCAGCGGCCCTGGAACGCCAGGCCAGGCCGGGAGACCGCCAGTCGTCTGGCGTTGTGGGAGTCCCTGTTCTCACGGGGAGAGGAAGCCGCCACAGTGGTTGAGGTGAGAACAAGAGGTTGGACATCCTGGGTGGACAAAGGCAGCCACAGACAGCTGCCACAGGCTGGTGCCAGGCCCAGATGCACCCTCACACCCTTTCTGCAAAAATCGCTGTCATGTGCAGAAATGCAGAAACGTGCAAAGTCTGAGGGCGCTCAGGAGTCTCCCCACCGTGTGTGTGCAGTCTCAGCCCCAGCCCCAACCATGTACATCTTTCAGGCAGCTGAAGATTTTAAAAAAGACGTGTTTTGATCTACAGGTGGCTGTGGTTTGAGTGGGGGCGGGGAGGGGACTTGAGGCTCCCTTTTCTCGCTCCAGGCCTGGCTCTGGGTGGAGGGGCAATGTTGCGTTGCGCAGGCTGGTGGCCAAGCTACAAAGAAGCAGGTGCCAGGGTGTTTTGCCCTCCTCCGCTCCTCCTACCAGACTGCAGCCCCTGCCCCAGTCTCAGTGGTGTCCTGCCTGCTCCCTTTGTCCTCTGGGGCCTCTCCTGTCCCAGGTATGGCCCAGAGCAGGGCCTGGCCCAGGATATGTGAGCATCCGGGTTGATGTGATCCAGTCGCCAGAGCACAGATCAACACTCCTTTCCTGGGAACGCAGGAGCTCATGCATGCAGTAACACGACCTGAGAGGAGGAGCTGAGTCACTGGCACTCCTAGAGCCGGGCAGGGCCTGGCACTGGGGCTCTAGGCCCTCCATGCCCAAGCAGGAGGCTGGCTCAGCTGTCCTGGGGCCCACAGCCCCGAATCACCTAAAACTATCAGGTCATCATCTGAGAGGTGGGACTCAGTCCCCCACCCTCCTGCCCAGGGAAGTCCTGACACTCAAACCAGAGGGAACACACAACAGATTGACAGGCTGGCTAGGTGGGTCCTCACCTGGGGCCCCCATAAGGGACTTCATAGTGATACAGGGCATAGCTCCTCTCCCGGAGCTCATGGAGATGCTCCTGTTCTTAATCCAAAAGTCCAACTCTAGGGACTTCCCTGGTGGGCCAGTGGCTAAGACTGGACCCATGCAGGGGTTCCAGTGCAGGGGGCCTAGGTTTGACCCCTGGTCGGGGAACTAGATCCCACATGCCACAACTAAGAGTTCGCATGACCCAAAGAAAGATTCCACATGCCACATCTAAAACCAAGCACAGCCAAATAAATAAATTAAAAAAAAAAAAAAAAGTCCAGCTCCAAGGCCAAGGTGTCTGTGTGGTCCCTGGGGTGGAGCCGGGCTGGGCACCATCTCAGCCCAGACGCCTTGCCCCAACCCCGCCCTGGGAATCTCAGGAAGGGGGTTGCCGGGGAGCATGGGGAGGGATGCCCACTGCAGGAAGTCAGTTCTGCAGCATGCCCTTCACCGTCGTGGGCACCTCAGAGAGGAGCAGACCCTCCATCACCCAAGAGTCCCTGGGGGAGGAGAGCTCAGGCATCACGCATTGCCACCCTCTGTCCTGCACACCCGGGCCACGTCAGGGCGCCCACCCCATTCACCGGGCTAACGCCTCATTCTCCCCTGCAGTCCCCGGCCATTTGCCAGTAGTAGAACCCCACAAAGCGCCCACCGGGCACGATGAAGGGGTGTCTTGAGTAGATCAGTGAGAACTGCTCGGGGTGGCTGAGGACCTCTGGCTTCACCTGGACTCAGGAGAGAGGACACGGGCACCCTGGGCCCATGTGGAGCGGAGGCTGGCGGCCCTGCAGCCTGGGCTTGGGCTCTGGCTCTGGCGCTCCTCAGCCGTGTGGCCTTGGTCCAGGCCTGGGCCGTGGGGAGTCTGGTCTGCTGGTCCCCACGTGCCGGCCTCTAGAATCCCAGCAGGAGCAGCGGCATGCAGGAGCCTGGAGCCCTCAGCCCCGCACCCCACTGCTCATCACACAGCAGCCAGTATCAGCAGCCAACTGGTGGGTGTTTCCTTGGCACCCAGCCCCCCAAATCTCTGTGGCCACCGTGAAGCCAGGCCTAGGGGATCAGGGCCCCCAGATCTGGCCCAGGTGTGGATGAAACCCCCACAGCTTTCTGCAGTGAGGCAGGTGTGGATGAGTGTGCCCGGGGGAGAGCAGGGGAGTGTCAGCAGGGCTCACTGCTCTACATCAGGTGTGTTCTGTTCATCCCCTCCCAGCCTACACACGTGAGGGCTTTAGTGGGAGAGGTCAGCCTGTCAGAGATTTGGAGGGAACAGAGGAAGGGGCCCAGGTTTTTCCCTTTGGGTGGGGGCTGGTGAGGACGCAGCCCAAGCCGGCACATGCATGACCCTGGAGCCCCGCTCTGTGCAGTGGGTGCCAGGGCCCTGGGTCCGGGCAGGAGGACAGGAGCTGTGCAGCCTTGGGCAAACGGCTGCCCTCTCTGAGCCTCAGACAAAGGGGAGAAAGTGCATAACAGACCGTGCTGAGCACAGGCCTGGGCCAGAATCAGGGGGAGCAATTATGGTTCCTGAGCAGAGGCCTGGCCCGAGGAGCTCAGGCAAGAGGGACCAGCAGGGGCGTGAACGGTCCCCACGGGGTGTGAAGGGCAGGACGGGGCAGCTGGGGGTGGAGGATGAGCTCGGTTTGCCTGGGGGAGGCTGGGAGGGCTTCAGGGAGGGGGTGAGGAGTTAGAAGAAGTAGATTGCTCTCCTGCTCAGTTCTTTTAGAGAGTTTCTGTAGGGTCCGACTAGGGGCTCTGGTTACTCCTTCTAAACCCAGTGCCACCAGGAGAATGACTCCCAAGCTGTGAAATACTGAAACTTACAGAAACTGAGCTAGGTCACCCTGAAAGCTGTCCTGTGAGATGATGAGAAAGGTGACTGGTTCAAATATGGCCTTCAGCGTCAAAGATTTGGGAGTTTTACGCATTTACCACACTCCTCTGGGCCGGCTGCTTGCCTGACCCAGACGATGTGGATAAGGCTCTGAAATGCCTGGAGGTGAGGAGGCAGCACGGTGGGCTGTTCCACCGGGGCAGGACCACCTGCTTGCTCCCTGACTCTGACCTGGGACCCCTGGCAAGTGGCAGCCACACACCAGGGTCTTACCGGCAGGTCCCACTTTGGCCACCAGGGGGCGGCTGTGAGCCAAGAAGAGAAGGCCCAGGAGGGGTCCCCTGGCTTTAGGAGGGCCCAGCCTCTTGGCTCCCTGTCCAGCCCCCACCCACAGCCACGATAATGTATGGAACCTCCTAGGACAGTCGGATCCTCACCTACCAGTGTGGAGTCCCGACCTCTCTCCAGAAGACAGGCCAGCAATGGGACTTCCCCAATGCCTGGGCCCCCCTGCAGGGCCTGGTCATCAGAGGTAGGGAGGATGGGGCCTACCCCACCTCGGAACCACGAGGGCAGAGGCTCGGCCTCCCTGGCACTGGGGAGGCATGAACAAAGGATGCAGAGGCCTTTCTTAGCTTCTCTGCTCTCTCAGCCTCTCAGCAAACAGTTACACCTGCCCCTACCTGTCAGGGGAACCAACCCTCTGCTCTCCTTGAGCCAACTTAGATTAAGAGCAGCTTGGCTTCTGGTTCCAGGAAGGAGGTCTTAGCATCTGGGCCTCTTTCCATCCTTGGGAGAATAAGGTTCAGGCCTCTGCTTCTCCTGGGATACGGGCTCTGGAGATGCAGGGTCCTGCCTGGGAAATGGGATCCCATAAGCTACCTGCCCCAGCCCACCCCCCCCCAAAAAAGAAGACATTCAGAAGGCCAAGTGGCACATGAAAAGATGCTCAACATCACTGATTATTAGAGAAATGCGAATCAAAACTACAATGAGATATTACCTCACACCAGCCAGAATGGCCATCATCAAAAACCCTACAAACCATAAATGCTGGAGTGAGTGTATGGATGTTCCTTAAGAATTTAAAAATACAGCTATCATATGACCCTGCAATCCCACTACTGGGCATAAATCTGGAGAAAAACATGGTTCAAAAGGATCCATGCTCCCCAGTGTTCATTGCAGTGCTGTTTACAATAGCTAAGACATGGAAGCAACCTAAATATCCATCCATAGATGCATGGATAAAGAAGACCTTGTACATGCATACAACGGAATATTACTTAACAGTAAAAAGGGATGAAATTGGCTCATTTGTACTGATGTGGATGAACACTGAGTCTGTCATACAGAGTAAAGTAAGTCAGAAAGAGAAAAACAAATATCATACATTAATACATATATATGGAATCTAGAAAAATGGTACTAATGAACCTATTGGCAAGGCAGGTATAGAGACGCAGAGATAGAGAATGATCTTGTGGACACAGGGAGGGAAGGAGAAGATGGGACAAGTCAGGAGAAGCATTGACGTATATACACGACCGTGTGTAAACTAGATAGCTGGCGGGAAGCTGCGGCATGGCCCCGGGAGCTCAGCTCTGTGATGACCTAGAGGGATGGGACTGGCGGTGGGTGGGAGGGAGGCTCTAGAGGGACGGGATGTATGTAAGCTGAAACACAGCATTGTAAACAATTATACTCCAATTTTTAATAAATAGATAAAATAGATAACCAACAAGGACCTACTGTATATCATGGGGAACTCTGCTAAGTACTCTGTAATAACCCAAATGGGAAAAGAACTTGAAAAAAGAATAGATAATGAATCAATGTGCTATACACCTGAAACTAATACAACATTGTTAATCAGCTATAATCCAATATAAAATTAAACAAAAAACAGAAAAAGACTAAAAAAAAAAAAAAAAAAAAAAAGCCATGTATGCGAAGGTGAACTGACCCTGAGCCCAGGCCCTCAGAATCTTCCATCCAGGGCGAGATGGGGGCATTAACTGTCAGGTTTCTCAAAGCGGGCGCCCAGCACGTTCAGGGACAGTGGCGGCACCTGCTGGTCATTCCTGGGCACTGCAGGGCTCAGCCGCCGGCCAGAGCCGCTTCTCCCTGTAAGGGGCTCCGTTTCTTGCTTCCCTAGAGGCCTGGGGTTGGGGGGCTGGGGCAGAGCTTGACCTTAAAGCTCATCCTCCTGTCCTCAGTATGACATCAGCGGTGGACAGCCAGGTGGTGGAGGGGAGTATGCAGTTCAGGTGAGTGGGCCACACCCTCCAGGGAGCTCCGGGGCTCTGCTGTGCCCTTAACTGGCCATGACCGCCCCTCTCTGGGCCTCAGCTTCTTCCGTGGAAGCTGAATCCCAGGGAAGAGCCCGACTGGTGCTCCCTGGTACCCCTGGGGCTGGGGGGGCCTGGGCCTCTCGGTGGGGATCCCACAACCCATAAGAGGACTTGGGGACCTGCCCCAGGGGTCTTGCCCCACGGACCTTACCTTTCTCCAGGAGGGCTTTGGCTGGACCAGTGGCGTGGCCCTGATGCTGCTGGACCGCTATGGGGACCGGCTGAGCTCGGGGGCGCAGACTGCTTTCCTGGAGCCCCACTGCCTCGCAGCCGCCCTCCTGCTCAGCCTCCTGCCACAGTGACAGGCCTCCAGGTCCCCATCTGATCCCAGCTGCTGCCGATTCAACCTCCACACGCGTCCCTACCTTGTCCTGCCCCCTGATCCTTTATCCCTGGAGATCCCACCCCCTCCCTGTCCCCTCCCCCAGCCCAGTCCTTGGTCATAGCGGAGCGGGGGCAGGGCAAGGATCTGGAGGTCATGGTTGGGCCCTGGGTCCCTCCTGGAACATTTAATAAGCTGGTAATGCTGCACCGTGGATCAGACCTAGTCTCCTTCCCCATGAACCCCAACCCCACGCCGCTCACAACCAGGCCTCCCAAACACATAGTCCAAATGCTTTATTGTTTTGCTGAGATGCTTGCAAATGCTTAAAATCACCCAGCCTGGGGTCCCTGAAACCAGGGGCCCCAAGTGCTAAGAAGTGGAATCAGAACAGTGTCAAACACTGCCCTCCTAAAGTAGCCCTTCAAGGGAGTTCAAATTTGAGTGTATTAGTCTAGATCATTTTATTTCTTTAGAGATTTTTTTTTTAAAATAAAGCAATCAGCCAGCAGTTATTTTATCAGCTGAATGTACTCCGGGAAAGAGGAAGATCACTGTCATCCCAGGGTTACTAAGGGTATAATTAAAGCTGAGCCCCCTAGAAGCAACATATGCTTAACACCAAGGGAGGGAAATAGCCTTCACTAAAATAAACTAGGCAATCACTCCACACACACACATACAGATAACAATAACAAGCCCTGGTTGGGGGGCATGGGGAAAGGGAGACAGTCCCCCGATTTGCTATCTTATCCTAAGTGTCCATTTCCCAACAATAACAGCAACAACAAAAATTATGAGACATGCAAAGACAAGTGTCACACATACACACAAAGCAGAGAAGAGAAATTGCCTATAAGAGTGAACAAATGTAGATTTAAAAGTGAAAACTTCAAAGTGACCACTATAACTATGTTCAAGGAGGTAAAATACTTAAGGAAGTAAAGTGTAGGACTCCCCTGGTGGTCTTGTGGTTAAGAATCTGCTTGCCAATGCAGGGGACACGGGTTGGATCCCAGGCCTGGGAAGATTCCGTGTGCCGCGGGGCAAATAAGCCCGCACACTGCAACTACTGAAGCCTGTATGCTCTAGAGCCAGCAAGAGAAGCACTGCAGTGAGGAGCCCAACCCCGCAACTGGAGAGCAGCCCCCGCTCTCCAAGACTAGAGAAAGCCATGAGCAGCAATGAAGACCCAGCACAGCCAAAAATATAATTAATTAATTAATTTAATTTTAAAAAGACAACATCCATGTTGATGTTGGACAGAAAACAATAAAGTTCTGTAAAGCAATTATCCTTCAATTAAAAAATAAATTTAAAAAAGGTTAACATCCAGACTCCTTTATATGTTTTTTAAAAAGAAGTACATGACACTGTTGCACCAAATAAAGAATATACAGAAATTAATTTTTTTAAAAAACCAAACAAGTATTTCCAGTTTTTATTTCAGCACATAAGGAACTTGGAAGTCATCACTCTGTTTTAACAATACTGAAAATTAAGAACTCTCAGATCTGTCAGAGATTGAAGTAACAGGGCATATTGATAGCCCCCAAATCAGAGACAGGTGGATATAGAGAATCACAACTTACCAGAGCAAAAACTTGCAAGTCAAAACTTCTACAGGAGTAACTATTAGATTTCTTTTACCCAGTACACCATGTCCAGGCTTCAACAAAAAATTACAAAGCATACCGAAAAGAAAAAAGAAAAACCAGTTTAAAATAACAGAGAAAGCACCAGAATCAGATTCAGATAGAACAAGCATGTTGTAACTATTAGGCCAGGAATTTAAAAACAACTCTGGGCTTCCCTGGTGGCTTAGCAGTAAAGAATCCACCTGCTAATGCCAGAAACGTGGGTTTGATCCCTGGGTCGGGAAGATCCCCTGGAAAAGGAAATGGCAACCCACTCCAGTATTCTTGCTTGGAGAATCCCATGGAGAGAGGAGCCTGGCAGGCTACAGTCCACAGGGTCTCAAAGAATCAGACATGACTTAGCGACTAAACAACAATATGATTTATATGCTAAGGGCTCTAATGGCAGAAGTAATCCTGCAAGAATGAGATGGGTCACGTAAGCAGAGAGATGGACATTCTTAAAAAGAATTAAAAATAAATGCTTGAAATAAAAACACTGTAATAGAAACAAAAACTGCTTCCACAAACATGGAAATTAAATAACATGCTTCTTAGACAATCAAAGAATCAAAGAAGAAAATATGAGGGAAATTAGAAAATCCTTACAAATGAATAAAACAAGGACACAAAACACCAAAATTTATAGGATGAAGCAAAGGCAGTCCTTGGAGGGAAATTTGCAGCTCAGTCGTGTCCGACCCTTTGCGACCCCATGGACTATAGCCCTCCAGGCTCCTCTGTCCATGGGATTCTCCAGACAAGTGGAGAATGGGTTGCCATCTCTTCCAGGGGATCTTCCTGACCCAGGGATCAAACCCAGGTCTCTCACATTGCAGGCAGATTCTTTACCATCTGAGCCACCAGGGAAGCTGCAAACGTCCACATTTAAAAAGAAAAGAGATAGGATAATTGGCAGTTGAGTGAGCAGGAGGCCTGGGATCACTGGGCAGCAGGGACTCATTGCCGGACCTGCAGGCGCATAGCCTGGCCTTGATCCTCTTGGTGTACATTTCCATAGTGACCGGGACCCAGCGATATTTCTTCCCAACCTTCCAGGATGAGGTATGACTGCCAGGGAGGGGACAGGTTCTTCTCTCCCAACACACCTCCTTGCCAATAAATAAATAAAAATTTTTAAAAATAATAATTTAAAAAAATTGTTTCTTTAAAAAAATTGACAAAATTTTTACTAGAACAAAAAATTGAAACAGTAAAAACAAAAGACAGAAGGTACAAATCACTAAAATAAGAAATGAAATGAAGACATTACTATAGACCTTACAAAAATAAAGAGAATACTATGAACAACAAATAAGGTATGCCAACAAATAAGATAAACCTAGATGAAAAGGACAAATTTCTAGAAACACATAAATTACCTAAACTGATCCAAGAAGAAACAGAACATCTGAACAGATTTATAACAAGTTGTTCAGTTTAGTTGCTCAGCCATGTCCGACTCTGCAACCCCATGGACTGCAGCACGCCAGGCTTCCCTGTCCATCACCAACTCCTGGAGCTTGCTCAAACTCACGTCCATCAAGTCGGTGATGCCATCCAACCACTTTAACCTCTGTCGTCCCCTTCTCCTCCTGCCTTCAATCTTTCCCAGTATCAGGGTCTTTTCAAATGAGTCACTTCTTCACATCAGGTGGCCAAAGTATTGGACCTTCAGCTTCAGCATCAGTCCTTCCAATGAATATTCAGGGTTGATTTCCTTTAGGATTGACTGGTTTGATCTCTTTGCTGTTCAAGGGACTCTCAAGAGTCTTCTCCAACATCACAGTTCAAAAGCATCAGCTTCAGTGCTCAGCTTTCTTTATGGCGCAACTCTCACATCCATACATGACTACTGGAAAAACTGTAGCTTTGACTAGACATTCAAAAAACAAAGATCATGGCATCTGGTCCCATCAATTCATGACAAACAGATAAGGAAACAGTGGAAACAGTGACAGACTTTATTTTGGGGGGCTCCAAAATCACTGCAGATGGTGATTGCAGCCATGAAATTAAAAGATGCTTGCTCCTTGGAAGAAAAGCTGTGACTAACCTAGACAGCATATTAAAAGCAGAGACATTACTTTGCTGACAAAGGTCCGTCTAGTCAAAGCTATGGTTTTTCCAGTAGTCATGTATGGATGTGAGAGTTGGGCCATAAAGAAAGCTGAGCGCCGAAGAATTGATGGTTTTGAACTGTGGTATTGGAGAAGACTCTTGAGAGTCCCTTTGCCTGAAAGGAGATCCAACCAGTCCATCCTAAAGGAAATCAGTCCTAAATATCCATTGGAAGGACTTATGCTGAAGCTGAAGGTCCAATAATTTGGCCACCTGATGCCAAGAACTGACTCATTTGAAAAGACCCTGATGCTGAGAAAGATTGAAGGCAGGAGGAGAAGGGGACGACAGAGGATAAAATGGTTGGATGGCATCACTGACTTGATGGACATGAGTCTGAGCAAGCTCCAGGAGCTGGTGATGGACAGGGAAGCCTGGCATGCTGCAGTCCATGGACACGACTGAGTGACTGAACTGAACTGAGTAGACGGACCTTTGTCGGCAAAGTAATGTCTATGTTTTGTGGTTATAATTTAAAACCTTCCAACGTATAAAACTCTATGTGATAATTAATTTAGGTGTCAACTTAGCTTGGCCAAGGTACCCTGATATTAAGTCAAAGATTATTCTAGATGTTTCTGTGAATATATTTTTTAGGTGAGATTAACCTTTAAATCAGTAGACATTGAGTAAATTACCCTTCATAAGGTAATTACCCTCAATTACTTGAAGGCCTTAATAAAAAAATGACCAACCTCCTCAAAAAAAGAGAGAATTCTACCAGCAGAGAGTCTGTAGACTTGAATTGCACCTCTTCCCTGGGTCTTCAGCCTGGTGGCCTATCTTGCAGATTTTGGACTTGCCAGCCTCCCTCATCATGTGAGCAAATTCCTTAAGATAAATTCTTTCCCTCCCCCTCTCATATCTCCCTGTTTTCTTTTCTTTTTTTGGTTTGTTTATTTTTCTGGAGAACCTTAATACAGTCTAAGAACAAGGGCTTCAGTGGTGAACTCTACCATACATTTAAAGAATTAACACCAATCTTTTCTCACACTCTTCCAAAAACAGAAGAGGAAAAAACACTTCCTAACTCCTTCTATGAGACCAGCATTACCTGATGCCTAAGCCAAATAAAGATATCACAAGAAAATTATGATCCAATATCCTTTATGCACATGATGAAAATACCCTCAACAAAATACTAGCAAACCAAATCCAACAGCATATTTAAAGGATTATACATCATTGCAAGTGAGATTTACCCCACGAATGCAAGGGTGCTTCAACATGAGAAACTTAATCAATGTAACACCGATAGTACATTAATAGTACACGTAGCAGTAATAGTTGCTTAGTCACTAAGTGGTGTCTGACTCTTTGCATCTCCATGGACTTGCATGTAGCCCACCAGGCTTCTCTGTCACCAGAATTTCCCAGCGAAGAATGCTGGAATGGACTGCCATTTCCTCCTCCGGGGATCTTCCTGGCCCAGGGATCCAAACTGTGTCTCCTGCATTGGCAGGCAGATTCTTTACCCCTGAGCCACCAGAGAAGTTGGAGGAAAAAACCCACATGATCATTAGTTGATGAAGAAAAGTCATCTGACCAAATCCAACACCCCTCACCAACTCGAAGGATATGGGTCTGAGCAAGCTCTGGGAGTTGGTGATGGACAGGGAGGCCTGGCATGCTGCAGTCCATGGGATTGCAAAGAATCGGACATGACTCAGTGACTGAACTGAGCACCCATCCATGATTTAAAAAAAAAAAACCCTAAAAACTAGAAATAGAAGGTAATTTCCTCAGTATAATATAGGGAATTTATGAAAAACCCACATCTGGCAGCATACTCATGGTGAAAGACTGAAAACTTTCCCCTGAAATCAGGGAATAAGACAAAGATGTTCACTTTACCACTGCTACCCAACACTACTCCAGAGTTCTAACCAGAGTAACAGTGGTGGAGGGGGAGGAATAGAAGTCACTCAAATTGGAAAGGAAGAATATTCTATTCACAAATGATGTGATTCTACATATAGAAAATCCCAAAGGATCCACAGGAAAGCTACTAGATCTAATAAGCAGGTTCAATAAAGCTGCAGGGTACAAGATACCACACAAAAATCAATTGAGTTTCTACACATTTGCAAGGAACAAACTGAAAAAGAAACTTGAAAAGGAATCCCATTAAAAATAGCATCTTAAAGAACAAAGTACTCAGGAATAAGTTTATCCAAGGAGATGAAAGACCTGTATACTGAACACTAAAAAACATAGCTGAATCTAAATAAGATCTACATGGATGCAGAAGCATCCAGTGTTTGGGAGTAAGAAGGCTTAATATTGTTAAGATGTCCTGAATACCTAATGGGATCTACAGATACAACACAATTCCTATCAAAATTCCAACAGCATTTTCTGCAGGAATGGACAAGGTGATCTTCTAATTCATATGGAATTGAAAGACACCCTAAATAACTAAAACCATCTTAAAAAGAACACGGTCAGAGAACCAACACTTCCTGATTTCAACGCTTACTACAAATTTTTAAGGTCAAAAAACTTGAATAAACATTTCTCCAAAGAAGATAAGCAAACAGCCTATAAGCACATAAAAAATGCTCAGCATCAGTAATCATTAGGGAAATACAAATCAAAACCACAATGAGACATAACCGCACACCCCTTAGGGTGGCTATTACAAACAACAAACAGAAGTAACAAGTGCTGGGAGCATGTGGAAGAAGTGGAACCATCCTGCCTCAGGGGTGGGAATATAGCAAGTGGAAAACAATCTGACATCTCCTCAAATAATAAACATAGATTGACCACATTATCCAGCAACTCCACTATTAGATACATACTCAAAAGAACTGAAAGCCAGAATCGGAACAGATATTCGTATGCTCATGTCCATAGTAGCATTAAACACAATAGCCAAAAAGTAAAAGTAAACCAAACGTCCGATGACAGACGAATGGTTAAAGAAAATGTGGTCTACAAAGGAACTTCTGTATGGAAACAGAAACAGGCTCACAGACATGGAGAACTGACTTGGGATTGCCAAGGGGAAGGATGGCATTTGGGATGAGTAGATGCAAACTATTACATGTAGAACAGAGAAACAACAAGCTCCTACTGTTTAGCGCAGAAAAAATACATCCAATATCCTGTGATAAACCAAATGGAAGAAAATAAGGAAAAGCGTGTTTATATGTATAACTGACTCACTTTGTGTATAGCAGAAATTAACACAACATTGTAAATCAGCTTCAATAAAGTAAATGTTTAAAAAATATACTCATCTCTACTTTTTTGTTGCTGTTTGTTTTTCCTTTAGTAACTCTGCTAAGAGCTTAATTCCCCAACCAGGGATCGAACCCTGGCCCGTGGGCAGAGAAAGCTCAAGTCCTAACCAGTGGATTGCCAGGGAATTCCCCAAAACACATTCATCTCTAAAAGAAAATGTGGTCTAAACATACAACGAAACATTATTCAGCTTAAAAGAAAAAGAAGGAAATTCAGATACATGCGACAACATAGACTGACTTTGAAAATGTGCTAATGAAATGACAAATACTGTATAATTTCACTTCCATAAAGTATCTAGAACAGGCAAATTCATAGAGACAGAAAGTGGAATAGTGGTTTCCAGGGGTGGTGGGGAGAGAGGATTGAGGAGTGACTGCTTTAAGTTATAAAGTGTGTGTTTGGGATGATAAAAACAAAAATGCTTGGAAATAAATAATGGTGATAGTTGCCAGACATCGTGAATGTAATGTAAATTCAATCGTGTGCTTAAAAACGGTTGAAATGGCTTGTATTTATGCTGTGTCTATTTGATGACCAGAAAAAACTTTCAAGGAAGGAAAGAAGGAAGCAGGGGAGAAAGGGAGCATACAGCATCTGGAGGCGGGGATGCCAGGAAGGAGGTGGGCGAACCCGCGGAGCAGACGACCGCTGGGGTGGGAGGGACAGGCCGCTGGCGAGGACAAGCACAGCCTGGCCACCCCGTCTGGGGGCAGGCACTGAGCGGGCACCACAGCTCCGGGCAGTGAGCCCGCGTCACAAAGCAAAGGCCACATGAGCACTAAACTCGGGCGGGGCCGGCTGGCAGCACCACCTTCCCACCCCACCCGACCCCCCATCCTTTCAGGCCTGAGGCAGCGGTCCTGGGTCAGGCTGCCGCCTCCTCACCCGCCCCTTCCCACCCCTGCCTCTTAACTCCCGCCCTGTAGGAGTGGGGAGCTTCCTACAGCAGATCAAATCCTGCTGCCTCAGCTCAGAGGCTTCTCTGCCAGCCCCCTCCCTGGAACTCGCTGCCTCCTTGGCTTTGGCAAAGGCCCCCGACAGGCCGGTGCCAACACATCCCTCTGGCCTCGCCTCACTCCCCTCCCCTGCACCAACCCCGGTTCTCTCTGGCCAGGCTGGGCTTCTTGCAGCTGCCCTGCTCCTGCCAACACCTGAACGGTCTCCAGCCCATTCCCTTGGCAAACTCCTAGGTCATCTCCAACACCCGCAGCAAATGTTCCCAGTGTGGTGGGTCTTCCGCCTGTGCTCCCACCGCCTTCCTGGTAGATAATCTCAAGGGTCCTGGGCTTTCACACTGTACCTGGGACAGAATCTTGAGCCCTTCTGTTTGAAATGTTAAAGGAAATGATAACCCCCTGAGGTGGTAGCCTCGGGGCCACGAAAGAGACCGGCATCTGGGTCACAGAAGTGTGGCCAAATTTCGTCCATCTCCCCACCCTTACCCCACCTCTGGGGGAAGGGCCTGAGCAGGAGGAACCAGTTGAGGCTGGGAAACAGAAGGGGAGGAAAAGACAAAGTCGGGGGTCAGGGGCGGCCCCTGTGAGCTGAGAGCAGGAGCAGCGAGCGGTCCGCGTGCTCCAGCTCTTTGAGCGGCCACGCCTCAGACCTGGACTTTGGTTGCCCCAGGCTGGCGGGCGAGGCGAGTAGGCTGTGCCCCGGCGAGCAGGAGGCACCTGGAGCTCCTGTTTGGCCGCAGCCACAGCCGTCATGCAGGGGAGGACCTGGGGGCTGCGTCTGCTGCTCCTGCTGGGGTTGCGGCTGGGGTCCCAGGAGGCCCTGCCCCCACCCTGTGAAAGGTAGGAGCGGGGAAGGCAGCTGGGGATGCAGCTGGAAGGCCAGACTAGAGGACCGGGAGGAGAGCTCGAGCATCAGGGTCAGCCCTCCAGAGAGGAGGGCAGGGAAAGAGATCAGGTTTCAGGCTCTGTGCTAGGCACTGACCCCCCCAGTGCCGGGAAAAGATGGGGCGGCCTGTGGGCGGCTGGACGCAGGCCAGGAGCCTGCCACCCAGGGAGTGCTCCCTCCCTCTGCCCTCCCTTCTAGCTGCTCCTGGAACTGTGCAGGCCTGTTCTCAGGGTTGTTCTGGGAAGCTTTCTGTTCAATTTCCCTGCCTTGGATGTGAGAGTGGGAGTAAGGACCTGCAAGGAGCCCCTGGGTTTGACCTCTGACCTCCATGACCAAACCTCTTTCCAAAGCCACAGTTTCCATCTCCAAATAGCAGGGATGAGTGACCCCCTCCTGCCTCTAGGACTCACAGAGCAGCCACTCTCCCTTCATCATGGGTTTATTGAGCTCTTACTACGCCTCCTGGGTTGTAGCAGTGAACAAGAAAAATGAGGTTCATGAAAGTTATTAAGGTTATTATTACATAACAAGCAAGAAAGGTAATAATAGAAGTTCACTGGTGATGGTTGTTGTTTTTAAGTCTCTAACTCGTGTCTGACTTTTGCAACCCCATGAACTGTAGCCCACCAGACTCTTCTGTTTATGAGATTTTTCAGGCAAGAATACAGGAGTGGATTGCCACGTCCTTCTTCAGCAGATCTTCCCAACCCAGGGATCGAACCCATGTCTCCTGCATTAGCAGGCAGGTTCTTTACCACTGGACCACCTGGGAAGCCCATATCTTCCACTAGTACTCACCAAATGTTTATATTCATGGTTACTGTGAGGCTGCACCATGACAGGCAGCCTAGATTAGGAGTAGGCCTGGTTTTCCAGGGTAACATGATTATCAGGCCACCTGGAGCCAGCCAATCAATATGCGCCCAGTAAGGAAAAGGCAACCTATCAGGGGAAAGCTGAAAAGCCCGCGAACGCCCAAGTTTGAAAAAAGCCCACGAAGGTTTGAGCCAATAAGATTACTTTGCAAACATGTAACCAATCTGCTTAAGCCAGCTACCAACTGCTTATGCATACCTTATAAATTGGGTAACAGCTCGGGCTCAGCGCTTTCTGACCCTGCACCACTGCGTTGGTTGCGGCAGTGAGCCCTGACTCGAGTCAGCAATAAACTTCCCTTTTTTGCGAGTTGCATTGTCTTGGAAGCCTTCTCTCTTCCCACTCGGGGATTCGGACATCGGGCATAACAGTTACAGTTTAGTACACACACGAGGCATGGCCAGCCAGGAAGCCTTGGCATCCATGAGTTTTTACTGGGGATCAGTTACAGGGACGTAGTGTATCCTCATGGCGACTTTAGTTATTCATTCTCCAGGTCTCTAAAGGTCAAAATGATAATGGATGGCCCTCAGCCCCCACCTTAAATCACATTAATAGGATAAAATATCTGGCATGGTCCAAGGTCCCAGTAAACAAAAGTTTATCAGGTAGGGCCCCAGGAGCTTAGAGGGTATCTCTTAGGCACATATCAGACTGTCTTTGAAATGTACGGGGTGTGAACATAGTCTATCTGTTAACTCAAAACTGTTTACTGCACAAACAACTTGCATAACAAAGAATTTGTCCAGTCTTTGTCCTAAGTTCCTGGAATACAACTTTTAAGATCTTGGACATTTCCCAAGTGGCAGGAGTGTCTTTGGTACTCAGGTTAAGCTTGAATAGCTTCTATGAGAGAGGTGACTCACGGTGAGTGCCTAGATGGGTCATGCTAATAAGATGACCAAAGTAGGATAGGTCATGTTAGAGGATGAAGTGATTAGAGGGTTGGGGTTTTGGGGAACCTGATACCAGCCTGACCTCCTGACCTCTGGAGAAGGAAGGGGGTGGAAGATTGGGTTTAATCGTATAGTTGATGATTTAATCAATCATACCTTTGCAGTGGGTAACCTACCTACCTATGCAGGAGACATAAGAAACACAGGTTTGATCCCTGGGTTGGAAAGATCCTCTAGAGGAGGGCACAGCAACCCACTCCAGTATTTTTGCCTCGAGAATCCCATGGACAGAGGAGCCTGGTGGGCTATGGTCCAAAGGACCACAAAGAGTCGGACGTGACTGAGGTGACTTAGCACTCAGGCAGGCACGCACCTATGCAATGAAACCCCAAGAAAAACCAAACTCTGGACACCAAAGTTCAGTGCAGCCTCATTTTGGCTGACACTTCAGTGTACCAGGAGGTTGAAGTGTCCTGATTCTATGGGGAGAGGACACAGAAGCTCTTTGTTCAGGACTCTCCCAGACCTTGTCCTATATGTGTCTTCATTTGGCCAGTCCTGACTTGTACCCTTAGGATAACTATATTACAATCACAATACAGTGCTTTACTGAGTTCTGTGAACCATTCTTGTAAATCACTATTAATTCTAGCAAATTCTCATGGGAACCCCTGACCTTGTAGCCAGTGGTCAGAAGTGGTGGAAAGTTCAGGACCCCTGAACTTATAACTGGTGCTAGAAGTGAGGGCAATTTGTTGGGGACTATAGCTTTGACCTGGGGGTGGCATCCAAGCTAACTCTTAGTGACAGAATTTTATTGCAATATTTTAATTGTGGTCAGAACATGTGTGATTTGCTAGGATGATCTTGTCTCACTAAAACATGTGGGTTGGAAATTGCAAGATGAAAGGGCAGGGAACGAGCATCTTTTGATTTCTGAACGGCCACAGGGTCACCCATGTGTTCAGAATAGCAGTTTTGTTGTGATCAGTTACTTACTGGAGGTAAAAGTTACCAATGAAAGTTAGAGCTGATGGATCCAACTCTTGGGGTATTAGCTAACCAAATGCATAAGAAAATGCAAAATAAGAAGAAAAAATAAAAAAAGAATTTCTTGGTTATTGTCATCCAGAATAGCAAAATTGAAAGTGAGAGATAAGCCAAACTTAAATTCTGGTCAGTCCTAACTATATTCTGGTCTCAGGGCCTCTGCTAACGGAATGTGTTGGGGAAGGTCCTGCTTCTGGCTGCCCTGATGTGCAGCCACTAGCCCCAGAGCCATTTCCAAAGGAAAAAATTATTCTGAAACAACAAATAATGAAGAAAGTTTGATTCCCAAGAGAATGTGATAGACAGAGGACAGAGCCAATGGTCTCGTCCCAGCAGGATAGGCATCTTTAAACAGTTATTAAGAATGGGATGAGGACTTCCCTGGTGGTCCAGTGGTTAAGAATCCACTCACCAATGCAAGGAACACAGGTTTGATCCCTGGTCTGGGAAGATCCCACGTGCTACAGAACAACTAAGCCTGTGAGCCTTAATTACTGAGCCCGAGAGCCCTAGAGCCCATGCTCTGAAACCAGTACCAAAGACCCAGCAGAGCCAAAATTAAGTAAATAAATTTTTTTAAAAAATGGGGTGAGTAAGAAATTCCTTGGCAGTACAGCAATTAGGATCTGCACTTTCAGTGTCAAGGGCATGGGTTTGAGCCCTGGTGGGAGAACTAAGATCCTGCAAGCCCTGCTGCATGACTGGGGAAAAAAAAAAAAAGAATGGAGTAAATAAAGCAAATATTGATTGGAGCAAAACAAAAGATGAAGAAGAGAGGGAGAGTCAAAGGACTGATTTATTTTCAAGAAATGGGATGAATAAAGCAGTCACGTGGGAGTGCACGCTAAGCGGCTTCAGTCATGTCCGACTCTTTGCGACCCCATGGACTGTGGATGGGTCAAAAGAAAGTTTTCATGCAGCATTCTTAGAAGTTGACTGAACCAATGGGAACCCCTGCAGGTCATCCAAAATGAAAAGGCCCTAGACAAATCTGTTTTATTCACCCTACCTGGGAGCAACTTGGAAAACTGCAAGATATAGGCAGCAACAAGAAGCCTGACCTCCAATCTTCTGGGGCAATGGTGCTGAAATATAATCAATATCAAGGCTGATAGCTGGGTCAGAGTCCCTTAGCTCTATCCCACACTGGGGACCCAGAACCTGACACATAGGAGTGGGCAAAATGGTCAGAGGGTAGAGGAGGCTCCTGGACTCTCTGATGTGGGAACCCCATGCACTGAGGTACCAAAAGCAACTGGTGAGGACCTAAAAGAGGCTACAGTCAGATTAAGAGAATACAGAAATGCAAGAGTCGATGGGATGAAGGTGAAAGGTAGTATGAAAAAAAAAATGGAATGTTTAAACAGGCTTTATGTCAAAGGATTGTTTCTCCTTCACCTGATTGTTTTATGGAAATGAATGTCATGATTGACGAGGAACACTTACCCTCCCTAGTCCTCAAAACCCAAACCTGCTGAAGTTCTAAGAGGTGCACAGTGAGAGATACAAGGGTCGGTGCAACCAAGATAAAAGTTTGAATGAAAACTGGTGTTTGAACAGTTCTATTGGGAAGTGACTGCATCTATTTCACCTCAATGTATTACAGGAATGGATATTGTGCCTGACTGGGGAATGTTTCCACTGTCTAGTATTATAAAGCAGAAGACATGTAAAGCCATGCCTCAAGCAATATTAATTGAATGTTCCAAATGAGAACCAATAAGATTGCCTGAGTCTACATAGATTGTAGCCTTCTTCTGAGGATCACAGACTGGGACTTACAGGAAAAGCCTTTGGGCACCTCCCAGCTGAGACTTTGGACTAAAGAATTTCAACTGGAGAGGCAGTTACTAGTTTTCTGTCAGATATTAATTAAAGTCTTCCCTATGACTGAAGGTCAAAAGATAATCTTGAAACCTGAAATGCCCATATTATCTTGGGTGATATTGGAAAATGCTCTAAGAAGGAGGGATATGCCCAGAGGAGTTCCATAAGAAAATGAAAATGGTTTATGCAGGACCATGCTGCTGGGGGAATGGAGAGTTGCTCAGTGTATTTAAGAGCAGGCAGGCTCTTTTCCCTTAGGAATGACATTGAAACCACCAAAGGAACTACCAGATTCAATTGTCACCTAGGCAAGTGCCCCATGAACAGCTCTTGATTGACCGACAATGAACTGCATGGTTTATGGATGGCAGTTCCAAGGTGAACATACAACATACTGTTTGAAAGACTGCCACTCTTATCAAAGAAGACAAAACCAAATCAGCTCGGTGGGCTGAGTTACATACCATTTGTCACTGTGTTTAGGTTTTTGTCTACTCTCGGTCAATGGCCAATGGCCTGGCCATAAGGTCAGACAGAACAGCAATACAAAACTGGCATATAAAAATGACGCCCTTCTGTGGCATGGTCCTAAAAACACTATGGGAATATGAATATTGCGTTAAAATAGAACACACTGATGTCTATGGGTCAATATAAAGCCAAACATAGGGGCTCTCATCATTCAATTCTTCCATCACTGCAAGGGAAATGAAAGTGTTAGTCACTCAGTTGTGGCCGACTCTTTATGATCCTATGGACTGTAGCCCACTGGGCTCCTCTGTCCATGGGATTTCCCAGGCAAGAATACTGGAGTGGGTTGCCATGTCCTACTCCGGGGGGTCTTCCTGACCCAGGGGTCTAACCTAGGTCTCCTGCACTGCAGGCAGACTCTTTACTGTCTGAGCCACCAGGAAAGCCCCACTGCAAGGGAAACAGCTTGCAATTTAGCCCATGGGGCTGGCTTGTTATGTTTTCTAAAGATCTCCATCAGGCAGTTAGGGTGCAGGGGCTTTCCAACCAAGATACTGTCTGTCCACTTGGAACTGCCATCAGTAAATGACCAAGTTTTTGCTTGGTCAATAAAAAGCTATTCACGGGGTACCTCCCGGTGGCTTCTCTGTTGCTTCCCCAGTCAGCCCTGCAGGAAGTGAGGCCACCTGCCCTTGAACACAAAAAGTACCTCCTTGCATTCCGCAAGCAGCCTGCTCCTGCAGAAACCATTTCCATCGTTAAGGAACTCTCGGGGCACTGCCTTCTTTATCACAGGGTTTCTCTGACATCACCCAAGGCATTATGGGTATTTCATGGTTTCAGGAATATTTTGTGCTTTTCAGTCATAGAGGAGGCTTCCATCAATATCCGACAGCAAGCTAGTGATCCTCTCCCGTATGGTGGGTATCGTACACTGCATCTGGAAATTTCCTGGTTCAAACTTTTCATTACTGCCACTGAGTATAACTCACAGGGTTTTGCCACAAGCCCTTCCAGTTGGGTCTACCGGGAGCCGCTGAACAGAGAACTGGTCCATCCCACCATCGCTGATTAAAGCGCCACTGAGCAGTGCTCCGGGCTCGTGTGCCAAAGTGGGCTGCTTCCTCACCAGCCCCCCACCCGCGAGAACAGATCCGAGCCCCTTCCGCTCCTCCCCTCCGAATCCCTGGTTGGCTGACCTCTCTCCCACTAAAACCACCTCACGCGCGTAGAGCTGGGAGAGGATGAACAGGCAACTCCTGATGTGGACACGCTCTGAGCTACAGCGCCCTCCCTCCTCTTGTCCACCCAGTTTTCTATACTGTTTCAAATTAACCAGAGAGCTGGGCTCAGGCAACTGTTTAGGTCCTTTCCTACACAAGGACCCTCCGCGTTCTCTCAGCCCTGATGTCACCACCACCCACAAACCCCTACCACACACGTGCACAGGCACACATGTGCCCATGCCCTGGCACACACACCGTCCTCACCCCTCCCAGTCACCACGCCCCAGACTCCCGTTTTATTCTCCCCTGCTGACCCGACATACTCCCCTCACCGACTCTCCCTGCAGCCAGAGTTACTGCCATGGGGAGCTTCTGCACCAAGTTCAGATGGCCAAACTCTACCAGGATGATAAGCAGTTTGTGGACATGCCTCTGTCCTTAGCTCCAGGTGAGAACCCCCGGGGCCCCGCCTTCTCCTGAACCTTCCACCAAAAGGCAGGGGGAAAGACCAGACAGGCAGGGGCCTCTGATCAGGGAAGGCTCCCTGGGGTCCCGCTGACCCCTCCTGCTGCCCATCCCCCAGACCAAGTCCTGAGGCGCTTCCGCGAGCTGGCCCAGGCCCACAACCTCAGCATCCCCCGACAGGAGCTGCAAGTGTTCGTCCAAGAACACTTCCAGGCTGTGAGGCGGGAGCTGCAGCCCTGGACCCCCGGGGACTGGAGAGACAGGTACAACCCTGGACGCTCAACAGGAGAGGGGCCTTTGCTCAGGGCTGCCCCCTCAACCCTGAGGGCCGGTGGTCTTCCAGCCCTCAGTTTCTGCAGAAGATATTGGACCCCAAGCTGGGAGCCTGGGCAGGGCAGCTGCACCAACTCTGGAAGAAGCTGGGGAAGAAGGTACCAGTGCCCTGGGCCTGGCAGAGGGAGATGGAGGTGGGGAAGGGGCGAGCCATCTGGGGCCCTTCCTGTTCCCTCTACACCCTCACCTGTGTAGAGCTGGAAATAGATGAACAGAAAACACCTGATGTGGACCCAGCAAGACACTGGGCCTTATTTCCTGAAAACACAGTCCTTGAACAGGACTTTCCAAAAAGAACTTCTGAGAGGCAGGAAGGCAACATCTACTTCTAACTCCTCACCCGCTCCCTGAAGCCCTCCCAGCCTCCCCCAGGCAAACCGAGCTCATCCTCCACCCCCAGCTGCCCCGTCCTGCCCTTCACACCCCGTGGGGACCGTTCACGCCCCTGCTGGTCCCTCTTGCCTGAGCTCCTCGGGCCAGGCCTCTGCTCAGGAACCATAATTGCTCCCCCTGATTCTGGCCCAGGCCTGTGCTCAGCACGGTCTGTTATGCACTTTCTCCCCTTTGTCTGAGGCTCAGAGAGGGCAGCCGTTTGCCCAAGGCTGCACAGCTCCTGTCCTCCTGCCCGGACCCAGGGCCCTGGCACCCACTGCACAGAGCGGGACTCCAGGGTCATGCATGTGCCGGCTTGGGCTGCGTCCTCACCAGCCCCCACCCAAAGGGAAAAACCTGGGCCCCTTCCTCTGTTCCCTCCAAATCTCTGACAGGCTGACCTCTCCCACTAAAGCCCTCACGTGTGTAGGCTGGGAGGGGATGAACAGAACACACCTGATGTAGAGCAGTGAGCCCTGCTGACACTCCCCTGCTCTCCCCCGGGCACACTCATCCACACCCGCCTCACTGCAGAAAGCTGTGGGGGTTTCATCCACACCTGGGCCAGACCTGGGGGCCCTGATCCCCTAGGCCTGGCTTCATGGTGGCCATAGAGATTCGGGGGGCACTGGGAGCCAAGGAAATGCCCACCAGCTGGCTGCTGATACTGGCTGCTGTGTGGTGAGCAGTGGGGTGCGCGGCTGAGGGCTCCAGGCTCCTGCACGGCGCTGCTCCTGCTGGGATTCTAGAGGCTGGCACGTGGGGACCAGCAGACCAGACTCCCCACGGCCCAGGCCTGGACCAAGGCCACATGGCTGAGCAGCGCCAGAGCCAGAGCCCAAGCCCGGGCTGCAGGGCCGCCAGCCTCCGCTCCACATGGGCCCAGGGTGCCCGTGTCCTCTCTCCTGAGTCCAGGTGAAGCCAGAGGTCCTCATCCACCCTGAGCAGTTCTCGCTGATCTACTCAAGACACCCCTTCATCGTGCCCGGTGGGCGCTTTGTGGGGTTCTACTACTGGTGAGCAGCCAGGGGTTGCGGGAGGGTGAGGGTGGGGAGGGGAGCCCAGTGCCAGCAAGACGTCTCGGCGTGGCCCGGGTGTGCGGGGCAGAGGATGGGGTGGGCGATGCCTGAGCTGTCTGTCCTCCTCCAGGGACTCCTACTGGGTGATGGAGGGTCTGCTCCTCTCTGAGATGCCGGAGACGGTGAAGGGCATGCTGCAGAACTTCCTGGACCTGGTGCAGACGTAAGGCGGGGTGGGCACCCCAGCCAGGGTCGGGGGAGCAGGTGCCGTGGGCCTGGGGCCGGTTTGCCTCGGCTCTGGCAGCCGGGTGGGCCAGTCAGCAGGCCTCCTTTCGTCAGGTATGGACACATCCCCAACGGGGCCCGTGTGTACTACTTGCAACGGAGCCAGCCCCCGCTCCTGACCCTCATGATGAACCGCTACGTGGCCCACACCAATGACACCGCCTTCCTATGGTGGGAACCCCTCCCCGTGCTGCCCTGCACCCCCTTCCTGAGACCTCCCGGGGCGGGGTGCCTGGACTGAAAGGGTGCCCGGCTCCATCCCAGGGACCACATTGAGACCCTGGCCTCAGAGCTAGACTTTTGGAGTAAGAACAGGAGCATCTCTGTGAACTCCGGGGGAAAGAGCTACATCCTGAACCGCTATGAAGTCCCTTACGGGGATCCCAGGTGAGGACCCACCCGGCCAGCCTCAATCTGTTGTGTGTTCAATCCGGTTTGAGTGTCAGGTCTTCCCTGGGCAGGAGGACGGGGGACTGAGTCCCACCTCTCAGATGATGAGCTGATAGCCCTGGGCGGTCCGGGGCTGTGGGCCCCCCAGGACGGCTGAGCCAGGGTGGCTGGGCCTGCTGCGCAGGCATGGAGGGTCTAGAGCCCAGTGCCAGGCCCCCCACCCTCTTCTTACCAGGCCGGAGTCTTACAGCAAAGACGCAGAGCTGGCCGCCACCCTGCCGGAAGGTGAGCAGCGGGAAGGGAAGGGGCTGAGCGTGGGCCCGGACCGTGTGTCAGGCCCTGGCCTCCCGTCTGCCGCTGCCTTGTTTCCACAGGAAACCGGGACACTCTGCTGGCTGAGCTCAAGGCCGGGGCCGAACCCGGCTGGGACTTCTCCCCACGCTGGCTCCTGGGAGGCCCGAACCCCAGTTCGCTCAGCAGCATCCGAACCAGCAAGCTGGTGCCGGTTGACCTCAACGCCTTCCTGTGCCAGGCGGAGGGGCTCATGAGCAACTTCTACTCCAGACTGGGTGCGCGTGCCCGCAGGGAAGGAAAGAAGGGTGCTGGCCCAGCTCGGGTCCCTGCCTCGGCCTTGGCAGCCAGCTGCAAGGCGGACCGTGAGAGGCAGACCTCCAGCTCCCCGGCCTCACCCCACACCCCCAAAGCAGCCACGTCCCTCCCTTTCTCACTGACAGGACCTAGGAGGGGACACCCTACCCCCACAGATCCAAACCCCTCCGTCCCCTCTCCCTGCCCTTTGACCCCTCAGAGCCAGGGGAATCCACACAGCCGGCCAATGTCCCCGTGAGGACAAGCCTGGGGACAGGCCAGGGCAGGGCCTGGGAGCTGCTCGGGACCGTGTGCTCAGGGAAGTCCCGGTGCTAGAGGCCTGAAATGCAGCGGGCTCTGCTCCACATCGGTGTGGCCCCTTGGTTCTCGGGACCTCTGAGTCCAGGGGAGGACAACAGGGGGCCAAACTAGACCCCCTGGGAGGCGGGGGGCCCTGTGGCTTAGCCTAAAGGCAGTGTTGCCCCAGGGAATGACTCTGAAGCCGCGAAGTACAGAAATCTGCGAGCCCAGCGCATGGCTGCCCTGAAGGACGTCCTGCGGGATGAGGGCAAAGGGGCCTGGTTTGACTATGACCTTGAGAATGAGAAGAAGAAACTGGAGTTTTACCCATCGAACTTTGCCTCTCTCTGGGCCGGCTGCTTGCCTGACCCAGACGATGTGGATAAGGCTCTGAAATGCCTGGAGGTGAGGAGGCAGCACGGTGGGCTGCTCCATCGGGGCAGGACCACCTGCTTGCTCCCTGACTCTGACCTGGGACCCCTGGCAAGTGGCAGCCACACACCCAGGCTTCACCCAGGGTCTTACCGGCAGGTCCCACTTCGGCCACCAGGGGGCGGCTGTGAGCCAAGAAGAGAAGGCCCAGGAGGGGTCCCCTGGCTTTAGGAGGGCCCAGCCTCTTGGCTCCCTGTCCAGCCCCCACCCACAGCCACGATAATGTCTGGAACCTTCTAGGACAGCCGGATCCTCACCTACCAGTATGGAATCCCGAACTCTCTCCAGAAGACAGGCCAGCAATGGGACTTCCCCAATGCCTGGGCCCCCCTGCAGGGCCTGGTCATCAGAGGTAGGGAGGATGGGGCCTACCCCACCTCGGCACCACGAGGGCAGAGGCTCGGCCTCCCTGGCACTGGGGAGGCATGAACAAAGGATGCAGAGGCCTTTCTCTAGCTTCTCTGCTCTCTCAGCCTCTCAGCAAACAGTTATACCTGCCCCCACCTGTCAGGGGAACCAACCCTCTGCTCTCCTTGAACCAACCTAGATTAAGAGCAGCTTGGCTTCTGGTTCCAGGAAGGAGGTCTTAGCACCTGGGCCTCTTTCCATCCTTGGGAGAATAAGGTTCAGGCCTCTGCTTCCCCTGGGATGGGGGCTCTGGAGATGCAGGGTCCTGCCATGGGTGGAGTCTAGGTCTGGCCAAGTCTCCTTCAGCCAAAGCCCAGGAGGTAGCTTTCCAGCTGGCCCAGAATTGGATCCGAACCAACTTTGATGTCTACTCCAAAAAGTCAGCCATGTATGAGAAGGTGAGTTGGCCATAAGCCCTGTCCCTGGGGTCCTCCTACCCAGGGTGAGATGGGGAATTGTTAGGCTTTGCAAAGCCCAAGCCCAGTATAACCCGGGGCAGTGGCGGCACCTGCTGTTCATTCCTGGGCACTGCAGGGCTCAGCCGCCGGCCAGAGCCGCTTCTCCCTGTAAGGGGCTCCGTTTCTTGCTTCCCTAAAGGCCTGGGGTTGGGGCGCTGGGGCAGGGCTTGACCTTCAAGCTCATCCTCCTGTCCTCAATATGACATCAGCAACGGTGGGCAGCCAGGTGGTGGAGGGGAGTATGGAGTTCAGGTGAGTGGGCCACACCCTCCAGGGAGCTCCGGGGCTCTGCTGTGCCCTTAACTGGCCATGACCTCCCCCCTCTGGGCCTCAGCTTCTTCCGTGGAAGCTGGATCCCAGGGAAGAGCCCGACTGGTGCTCCCTGGTACCCCTGGGGCTGGGGGGGCCTGGGCCTCTCGGTGGGGATCCCACAACCCATAAGAGGACTTGGGGGCCTGCCCCAGGGGTCTTGCCCCACGGACCTTACCTTTCTCCAGGAGGGCTTTGGCTGGACCAGTGGCGTGGCCCTGATGCTGCTGGACCGCTATGGGGACCGGCTGAGCTCGGGGGCGCAGACTGCTTTCCTGGAGCCCCACTGCCTCGCAGCCGCCCTCTTGCTCAGCCTCCTGCCACAGTGGCAGGCCTCCAGGTCCCCATCTGGCTGCAGCTCCTGACGATTCAACCTCCACACGCGTCCCTCCCTACCTTGTCCTGCCCCCTGATCCTTTATCCCTGGAGAGCCTACCCCCTCCCTGCCCCTTCCCCAGCCCGGTCCTTGGTCATAGCGGGGGGGGGGGCAGGGCAAGGACCTGGAGGTCATGGTTGGGCCCTGGGTCCCTCCTGGAACATTTAATAAGGTGGAAATGTTGCACCATGGATCAGACCTAGTCTTCTTTCCCACGAACCCCAACCCCATGCCGCTCACAACCAGGCCTCCCAAACACATAGTCCAAATGCTTTATTGTTCTGCTGAGATGCTTACAAATACTGAAAAACATCCAGCCCAGGCCTGGCAACCATGGTCCAGGGCTGGGAAGGGGGACAGGGAGGTGGGCTTAGTGTTAAGGCGCAAAGGGCTGAGCCCAGACACCTGGAGGCCTGGGCCTCTGCTCTTCATTTCATCCCCATTCTGAGGGGAGGGCAACCAGACCCTCGGGCTCCCCCTCCTGCTCAAGACTTCCTCCAGGGAGCATCTGAATAGCCCTCTGTCCATCAGAAACTCAGCCATATACCAGAACCCCGAGGACGGCCCTTCTAGCTCCTTCGCCCATCCGATGGCTCCTCCTCTGGCCTCCAGTTCCCGGCTTCGTCCCTTCTGGCTCTAAGCAAGGCACGAGTGTATGGGGGAGGGCTGGAGGGGGGAGCCGGCAGGCTGTGTATCAGGGCCTGGAGACACAGGCAGGGGGCAGGGTGAAGGTGTTTGGTCCCTTCCCCCATCCCCAGCACGAGATGCCCAAGGGCCTGGGCTGGAGAGATGATGGCACGTACCCTCAGATGGGCCCGCAGCTAAGCAGTGGGCTGAGCCACGGAGCCATGGCAATTAGTATGTAACCATGGCGATGAAGCAGTCACTATGGTGACTGTGGTGATGGGTCTGCAAAAAGGGGCTAGGGCTGGGACCTCAAGGATGGCACTCAGTCTCTGGTCCTTGAGCAAAATCATAAAAAATACAGATGCGGCACAAGAATGGGATAGAGCGGGGTTTGAGAATTACACCGCCTGAGCTGTTACCCCACTCTGGATGTGGTGCTACTCAGCCCCCAAGGCCCCTGCAATGGGGGCTGAGGCAAGAGGGGATCTTTGGCAGATTCTGGTACCATAACGTGTCCTTTAGAAAAGAGAACACAGGCAGGGAGCGCAGGTGCCAGGTCAGAGTGGGGGGGCCCCGGGGCAGGACCCTAACAGGCTATTGCAAGTTCTGGGCTGCCAGGAGGCAGCAAAGCCCCCTCCTCAACTTTTACCTCCTGGCTGGTTTTTCGGGGGGGCCAGAGCTCAGAAACTCACAGGACGAGCTCCTTACAGAACGTTACGGAGTCTCTTCTTGTACAAAAGCCCCAGTCGTGCTCCGCCCTCCAGGGCCTCTGGGAGCCCAGGGCGCGACTTCCTGTCCGGAGGCAGGTGGGGCAGCAGGCGGCTGGGCCCCGTCCGGTCAGTTCATGAACTGAGTGTAGCCCTCTGCCCCCGTGACAATGACATCCATCCAGATGCGCATGGCCTCTGCGGACGGGGCCACCATGTAGTACAGACGGTCGTGGGTTTTCACGCAGAAGGTGAGCGCTGGGTTCGGGCTCTGCGGAGGGAGAGAGGAAGCTCTGAGCCAGGGCCCAGCGCTGAAGCCCAGCCTGAAGCATCTCACGCCCGCCTTGCCGTCCACCCTTCTTCTCTGCCTCCGGGACACCCTGAGTCTTCCACAGGCCTGGAACCCGGTCCCCACCAGCCCAGGCTGGGATGTCCCCTCCTCACATCTGGGGCAGTCTGCAGACCTCAGCAGGACCATACCCTGCCAGGCGAGGACACTGTTCCTTGGTGCCCTCGGGCACAAAGAGAATACCAAAAGAATCAGATGCAAAGGGATGACCAGAGTCCCCTGCCAGTAAGAAAGGAGCAGATGGAAAAAGCTGCGAGCAGGGTGCTGGGCCCAGGACCCCAGCGGAGCAGAGATGAGGACCGGAGCAGGCATCGCTGGCCTGGCAGGAGGGAGGCCAACCCGCACGAAGGCAAACGGCCCCAGCCTCCTGCAGCTCCTGTCCCTAAGTCCTCTCGCCCAGACCTCGTCTCTTAGGGCTTCCCAGGCCCCCTGCAGCCTCCCGGCCACACTGCCCGCCCCCACGGAGGAAGACAGCCTGCTGTCATCTCAGGACCCGGAGGCCAGCGAGCTCCCCCCAAGCTCACAGGGGCTCCCTGCTGTCTGCACCCGCTGCATTCCACCCTCAGGCCTGCGGGGAGGGGAGGGACTTAGGGGAGAGTCAAGGAAAGGGTCAGGGGCCAGGGGGGTCCGGGAGGCGTTAATACGCGGTAGTTCTGGTTAGGTGTGTGGGAAGGGGTACCTCAGTCACCATAGTGAAGCTCAGAAACCTCTTCTGGGAGAGGGAGAGAGGAAGAGAAAGTTTACAAGAGGACGAGGAATGGGTCCGCGCCTCTAAGTGGGCAGGCTGCAGGCCTCCGCCCCCAGAGCCCCGCCGGCCCACCCTCCCCAGGGCTGGCGCTCACCTTGGCGGCAGTGCGCACGTGGTCATAGTACACCTCCTCGATGGCCTGGAAGTAGATGACTCCCTTCAGCTTCGTCTCGTGCTTGTCTGCAAAGGAAGACGGGCAGGGCTCAGGAGGCCCGGGCGCTTTAGGTCAAGCTCCTCGGACACGGAACGTCCCACCCGGCAGGTGGGGTGACTCCCGGGACTCGGAAACAGAGCCCAGATTCTGTGTCAGTGTTCAGCCCCGCCCAGAATGACAGAGGAGGCAAATCGGAACTCCACTGAGATACCACCGCTCACCCATCAGAGCAGCAAAAATAAACTCACACAGCACACCTGTGACACGTCTGTGGGGAGACAGGCAATATAATAAATCGGACAGGTGGGGATATAAATTTGTAGACCTCTAGGAACGACTTGGCCTCTTCGACCAAAGTTAGAAAGGTGTTTGCCCTTTGAGCCAATTTCAGTACTTGGAAAATTTATCTTACACATGTACTTCTCTCTCTCTGAAAGTCACTCAGCTCAGTTGTGTCCGACTCTTTGTGACCCCATGGACTATATAGTCCATGGAATTCTCCAGGCCAGAATACTGGAGTGGGTGGCCTTTCCCTTCTCCAGGGGATATTCTCAACCCAGGGATCAAACCCAGGTCTCCCGCATTGCAGGGGGATTCTTTACCAGCTGAGCCACAAGGGAAGCCCAAGAATACTGGAGTGGGTAGCCTATCCCTTCTCCAGCGGATCTTCCCGACCCAGGAATTGAACCAGCGTCGCCTGCATTGCAGACGGATTCTTTACCAACTAAGCTACTAGGGAAGCCCCACACATGTACAAAAGAAAACATTTACAAGATTCACCATGGCAGTAATTATAATCACAAAAAATTAAAAACAACCCAAGTATCCATCAAGTGGAGGCGGCTAAGTAGAGTGTGCCTTGTGATGAAATACACCTAGCTGTTTAACAGAATAACGAATATCTGATATAGATACACATTCAGAAATAAATCTACAAAGACTTCCTTGGTGGTCCAGTGTGAAGTTGATTCTGTGCTCCCAATGTAGGGAGCCCAGGTTCAATCCCTGGTGGGGAACAAGATCCCCCATGCCACAATTAAGACCCAGTGCAGTCAAATAAATATTTTAAAAATAAACAACACACCTCAAATAATCCATGACCCAAACTAAAGTTTTTAGATAAATTGGAAAAAATATTTTTTAAAAATCTATAAAATACATCTGGATATCAACATCTAGACATGATATATTTGACATAGAAAGACCTCTAAGATGACATAGCAGGAAAACAAGGAGTGTATTGGGTGTTACCTTTTGTGTAAGAAAAATGTTAGTCACTCACTCATGTCCAACTTTTTGCGACCCCATGGACTATAGCCCGCCAGGTTCCTCTGTGGGTGGGATTCTCCAGGCAAGAATACTGGAGTGGGTTGCCATTCCCTTCTCCAGGGGATCTTCCTGACCCAGGCATCGAGCCCAGGTGTCCCGCATTGCAGACAGATTCTTTACCATCTGAGTCACCAGGGAAGCCCGAAGGATATTGGAGTGAGTTGCCACTCCCTTCTCCAGGGGATCTTCATGACCCAGGAAAAGGGGTAAGAATATATGTTTGAATTTGTTTAAATTCCCTTAAAGAAACTCTAGAAGGATACATAAGAGATTGATAAAGGTAGTTACATGTAGTCAGAGGGGATATAATTCTCAATTTAAACCTTTTTATGTGTTTTGAGTTTTGAACTACATGAATGCATTTATCTATTCAACTCAAACAGTAAAAACATGGAAGAAACATACAGCATCTGGAGGCGGGGATGCAGGAAGGAGGTGGGCGAACCCGCGGAGCAGACGACCGCTGGGGTGGGAGGGACAGGCCGCTGGCGAGGACAAGCACAGCCTGGCCACCCCGTCTGGGGGCGGGCACCGAGCGGGCACCACAGCTCCGGGCAGCGAGCCCGCGTCGCAAAGCAAAGGCCACACGACGGGCGGGGCCGGCTGGCAGCACCACCTTCCCACCCAACCCGACCCCCCATCCTTTCAGGCCTGAGGCAGGGGTCCTGGGTCAGGCTGCCGCCTCCTCACCCGCCCCTTCCCACCCCTGCCCCTTAACTCCCGCCCTGTAGGAGTGGGGAGCTTCCTACAGCAGATCAAATCCTGCTGCCTCAGCTCACGGGCTTCTCTGCCAGCCCCCTCCCTGGAACCCGCTGCCTCCTTGGCTTTGGCAAAGGTTCCCGACTGGCCGGTGCCAACACATCCCTCTGGCCTCGCCTCACTCCCCTCCCCTGCACCAACCCCGGTTCTCTTTGGCCAGGCTGGGCTTCTCTCGGGCCCTTATCGGTCCACTCTGCCGATACTGGAATGGCCTCTAACACATTCCCTTAGCAAACTCCTAAGTCACCTTCAACACCTGATGCAAATGTCACCACTATGGTGACCAGCTCCTGCAGCAGGGGTTCTCCTCTGTACCGACTTTCGGTGCTGAATCTGAATCTTCCTTTAGGAGACTTCCCTTCCCTGGTGGTCCAGCAGCTAAGACTCTGAGCTTCCCATGCAGGGGCCCCATGTTTGATCCCTGGTCAGGGAAATAAGATCCCACATGCTATAACTAAAAAATTCTGCATGCTGCAACTAAGACCCAGCATGGTCAAATAAGTAAACATTAAGATCTTAATGACCTGGATAACCACAGGTGTGGTCACTCACCTAGTGCAGACATCCTGGAGCGTGAAGTCAAGTGGGCCTTAGGAAGCATCACTACAAACAAAGCTGGTGGAGGTGATGGAATTCCAGTTGAGCTATTTAAAATTCTCAAAGATGATGCTGTGAAACTGCTGAACTCAATATGCCAGCAAATTTGGAACACTCAGCAGTGGCCACAGGACTGGACAAGGTCTTCATTCCAATCCCAAAGAAGGGCAATGCCAAAGAATGTTCAAGCTACTGCATAGTTGTACTAATTTTACATGCCAGTAAAGTAATGCTCAAAATCCTTCAAGGTAGGCTTCAGCAGTATGTGAACCGAGAACTTTCAGATGTAAAAGCTGGGTTTAGAAAAGGCAGAGGAAGCAGAGATCGAATTGCTGAGATTCAATGGATCATAGAGAAAGCTAGGGAATTCCAGAAAAACTGCTTCATTGACTACACTAAAGCTTTTGACTGTGTGGATCACAACAAACTGTGGAAAATTCTTAAGGAAATGTGAATAGCAGACCACCTTACCTGTCTCCTGAGAAACCTGTATGCAGGTCAAGAAGTGACAAAACCAGACATGGAACAATGGACTGGCTCAAAATTGGGAAAGGGGTATGATAAGGCTGTATATTGTCACACTGCTTATTTTAACTTATATGCAGAGTACATAAGGCGAAATGCCCAGCTGGTTGAATCACATGCTGGAACCAAGACTGCTGGGAGAAATATCAACAACCTCAGATATGTAGATGATACCACCCTAATGGCAGAAAGTGAAGAGGAACTAAAGAGCCTCTTGCTGAAGGTGAAAGAAGACAGTGAAAAAGCTGGCTTAAAACTCAACATTCAGGTCTTCCCTGGTGGCTCAGTGGTAAAGAATCCGCCTGCCAGTGCTGGAAACACGGGTTTGATTCCTGGTCTGGGAAGATTTCACATGCCGCAGAGCAACTAAACCCTTGGACCACAACTAACTAAAGCCTGTGCTCTAGAGCCTGCGAGCCACAACTACTGAAGTTGCACGCTCTACAGCCCCTGCTCCACAAAAAGAGAAGTCACCACAATAAGTCCGTGCAACTTTTGCAAGTAGCCCCTGCTCGCTGCAATCAAAGGAAAGCCCGTGCAGCATCAAAGACCCAGCACAAAAATAAATAAATTAATAAAAAATTTTTTTAAAAACCTCAACATTCAAAAAACTAAGACTATGGCATCCAGTCCCATCACTGCATGGCAAACAGACAGAGAAAAAGTGGAAACAGTGACAGATTTTATTTTCTTGGGCTCCAAAATAACTGCAGATGGTGACTGCAGCCAGGAAATTAAAAGATGCTTGCTCCTTGGAAGAAAAGCTGTGGCAAACCCAGACAGCATATTAAAAAGTGGAGACATCACTTTGCCAACAAAGGTCTGTAAAGTCCAGGAGTCATGCACGGATATCAGAGTTGGACCATAAAGAATGCTGAGTGCTGAAGAACTGATGCTTTTGAATTGTGGTGTTGGAGAAGACTCTTGAGAGTCCCATGGACAGCAAGGAGATCCAACAAGTCCATCCTAAAGGAGATCAACCCTGAATGCTCATTGGAAGGACTGATGCTGAAGCTAAAACTCCCAATTTTTGGCCACCTGATGCAAAGAGCTGACTCACTGGAAAAGACCCTCATGCTGGGAAATATTGAAGGCAATAGGAGAAGTGGGCAGCAGAGGATGAGAAGGTTAGATAACATCATTGACTCAATGGACATGAATTTGAGCAAACTCCAGGAGATGGTGAAAGACAGGGAAGCCTTGTGTGCTGCAGTCCATGGAGTCACAAAGAGTCAGACACGACTCAGCGACTGAACAATAACAATAAAACATTAATGAACCCTCCTTTATCTGTTCAGAGGTCAAGCTCCTCCAATCTGGACTGCTATGTACCAGCAGGTCCTCAATCGATGTAGAATAAATGAGTTCAAGGAAGTGGGATCCAAAGAAGTCAGAGACCCTTCTCTTAGGAGCCCACAGTTTAGGGGCGAAGAAAGCACAGACACACATCCACTGTGAGACTTGGGCATGGTTAGGACTCCAAGGGAATACCTACAGGTCACCGGCGGTCATGAGTGTTAAGTGAGAGGACACACTCCAAGGGTTCAGCACAGTGTCTGGCACAATACATGTGAATCTGTCATGACATCATTATGCCCCAGGGCAGAGGGACCCTGTGTAACACAGGAGTTACCCAGAGGAGGGCAGGAACCACTCCCAGTGAGGTGGGGCTTCACAGAGGTGCGTTCTGATGTGGACCCTGTAGAATGGAGGGGTTTCATGGAGGAGGGAGCAGGATCCAGGAAGGCCAGGGAGAATGGCAGCATTCTGTTCTCTCCTGGCTCTTCCTTCACTGGAAATAGTAACACATTCCTGCCTCCGCTTCCTCACCGCCCACCTATCCTCGACCGGATTGTGTGCAGTCTGGCTCCCACCCCAGCACACAGTGGAAACCATTCTCTCATCAAGATCCAATCGTTGAATCGAATGGCCTTCGGGTGCACATTATCCCTGGCCTTTCTGCAGCATCCATCATCACCATAATGTCTCAATTTCTTCCGTAAATTATACTTTTTTATTCCATGACACCCCATGCTGGCAGGCACACATCCACTCCTCTGCCGTCCCCATTTCCGCCCCGCCCTCTCCCTCCCCTCCTCCTCCCCTCCCCTCCCCTCCCCCGCTGGTTTCACAGACATGAAGGAAGGTCACACATGCCGAGCGCCAGCTCAGCACCCGGCCTGTGCCGTCCCGGCTCCTGCACCCTGCTTTAGTGCAGCCTCCTTCTCCTTCTCCCTCACAAGGGTGGGCCTGCCCTGGGGAACAGTTCTGTCTCTCCCTCTTCTCTGAAGTCTAACTGTCCGAGCTCAGCTGCTGAGAGGCCTTAGGCAAGTTACTTAACCTCTCTGTGATTAATTTTCCTCATCTGTAAAACAGGTGTAAAAACAGTGCTTCCACCACAAGATTACTATGACGATTGAACGAGACGATACATGTGGAGGCCTGAGCACAGCACTGGCTCAGCCTGTGCAGTATGATCTGCTACCATCACCGTTATTATTATTCCAGTGGCTTCGACTTTCACTCTGCCTCTAGCCCTGACCCTTCTCATAACCTTAGACACCCCAGGGGCACTTCAACCTCAACATGCCTAAGATGGAGTTGTCCTCCCAGGCCTGACCAAGTCCATTCCCAGACTAGGCAGAAACGTGGGGGCACCCATCTGCCTCCCCACACCCAAGGCCCAGGTGGGCGGGGAGGGCTTCCTGGAAGAGATGGCATTTGCCCGGGGACCAGGCTGGGGGGGAAGCCGGGTGCTCCAGGCTGCATGACTCCAGCATCACACACTTCTGGCCCTTTCCCTCCCGGCTCTGAGCAGGATGGCTCTCTTGGCTTTGTGGTTGGGTGGGGCGGGGTGACTGGCTGAACAGGCCCGCTAGTGACTTGGGGACAGACTCCACCTGGGGAATTTAACCCAGTGCAGACCCAATCACATTTCTCTTTACTGCCACTGCAGCCAGCAGCATTCCAGAAAGGCACGCTCTGAAGCAGAGAAAGCATCCACCAAGGGCAGACCCCCACCAGCCCATGACGAACACGGACGCAGATCAGGAGTAAGAAGAACTTTGGTTCTGAGCTCCTGGGATCTTAGGATGGGGTTGCTTCTGCAGCACAGCCCAGCCTGTCGTAACGGGGCTATGATACAACATCCCAGTCTCCAAGTGGGAACTGTCCAGAGGGAACTCCAGGGCTGGGAAACCAAGCTGGAGGCTGGGTGCAGAGCGCTGAGGGAGCAGGATGGCCTGGGGTGCTGCCCACCCGGGCACTGCTCAGCTGCTTGTCTCGGAGTCTTCGGGAACTTGCCTAAGAGGGATCCACAGGACTCCATGCACCCAGAGCATCTGGGGTCCCCTACAGCACCCCCATCATTCTTTGTTCACTGTTTGCCTCCCGGCAACAGGCTCCAGAGGAGAGGGTTGTGGCCCCCTTGCTTATCATTAGAGCTTAAGATACTGCCTGGGACTTATTAGGTGCTTAGTAATACTGCTGGAAAAAAAATGAATCAGTGAACAAAGAAAAGGAGGTAAGCCAGGTACACTTCGTACATTTTCAGGGAGGGGAGAACAAGACCCAGCTCAAGGCCCGGGCGCCCCCTTGGAAGCTTCTGTGTGACAGAGCCCTGGGGTCCCAGCTCTGGGGCAGTCTAGGGGGAACTCACCCACGTAATAGGAAAGGGTGCGCTTGAGCCGGTCAAAGACAAACCAGCGCTTCTTCCATGACTTGATCTTGCCGCCCATCTTGACCAAGTAGCCACGGCAGACCTGGTGGGAAGCAGGGGTGAGGCCGGACCCAAATGCACAGCCCCCTAAACCTTCTTCCCTGAGCAGCAATATCAGCCCATCACCTGTGCCTGCGTTCACAGGGGGGCTGTCCCTAGCATCTCTTCAAGCCAGCACACCTGTCCCGGGACAGAGACCGCTGGTATTAGGGCGGGAGCTGAGGCCACTATTCTGAGGACCCAGGAGGGGCCGCTGACCGTGGGGTCCCCACCATGCCCCCCGGAGTCCCCCATGCCTGTACCTTGCTGCTGAGCACCACGTGCAGACAGGTATCCACGCCATGGCCTGATGACTCGATGTGGGTCTTCAGGTCAAAGTCTTCCTTCCGGATTGGCAGGTAGCGTGTCAGGGGTCGTGCCTGGGGACAGAGAGCAGGATGAGCAGTGCTGTTCCTTCCCCCCTCATTCCCTTTTCCAGGCCCCTCGGCTTCAGTCCTGAACCCCCTCTCTGTCCCTCTGGTTCCATGGGGCTTTGGCCCAAGCAGGGACCTGGCACGCCTGTGCTGACTCCACCCAGGCCTGGGCAAACTGCTGAATGGCTCTATGCCTCAGCTTCCCAGACACAGCCGCCCTGTCCCAAATGCAACAAGGCAAAAGAATGCAGTCTCGGAAGAAAAGCCCAGTACGAAGCCTGGTCTTCCCGGGTAGGGGGGGCTTCGTTTGGGTCGCAACTGCTCTCTGGGCTTATGCTCATGTGTAAACAAGGGCTTTGAACTAGAGAATCTCTGAGGTCTATTCCACCTCAAAATTTCTGAGACTTATCTATAATTTTCAGTCAATGGGAATTTTCTTCCTACTCTTTATTTCTAGGAAGAATGTTAGAATGAGGTGAAAAGGAAACACTACAGATTATTTAAAGAAGCAACAAAATGTTCAGCTTCCCAGAGGTGCCCAGAAATGATGAGCCCACTCCACCGGCTTCCCCAAAGCTGGTGGCCTCCGCAGCCACACCTGAGCCCCAGGGCAGGTGGAGAAGTTGAGTACCCAAGAGGCCAGAGACAGGAAAGGGGAACAAGGCATACGACAACAATACCAAGCAAACTCCCGGAGTTTCTCATTATTTCTGAATTCTCAAACCAGACAAGAATTTATGTCGCTGAATCATTAGGAAATCAAGGAGCTACAATCACCTGTCACTGCAGGGCAGGACCCCCACCCCTGGGGAGGCCCATGGAGACCCCACAGGAAGGGACAGACTGTCTGAGTCTCACGGGCTCTCCCTGGGGCCCAGGATCTGGGACCAGAAATGCAGGTAGATTTTCCTGCCTAACCTAATTTCTTCTGCCTTCAACTCCTCTGCTCAAGGCTCCTGGGTAATGAAACACCCTCAAGTTGGATTCTGTGTAGGAATGGGGTTCTTGTCCCAGGGAGAAGCTGGTACAATTCTCTTTTGGAGATGTAAACCACAAGTCAGGGTGAGCTCAGCTGCTGGTGGTGGGGCCTGGAGCCGAAAGGCGCGGTGGAGTGAGGCCAGGATGGACACCAAGCACTCGGCGCAAGAGGGCACGGGGATGCGGGAAGGGATGCGGGGCAGACGCATGAGGCAGACCCACGAGGCCCCCGAGAGAGGCCGAGGGGAGTCCCCCAATCTGGACACGGCTCCCACCTCTGGAAGGCCTGCGCAGACCCTCATCTCTACAGGGTGGCCTGCCACACCCCCAAACCCGACACACACACACACACACACACACACACACACACAGCACAGGTACCCTGGGCCATCCGGACCCCCACAGCCCCACCCCAAGCCCCCACCCGCTCACCTGCGAGAACTGCTTCTCCCGCATCTTGACCTCCTTCTCCACGAGCTGCTGCCTCCGGGCGCTCTCGCTCTGCAGCCTCCGTTCAACCTGCTCCCGCCGCCTCCGCTCCTCCTCCAGGGCCTGTCGCCTCAGCTCCATCTCCCGCTCCTGCACCCAGGCCTGCGGCTCAGTGCCCACGGCTGCCCTCTTACCCCCACCCCCCCACCTCCCCTGCTCGGGCTGGGCCAGAGCTACAGGAGACACCCACCTCAGAGGGCAGCCTGGTATGAGGGGCCATGGTCCTCCAAGCCCGCCCTCCTCTCCAGGGACCGTGCTGACAAGGGCAAGTGCCTTAAAGTGAGACCACCCTGCCTTCAAGCCCTGGTTCTACCACCACTGTGAGCGCCGGACCCTGACAAACTCCCTAACCCTGGTTTCCTCCTCCGTAAGATGCGGCCAAGGGCGCCTACTCCTGGGACTGTAGGGAAAATTAAATGCGATCTTGTAGGTAAATGTCCATCACTGATGCTGGCAGGATGTAACCACTCAATTGAAAAAAAAGGAGGGGGGCTTTTAAAATCTGTATCTGAATTCCTAGGACATGGGTTATCGAAACAACTTTTTCTGACATCGAATGCATTCAGCAGTTCTGCCCTAATCACTAAGTGAAGGCCCTTTGAAACTCCAAACAGTCACAGTTGACCTTCAAATTTTATGGAAAAAAAAGAACTTATGAGAGTCATTATCAAAAGATTTTAAGTCATTAAAACAAATCATTAAATATAGAGTACATGGGTGATGTTTTATATGTCTTCATCACCTATAACAACCTTCACATTACTAACTCCCATCTACCATTTCTTCCCAGCTGAAAATTTAGCAGAATCTGGTTGTTGTTTTTTTTCCCTTTTGCCAAGAGATGTTTGCAAATGTGCCCTCCTTTCAAGGGAGTTTAAGATTCAGAGGCCTTCTTTTCCGGTTGGTCTCCTGCTCCCAGGGCCCCACTCACATCTCCAGACACACAGAGCGCCCCAGATAACAGAGACCGAATGTCTTCAGCAAATTCTTTATTCAGCCTCCTCCCTGGGCACAGTTTCCCCAGCCTGGCTGTGTCCCAGCCCCAGGTCCACGGGCAGGGAACGTGACGTGCCCGCAGCCAACGCCTCTGCTCTGGCTTGGATATCTGCTTTCTCTCTGTCCTCATCCTTCAAGCCCCAATTCCCGACCGTCTCCAAAAGGAGTGACCTGGCACTCAGGTAGACAGGCATCAAAATTTTCTCGGGGGCCAAAGGTCCCCTGAAGTGAACACACAAAGACTGGAAGTTCCCATGCAGGAAATTCACAGCTGGACAATGGTTACCGTGCTCCCTCCCCTTTTCCTAAGGGCTGTGAAACTTGTCAGCTCGCCAAGCCTCCCGATCCCCCACTTGAGGAACCCAGGCTTGGAAAACACTCTCTTCCTCAGGGGACTGCGGCGAGAACAATGTGGGGAAGGGGCCTCGGGAGGGGAGGGGGCCCCCGGCGGGCAGAGGGCAGCCCCAGGGCCCAGGTCTGCCTCACCCTCGACTCCATCAGCCGGCTCTTCTCTGCGTGAGCTTCTTTCAGCATCTTCTCCATTTCCTCAATCTTCCCCATGTCCAGGCCACTGGCGCTGGGGAGGGAAGGGGGGGAGGAGGCAGCTGGTGGAGGTGGAGGCCCCGGGGTGGGGAGGACCAAGGCCGCGCCCGTCAGTGGCCGGGGCCCGGGTACCTGGACATGTTGTCAGGGGAGCAGACTGAGTTGCCCCCCGTGGAGATGCTGGTCTCCATGCTATCGGAGCTCTCCAGGCTCAGCGTGTCGTAGGCATGCTCACCCTCCTCGCCTCGCTCCCGCGAGGCCGGCAGGTGATGCAGGATGGAGTGGTGCATGAGCGGGGGGAAGCCCGCGGGCCCAGTGGGAAAGGGTGCCGCCCCGTGCAGGGCGTCCCACTGGCACTGCGCCTCCGCCGCCGCCTTCTGCTTTAGCTCCGCCAGCCGCCGCCGCTGCTCCTCGATCACCTGCTGCCCTGCTGGGGGGGACGGGGGATGTCACGGTGGGCACCCCACCCAGCCAGACAGGATGCTGGCAGCGCTACAGAGGGAGGTGGCGAGCGGGGAGAGGTAACACAGAGCAGCCCCCTCGCCCCCCATCAGCTTCCCCAAAGCCCCCGCAGCTCTGCGTCCGGCTGCCCTGGCTTCATCACCCGCACAAGTGGCCACAGCCGTGTGGTCTGGCTTCGGCATCCTCACTGCATGCTGAGTCCACACGGGGCCCTGAACCGGCCCAGGGGGCGCCCTGGGGGCACGATGGCCCGGTGGCTCCAGCTCACAACCCAGGCCTGAACAGGTGGGCAGGGCGCATGCTCCCAACCCTGCTGCTGGGAGGAGGAAGGGGTGCCGGCAGCCCGAGCACCCACATCAGTGCACACCCCGCGGCAATGCAGAAGCAGGAGCTCGCAGGAAAGGAGGGAGGGGAGATAGGCGGAGCTCCGCTGCAGCAGAAGAGAGCTCGCGAGGCCAACCCGACACCCCAGCCCAGCTCAGCCTGGGGGTCTTGCCCGCGGGCAGAGGGGGCCTGGGCAGAATCCATCATGCGGAGGCCCGGGCAGGGGCTGCCCGGCCAAAGCAATGCCCTCGGTGACCAACGCTCTACCTGCTGGGTCGTCAGTTGGGAGGGGCTCGGCAGGAAGCGACTCGACTGGAGTGGGGGGCCCCGGGCAGAGGGCAGGGCAGAGACACAGAGGGGATGAGAGGAGAGAGAGGCACAGACATGGGCTTTCGAAACAACCAAAATGCATACGAGCAACCAGCACGCCTGGGTGTTCCCACGAACTAATACGTTAGGGAAGCACTCGTGGAGGTCATCAGGCCCAACCCCATGCCTCCAGACAGGGCAACGTCTAGCCCTACTGAGGTCAACAAGCATTCCCCTTACTTGCTGGGCTCTCTAGGAAAGATGCCACAGCCCAGCTACCCTGAGTCCCCTGCCCCTTAGCCTTTGGATAAACCTTCAGGAGTCTCTCTTCCTTAGGTCTCTAGTCCAGATCCCTTTTGCTCCCCACGTAAAGTGAACATGTGGCGGACGTCCAGGGCCCCTGGGACAGCAAGTGGGCTGGCGTGGCGGCCACTCACCCTTCTGCTGCAGGGCCAGCTGGCGCTTGGTCTCGATGTCCTGCAGGGTGGCTGCCAGGTTGCGAGGAAGGCTGCTGGTGCCGTTCTGGGCGAGCAGAGTGCTCTGCGGGGGAGGAAATGGGGCACTGGGACCCGAGGCTCAGAAAACACCCACCACCCACAAGGCTTCGTGGGAGGCTGCGGTCCCTCCCCAGTGTGGCCATCTCCAAACCCCCCCCAACCACTACCACCACCCTGCCCCACACGCAGCCCACCCACTGTTCTCAGACCTTGGGTGAGGGGCTGCGGCCCAAGGTAGCCACGCTGAGCTGGGAGGAGGAGGAAGATGAGCCAGAGGAGGAGGGGAGCGGCCCGCTGCGGGTGCGTGGCAGGGGGCTGGTGGCCTCGCCATCCATCTTGGAGCGGTAAACCTGGAGGGGGGAGGTGGTGTCTGCTGAGGGACCTCTGGCTCCCCCGCCCGCCACCACTCCCACGGCACCGAGCAGGCTGGGACCCAAGGTGCCCAGCACCAGGCCCCTGAGGCCTTGGTCTCTCGCTGACCACAGCACTGAGCCTCCGGGGCCAGCCCAGCAGGCAGACATTCCTGGCAGCTGCCAAGCCTCTTTTCCAGGCTGTTCCTCCTTGGGTCCATCCCTGGTCCAACCCCGCATCGTAAAAAGGACCGTGTAAATCGACCCACATGAGGAGTTAGCACCGATGGGCTGAGTTTTACAGGAGGCTGACTGGAGGCCAGGGCTCCCTCTGGTCCCAGCTCTGCCAAGTAACGGGCTAGGTGACCTTGGGCCACGCACCTCCCCACTCTGGGCCTCGGCCTCCTTATCTGCAAGAGGAGGGGACAGGGCTAGACTAAATAACTGCCAGCCTCCCTCTCGGCACTCATGTTTGGTGACACAGTCTTTGGAGTCAGGAACCCTGACTCTCAGTGTTTCCCCCGCCACTTCCTAGTTGTGTGACCTTGGAGAGATTACTTATCTGCTCTGGGCCCAAGTGTTTGATCTGTGAAACGAGAGTTCTCGTTATCTACCTCAAAGGCCTGTGGTAGAGATTACGTGAATCAAAACATGTAGAAACCTCAACCCAGCTGGGCACAAAATAGAAAGGCCATGCCAATGACTCCTAAAGGGAACGTGGAATTTCAGCTGAGATTGGTCTTCAAGGTGCCAAGTCTTCACTCTAGGAACGAATCTTGAGTGGGCAGGGGTAGGGGGTTGTTCAGGCACCGCAGCCCGTCAGTGGAGTAGAACCTGGAGCAGAAGACTGCCCGAATACCCTGCTCCACACCACGGTCAGCAACTTGCTTGGGGCTCCAGCAGACCCATGCCCCTCACGGCGACTCTGAGTCCAGGGCATGAACTCAGGGCCGTCACCTGAGAGGCTCTGACCCACTCTCTCCTGCCTTGCAGAGTCATCCCTGGGGAGACCAGGAGAACAAAGACGGGCGACTCTCCCAGGATACACAAGCGCCAGGAGCAACAGGCTCAGGAGTGTGTGAGGACTGAGCGAGAAGCTCCGGGGTGAGAGCTGCCCACGACAGAGTGAGGGTGTTGAGTGCCGCACGAGGCACCGCTGCTCCCCAAGCCCCCTTCCGTCAAATCGTCCAGCACATCACCCTCGGATTCAGGAGGCTGGCCCTCCATGCCCTGAGGGTCAGGACAGCCGCCCGCTCAGGGTCCAGAGGCCCCTGCTGCACTGGCTAGATTAATCCCCCACCATCTGTGCGGCTGAAGGGTCGGCAGGAGGTACCCAGAGCAGAGAGGAGCAGGGCTGGGCAGTGAGGGGCGGGTTACCTGCAGCTGGCGGGAAGCTTTGGCGGGCAGAGGCGGGGGGGAGGAGCGAGGGGAGGCGGCAGCAGGGCCCGTCCCCAGCCCGGCCATCAGCTCCTGGTACCACTGCTCTAAGTCTACAGCAGGGAGCAACAGCTTCTCCATCTGGAGGGGGCACGGGGGAGGAGGACAGGAGACAGGAGGGCAAGGATGGAGAGAAAGAGGTCAGGAAATCAAGAAACGAGGGGAGCGGAGGGAGGAGGAGGAGGAAGGAAAGGGAGAAGAAAGGGCAAGGTCGGAGGTCAAGGTCAAGGTCAAGGCAGGCCATTATCGAGGAGACAGGAGGGGAAGGGAAACAGGGAGGACGGGAGAAAGGAGAGCATAAAGAGAAGAAAACACAGTGAGAACACAGTTGCCATGAACGCGCTAAAGGCAAAGAGAAACAGGGCACAGCTCCCAGACCACAGGCACGGACTATGCCAACCACGAGACCAGCCGGCCGCAGCCCGCCCGGCACATAGCGCTCCCCTGGGGCCGGCCGCGGGTGGAGGCACCATGGCATGGGGGGGAAGCACACACAGACAGAGCCACGCCGCGAGTGGGCTGCACGGGCGGCGGGGGCAGACCACCAACCTGGGGCGAAGGCGTGACAGAAGCGAAGGAGGAAGAGGGCAGCGCGAGAGGAAGGCAGGAGGTGGGAACCAGGTCCTGGGAGGCAGGGGCCCAGGGAGGCAGGCCCGGCGCGGGGGCCGTGGGCACCGGGGAGCTGCCCCACATCGCCTTTAGCTGCTCAAGCGTCACGTACTTGGGGGAAGGCCGGACACGGGAGGGAATACAAGAGGTTAATGGGACTGGAACCCAAGAAATGGCCCTGCCCAAGAGTAGGAGCCGGGGAGGCCTGCAGAGCCCAGGAAAGCCAGGGTCCTCTCAGCAGGAGGCCCTCACGCTGGAGCGGAAGGCCTTCCCTCCTTGAGCCCTCAGGAGCTGAGAACGCAAGAGCGGGAACTGCTCCTAGCTCCCCTTACGCCAGCGGCCCTTCTCCGTCAGTGCTGAAAACAGACTCTGCTGCCCACCCCCTGCCCCACACCCCGGGGCGATGCAGGGCACCCACGAGCAGGTCCGCGGGCACAGGTGGGCTCACTCGGTGGCTGGTACCTCACTGTCGGGCAGGGGCTGAGCGAGTGCGCTGGGGGAAGTGGCAGAAGCATGGGGGTCCAAGCGGGAGCACAGGTGGAGAACCTCTGCCAGGCTCACATACTCCTAGGGCGCCCGGTGCGAGGGGAGGGACGGGCAGAGAACAGGTTAACAGGACTCCACCAGGCACCGGCCACCACACTTCACGCCATTCAACACAAAATCCAAGGCAGGGGTGGGGAGCTCGCTGTGGCCACAGAGGGCTGTCAGCGGGGTTGGAGGGAGGGCAGAAAAGGGCAGGCAGAACTATCTGAAGGCTTTTTTTTTTTTTTGGCCACACTGCACAGCTTGTGGAATATTAGTTCCCCAACCAGGGATTGAATCCATGGCCTCGGCAGCGAGAGTCCTGACCACTGGGACTTCCAGGGAAGGCTCTTCTTGACCTCCACTTATGAGGCTGCCGTGACATCCAGGCCCTGCTGCAGGGCCTGGACAGGCCCTGAATGGGCCCCCTGATCGCCCATTCCTGGGTTTGCCCTTGGCGAGGGGCAGGTGAAGAAGTCATGAGACCACCAGGGATCAGGACCCAGCTCTCAGAGCACCCTTCTGTCTCCAACACCTTGGGCATCCCCAGTGGGGCACACACATGCACTGCTGAGCACCAGCCACACCATTCCCATGGGTCCTCTCACATCCCACCTGCTGGAGCTCCAGGAGCTGGAAGGGTGGGGGTGGAGGACCACGAGCGCCTGAGCAAGGTGGACCCTGAGAAGGAGACCTGAGCAGGGAGCAGCTAAAAGCCCAGGCAGATAAACGTGCCCACTGCCCAAAGGTTAGGACTTGGGAAGATGCTCACACAGTAGATCGTGGGGTGGAAAGACAGGCACTGTCATATTCCCTGAGCATATCCTTAGAATCCTGAGTTTGTCCAGGTCTGGAGGACACAGCAGGCACCCAAAATGCATGCGGAATCAAAGCCCGGGATCCTAAGCCTGCCCCACCCAGGGGAGCCCACCCTGGTCTAGCTCCAGAGGCAGACTGTCCTCCAGAGGTCACAGAACAGGGAAGTGAGCTGGAAGGTCCAGTGTGTTGTGGGAACTGATGAATGGCATGCAGAATATATGCAAATTGATATGCAAATTGATGCTCTGACTTTTGCATGAGCTGTCCAGCCACCTATGGAACCACTGGCCAGACAAAGGATTACTGCCACTTGCCCTTCAGCCGGGCCGGTGGGAGGAGTCGAGGGCAGAAGCTCATCAAGCAGGCAGACAGGCAGTGATCTGTGATTACCTCTTGCGTTTTGAGGCAGAGCTGAGTGGAAGCAGGTGGGGTTAAGGGAACAGAGGAGGCCCCAGCCTGAGAAGACTCCGGGAAGGGGCCCAGAGCTGCCATCCCCAGCCCCACCTCTGAGGACTCAGAGATGAGCAGGTCAGCCTACAGAGAGGGTACAGGTGAGGGGCCTCATCCCTCACACTCAGCCCAGACACCCCACCTGAGGCCTAACTTGCTTGTGCAGTGAGGCAGAAAACCGGGCATGTCCTGGTGGGACCTCACATGCCAGGCGTGCAAAGACTCAGGGAAGAGCAGCTGAAGGAGCCTCAATGCCCACGCTGAGCCCACAGCCCAGCTCTAGACAGAAGCCCAGGGAGCCCCAAGATCAGGACCCCGAGATCCCTACACTCCCCCTCAAATTGGGTCTGCCCGGCCTCATCCTGAGCTGCCATTTTCCCCACCTGAAATGTTAAGATCAGCAGGCTCCTGGGAGCCAGAGAGGAAGCTGAAAGGCAGCCAGCTGGTAGCCATGGAGGATCCGATCCCAGACCTCAGGGCCATTCCTGCTACATCTTTCCAGTTTAGGAAAGTGTCCCCACACTAGACCTCAGCCACTGGGGTGAAGGTGCCACATGTTTCTCCAGAACCTCCCAGGAGACCCTTGGGCTCATGAGGCTGGGGCTGACCCAACCACGTTACCTCTTTGAGGGTGGACGTGGTCTTCGGGAAAGGCCGGCCACCTGTGAGCGAGTGGTATCTTCTTTCCAGCATAGCCAGTTTCTCCTTCTCCTGCAAGTCCAAAGCGGCAGAATCAGGAGTGGGAATGAAGCAAGGAGCCCCAAATAAAGGGGGATCCCACACAACTGGCCAGTCTCCACCCAGCACCCTGCACTCACCTCCCACTCCCCCAGCCCCTCCCCGGCCCCCCTCCCCCCCACTCCCAGTCTGACGGGGCTACCTTCTGCAGCAGCTGCAGGGCAGCATTCTTATCCCGGGCAAGGCGTTCTGACTCCTGCACAGCCTGGGACCGGATCTGCCCAGCCTGACTGTCCAGGACCGCCAGGCGCTCCTGGAGAGGATGGGAACAATGGGTGAGGCAGCCCAAGGTGAGGCCTGACTGTCTCTCCTGCCCAGAGGCCCTGGGCTTGGGTGAAGGGAATCAACCAGCACTTCCGCTCAGCCTCTCACCCCCAGAAAACACAGGCTGCTGTGGTCAGCTCCTTCTCTCATCCCTCAACCAGGGAGCCCTGGGCCACCAGGCACACCAGCCAGAACTGAAGTTCCCAAACCCCTCATGCCCCCACCCCCAAAGTCAACAGGTCCTGAATCCTGGAAATGCTGAATGGTCCTCCACCCGACCCCGTGCCCTCAACCCACTGGCACCACGCCAAGTCAGAACCTCTGCTTTCCCAGCCTTGACCTTTCACCTTGTTTCCACTCTCTCACCTTTCTGATCCACCCTACACTGCCACAAACAGTTTCCTAAAATGGCCTTTGAAAGGGTTTGCTTGTTTGCTTGTCTGAATTTCCTAGACTTTTGGGAATGTATATTGTGTGTTAGTTGCTCAGTCCTGTCTAACTCTTTGCGACCCCATGGACTGTAGCCTGCCAGGCTCCTCTGTCCATGGAATTCTCCAGGCAAGAATAATGGAGTGGGTTTCCAGCCCCTTCTCCAGGGGATCTTCCTGACCCAGGGATCAAACCTGTATCTCCTGCCTTGTAGGCAGATTCTTTATGTCTGAGTCACCAGGAAAGCCCAGAATGTATATTACTTGAATAATTTTCTTTAAATCCATGAATAAGGGTAGATCACGTTTCTCAAAATCTTTCAACGACTCCTCACTACTCACAGGATAAAGCACAAACCCCTCAGCCAGCACAAGGGCTCCTGGACCTGGACCTACTTTCCAGCCTCACTCCCACCCTGAGCCTTTGGCATGCCCTCAGCTTGGCCCTGTTGTACCATCAGCTGTTCGGGTATACACTCCCGGGCCTTTCTTATACAGTGCCTTTTGCCAGGAATGCTGTCCTGTCTTCTCCACCAATCAGGAGCTTACTTCTCCTCCAAGACCAGACCTAACACTATCTTCTCTCCAACATCTCCCCTGATTACCACTCAATTTCTTTGCTCCTTGTTCTATGCTCAAATTATTCCCTATCACTCTTTGCCTTGGATTACTGCTACCTGTGAATATATATCTCTCAACACCATAAGCTGTATGATCCCACCCCAGCTGTATGATCCAAGGACAGGCTCTGTGTCCTTTCTGTCTCCATATCCCCAACAGGACTTAGTGTAGTGCCTGGCTCAACAATCATGTGCTAAAAGAGAATGAAAAGATACTAAATGAGATAGAAGGATGGGGGCTAGTGGAAATGAGCTGTGTTTATCCCAGGACGTCTTCCTGAAAGAGGAGGCCTTAAACTAGCATCATTAAGAGCAAGATATAGGAAAGAAGGGAGAGAAGAAGGGAGCTGTACTAAATCTGGGGTCAGTCCAAGCAGACTGAAGCAGACCAAGTGGTTATCGGGCAATATCCGCCATTTACCGAGAACCTGTCAGGACCCAAGAACACTGCTAAATGCTTTGCTTTGCATGTGTTACTTCACTTAACTTTCTTATGAAGCAGGTGCCCTTATGCTCATTTCACTGATAGGTAAATGTATTTGTAAAGCAGAGCAGCTCAGGGAGAGAAGCAACAGATCTGGACTCAGGGGGAAGTTCAGTGACTCCCCCACTTACCACTAAACTCAGACTAGCCATCAAGCCCCACTTTTTGACACCCTTCCCCAGTCTCACTGCATTCACCTCCCACCTACTCCTTCCAGCCTGGCAAAGTGCACATGCACACATATGTATGCAAACACACCTGGTCCACCCGATCCCTTCTCCTCACCCACATCTTCCTAACTCTTGCTTAATACATCCTCACCCCATCACCGTGTCCCCGTCTTGTTGAGATCAGGAGCTGATTTTATAGCATCTGAAGCATCAGACTAGACCAGAATAGATGCAATACCCAATCCCCTTGTTTCACAGCTCAGCTGAGCCAGGCCTGAGCTGTGACTGGAACCATAGTGATGCCTTTCTAGGACCCCGGGCTGGCTCTAATATCCAAATCTCAGGTCTGTGTCCCAGCACTTCCATCGGACAGAGAGCTCCACAAGGGGCAAGCGTCCTCTTCACCCACCTCCTCCCCGTCCTCCATCTCCATCTCTCACTTCCCGGGCCAGCCAGTGCCCAGGTCCGAATGTGAGCCCCATCCACTTTCCACTAGAGGGCCGGGGGTGTCACAGCTTCTAAACAATGGCTATTGTTGTTCCTCGAGAGCTTACTATGATCACAGCCTATGCTGTTTCCACATACATCATCTCCTTTAATGCTCACAACAGCCTGTTATTGTTCCTGTTTTACAGATGAAGAGACCCAGGCTCAGCCAGGTGAGGTCAAGCCGGCACTGCCAGGGATGGGGCGGGCGCACCTTCCTCTTGGCGATGCTGCGGAGCAGTTCGGCCTTGCTCCGGAGCAGCCCCTGGCCCGCCAGCTCGCGCTCCTCCTCCGCGCGGCTCTCCCGCTCCAGCTGCTGGAACTCCAAGTCCTCGAAGAGCTTCGTCTCCGTCTCCAGGGCCTCGGCCTCCTTGAATGACAGTGACAAAGGGGGTCGGGTGGTGCTCACAATCCCACTCTGCGCCTGGAAGGCCAGGCCACAGAGGCGAGAGCTCTGGGGGCCGGACCCGGGGAAACGGAGGAGGGGCCCTGCCCCCACCCTGCCCCCTTTCCTCCGCTAGGCCCTGCCGCTTTCCCGGGCAGCGCGGCCTGCAGCAGCAGAAAGGAGAACCTCCGTCCCCAATCCCCCCATCCTTCCCTGTCCCCTCCAAGCCACAGCACCGACCCTGGCGTCCGGCAGGTACTGCAGGGCCCGGGCGCTCCCGGCCCACCGCTCCTCTCTTCCGGGCGGGCGGCCCTCGGGGGCGGGGAGGGGGGCTGGTGAAACTGACCCTTCTCAGCTGCTCCTGTAACTGTTCCCGCACTGACTCGGGGCAGTTATCGAGCTGCGTCTGGAGCTCGGCGTAGAGCGCCTGGCGGGCCTCCAGGTGCCTCCGTCCCGCGGCCAGCTCCGCCCTCTCCTGGTCGCCGGAGGCGGAGGGGGCGGGCACAGGGGAGAAACAGAACACACACTCCTCAACTCCGGCCCGGGGCCGCGGCGGCGCGGGGCGGGGCGCGGGGCGAGCGGGCGGGAGCAGAGAAGCAGCAGGACCGAAAGAGGAGAGAGCCAAGAGGAGGAGGAGGAGGTGTCGACTGGGAAAGGCGAGGAGCCGGGGTGCGAGACGGGACTCAGGTGCAGGGACTCAGGTGCAGGCGACGGTGTCTGAAGCAGGGGTGTGGGTCCGGGCAGAAATGTTGGTCTCTTGGAGTCCCCTCACTAGAGAGGTTTGGGGGGTAGGTCCTACGAAGAGGCCCTCTGTTTTCTCTCCAAACCGCTCAAAGCCAAAGCTGGTTCCACATCACAAACCCGGAGCCTCCAGCTCCTGCGCCGCTACCCCCCACCCCCGCCCCTCCGCCCCCTTCTCCCACTGCCCAGAGACCAAAATTTAGCCCTGGAAAAAAAAGGGTAGAATTGGTGAAGGTTAAATCCAGGGGTTGGGTGTGAATTGCGAGCCGAGGATGTTAAAGCTAGGGCAGTGCAGCGGAGGGGACCCCAACCGAACCCCCTTGGCCTCCCCCACTCCTGCCCAGGGTGGGGGTGGGGTGCTGGCACTGCAGCCTGAACTTCAGCAGGATGAGGGTTGCAATTAGTTCGGCCGTCGCCATGGTAATAGGAGCCCCAGGAGTGGGTACAGAGAGGAGGTGGATGGCTCTGTCTGGGGTGAGATGACACCTCTGAGGGCGGGAAGGGGAATGAAGTGGGGGCTGGTGAGTCACCCCCTCTGAAGGTCAGGCAGAGGAGAGGCTGTGATTACAGATTCCAAAGCCAGAGTGGGGCCAAGGGCTGGGGCTGGGGCGGGGGCGGGGGCGAGGGGTGGGGCTGCTGAGGGAACCTTCCCCATTGCCATCACCATGGCCACCACCATCTCCATCACCACCACCACCTCAATAATTGGGCCCAGAGAGAAGACAAAGTCCACACCTCCAGGCAATGCCAGTGCAATGAGAAATGAGGCTAGGCAGGTTCCTGCTAAAATGCTGAGCATCACCCCAGAGTCCTCATGTTTCCTCTACCCACCCCTCCGTCCCATGAGGTCCCCATCCCCATCCAGGAGAGGGGGGCATGATCAGGCCAGTTTCTGAGATCCAAGCACTTCCCCAGGCTTGGACTCAGTCTACGATGCCCTATAGGGAAGAGGCCTACCCCTTCTTACCACCCACTAGTTGGAGTATCTGCAGTTGGGAAGCCCCAGAGGAAAACTCAGAAGGGTAGCCACTGGGTGGCAGAGAGACCCTGTCCACGCCCTCCCCGGCCATGCCACCACCACTGACCTCCTTACCCCTGTGCTCAGAAGGGAAGGCAGACGATGGCTGGAGCTCAGCCTGCCTCTCCTCTGTGCAGGAAACTGCCAACAGGCTATGAAGGCCACACCCTGGCTTTTCCAACTGAGAGGAGGTCTTCAGGCTGAGAGGCTCCTCAGCCAAGCCAACCTCCCCCAATCTTGGACCCCTCCTGCCAATGCCCCCTTGAGAAAATTCAGCTGCACCCGCTGTCCATTCCTTTCTGATCAAAACCCTGGGGTCCCACACCAAGAAAGGAAGGAGGCAACATTAGACGGGAGAGGCCAAGGGCACACAGGTGCCCATGGAGTTAGTGCAAAAGCAGGCACGGCTCAGCCCTGCCTGGGTGGGTGGTACTGGCAGTTAGGGGCATGCGGAGAGCCCAGGACAGTGATTAGAGAGGGCGTTAGTGCAGGCCTGGTTGGTAAGCATGGAGTTAATTTGGCACAGAATTTGGGAGTGTGGTTTTGGGGGCCAGAGCCAAAGTTCAAAAAATAAAAAAAGGATGGGAGGGTCAAAGAATTTTTAAGAGCTTCAAAATTGAGGGGCAGGAGGAAGACACTCTCCAAAAAATCCAGAAGGAAAATTAATTCTTGGAAAAATACTGTCAAGTCCAGAAAGAGGTGGCCCCTCTCCACTTCGGAGCTTTTGGCACGTTGTTGGGCATCTTGGGAGTGGCTGGCATGGCCCCTGTGGGACGGAGCGGCCCCTGCAGGCTGGCAGGAAATCTGAAAGGGGCAGGGGCAGGAGCTGGGACCCCCTGGGATGGGAGGCTGCAGATCCTGAAGGCTCAGGGGAAGCAGAGACTCGAGGGCCATCTCCCAAAGTTCACGTCCTGAGTCCCAGAGCCCTGCTTGGAGGGGATGTCCTCCAATGCAGGGACTGGACCTGAATCACTCCCCAGCACCGGTCCCCTGGGCAGTCTCACCACCCAAGAAGGGGCTTCGACACTTCTAGGAAGGGGCACGGAGGGCCCAGAATGGCAGGCACCCAGGCACCCAGAAGAAGAACAGAAACCCAGGCAGAGGAGACCCCAGACATCAGCCCAGACCCTGGCAGCACCCTCCACGCTGGTACTTTCCACCGAGGACAAGGCCCCCTGCCCCTGCGGGATGGACGATGAGGTAAGGGGTGAAGGGCACTTCTCCTCTCCCAGGCCGCTGGCGCCCAGCACAGAGCCGGGCCAGGTTGTGGGTTACCTTGTCCCTCTCCTTCTGGATGCTCGTCTCCAAGGTCATCAGCTTCTCCTGTAGCTGGTCCACCGCCTTCTGCTCTTTCTGCAGCAGCGCCCGCTCAGCCTCCCTCTCCCCCTGCAGCAGCGCCCGTTCCATTTCAGCCTGCAGGCCACAGCAGGGTCCATGTCAAGGCCACTCAGGGCAGCTCAGGCCACGTTTGGGGTGATCACCAAGCCTGGGAGGAGTCCCGCCCAGGGCCCTTGCTCTCACCTCTCGGGCCGACTCCTGCAGCTGCTGTTCCAGCTCCTTCACCCGGACTTTGAGCTGCTCTACTCGCCCCAGCACCTGAGCCCGCTCCTCTTCCAGGGCCAGCACCTCTCCCTGGAGCTTGGCGCCGGGGGCATCCTCGTGCTGGAGGGGAGGGGGGCCATCAGCTTGGGGGAGCCTAGAACCTCCCAGGACGAGACTAAGAAAATGGATTGCTGTATCTCAGGACACTCAGAAAGAGCAGCTGGACTGAGAGGAGGAAATTCCCCTCCCTACAAGGAGAGCAACACGGCTCTCGGCTGCAAGGAATAACGACTCCCTGCCGAGAGCCAGGCCTGGGTGGGGCCCCGAGGAAAAGGTAGGTCATAAAGCATATTTATAGCTTGGGAAACTCATCAGCACCTCCCCCTGTTCCTTGCCTCCTCATTTCTACACCTCTCATTCCTGGGTGTCCCAAACTTCTGTTACTGCCCACTCACAGGGCGAGGTACCCACCCATGCCTGCCAGCTTGACCCCGGCCCCCAGCCCCGCGCCCAGCCCCGGCCCTGGCCCTGCGCCCACTCGCGGCCCGGCCTGCTGGCTCCCACCTCCTGCTGGGTGCTCTCAGTGCTACTGCATTCTTCCTTGAGATTCTCCTCGTCCGAGCGCTCCACACTCTCCCACAGGCGCTGGGTGGCACCTCCAGGCTCCTCGCTGCTGTGGCCCGGGGCCCCAGGGCCCACCGCGAGGCCTCGTGAGGGCCTCCGGCCGGCCAGGGCCAGTGCTGCGGCCGCCTCCCCTATGCTGGGCAGCTCCCCGGCCTCGGGTTCCCCATCTGCCCGGCTGTACTCGGCGCACAGGTTCAGGATGGTCTCCAGGCGCTGGCGTTCCTGGAAGGGCGGGCAGAGCAGGCGTGAGCGGACGGTCTTGGGGCCAGGAGGCTGCCTAGACCCAGGTCTGGCATCTCGTCAGGTGGAAGGACGCGGACGCCAGGGGCTCAGACTCAGAATCAAGTCAGGAGGGCCCTAGCCCCAAGGTCTGGGGAGGCAGATGGAGGGAGGGCGGGTGCCCCCGAGGCAGGCGGGGGGAGCCAGGCTGTGTGCCCCATGCCCAGGTAACCAGCACCTCCTGCCTTCCTGTCTCCTCTCCCTTCTCATCCTGTCCCAAGGTGGGTGTCCCCGTGGACACAGAGAGACACACTCAGGAGCGCATGCTGGTGAGCACGTTCTCACTAAAGACCACGGTGAGAATACAGATAAACACTTGAGGTGCTCACGCTGACACGGGGACCCACAGAGACACCCCAGCACAGCAGCGCTGACACACGAGGACACAGCACGAGCCCCGGCCAGCAGTAACAGGCAGGCACACACAGACACCAGCCCTGACACGCACGGACGCACACTGGCACACACTCACTCGGATAAACACAGCCTAGCACACAGACAGGTGGGCGCCCACACAGACGGGGCCGGAACACAGACTCGGGGGCCCACGGCGACCTGACACCGGCTCACCCTGCCCCAGACGCCTGAGCCGCGGTCCTCACTCCCGTCTCAGCTCCCTGCTGGCAGCTCTCGGCTCTCTGCCGGCATAGCGGGTCCCTGGCCCAGCCATTCCATCCACCCTGTCCCTATACAAAGCCCACCCAGACACCTCCCAGGGGCCTTGGAGGTGAAGACGGGACAGTACAGGCATGCCCCAGCTCCCCTCATTACACCCCAGATGTGGAGCCTCCCCCAGGCTCCCTTGACTCCCTGGCATCCCACCACCTCTGGTGTCTCTCACCACGGTTTGGTCAGGACCCCCCGCCCCAGGCTCTTACCCAGCTTGCTTCCTGCTGCTTGCCCAGTTCCATGGCACCAAAACCAGGAACAGAGTCTCAGCACCCAGGAGGCTGGGCCAGTGCCCCCGCCCCTGCCCCAGGACACAGATAAGCAGCCTGGTTGAGGTGGGAGGAGCAGGGCAGGCAGCCTCTGAGATTTAAAGTGGCAGGTGGGGCAGGTCAGGGCTGGTGAGGCACCTGGGGGTGCGGTGGGGGCGGTGGTGGGAAGGCTGAGTGGAGCTGAGGGAGGCTGGGCCCACCACTCTGCCTGCGCCAAGTTCACTGTCTCCCCTCCAGGATGAGACCCCAGGGCGGGTCAAGCATTCTTGTCTAGGCCAAGGCAAAAACATAGAAGATACAGCCGTGGAAGAGACTGGGGGCCCTGCCTCGTCCTTCCGCAACCCACCCCCCAATACACACACACTGTCTCACACCCTCACCTCACCCAAAGCTGTCCCAGCCTCCTCCTTCCAAAAGGGCTCCAGACAAACCTCCTCTATTCTGACTCTCCTCCTTAAACCAATCCTTGGGTCCCGGGGCCCCCAGGGACCCTGCTTTCCTGCTCACAAGGGAAAGAGGCAGAAGCTATTTCCCTGTGCATGTGCTCCAGGGTATAGACACCAGCCAGAGCCCCCAAGCTCCCTGCGCTATCTGGGGAATCCCAGCCCCCACCCAGCTCAGATGCCATCTCCAGGACAGCTGCCCAGAGCCACACCCGGCCCCCAAATACACCCATGCGTGCGTGTGTGTGCGCGCACACACACACAATTACTATCACACAGACTGGTCACAGATCAGCCAGTTTTCTGTGTTTTCTCCTTCTCCCCCCATCTCCAGATGATCCTGCATAGGCCAAGGTGAGCAGCTCCCACCCATTGAGAGAGGCCAAAGAGAAACAAATGGCAACCCACTCCAGTATTTTTGCCTGGAAAATTCCATGGACAGGTAGTCTGGCGGGCTATAGTCCATGGGGTCATAAAGAGTCGGACATGACTGAGCGACTAAACAACCACAACAACAAAGGGAAGCAAGAAAGAAGGACCAGAGGCTTTTTAAAAGAAAAGCCTGGAGAAGACAGGAGAGAAAGACAGGAGGTATGGGTTCAAGTCCAGTTCTGCCAGGACGTGCTGTGTGACCTTGAACAAATCCACTCCCCTCTCTGGGCTTCAGCCTTCTAATCATTAAGCCCTGTGTTCTCAAACTGAGAGGTACAAGCCTCATCCTAAACATGGTGTGTTTTCCTAGAGCTTCCCTGTATTCCAATAAATCATGTGAAACGTTAATTTATACATGAAAACAAACACTGTGTTACAGAATAAATGCAAAGTTAGCATGCATTTGAAATAAGGCCTTAGAGACTTCAAAGGAAGGGGTCCAGGGGACCAGAGCCTTGGCATCCAGGTCACTGTGGTGTACCCTGGAAGTGGAGAAGCCTGGGAAGCCCAGGCTCTGTCCACGCGCCCCTCCCTCCTTGCCAGCTGGCCCGCCCACACCCTGGCAGAGTGCCTGTCGTGATGCCCGCAGCCTCCCTGGCATGGCTCACCAGCCTCTCCATCTCCTGCTCCCGAAGCCGCTCTTGGCGCTGCCGCCGGTGGTACTCCAGGAGGTCATCCTCATTGTCACTTATCTCCGTGATGCTGTTTTTCCGCTCCCGGGTGACAGGCACCCGCAGGTCCCCGCTGGAGAGCTTCCTCTGGGCACGGGGGCTCTGGCGGGGTGAAGCCCCTGTCAAGGAGCCCAGACTGTAAGCTGGGCTCAGTCTGCCGCTGAAGCTGCCCTTGCGGGGTGCTAGGGACTCCCCGAGTGTGGGCGAGGGGCTCCGTGTCCTACGGCCCCGGGCCCCCAGTGTCAGAGAGAAGTCCTCCGGTGAAGCCCCATGGGCTGCCCAGCGCCGGGAGCGGGGGCTTTCTGCCACGTCCCTGGTTAGTTTGGGATCTGGGGCGGTCCGAGCGGGCATGGGGGAGAGAGCCCTGCGGGACAGAGATGGGCTCAAGGGAGGCAGTTCTCTCATGCTGTCCAGGGCCCGCCGGCCAAGGCGGGGGCTCTCTGGAGGCTGCAGGGTGCGGGTGGCTGAGCCATCCGAAAATGTTCGGCCCACCAGCTGGCGTGAGGGGCTGGTGGTCAGCACCCGCTCAGCGCCTGGCGGCTCCCGGAAAGGGCTGGGAGGGCGGTCCTGGAGCGTGCCAATCTTGTTTCGGGGTGCAGGGACTGGCGGCTGGAACTTGGGGCTGCTGGGAATGCTGGTGGGCGGGCCCCGGGCACCGGAAGCAGGGTATTCACTCAGGCTGATCGCCACCATGGGCAGCTGCCCACCCGGCCGGGGGCTTTCAGTGGCTCTGCGGGCCTCGGCCAGGACGGTAGCTGCAGGGCTGTCTGTCAGCAGACCTCGGAGACCAGGGCTGGGAGGCCTCTCGTGACCCCCCTTTCTGCCCAGCCGGGGGCTCTCGGAGGGGCGAGCGCCGCTCGGTCGGGACTGTGGGGGCTGCAGGGCCAGATGGTAGCTGGAGGACCGGGCGGGCACCAGGGGGGGCAGGGAAGGTGCTGGTTCCTGCCCGCTGGGTGAGTGGCTGGCACAGCTCCCACTGCTGGCTGGCGAGGAGAGTGGAGAGAAGGCCGGAGAGGTGTTCTCATAGCTGGAGCCCACAGACATGGCGCCGGGGCTGGTTGGCGGGGACAGGAGGTAGCGCCCGCCATTGGCCATTGGTGACAGTGGGGACGTGGCGGCAGGCTTCTTGCCAGCAGCTCCAGGCTCCTCTAGCACCAGTGAGTCCATGATTTCCTGCAGGTCCTTCTCAATAGAGCTCACCAGGGAACTGTGGCTGCCACAGGCGGAGGGTCCCCGGGTTGCAGGCTGAGGGGTGTGGTTCCCGTTCACCAGGCTTTCGGATTCTGTGAAGGGAAATGCAAACAGCCTCAGGCCCCATCTTCACCTCCTGGGCCCTAGGGAGCTGCAGATACACGAGAGCCGGTGCGCCCCACCTCCTGCTAGCAGGGCGGGGCTGCCAGGGCCCTGGAAAACCAGCTGGCAGGTCTCAGTCCTGGGGCCAGCTCTGCCCCTGACCTGCTGCTGCACCGCCTTCCCCAAGTCGCCTGCTCTTGGTTTTGCCTTCTGTACAGGAAGAATGCTCCTCTGGCTCTAACATTTTATGACTTAGGACAGAGCTGGCAACAGTGCTGGGCACTTCTAGGTTTCTCCCTGCCTTAGTTTCCCCAACCTCCTTGACCTCTCCTTCAGAAAGGGCAGGCACGCATTTTACAAAGAGCAGGGGGCCATGCTAGGGAGCAGGCCAGAAGTTCCAAGGGGTCCCCGTTTATTAGGACATTAGCGCCTCCCAACACGCAGCAGAGACCCAGGAATAAAAACACACACATAGCCTCCAGGGCTGGGTGACAGTGTGTGCAGCAGCACTTTATCCAATCAGAGGCAAGGGAGGGGCCTGGCCCTGAAGGCCAGTTCCTGAAAGCCAGGCTGGCTAGCAACTAGGTGCAGCTCAGGGCCTCCAATTAGACCATTAAGCCACGCCAGCAGGAGCCTGCTTTTGCCCTGCCCCAGCCCTCGTCAACCAACCAGGAGTCTCTGGAACCACTGCCCCAAACAGCTGAGAGAGTGGCATGACAATTTAAGGTAGGGTAGAGCTACCCAGGGAGTGGACTGGAAACCCAGGCTTCTGAGCTCCCAAGAGTCTAGTATACAGGAGGCGGAGGAGAAGGGAAAGCCTCTGTAAGTCTGAGTCTGGTCCAAAATTATGGGGACTGTGTGGGACCATGGCAGAGGGGTTGCCATGGATACCGGTGATCCCAGTGACCACCCATCTTTCCTCAAATCCCCAGGCAATCCATTGAAACCACTGATGCCAGCCCGCTCGATGTACCTGACATACACGTCCACCTGTCCCAGTACCACGATGACCTCTGTCACCCCACAGCCATCTGAATGCCTGTGCAAAGTCTGGGGTGGCAGGCCTATGGGCAGCCTCCTGGTCTGCACCCCACCCCCAAGGCAGCTGGGCTGAGGCGGGGGCTGTGCTGGTTCTCTGGGACAATCACCGACTCTCCTCTAGGGATCAGTAATTCACACACAAACTGCAGCTGCCCCACTGAGTCATCAGCTGGCATGGCCTGGGGGCAGGGCAGAGCCCAAAGACACGATCACAAGCAGGTGGCCCCCCCGACCCCGCCCTGCCTCGAGCTTACAGCATCTCAGTCTGATGCTTCCTTCTGCCCCCTCAGGCCACACTCAAGGGTGAAGATCCCTGGTGGTGACATAAGAGGGTCAGGGTCCCGGACACTGAGGTGGCACCGTCCAGGGCAGTGGGACACAGGCTGGCAGAGCACCCCCATCCCTCAGGCACATGATTCTCCCTAGTTCCAGCCAAGCAGCACTTCTTGGATCTCTCCCCGTGGCCAGACTGCCTGGCACTCTCCCCCAGTGGCCCATGGCAGGTGGCAGCAAGCCCAGATCATGAGTATTGTCCCACCCTGACACTACAAGTATGGCTGGAGTGGGCAAGGGGGAGGACTGTCCACGGGGTGCCACCAAACCAGCCACCTGGCCCAACTGGGTACCTACCTGGGCCAGGACCGTAGTGGGGGCCAGGGGCCCGGCCCCCTGCCGGGATCATGCTCTTCATCCACTTGGCTTCAGCTGGGTGGTTAAAGCGGAGGAAGGTGGACTGACCCAGGCACAACATGCAGCCTGCAGAGAAAGCACACACTCAGAGGGGCAGGGCAGGCAGGGTTGAGGCAGCCTTCCACCGCAGCACCGGCAGGCTCACCCCAGACTCTGAAGAGCCATCCCCACCTGCACTCCCAGCGGCCACATGGTCCACCCCTGACTCAGCCCGTGCCTGAGGCCCCAGCCCGGCTCCACAGCACACGGCCCCACAGCACACGGTCGAATGGAAAGAGCACTGGCTTGTAAGTCCTCGTCCTAAATGTTCTTCATCACCACCTGTGAGATCTTCAGGGAAAGTCATTTCACCTCCCTGAGTCTAATTCTCTCAGCAGAAAAATGAGGACAATACCACTGCCTTGCAGAGCTAAAAGAGACAGTGTATGCTAGTGCTCTGTCAATGGAGAAGGATCTCCAGAGAACACAGACCCCCGCGTGCCCCCACCCAACCTGGACTCGTGATCCATCTATCTGCCCCTTAGGTGGAAGGGTCAGTTCGAGAGGCAGCAACTTCCAGGATCACAAACAAGCTCTGAGATAGGAGACGGGGAAACACACCATGGATCCGTCAGGTGCCCCAGCCACCCTTTCTGACCGTCGAGAGCGACTGCTACCCTCTTTCTCTCTGTCGAAGCATTCTGTGGCCTGACATTGTTCCGCTCCATGGACTCTCCTGCAGTGTAGCCAAGCCTAGGCCAATGGGCCCAGCCTCAGCCAAGCACATTCCCAGGCAGTAGACACAAGCCCAGTCCTGCCCAGGAAGTGCGAGTGCATAGAAGGGGGAGGGCATAGGGGAGTCAGAAAACGTAGCCAGGGGCACTGGGAGTGTGCACGGCGACAGGTGTGCCCACAGCACCTAAGCCTGTCTGGCAGAATTCCTCTTCCCGCCACACCAGGGGCTGGAGCGAAGAAGATGCTCCATTGGGAGAAACCAGAGACCTGTGCACTCCACCACCCACCCTTCCAATCTGTCCACATCCTTGGCCCCTGGCCCCAGGCTCCTGTCTACCCAATCTGCTGCCACCTGGCACCCCAAGCTTCATGCCAGTCTGAGCTAAGACTGGCAAGGAATTCTACATTCCTGGACGCTGAGACAGTTCAACTCAGGCAGGCCACAGGGGCATGGGGCATCCCGGGCCACGTGGGGTACCTTGGCAGCCCCCCACTGAGAAGCTCACCAGCCTGTGGGGGGGCACCCTGGGTATTGCCATGGATGGGGGGCTGGCAGTCTGAGAAGCCCACAGCAGATAACATAGTAGACAAAACCACCCACGACATTGGTATACCCACAGGCCCTCCCAGGCAGGCGGGCACAAACAATTCTAAAGGCTGATGGGTGGTTAGGAAAGGAGGGAGCCTTCCCTGCCAAGCCACCAATCAGAGGAGCTGATCACAGAGTAATTATAACCGGAATAAATATTAGCCAGCCACACCGTCCACCTAATTACAACCACAGCTGTTTCAGACAGAACCCTGCCATTCCCATCCCCCTCCTTCCAGCCATTTAACAAGCTAATTAATGATGAGTTCGCAGGGTCTAGACAGACCTACTCAACCCTAGGTTGACTGGGGGTGGGGGGGGCAGAGGGGGGCAGGGGGGGCAGCTCAGGAGCCTGACCACACAGTCCAGACTGGGAAGGACTGGGGAGTCTGGGTAGATTCCAGCCCATCAGCGCCAGGCCCACCCAAGGAGGCTGTAGGCAGGTTGGGACCCTCAGCTCTGGCTCCTCTAGCTGTGAGTCCCCTGTCCCCTCCTCTGCCCCTCACCCTCCTCTATACAAGGGGTGTGGCCATGCTGCCTCCCGGGCTATAAATAGGTGATGCCAGGCAGCAGAGCTGGATCTGTATTAATAGAGTGGGCAGGAGGGCAGCAGGACTTATTGTAGCCCAGCTCCTGCCCAAATTAACTTTCTATTTGCACTCAGGAGCCCCAGGCATTGCCCCTACTCTTGTCCCGTGCCTCCAGGGGCCTGGCCAGCCTGTTTCTGGGAAGAAACCTCCTCTCTGCTCACTCCTGCCTGGCACCGCCAAAGGTCAGCCCACGCAGGAAACCCCAGAACCTCTCCTCATCCAGGCAAAGTTGCGTTCCAGTCCCCCCTCCCCAAAGGGGCTCAAGGCCCAGCTGTGTGCAGGTGGGTAAAGGAGCCGCACATCTGGAGGGGAAAAAACGGGGCCAAGGAGAGGGTGGGTCCTTTCTCTGAGAGATGCACGCTGCACACAAACACACCTACACACTCAGAAACACACAGACTCACCAAGAGACAAGCAGGCTCACACACTCAGAGCGACAGTCAATTGCCCTGCTGGCCACACAAACAGAATGAACTGGCCGAAAGGAGGCTGGGTGTGGGGAAGACGGGAGAAAGGGCCTTGGCTCCTTCCATCAGAGACCCCTCTTCGCCATAAGCCAGGCTCCCCTAATCCTAACCGGGAACCCTCTACCCTGTGGAGAGGCAGGTCCCACGGAGGGGACCACCGAGCGCGGGTTGGGAAAGATGAAGTCTGCCCCGCTGAGGAGTGGCCCCGAACCCAGACGCCCCACTTGGATATGTTCAGGGCTCTCTCTCTCTCTCTCCTCCACACACACACCCGAGTCTCGCAGCCTCAGGCTCCCAAAGTAAGGCTGGGGACCCGATCCCGCTCCTGGCAGGCCTCCCCACCCCCTCCACGCCCCTCCCAGCCCGAGCGGCTCCGCGCCGGGCTGCCGGGGCTGCGGCGGCCGGGGGGCTGAGGACTCACCACCGAAACCGGACCTCCGCACGGCTCGCCCCCGCTGGCCCGGCCCTGCAGGTCCCCGGCCCGCCCCGGGCCTTTGAGGGGGCGGGCCGACCTCCCGCCGCCGGCTCCCGGCTCGGAGCGGCGAGGCAGCGAGGCGGCGAGCAGCCACCAATGCCCGGGGAGGGGCGGGCCGGCCACCGGCGGCGGGGGAAGGGAGCCAGGAGGGAGGGACAAAGGAGAGGAGGAGGGGAAGAGGAAGTGATGGAGGAGCGGAGGGGAGCGGGATGGAGGGCGCGGGGCGGGGCGCGGCGGGGGACGCGCCGGCCGAGCCCGCTCGGGGTCCCGCAGCCCGGGGCAGGGGCAGAAGTGCGGCGGGGAGGAAGCGTTCGCGCGGGAGGACAGAGAGAAGGAAACGGGAGGGACAGACACAGAGGCCAGAGGGTGAGCAGCCAGGAGGCAGACGTGAGGAGAAGCGGGGGTCTCACTGAGAGCACTCTGCGGTGGGAAGTCACCAGACGCCGGCATGGGCCAGGCCAGCCCCCAGGTCAGCGTGGGCAGGCTGGCCTCCGTGACAGCGGAGGTTAAGCTCTGACATTCCATGGCTCCATGTATTAGAGAGAAGCCGCAAGCCAGTCAATCCTAAAGGAAATCAACCCTGAATACCCAGTGGAAGGACTGATGCTGAAGCTCCAGTACTCTGACCACCTGACGTGAAGAGCTGACTCCCTGGAAAAGCCCCTGATGCTGAGAAAGATGGAGGGCAGGAGGAGAAGGGGGCAACGGAGGAGGAGATGGTTGGATGGCTCATCGACTGGATGGACATGAGTTTGAGCAGACTCCAGGAGATAGTGAAGGACAGGGAATTCTGGCGTGCTGCAGACCATGGGGTACACAATATATTAGAGAGAAGAGTGAAAGTCCCAGGAGTCCAGCCAGGTCACTGGGTCCAGCTGTGGCCCTCAGTCTGCCACTGTGACAAGTGGGAGTTCAGGGCGAGGCAAGGCTCTGTGAACAGTCTTGAGTCTAGCTCTTGTCTCCACACTATACACCCCTTCCTCTGCCCCCCTGGCCCCCACTCCCCACACTCCCAGCAGTTCACCTTACCCCATGACCCAAACTGGACCCAGGCACTGGCTCTTCCAAGCTAGCCTATTTCCTTGGGCTCCAGAAGCCAACTTACCCCTTCCCAACCACAACCAAGCATGCAAAGGGCTCCAGCAGAGCTGGCCCACCCCAAGGAGGTACCTTCCCATCTAGAAAGAGTGCCACCCACCTCTGGAGCCCCTGGGACCATGCTGAGGTTCTGGGCCAGGCAGGTACTCACCACCCAGCCTCAGTCCCAGAAAATTCCTCACATTCCAGGACCTGGCCTCTGGACACCAGAACCTTAAGGCACATGCTGTGTTCTCTCAGACATCCTCTGTACGCTCAGAGCTCACAGAGCCCCACACACTTCTCTCAAACACACACCAACACCTGCTCAGCCAGACACCACTCATGCTCTGAATCACAGACACCCCAGTTAATGTGTCTCATACACATTTATTCTCCAGCACACAACCTCTCAGGCACCAGTCCCTCTCTTGGTTCCGCACTCACTCAGGCACAGATAGCCCTTCACTCAGCCTTAGAGAGACTGAAATCAAAACTCCACCTCCTGGGACTTCCCTGGTGGTCCAGTGGCTAAGACACCACATTCCCAATGCAGGGGGCCTGGGTTCAATCCCTGGTCAGGGGACTAGATTCCGAATGCAGCAACTAAGACCTGGAGTGAAAGTGAAGTGAAGTCCCTCAGTCGTGTCCGACTCTTTGCGACCCCATGGACTGTAGGCTACCAGGCTTCTCCGTCCATGGGATTTTCCAGGCAAGAAAGAGTACTGGAGTGGGTTGCCATTAGTAGCCACATAAATAAATATTTTTAAAATATTTTTATTTATTTATTTGACTGCACCAGGTGTTAGTTGCAGCACACTGGATCTAGTTCCCTGACAAGGGATCAAACCCCAGACCCCCGCACAAAGTTTTAGCCACCAGACCACAAGGGAAGTCCCAATAAAGAAATATTTTTAAAAAGCCATTTCCTTCCATGACTAAAAAAAAAAAAGTCAACCTCCTTAGAGAAACAATCAAATAATTTTTCCACCCTCGCTGAACACCTACCCACACTGCCATACTACACACACACATACACACGCACACACACACACATGCATGTACACGCATGCACACACTCACATGTGCACAGGCAGCTCATTCCCCTTCTGAAGGAAAAAGGAAAACCATATAGGGTCAAATGCAAAATAGGGGGAGGCTTAAAAAAACCTCCTCAGGAAATGTGATTCATCGGTCTGGAAACTGTGACGGCCAGCTGGACAGACCCAGACAGACCCAGAGGGCACTGCCAGGGAGAAGCAGGGCAGCAGGCAGGCGCACCCAAGTGGGGAGCTAGGAGCTTTTGCTTTCTCTCTCCTTCCTTTGAGCTTTATCAGTTGAGATCTTTATCAGTCTTGTCACAGGGGACAGTCAAGGCTTCCCTCCCATTTCACAGAAGGACTAACTGACAGCTGGGTGGAAGAGGAAGCGGTCCATCGTCCTGGATCCCAGAGGGAGGCAGCTGTGTTACTCAGGAATCCTGGCTCCAGCCCCATTCCAGGGAGCCTCCTGGCTGGCCCTCCCAGAAGCCCCTACCCACCAGCAAGGGGCCTGGGGAGCGAAGGAGACTCGGAGGAGGCTCAGAGGCAGGGGCTGGCAGCGAATGGCTCCGAGAGGGTAGGGGACCTTCTGTCTAGACAGCCTGGGCCCCGAGCTGCATGGCTTTCTGGGTCCTTCCCTACTGGGTCTCCTCCCGGATCTTTCATGTGGTCTGGCACTGTGGTCTCAGGGTGGGGCAGCCTTGACCCAGATTGAGATTCCTCCTCATTTCCTTGGTCCTCTTCCCAGCTCCATCCACCTCTTGCTCTGTAGAGAGAGGGCCGCCTGGGATGTCCCAAGGTACCTGGGGACAAGACTGGAAGCAGGATCTTCCCAGTTCCCTCCCATCAGGGCCCCACGGCCATAGCTTTCGCTCAAGCTGTCGTTGGCATCTGTTTTCTGCCAGCTTCCCCCCCACCCCGCCCCTGGCCCAGGCATATTCCTGCTCGAAGAGCCTGTCACTGCCACTCTCCTCGTTATGACGTGTGCCTCTCCAAGTTGCCTATGGCTGGGCACAGTGCCCAGAATGATGCAGCCAAGGACCGGCCCAGCCAGAGAGGGCTCCTTGTTATTTCTAGGGTAGTCCTCTGGTTTTTCAAAGAGGGGGTCCCCCCCACACACCAAGGCTGGATGAGGGAACAAGACAGGGAAAATGATTCTCTTGCACATATGCCCACAGATAGGCCGGTGGTCAGTGAGTTCTCCTGTCTTCACAGGAGCACACCCGTGGACGGTTTGGTACCACCAGCCCTGAGTTCACCCTGCCCCCTACTTGAACACTGTGATCCATAAACACAGGGAAATACACAAACACAGAGATACACAAGTCCAGAGTCACAAACACATCCGGAGACACATAAACACACTCCAGTCACACAGACACACAGAGATAGCACTTGCACCCCGAGCCACCCAGTTTCCAGGGAAACGCACTCCCAAGAATGTCCGGAGTGGGGCCAGGCAGGGCTGGGCTTGGGGCCTTGCTCCAGAGATGAGACAAGGAAACCCTCAGCTCCTGGAGCCCAGGGGAGGGGCAGTGCTGGGGAGAAGAACACCCGTTCCTTTGTGCCTCTGCCTACCCCTCCCCAGGCTGCCAAGCTTCTGAGACAGGCTAGCCTAGACAAGGCGGCTGTGGGGTGGGAGGCAGGGAGAGGGAAGGGGGTTTAGGGTCAGGAGAGAGTGGGAGGGTACATACTTGGCAGGGTGGGCTTCTGGCTGGAGAAGAGTTGAGGGTCACTTGGGCCACAGGAAATGCCTGAGAATTCCATCTCAGCCCAGGCCCTCCCTCTTCCCACAGAGCTAAATGCTGCCCTGGAAAGACCGAGTGGGAGAGACCTGCAGAGCATGGGTTCCTCCACCCTTGTCCATTCGTGACAACACACAGGAGCAGAGTGTACTTGCCCAGGAACCTGAGGGGTTTGGGGGTGGGCTCTTGCTCCGGCCTTCTCTGAACGCTGCCCCTGCCTCTCCTTGCTGCTCTGCTGTCTCACTCGCATGTACCCAAATCTTGGGGAAGATGCTCTCTTGGAAATGGAAGAGGAGGACGGTCTGGAGCCAGATGGCAGCATAGCCAAACCCCCAATTTATGGGGGGCCCCCCTTAGCTGGAGTCAGATAAGAGGGAGAGATAACAGGCCCTCTGGAAGAGACGAGGGCCTGTTTGCTGCTGGTGGTGGAGTCAGCTGTCCCCTCCTCACATACCCCCAAGGGCAGGCAGGCTGGGTCTTCTGGGTCAGTCTTGAAGGGAGAGACCCCAAGGGGTGTGAAGAGCAGGAAAGAGGGAAACAGTGGAGCGGGTGGGATTCCCACTGCCAAGGAGCTTCCAGCCAGTCAGAGGTGTGCCTGTGCTTAGCGACTCAGTCATGTCTGACTCTTTGCGACCCTATGGACTGTGGCCCACCAGGCTCCTCCATCCATGGGATTTCTCAGGCAAGAATCCGGGAGTGGGTTGCCATTTCCTCCTCCAGGGGATCTTCCTGACCCAGGGATGGAACCCACGTCTCCGGTATATCTTGCATTGGCAGGTGGACACTCTTTACCACTGAGCCACCTGGGAAGCCCAGTAAGAGGTAAGAGTCCCCAGAAAACACTGCCAGGGCATTGGTCCTCCTACTTAGAGCCAGGCTTAGTCCAAAGCTCCCATCCTTTACGGCTACCAAGCCCACTTTTCACATCCCCCTAATATGATGCTTCACTGTATACACTGATGCCCAGGGCAAACACACCTGGTCTATCAGAGTGCTACCTGGGCCAAGCCCTTCCTTACCTGCCTCATCACCATAGTAACTGGAGGCCCAGTTTTTAGAGCTCCCTTATACAATAGAGAGACCTGTTCCTTTGGGAAACAGAGTGGTAAAGACATTCGTGATCCAGACGCTGTTGTCAACAGTGTTTTAACAGTAGTGAGCGTGCCCTCGGATTTTTTTGCCCTTGTCCCATCTCCCTTGTCCTGCTCTCCCCAACCTCAACAGCTTTCTAGAACACCTGCCTCTTGGCATCGTGGAACCATGCCATTGTTCCCCTCGTTGCTGCTCCAGCTCTTCTCCCCTAACAACCATTAGCGACCACTGCACAGCTCCCCGTGTCCTCTGAGAGCAGGCAGCGGAACCTCTTCTCTCCCTTCCCACCACAGTGTGAGAGGTAGGGTGGGGCGACGGGAGAAAAGCCGGTCTGGATGCTGGCGGGGGTTTTGAAACGCACCTGATCCAGATGCACCTGAGCACCCCACCCCCAACTTGGCCACTCAGGCAGTTACCATGGCAACCAAAACAGCAGCCTTCCCCTGCACCTGTCACGCACAAGCTTTTAAACAGAAGCTCCCTGGCTTCAGGGTGGTCAGACCTTACCCTGAGTGAGCCGAGTGGGCTGCCGGACCGGGAGCCCATCAATAGTGCAGGCATTGCCGCAGGGGTAGAGGGTGAGGGTGCCCCGCAGGTTCTCAATGTAGCAGTGCTCCGGAGCCAGGCCTGGACCCTGCAGTGAGATGTCCCTGGCCGCAGAGCCAATCACGGTCCTCCCTGAAGACAGGAGGCAAGTGTCAGAGGGCCGGTCCAAGTGGAGGAGGCAGGGAGGGGCTGGGAGGGCCACAGTGGGACTGCCATCTCCTACTCCAGGAAAAATCACTGCCCACCCCATGGGGTCCCTGAGCCTGGTGGAGACAGTGAGGGGTAGGAGCCTGTCTCGGCCCCAGAAACAGGAAGGCCCAGAGGGCACAGAGGATCTGAAAACTTAGTAGGAGCTTCTTCTGCAGAATTTCCTTAGTCCCCCCAAGCCCCCCTCCCCAGGACCTTTCTCTCCTTCCCTAGCCTCCCCCATCTTTTCTTCCAGCTCTCCCTCCCCTCTCCTCTCCCTCCCTTCTGCCACCTGCAATCCTTGCCCTCCTCACACCCCCTCTCTCCCCAGCCCCTGGAGGGAGAGAGCTCCTGGACTGGTATTTGGAGAATGTGGGGAATGTAGTATCACCCGGGCAACAAGTGCAGCCAGGAGAGGAGACAGGAAGGGCAGAAGCTGCAAGGTGGAGGGGGCTGTGCCAGGGCCTGACTCGGAGGTCTGCCCCAGGCCCATCTTGCCCATCTCTCCAGCTCCACCAGTGCCTTCTCCCTCTCCAGGCATGGCCCTGGAGTGGAGTCCCCTTTCTTCTTGGCCACACTGGTTGCCAAGAGCCATGCGCTCTCCTATTTCAGGGCTCTCCTCCTGATTTCTAAGCTGATCTTTAATCCTGGTCATGGAGCCAGATTAGTCTGGGGGAGGCACAGACAAGGGAAGCAAACTGGGGGGCGGGGTAGGGGGGCGTTGTGACATGGCCTCCCATTTGGGGAAGGTGAACACTGTCAGCAGGTAGCAAGAGGGGCCCCTGCATGCATGCCTGGATTCCCAAGCAGGAATGTCTGTAAGGATGGAGGGGTGGCAGGCAGGATGCACCCCAGACTCACCTTCTTCCAGCGGCAGAAGAGTGATGGCTGTGCTGAGCCGCCCGCTGCCCAGGCTCACCAGATGGGGTTTGTCCGTCTGCACTTTCAGCCCTTTGCCTGTTTCGATCAGGTCCAAGGGTCCTTTCTGTAGGTGGTGGAGGTAGGGGATGAGCATCATGAGAGATTCCAGGCGGGCACCATACCACCCTAGTCCCAGTCACACCAGCACTCTCTCCAGCACCTACCCTCTCTAAAGGGCTCTGTAGGTGTACAAAATCTTGTGCAGAGCGGTATTCCATTAAATTGTAATTAGATCTGAATCTAGGCCACTAACTCGTCCCACTGGATTTATCTCACATCTTGGTTTAACTGCCCCTTTTGTCTATTAGGACAGAAACAAGGAGAAAGTAAGGAGAGCTGGGAGGTGCTTGCTAAGAGTTGGGGGGGGGAGTTGCCATAGAGGGGACCAGTCAAGACTCATCCCTGTAGACTTGTCCATGGCAATCCACTTGGCCACAGCTTGCCCCTGTTAAACTGAATTACAAGAGAGGGCAGGGCGGAAACAGCTACAGCTCCGAAGTTGAACTGTAAACCACTTCCTGACTTTCAAAGGGTATTTTCTGGGTGAACCAATTAACCTAATTCAGCTAAAGACTTAGCTGTGAATAGGCCTGGGACCTGGGGAAGAGCATGGAGGTAGTGTGGCTGTCATCCTTGAGCTGGGACCACAGGGAAGGAGAGGAGCCGACCTCACCTCACCAGATCGCCTTCTTGCCCCATGGCCCCCACCTTGCTCACCTGCACCAGGGCCGGGGTCTTACATCCAGGGCCCACCTGGTTCCTATTGAGAGTGTCCATGTTCCTGGCCCCAGAGCTCCTGTGGACACAGCAGAAAACAGGTGAGGCGAGGAGGCCGGGGCAGAAAGGGGCAAGGAGTGGGTTCTGCAGCAGTGTTCTCAAGGCAGCAGCGATGGCACAGCGGCTCCCAGCAAGCTCCTGCTGAAGGAGACCTGGAGGCAGATCAGGAGCTTGGGGGGTGGTGGGGGCCATGCGGGGGGCGGGGGGGTGGTGCCACATCTTCACCCACAACACAGGTCAGCGTGGATGCTACCCCACCACACCGGCCCTGACCCCCCCAAACACACACACAGAGCGCCCCCCCAAAAGTCCTATAGGGCCCAGACCATATGGTCTCTCTCTTGCCTCTGACAGCCAGGACCCAGGCCTTGGCAGTTGAGGACCCTCGGGCATCAGAAGCCATAAGAAGGTGGGGAAAATCTACCTTAGAGAGGAAAGCTAGCTCAAGGCAGCCCCTCCAGGGACACTGGTAGACAGGGGGCCCCAGGCAGGTGGCAGGGCTGAGCGGGCGCTCCCTTCCACAGCCTCTCCCGGTCTCTTTCCCCAGGGGTCTCAGAAGGATGTTTTCTTAAAGGAGACACGAGGGGGAAATGCCACGATTACTGCCATCTCTGTCTCCTCTCCTCTGCATCCTCTCCTCCCCAGAAAGCATCTCACCCACCCCCACCCCCACAATCAGCAAAAATAAAAAATAAAACCCCCAGTGGTGACTAACACTGAGAATATAGGACTCTTGGGTTCTCAACCTGATCTGGTACCGTAGGGAGCTGAAGTCCTTAGAACCAGAGGTAAAACAGATGCCAGAGCTCCAGAGCCTTCCCCATCCCTCCCTCCATGGCTCACAGCATTGGCACCTGAGAACTGTGAGGAAGGAGCTTTGTGTTCTAATCTGTGCCTACGTGCCCATCCCTTGGCCAACTTGCTGAGGTGAGAAACTTCCTATTGACTGCTGCAATGTTACTGGGGAAGCTGAAGAGAGTGTGACCACAGGGAGGGAGGGAGACCCAGGAAGGCAGGGTTCCCTTCCACTTTCTCTTCCAGCCATCTTCTAAGAGACTTGGAGAGGAAGTGGGGCAGGAGCCAGCATTCCAAGGAGTGTCTGACCCTGGCAGTGGGGCCCAAAGGTCTTAGCAATAGTGTTACTAATTTTACCCTCCCAGCTTCCACCCTTCCGGACCTGGCATGCATCGTCTCCATCACCATTTCCACCCAAGCTGGAGGAAGAGACGCTGGAACGGGGCCTAAGGCCCACCCCAAGTCTGCCTGGGAAGAGGGAAGGCAGAGGCCGTTAACCTACAGCAAGGCGCTAGCCGGCCTGGCACCTCCCCAGGAGATCTGGCCAAGGGGAAGAATTTCCAGGGACAAAGATGGCGCTACTGCTTCTTTCAACTGAGGGAAGTCCTTCAGCTTTCTGAGGGAGGAGAGGCAAGACAGTGAGTTGGGGATATAAGCGTATATAAAAGAGGGGGTGAGAAAAACAAAACAATGAACAATGGTGAAGGAAAGGCATCACTGGGTAGCGGAAAGAGCTTTAGACTGGGATGCAAGAGCCTTAAATTATAATCTTGACTTTCTTATTTATTAACTGAGAGAAACTTACACATGTTATTTAACTTCTCTGAGTGTCAATCATTCTCTATAAAACTGGAATAATGATTTATATTTAAAAATAATATTGTCTGGAGTACTGCTTGCCTGGGGCTAGGGGTGGAATAGGTGAACCAATTAGACCTGTCAGAGGGACCATCTAATGGGCTATAAAAATGTGCAGATTTGGGGGACATGATAGAAATGTTCTAAAACTTATTTGTGATGATGGTTTGCCCAGATATGTAAATATACTAAAAATAATTGAATGTACACTTAAGTGAATTTATGGTATGAACATCATTCCTCAATAAAACTATTAGTTTGGTTTTTTTTTTTAAGATGATTGTTTTAGAAATTCAGAAAGTGAAAGTTGCTCAGTCCTGTCCAACTCTTTGCAACCCCATGAACTATACAATCCATGGAATTCTCCAGGCAAGAATACCAGAGTGGGTGAAGTGAAGTGAAATGAAGTCATTTAGTCGTGCCCCACGATTCTTTGCGACCCCATAGACTGTAGCCTACCAGGCTTCTCCATCCATGGGATTTTCCAAGCAAGAGTACTGGAGTGGGTTGCCATTTCCTTCTCCAGGGGATCTTCCCAACCCAGGGATGGAACCCAGGTCTCCCGCATTACATGCAGATTCCTTACCAGCTGAGCCACAAGAAAAGCCCTAGAGATTCAGATATTATATCAAATGGCACTCTGTGAAGTGCAAAGCACTGTAAATATGCCGATTACTAGCATGAGCTTCCTGAACTTAAGTCACTTCACTTTTCTGGGCTTCAGCTTCTTCATCTGTCAAGTTTGTCACCATCACTCTGTGAGGGAGCAATGAGTGTGTTCACTTATTTACACCACTGATTTCAAGTGGCGATAAATCCTGTAAAAGAACGAGGTTGATGGGGGAAAAGAGTGATTGGAGGAGAGGAGAGAAGGGAATAAGGAGGTGAAAGAACAGGAAGAGATAAGGAGAGAGGTGTAGGGAGAGACGGAGAAGATAAGAAAAGATGTAGAGTCTGGGAGGCGCGAGGCTGTGGCTCCAGGTCCGAAACTCAATCCAGGTGGAGTGGAGATACACCAAACCGAGGCGTCCCAGCCCGGGGGCGGTGCTCTGACCCCGGGGCTGCACCGCTGCCCGGAGAGCCGCCACCGGGGGGCGCTCTCTCTTCCCGCCGCTCCCCCGGCGGGGAGAGCCAAGCGAGCTGCGCCGGGGCGCCCCCCAGCGGCCCCAGCGGCCGACCTGCTTGGTCCCACCAGGCTGCCCACTGCCCTGGGCTGTTATTATACCCAGCCGATTCACCCCTCCGGCCTCCGCCGCGGTCCTGGGAAATCCGGCCCGCCCGCTGCCAAAAAAAGGCCGCTGCGGTGCGTGTCCGGCTCTCTGGGAGGAGGGGCTGGGGAAGCGCCGCGGTCAACCCCGGCTCTCGGTAGCGGTCTCCCACTGCGAGCTGAGACGCCCAAGCGCCTCCTCGGGCGCAAGGTGGCAGAGGCCTGGATATCTAGAGAGCCCCGCGTGGGCGAGGCCAGGGCTCTGGCAGGTGACCCCGCGCCGGGCCCCGCGGCCTCCCGGCCCAGCGCGAACGCCCGGGCATCCAGGCCACCGGGGATCCCCTGCCCTACCTGGACCCCAGCTCTCTGCCCGCGTGGGGGGAGTCACCGCTTTGGGGGACTCGGTCGGTCCCTTAACGAGGGGCGCGGGAGGCCCTGGACGGAACTGGGAACTGGGAAGTTCCAGAACCAACAGGGATTGGAGGAAGTCCAGCCTCCAAATCGGGCCCCAGAAGAAAGGCCGGAGGTCGCCCAGGAGCGAGAGCGGTCCCCTGTGGCCCAGGCGTCGCACGGCCCAGGAGCGAGGCCGAGTTGGGATCCTTTCGGCGCGCGTCTGCCCTCGAGGAAGGGCCGCTGGCAGAGGAAGGGGCCGGAAGGGAAGGAAACTGAGGCCGGGAGCCCAGTTGGGCGGGGCGCCGGAGCCAGGCAGGGGCCGGGGAGGACGAAGGGGAAAGGACGCAGAGAACTTGACTGTTAGTCGCTCAGTCGTGTCCAACTCTGCGATCCCATGGACTGCAACCCGTCAGGCTCCTCTGTCTACAGGACTTTCCAGGCAAGAATACTAGAGTGGTTTCCATTTCCTCCTCTAGGGAATCTTCCCGACCCGGGATCGAACCCACGTCTCTTACATCTCTAGCATTGGCAGGCAGGTTCTTCACCACTAGCGCCATCTGGGAAGCCCTCAGAGAACTTTAGGAGATGGGAAATCGGGGGTCTGCGGAGGGGTGGGACGGGAGGGAAGATTAAGGGTTTGGAGAGAAAAATAAAAGAGGGAAACTGAAGAGTGAGGGAAAAGGAGGGCTGGGGAGAGAAGACTGGGGGCAGAGGATGGGGAGGAGGGGAAGAAGGTGGGAAACAGGATGGAGTCCGGGGGACGCAGGGGAGGCGGAGGCGGGGGTCGGGGGAGGAGAGACAGGGACCAGAAGGAGAAGGACTGGGGGACGAAGGAGATGGGGGAGACTGGGGACAGACGAGTGCTCAAGGTAGGGGGGTGACGGCCCGACAGCAGTCGAAGGTACCCAGGGCCGTGGAGCAGGACACCGTCGTGGGGACGGGAGGTGAGGCTCTGGAGTGAAAGAGGGGTCCGGAGGGCTGGCCTGGGGACCCAGCTGTAGACAGAGACTGTAGGCGGGCAGCCGGGGCTGGAGCAGGCGGTGGGACGAGGCGCAACTGTAGTTTGGGGCTGTGATTTTATTTGTGTGCGGAGTGGAGGTGGGGTGCCTCCGCACGGAGGGCTCCCTGCTGCCCCTCGCCGCCCTCCCCAGGGCCGCCAGGTGGGACAAGGCCGCAGTGTTGGGCCGCCCCGCCCGCCGCTGACGCCGGACAAGCGGCCTTTCTTTGGCCGGGCCGGGAGAAGGGGCCGCTTGTTTGCGCGGTCCGGGAAAGGCGCGGCCCCCAGACACCGCCGGCTCCCCGTGGGCGGCTGCGGGAGGGGGCCGCGCGCGTGGCATTCGTGTGTGCGGACTGAGTGTGTGATGGGCGTGAGCGGCAGGTGGGTGTGTGAATCGCGGGCTGCGTGTGCGCGGGGGCTGCAGGTGTGGATGTGGGCTTCTTAGGGCTGCGGGTGCTTGGCGTGTGCGCGGAGTGGGTAGAGGTCTAGGTGTGTGTTGGGTCCCACACGTGTCACGGCAGAGAGACGGGCGTGTCCGCGTGGCGTGCGCGGTGGAAAGGGTGCGTGGGTGATGCCGGCTGGGGCGCCGAGTGTGTCTGCGCGTGGGATGCCTGACGTGGTGGTGGGGGGGGGTGTTATGTTTGTGTGTAACCGGCCGGATGAGTCAGTCCCCGGAGCCTCCGGGACCGCTGAGCTAACGGGCCCAGAATGCAGCTCCGCCCCGGCGCCCTGGGTCCCCCACCGGGCCGCTGCGTCTCCCGGCCCAGCCTCCGCTCGCGCGCGCCTCGGCGGAAGCGTCCGTGGAAGCCTCGGCAACCCCGGGGCCCCTCCCAGTCCCCCCCGCCCCCGCCCGCGCGCTTCCCCTTCCCCGAGGAGCCCGGATGACCTGGCTCAGCCCCGGCACTGGGGAACTCCGCAAGGGAGTCGAATCTGGACTGTGCGGGCGTGGCAAGGGCCGGAGACTCACGGCCCCCACGGTCTCCCCTTCAGCCTCCCGGACCCCTAAAGACGCGGGGCCCAGGCAGGGCCCAGGAGGCCCCAGATGTGCCACCCATCCCCTGAACACACCCAGCGGTCCCTTCCGGACAGCACTGCCTCCGAGCCCGACTCCGCATCCCTTTCCTGTCCCATCAAGGCGGCCCAGCCCGGGACGGCAGCTGAGATGCCCCCAGGGGACCCCGCTGTCCTGGCGCAGGGCTCTCAGTCCTTCTGTCGGCAGGAGAGGGGAGGTGAGAGGAGCAGGCGGACGAGACCCCGCGAGTGTCGCCCAGTCGCCCGCAGGAAAGTCCTGGGACAAGGATCCGCGTTCCCCCCGGGGCGGCAGGCGGCGGGCGGCGGGCGGCCGCGGTGGGGCGGAGCGCAAGGGCCCCCTCTGGCGGTGGCGCCGGCAGCGGCTCGGGAGGGCAGGAGCAAGTCGCTCCCGGGAGAGCAGCGGAGCCCGCTCGGCACAAAGCCCCCCGCGTCCCCACGCACTCACCTGCGGCGCCCCTCTTCCCCTACCGGCTTCTTCCGGGATCTTCCAGCCCAGAGCTGGTCTGAGGGCTCTCGCCAGGTCCCCGGGACTTCCTCTTATCCCGTCCCAGCCGCGCAGCGAGCGGGACCCGCAGGCGTCGCGGGAGGGAGCGCCCTCACCTCGAGGGGAGAGGGGCACACCGGGTCTTTCGCCCAGCTCGGCAGCCGCGGCCCCAGACTCCGAAGGACACTCTTGCTTTTCCTTGGAAGCCCGCTGAGTAGGAGGAGAGCAAGTGGGTCCCGCCTTCCAACCCCCGCCCCACCACCCCGCTAGTCCCCGCCCCGTCCCCCCGTCCCGTCCGCCCGGCCAGCCAGAGGAGACGCCCTTGCGGGACTGGAGCCCAAGGTCCCCCCACCCAGCCTTTCCCAGAGCGGCACCTCCCCCCACGCCCGCACAGCGCGCGCTTTGTTCATCTCCGCAGCTGGGCTCTCCACCACCACCACCACCGCGTGCACACCCTGTCCCCACTCGCCCTCCCCTTCGGACTCTCCTGGACCACCCTCCACCCCTAGGCCTTAAGGCTCTTCTGAGGGTGTTTTCCCGTTTCTCTCTAGTCCGCCCCCTACTCTTTTTTTCAGTTTAGATGCCTGAATCCTCCATCAGATCCCAGTGAACTTCATGGTCGCAGCCGGGCATGTTCCTAACATCTCCGAATATCTGCTGAAGGTATCCAGGTCTATCTACCCTCTGTCGCCCCTTCTCATCCTACTCCAAGCCCCTCCGCCAGGACGAGCTGTAAATGGGGTTAATAACCGTCCAGATAGGGCGTCACAGATATGTCTAAAGATAGGTATAAGAAGGCATGGTAAAATGCCGCGCAAACTGGAAAGCACAGGAAAACCGAATGGAATTATCATCTTGCCCCCCTGTCACTCCACCCCCACCACAACCTGCGGGATTACAGTTGGGAGGCAAACTGGTGCTCAAAGTGGTTGAGCATAGCATCCTGTAGCAGTTTGGGTCTCTAGGAGGAAGGGTTTATTAAGGAAGAAGTGGGTGGGGAGGACCTGAGAACCTTAGAGAAGCCTGGAAACAGCCTGGGAGAAGGTTATTCTCCTTTTCAACCACCACCCGAAATCCAAGCTGACAGCCGATCCTTACCTTGTAAAGCCAGCTCTTGCCCCAGGAGACTGATGGGGGAGGACCTAGGGATCTGAACTCAACTAGACTGGACCTTTTAAACCTGCACTGGATGGAGCCCTGAGACTCTTCCTCCCTGAAGGACAGGAAGCAGAAAGCCCCCAAGGCTGTGACATTCCAGTGAGCAGAGGACAGCAGAAAATAATTTGTGGTGGACAAGTCTTGTTCTGATTCAGTGCTTTTACTGTGCTCCCTGTTTAACCCAGGAACAGCAGGAAGCTGAACTGCAGGAACCTTTGGTCACTCATTGACAGGGCCAGCACTAGCAGGGGGACCCTCCCCACCCCCAGCTGAAGGCTGGAACCAACGGGACTAGAAGCAGGAGGGGTGGATGGCTCTTTGCAGCTACCTGCTGTAGCTAACAGAGGTCAATCTATCAGGCTTCATCCAGCATGTGCCATGGGTATCAGGAAACCCCAGGATCTGTCCAAGGGTGGGGGAGCAGTGTTGAGAGTGGAAGCCTCTTATTCTTTCTTCATACCTTTTGCGGATCATAAAAGTATTTTAACTCTAACCACCTTTCATGAAGCAGATCACAACAGTAATTTTCAGGCTATTCTGTTAAATAAAAAGAAAAGGAGACAAACCCCAAACTTGTTGTATCTTATGTGCCAAGACCCAGGATTTGAGGGAAGAGGCTCAGATTGGGGTGCCTCACGGACTCTTCACTTAACTGTGCTTCAGAAATCCAACTCTTCCTTACTGTCTGGGTCAGGAGGAATTTGGGGGAATAATCAAGCCTGCCACAGAGGCAGCTGATGCTAAAGCAGGGGGTTGAAACATCACCTAACTGCTGTCCTCCCAGCCCAGCAGTCCGCTGAGCCCAGGACAAAGGCTCTGTGCAGTGTCCTTGCTCCCGCTGTGTCCGGGCCCTGTGTTCCCACAGTTGGAGCGCTCAGGGGACTTCAGACCTACCATCCCCACCCTCCACCCCCACCCCGCTCCACATCTGGAGCCCATCAGAAAGACTCAGTCCTCTCGCACAGTTACGCAAGAGGTCGAGCAGCTGGGAGCTCAGAAAGGGGGAGGAAGAGAGAAGAAAGCAGAAAGCAGCTTTCCAAGCATGCTTCAGACTTTCCGAGATGGAAGCAGGGGGAGAGGGCAAAGGCTGGGTGTGGAAGAGTGGATTTTTGAAGGCCCTCTGCACTTGGTTACGAATGTCAGGAGTCGATTTCCACACCCACCCTGTCCTAGCCACAGCACATTTCCCAGCTGTCCCTCCTCTCAAATTGTACTCCCTCCAGCCTCAGAAAGAGGTTATTATTGCTCATTACAGCAAGCAATCCCTATAGATACACACCCTACCCCAGGAAGCTATCCCTTCTGACATCTTTGGATCCTGAACTCAGGCATCATTAGTGTAGGTGTGGTGGCACCGATGATGCCAAGTAACTAACTCCTCACTGCATTCAATTTGGGGAGAAAGTTCAAACCGTTCTTCAGTAGCTGAAAAGAGCAGAAACTCTCTTCTCAGCCTGTTTTTGAAATTACGCAATCCACACTTCTATTCACAGCTAAGATACTTCCAAGCTGAGTGGAAATTTTGTGTAGGATGGAAGACTGGACTTCCATGGCTCTGGACCTTCCTATGAGCAGAAATGAACAAGGATTCATTCAGGCAAAAAATGGGAAACAAGACCTATTTCCATTTCTCTCAGGGCTTTGAATTTGTAACTTCTTTCCCAGATAGCACATCAACCTGATCTCAGTTACACCTATGGGAACTTCCCATAACCCCTGCCCTATGAACAGCAAGGCAAAAAAACTTTCCTTTCTGGCCAGTGGGAGTAGGGGATAGGGGAGTGGCCTAAGCTTCTAAAAACTGCCTGGTTGCTTGACCTCTTGTGTTGAGGGGACAGCTCAGTTTGGATAAGAGTCTAAACTTCCTAAAGGCTTGTCTCCTCATCAATCACTAACTCCGTAGGGTGAGAGGTGAAACTGACTCTTGTAGAGATGTTGTCTGCTCTTGGGTTAGGAGCAGGACACAGCAGCCAACCTACCTGTGGATCTTCTAGGAGTTTCAGAGAAGCTCTACAGCTGCAGGTATATTTACCAAAGGGGGCAAAAAGAGGGAATGCAGAGAAAGGACGGTTGCAATGATAGTTGTGCGTAGTCCAGGGGAGTCAATTCTGCATTTTTGCTTAATTTTTCCTTTAAAACCTACCCAGACCAAAGCCCTCACCTTTAGAGACCCACACTGAGAATCCCTAGTTGCAGTTGATGTGTCTGCTTTAGCAAGAAAGCTACACTTTTAAGGAGGTACAGCTGTTGCTTCTAGTTCAACCTTCTTGAGGATGGGCACTTTCTATTTTCCTCTCTTCCTCCCATGAGCCCTGCAGATATAAACTTTTTCTTTTTTTTTTTTTTTTCAGATCTTAGCTCACCAACCAGGGATCGAACCCGCAGCCCCTGAAGTGGAAGGGCAGAGTCTTAACCACCGGACTGCCAAAAAAGTCTCACATAACTTTTTAAAAAGCTATTCTGTATCGACTCTGGAAATCTGAGGCTACCTAGTGTGTACGATTTCAACTGAGGGCAATGTTTCCTGCAGCGATGCATGGGCTGATTAATTTGGGGTTTGATACTGAGTAGATGAATGACAGACCTTTTCTTAAAAGGAACTCACCTCCCTCCCTACCTCCTCTATGTGGAATTAATGAACCCAGAGCAGGAACCACAAACCTCCTACATCAAACAGAATGCTCAGTCAGATGTAATTATTTTGTTAGTCTCCCTCATAAGAAGCCAACAAAAAGTCCACCTGACACCATGGAGGTATCAGCTGCCAGAGGGTGTGGTGTGGGTTTGGTGTGCTTCATTTCACTGGATTAACATTACAGCCTCAGGGAGCCAAGCTACACTTTAGAAACATTAGACAAGATACTTGCTAGTTCTCTTAAGTTAAAAAAAATTCAAAATCTTACCTCTCACCATTAAAATAAAAACTTATTCATCCCAGAAACTTATTATTCATCAGAGATTTGCCTTCCAATTTGGTGACATTCTATAGTTTTAAACTTAAATAGAGGGTAAGGAAGCAGCCTTTTCGGAGGCATTATTCAAGGCATTCATCACTCATGCCTGCATCACTTACTTCTTACCACTGTTTGTCTAATGGGGAAGAGAATGCACCAAGGTATCACCACCTATGGTTACTCCTTCAAGATGAAGCTTCATTTTCCTGATTCTACAACTGCCCCTGACAAAATCAGGATCAAAAGCCCACAGTGTCATCAAATTCAAAAGCTACACTGTCAGGAGTACATGTGTATGTGTCTGTTCTCAAATGCAGAAAAATACACAAGGAGGTACAATACTTGTTATAGGGAGAAAAGGCAATGAATACTCTTAGAGATTATTTCCTCTTAAAAGAAACATATCATTAATTTTTAATCTTAGATCCCATTACATCATTCTGAATCACCAAGATGACACCAAAGGATGAGAGGGTCAACAGTCTAAAAACATTCATTTTATAATACTCTTTATTTGATTAAAGAATCTGTCTTCTGTGTGTACACTGGAATGTTATATTCCCTATTTTACAGGGTTACAAAATGTCTCTCATTTTAAATATTACCCCAAAAGTAATTTCAGAAAAAAAAGTTTTTGTGAAACTAAATCTCACTTTTAAAAAATCATATGGACAAGCAACTCTCAAACAAAACTGAATTAATAAGATTCCTTGTCTACGTAACTACATGACAGATTTCTTGTCCCAGTCCCCTTCCTCAAAAAACCTTATGTGGAAACCAAGCTAGAAATAAGGATTCTTCCCTGATGCGATTAAGGGGAAGGGAAAGGCCAGAAATTTCTTTGGCAAACAATTCCATCCATGGCCATTTGTGTGTGACTGCTTTGCTTCAAGTACAGTACACTCTTTGCAGGGAAGGCCAAATGTTCAGAGTGGAGTGGTACTCTCCAACCAGCTGAGAGTGCAGGAGGGCGTCTACTGTCATCCATCTCTCCCACCCACCCACCCCCGCCCGTGGCTGCAGCCTGGCAACAACTCTACCGATCCCCAGTGCAAGACTCGATTAAAAGACAACACGAGGCTGGCTGATGCAGTCTTCTCCACTGAAGAAATAATGGATGGCAGGCTGAGAAACAACCGCTACATGATGACACTCAACAGAAAAGGCTTAGGGGAGAAAAAGGAAGGATGTCAAAGATGGGAAGGATAGGTTGCTGAAAAAAATGTTGAGGAGGCTAGAAAGGAGTATTATCAGCAATTCCTATACAGCAAATATAATCAGCTGCATCTTGAAAGCCTAAAAATCTGGTGGTGAAACTGCAGTCTCCTTGACAGTTTAGGGCCAACAGCATTGGCACAAAGACTCACTGAGGGTTCAGCCTCCAAAATCATAACCTTATTTCAGATGGAAAGGAAAAAACTGATGACATATAGAGAACATTCAGGAAGAGGGAGGTGGTGAATCTCAGGAATGCGAATGGATTACAAAGACCAAGAGCTATCATGTATTAGCTGAAGTACCCAAAATGTGGAGAATGGAAGGCTGGGTAGCACCAGCAGCAGACATGATTACCTGCGGGTGTGAAATCCCTAACTGGACATGACCATTCTCCTCCAGGACACTTTGAAGTGGGGGGCTATGCCATCTGAAAGCTGCTTCTCAGCTGTCTTTACTATTGACACAATAGGATTCACAGTAGTGTTCTAAAGCAGAGCGACAAACCTGAAAGAAAAACGGCTTGGCAAAGGAGTGGAGGATGAATAGATATAGGAAAAGGACATAATACAACCTTATCTTTTAATGTGCAGACCTCATACCCCTCAAGCAGTTCACTTGTATAGTCCAAAAATCAAGACTGGATTAGAGCAACCTGTTACGGGAGTGCCAGATACAATGCCTATATGCAGATGACCCCAGGGCTTGATTGGATATACAAAAGAAAAAAACTGAAGGCAAAGAAGGGTGAAAGATTAAAATCTTCCGCAGAGAATACTTTTTAAAAACAAAGTATGAAATATATTTAAGGATTCAATTAAAAGAACAACTTAGGCAAAGGGAAAGAATGATTAACTGGGGGCATTCTCTGGAGAGCTTGCTTTCCTGCTGGCCAGTAAACCTGCCAAAGAAATCAGCAGCCTTTCCCTGTATGGTGTGCCACTGCTTTGCCAAAGAATGTCTCTGTGACACTGAAACACTGAGGGGGAGTTGAGGGTCCTTGCGCTCAGAGAATCGTGCACTGCATTTGGAAAAAAAAGGGTCTCCAATGGCTTGTGGGTTTGGAAAAAACTCTTCAGCCACTGCTGGCTTCTTCATTTGAAAATTTTCCTTTTCGGTTCCTTCTTGGTATTACAGAATTTCATACTTATCCACTAGGAAAGTGGTCTCTGTGGAAAACCTTACAGGGCTGTTTCCATCTACCTGGGTCACTTTGGTAACCTAGGAAAACAAAGAAAGAGTAAGGTAAAGCAGAAGAACAGTGGGTCTTCAAGGTGCTGGCTAAATTCTCAGTACAGAACAGATCAAATTCATGAAAGCAATATAAAAAGTTTAACTCAGAAATACTAAAAAGTTCAATTCACAACTGCAACTCACAGCATCACTCCTCCCCATCAACATGATTAATCTGTTCTTTGACAGAAAACACAACTCTTGGGATGACATGTAGAACGGTATTAAGTAAAAGGTCCAGAGTAAGCCGCCACTGCCCAGGCCCTGCCCTATAAAACCCATTAGGTCACAGAAATTCTATAAGAATGATCAATTAACATTTTGACCCAAAAGGCAATATTTTAACAACTCAACATTACTTGTTAAAAGTGCTCGCAAAGTCTCACTAAGCTACTCTACCATACTTATTTTCCAGATATGGCTGGGTCGTTCTAATGAGATTTCTTTTTAGTAATAATAAACATCCAGTTTAATGAATTACCTGTAACAATGGTGCCTGTAATGGTACCAACACAAAACTTTAACCACTGACTCACATTTTCTAATGAAGTTCTGATAGAGCAATTTATACTGTCCTGTTCTTCAAAAGGTCCCTAAGAGGAAAATGTCTCGGGTTCAACAATGTGCTCCAATACTGATGGGGTTGAGCCAATAACTGAGTGGGGGCAGGGGAGAGAGAAAACTGACAGAGGAAAACATCTGACAGAGGAAATTATAACTTCCCAAGCACTTAGAGGCAAGACAGAGACCATCGGGAAAGGTAAGAGTGCAAATCAACAAGTCAGAGGTGAAGATGACAATATAAACTCAGTGCTTGTAATGCAATTTCAAAAACTAGAAAAATAAGGAGTTAAAAATAATGACCTAAGAGTTAAAAATAATGACCTAAACAGTTTAAAGGGAATTCCCTGGCAGTCCTGTGGTTAGGATTCGGCACTTTCACTGCCACGGGCCTGGGTTCAATCCCTGGTTGAGAAACTAAGATCCTGCAAGCCATGTGGTGCAGCCTAAACAAATAAATAAGGAACAGTTCACAAATTTCCACTGTTTTGTCTACCTAAAGGACAAAGTTTACAGCAGAAATGGCTTATAATGATCCATATTAATGATGGGAAAGTGTCTTTGGGATCAAATCAAGTGACAATACTACAAAAGTCATTACTAAGTCATGTGCTGAATGCTTTGATAAATGGATTCTAAGATAACATGGGATTACTGAAAAAACAGGCAACTAAGAGATACAACTCCTGCACACCCATAATACTTTTATACATAGTCACATTCAATTTCTTTATCTGATCTAGAGAAAAAAACTGAAATAAAGCAGGTGAAGAATTTGACCAAGACTGTGGCTCAGCATTAAAGAATCTGCCTGCAATGCAGGAGACTTGTGTTTGATCTCTGGGTCGGGAAGATCTCATGAAGGAGGGCACAGCAACCCACTCCGGTATTCTTCCCTGGAGAATCCCATGGACAGAAGAGCCTGGTGGGCTATAGTCCAAAGGGCTGCAAAGAGTTCGACATGACTGAAGCAACTGAGCATGCATGCAATAAAATGAGACAGCAATGGAATCCATGCGGGACATAGTTTTTTCTGATTTTTCTGCTCTGTCTTATGAAGTCATCTGTTCTACCACCTTCCCCGTGTAAGATCTCTATTAAAAGGGAATACCTGTATGTTACAGTAATTTTTTTTGGAGATGAAGGAAACTTGAACAGGGAAGAAGTCATTGGGCTGCCCAGCAATGCTGAACTCAAGGCTGCCACTCTTATTTTTGGCATCAATCACTGGCAGGCACCACTCCAAGGTATTTCGTCGACTGTCATGTCGATACTCGCCATCAATCTCACCGATCACTGGAGCACCAACACCAGATCTGCCACAAGAAACACCCATGTCAAGTTAGCTGTCCAGAGTTAGAAAAACTCTGCCAAGGAAAACCAGCCCCAAATTTGATTATGCTTCTCAAATTCCGCCTGCTTTTATACAGTCCTAGAAAAAATTACACTCCTTAATAACCTCAAGGACCCTTACACTGGCTAAGGGTTTCACTCATCCCTTCTCGTAGGTACAGATATATACAACCATAAGTAATTGGCAAACAGTCATGAGCCGTTGCAATTTATGGACTAGATCTGGAGCTGGCAGGGAACTGAGACTGACAAATGTGTGAAGTGGGATGTATTTCAAAAAATCCTGCACTAGTGGTTTGCTGCATTGTCAAGAAAGAATTTTAACATAGTGTTGTTCTCTTTACAGATGCCAATGAGGGGGAAAATAGGTTGATAATAACAGTGGAGGAGAACTTAAAATGCCTATGGTTATTTAGAATGGAAATGAATTTGGACCTCTGAGAGAATATTTTCAAAAGATTTCAGAATGTTTCAAAACTTACTGTAGTTGATGCCAGCGGGTTTATTTGATTTACAATCCAGGAAGTGAACTTTTATTTGGTAAGTGAAACAATTGCCCGTGGGCAAAACATGAGCATGATGGCAAAGAGAGACACACAATCATCCTAAATCTGCAGGAGAACCAGGGCTAGTTAGGATGTATTTCACACCCCCACACACGGCTGACAGGCAGTGTCACCTACTCCTACACATTCTAAATTTACCACCTTTTAATTCACCAGTGACATCCAATGTTTGCATTAGGGGCTCGGTAAATAAGGGAGACCAAAAAAACTTTTGATAAGGGTGAGATAACAGCATTAACTCTTTTATGCTCCCAGTTGTATATATGTTTCTTCCCTTTGCCCTTGTTCCCATTCTGGTTCTGAGCTCTAATTTGATCAGTTCTAGACAAAAGGGTAAAGTGCTGTCCAAGGGTCTCTTCTGGAGACTGTTGCAAAATTGAACTAAGACACAGGAAACCACCATAACCACAATTATAGGGTAGATGGAGAGGCCTAAAACTTGTGGCATCCTAAAAATAGTCTAGCAAAATAAATCTTGACAAAATAAAACCCACACCTGTCACCAACGCCCAAGTCTCAGGATGGTTCAAGGCAGACATCTATTGTTCTGAAATAACAACCAAGCTGTGAAGAATTAAGATGATTAGCCCATTAAAGGGGACACTGGTAATAAATCATGTTTTAAAAAATGGAAATAAGAATGACTAAAACCAGACCTGGCCATGTTAAAATCTGAATCAAACTACAATTTAATTTTAATTCAAATTAATTTGACCAAAACTGCATATTAAATCAGAACCATCTTCTCTGTAATAATAACTGAGCAATTTAACAGTAAAAACACACTAAGAATATACTTACTAGGTATTCATTAAGCCCTGTACTTAATCATGGGGATGCTGAGAGGCAGAGGAGAGGAGCAGGGATTCAATGGTGAAATAATAGTTCAGTAACTGGAAATGCTAGTGAGGAGATAAAGTAGAGTATTTCTAGGTGATCCTAGAAAGTATGCCATATAAACGCACATCAAAAGCTTACTGGAACTAAACTTCTGGCGGTGATAGATTTTTGTTATTTTAAATGTGATCATGGTTTCACAGGTGCATATAGGTCAACACTTAACCGACTGTACAATTTAAACATATGTAGTTTATTGCATGTCAACCATACCTCAATGAAGTTGTTACAAAATTTCCTGAAACTAATGCAAATACCTTATTTCACCAAGAATAGTACCCTGAAATCACACTCTCATCTTTAGCTGGTAACTTAGCAAAGAAGGTGAAAAAAGAAGAATTCTGTCTGACAGACTCAATTTCTTATTTAAGAGCTGCAAAATAAGACAGAGAACTGGCTCCTCCTTCTGGAAACCTTCATTACTACAGGAACAAACTGAAGACCAACATCGGAAAACATCTTCAGAACTACAACCAGCTTTGTATGTTTGGCTTTAAAGTCAGTAATATCCACTCCTTCAAAAGTACACAGTTGGATGCATTTTGACAAACGTATCTTGTAAGCACTTTACAATCAAGTCACAGAACATTTCCATCATCTTCAAAGTTTCCTTGTGCTCCTCTGCAATCAAGTGCCTGATCTCTGTCTCAAGAGTATTACCTTTTCAGAATGTCTTCTACATGGAACCATACAGTAAGTATGCAGTCTTTTCTACCAGGTTTCTTTCACAACTGGCCTTTGTATCTTATATATCTTAGCAGCGATAGTCAGCTAAGTGTTGCCTCCAAAATTGAGTTCTAAAAGACTAGTTTTATAAGCTCACTATAGAAAAAGCAATTATGTGGGGAACTTACGGGAGTGGAATGGTGATAATCACATCATTCAGTTCTAAATTATCTTCTTGTAGCTCATATTCTATGTTGACATCACAACCATTTCCACTTTCTGAGGGCCAGCAATTAACTGAAGACAAAAGCAAAGCAAGTATACTAGAACATTAGGAAAAGAATGAAGCAAAGTTAAGATAGCAAATCAAAACTGATACCAGCCTTAAAACTTTCTAATGTAAACTATTAAAGACAATGGTTTCAAAATTAAAGATATTAAAAATTAAGTCTAATCATTAAAATACAGTCCATTTTAAAAGGTCATTTTGTCAAAAAGAATTATGGCAATAAGGGTAAGAGTGCCCAAGTCAGGGCTATTTCTAATTCTCAATGCAGACTAGCTTAGTAGGACTGGCCAGAGGCACTTACTTGTCAGTGGAATAAAAGATTCTTCTGTGGTCTGTAGTCTCCACTTTAGCACCCCTACATCACTGTTGACTGGAAATGACTTCTCTGGATTCTTCAAACCAATTAGAGATTCTGCAGTGAAAAGTTTTTTATCCACATTTGGATGGGTCTGAAATGAGAAAGGAAAGAAAATTTCTGAGGTTCAGACATGACAAGACAGGAAATAAATTCCTTTTGGTCATACATGGCCCGTAATCTAAACATCTAAAAGAGGGTGCCTAAAAAATTCCAATTATTTTTGATTTTGAAGAAAGATTTCCCTTCTTCAAAGACTGTTTTAAAAAATTTTGTCTGCTCTGGGTCTTCACTTCGGTGAGCAGGTTTAGCAACCCCACAGCATATGGGATCTTAGTTCCTCGACCAGGGATCAAACCCACATCCCCTGGTTGGAAGGTGCAATCTTAACTACTGAACCACCAGGGAGGTCCCTGAATGACTTTTAAAGATTTAACACATTTTAAAAATAGCAATAAAGTAATTTTTACTCTAACCCATTTTGTTTGTAACAAGTTAGTAATTTTTTAACTGAAAAAGTCAAAAGACCATCAGCTAAGTCCTTTACAAAAATACTTCAAGGGAAAAAAAAATACTTCAAGGGGAGCAGCGTCATGGTGGGGCCAAGCGTGCCAAATAGAAGAGCAGAGTCAGAGGTTGATCAGCTGTCTGTGTCACACAGCAGTCCTCACCTTACACTAATGAAGGAGAGGGAAACTGCGGCTGCTAAGTCACTTCAGTCGTGTCCAAGACTGTGCAACCCCATCCCTGGGATTCTCCAGGCAAGAACACTGGAGTGGGTTGCCATTTCCTTCTCCAACGCATAAAAGTGAAAAGTGAAAGTGAAGTCACTCAATCAAGAAAGCTCTGTGCAAAGTTTACTTGCAATTTTGTGTAGAGAGCTAAAGTTGTTCAAACTCAGGCCAAATAAGATGGACTAATCTTTATTAAAGAAGTCATATTCAGGGGAAAAAAGGAAAAAGAAGAAACTTCTGGATTGACAACTACATACACTTTACGAGCCAGCAATGCTACTGTCAAATAATGTAAGCACTACTTCCAAAAGACAACTGTGTGCTGGTGATGCTTTTGAACTGCGGTGTTGGAGAAGACTCTTGAGAGTCCCTTGGACTGCAAGGAGATCAAACCAGTCATTCCTAAAGGAAACCAGTCCTGAATATTCACTGGAAGGATTGATGCTGAAACTCCAATACTTTGGCCACCTGACTCGAAGAAGTGACTCATTTGAAAAGACCCTGATGCTGGGAAAGACTAAAGGCAGGAGGAGAAGTGGACAGCAGAGGATGAGATGGTTGGATGGCATCACTGACTTGATGGACATGAGTCTGGACAAGCTCCAGGAGTTGGTGTTGGACAGGGTAGCCTGGCATGCTGCAGTCCATGGGGTCACAATGAGTCGGACACAACTGAGCTGAGCTGAACTGAACTAAGAGGGAGGGAAAAAAGTAGACAAAATCACCTTTTTCTCTAAAAAGGTTTTGTTCTTGTGACAAGAGATGAAAGATCAACTATCTAAATAAAATATAACAATCTTCTTTGGTGGTCCAGTGGTTAAGACTCCACACTTCTAATGGAGAGGAGGTGGGTTTGATCCCTGGTCAGGGAACTAAGATCCCATATGCCACACAGCGAAGCCAAAAATTTTTAAACATAAAATAAGACAGGACTTCCCGTGGCTCAGTGGTAAAGAATCCAACTGGGAATGCAGGTGATCAGTCCCTGATTCGGGAAGATCCCACATGCCATGAAGCAACTAAGCCCATGAGGTACAACTACTGAGCCTGTTTTCTAGAGTCTGGAAGCCTCAACTACTGAAGCCCGTGGGCCTAGAGCCTGTACTCTGAAGCAAAAGAAGCCCCTGCAGTGAGAAGCCTGCACACCATAGCTGAGAGTAGCCTATGCAGCAACAAAGACTCAGCCAAACCATCAATAAATAAATAAAATGTTTGAAAATAATTAAATAAAATGTAACAAGTGTTATAAAGATTTCTTAGAAAGAAGTCACATAGATAGAACATACTTATTTTTAAGAATTTTATGTACGTTTCAAATATACTATTAGATACCGTCCTTCAGCTAACAAAACAAGCACTGGCAGTTTATAGAGTAGCAGAATGCGTAAACAGTGTCATAATTTGTTTTAATAAAATATCTGCCCATTAAGTTTTATTTTTTTTTCCATTAAGTTTTAAAACTTGTTGTTTCTTTAACTATACTTCAAGCAAAATCCTAAATGAATTTACTTTTGCATAATAGTAACAGATAAGCATCTCTTTGTACCTCTGTTAGTGAGTATGAAGTCATTTATTAGATTTCAAAATGACCTTTCACTCATTTTCAATATTAAAAGGCCATACTAATACAGTTGCTGTCAATCACTCACAACTGGCTTGGGAAGGCATTTATCGACTCAAGGCATCCACTGTAGATAACAGATTAACTTTCTTCCTATGCATCTAGAACGGTACTAGTTACATAAAGTAAATAATCATCTGTGTTCTATGGTTCATACAGGAGCTCCAGCTGAAAAAGATTGTGCTCAAAGTAGACAAAAGCCTTAATAATCCCTTATTAAAAGCCTCTAGGCACCTGTAGCTGTACTCCTTTCTTGTCTTCATTTTCCACATGAAGACGAATTCGGCCAAACTTATCATCTGAGATCCTAAGCATGATCATGCCGTGCAGCTCCATGTTCTGTAATCCTCCATCTCGGCCACAGGTTAACGTGATCTTTTCCTCAATCTTCATGTGCACACTGTAGAGAAAGAAAAATAAATTTGTTCAGAAAGGTAAAAACTAGAATTCCCTTTCTCTGGGGTTTAATGCTGATTAGCCATCAGCAACTTATTTTAAGGTGTTGTGGCCATATGTATCAAAATGTACAGCATTATACAAACTATTACATTTTTTTAAAAGTTTATTTTTGATTGCTTTGGGTCTTTGTTGCTGTATGCCAAACTATTACATTTAGAATGGATAAAAAGCAAGGTCTTGCTGTATAGCACAGGGAACTATATCCAATCTCCCAGGATAAACCATAATGAAAAAGAATTCCTATATCTGTATATGCATAACTGAGTCACTCTGCTGTACAACAGAAGTGAATACAACACTGTAAATCAACTACATTTCAATTTTTTAAAAAAGGAAAAGAATACTTTGTCACTATAGAAAATAAAATAAAGCATTATATCCTTTGGTTTAGTGATTCTTCATCCAACATATAAGTCTACACCTGTGAAAAACAATGTTGTATGTTATTCACTGAAAAACTGTTTGCAATAGTAAAAATTTAGAAACAAATGTCTATCACTAGGAGGACGACTTAAATACATAAAAGTATGTCAACAAAAATGAATACTGGGCAATTACAAGAAAAAGAGGAATTGACAAAATTATTTATTTGAAAATAATGTCAAAAATTTAAAAACCAGGGACTTTTCTGGTGGTCCAGTGGTTAAGACGCTGCATTTCCACTATAGAGTGGGAGTTCGATCCCTGATCAGGGAACTAAGTTCTCACATGTTACACAGTGTGGCCAAAAAAGAAAAAAATAAATAAATAAAATGGTGACACGAATATATGTATATCCTTTTTTTCTATTGCTAACATTTTATTCCATTTGTTTGATCATTTGCCTGCACTATGTAACTACATTTTACTTTTTCTCCTGAACCATTTACACTCAGATCATATACATCATGGCCCCTTACCCCTAAACATTTTTCAGAATATACTTTGTGAGAATAGGATATTCTCTCATATAACCACAGTTCTGTTAATAATTTCATAAATTTATCAGTTCAGTTCAGTTGCTCAGTTGTGTCCAACTCTTGACTGCAGCACACCAGGCTTCCCTGTCCAACACCAACTCCCAGAGCTTGCTCAAACTCATGTCCATTGAGTCGGATATGCCATCCAACCATCTCATCCTCTGCCGTCCACTTCTCCTCCTGCCTTCAATCTTTCCCAGCATCAGGGTCTTTTCAAATGAGTCACTTCTTCGCATCAGGTGGCCAAAGTATTGGAGTTTCAGCATCAGTCCTTCCAATGAATATTCAGGACTAATTTCCTTTAGGACTGACTGGTTGGATCTCCTTGCAGTCCAAGGGACTCTCAAGAGTCTTCTCCAACACCACAGTTCAAAAGCATCAATTCTTCAGTGCCCAGCTTTCTTTCCAGTTCAACTCTCACATCCATACATGACTACTGGAAAAACCATAGCTTTGACTAGACGGACCTTTTCGGCAAAGTAACGTCTCTGCTTTTTAATATGCTGTCTAAGTTGGTCATAGCTTTTCTTCCAAGGAGCAAGCATCTTTTAATTTCATGGCTGCAGTCACCATCTGCAATGATTTTGGAGCCCCCAAAAATAAAGTCTGTCACTGTTTCCATCGTTTACCTATCTATTTGGCATGAAGTGATGGGACCGGATGCCATGATCTTGGTTTTCTGAACACAGTGTTTTAAGCCAGCTTTTTCACTCTCCTCTTTCACTTTCATCAAGAGGCTCTTTAGTTCTTCCTCGCTTTCAGCCATGAGGGTGGTGTCATCTGCATATCTGTTATTGAGATTTCTCCCAGCAATCAATTAACTTTTCACTTAACTGAAGACAAAAATTTCCATTATTAACACCCAAAAAAGATGTCCTTTTCATCACAGGGGACTGAAATGCAAAAGTAGGAAGTCAAGAGAAACCTGGAGTAACAGGCAAATTTGGTCATGGAGTACAAAATGAAGCAGGGGAAAGGCTGACAGAGTTTTGCCAAGAGAACACACTGGTCATAGCAAGCACCCTCTTCCAACAACACAACAGAAGATCTACACATGGACATCACCAGATAGTCAACACTGAAATCAGACTGATGATATTCTTTGCAGCCAAAGATGGAAAAGCTTTATACAATCAGCAAAAACAAGACTGGCCGCTGACTGTGGTTCCAATCATGAACTCCTTATTGCCAAATTCGGACTTAAATTGGAGAAAGTAGGGCAAACCACTAGACCATTCAGGTATGACCTAAACCAAATCCCTTACAATTATACAGTGGAAGTGACAAATAGATTCAAGGCATTAGATCTGATAGAGAGCCTGAAGAACTATGGATGGAGGTTCGTGACATTGTACAGGAGGCAGGGATCAAGTCCATCCCCAAGAAAAAGAAATTCAAAAAGGCAAAATGGTTGTCTGAGGAGGCCTTACAAATAGCTGTGAAAAGAAGAGAAGCTAAAGGCAAAGGAGAAAAGGAAAGCTATACCCATTTGAATGTAGAGTTCCAAAGAATAGCCAGGAGAGACAGGAAACCTTCCTCCGTGATCAGTGCAAAGGAATAGAGGAAAACAATAGAATGGGAAAGACTAGAGATCTCCTCAAGAAAATTAGAGGTACCAAGGGAATATTTCATGCAAAGATGGACACAGTAAAGGACAGAAATGGTATGGATCTAACAGAAGCAGAAGATATTAAGAAGATGGAAAGAATACACAAAAGAACTATACAAAAAATATCTTCATGATCCAGATAACCACGATGGTATGATCACTCATCTAGAACCAGACATCCTGGAATGTGAAGTCAAGTGAGCCTTAGGAAGAATCACTACAAACAAAGCTAGTGGAGGTGATGGAATTCCAGCTGAGCTATTTAAAATCCTAAAAGATGAGATGATGCTGTGAAACTGCTGCACTCAATATGCCAGCAAATTTGGAAAACTCAGCAGTGGCCGCGGGACTGGAAAAGGTCAGTTTTCATTCCAGTCCCAAAGAAAGGCAATGCCAAAGAATGTTCAAACTACTGCACAACTGCACTCATCTCACATGTTAGTAAAATAATGTTCAAAATTCTCCAAGCCAGGATTCAACAGTATGTGAACCATGAACTTCCAGATGTTCAAGCTAGATTTAGAAAAGTCAGAGGAACCAGAGATCAAACTGCCAACATCAGTTGGATCCTAGAAAAGGCAAGAGAATACCAGAAAAAAAATCTACTTCTGCTTTATTGATTATGCCAAAGCCTTTGACTGTGTAGATCACAACAAACTGGAAAATTCTTCAAAAGATGGGAATACCAGAGCACTTTACCTGCCTCCTGAGAAATCTGTATGTAGGTCAAGAAGCAAGTTAGAACCAGACATCAAACAACAGACTGGTTACAAATAAGGAAAGGAGTACATCAAGGCTGGATATTGTCACCCTGCTTATTTAACTTCTATGCAGAGTACATCATGAGAGACACTGGGTTGGATGATGCACAAGGTGAAATCAAGATTGCCGGGAGAAATATCAATAACCTCAGATATGCAGATGAAACCACCCTTATGGCAGAAAGCAAAGAACTAAAGAGCTTCTTGATGAAAGTGAAAGAGGAGAGTGAAAAAGTTGGCTTAAAGCTCAACTTTCAGAAAACTAAGATCATGGCATCCAGTCCCATCACTTCATGGCAAATAGATGGAGAAACAGTGGAAACAGTGGCTGACTTTATTTTTGGTGGCTCCAAAATCACTGCAGATGGTGACTGCAGCCATGAAATTAAAAGATGCTTACTCTCTGGAAGAAAAGTTATGACCAAGCTAGGCAGCATATTAAAAAGCAGAGACATTATTTTGTCAGCAAAGGTCCGTCTGGTCAAGGCTATGGTTCTTCCAGTAGTCATGTATGGATGTGAGAGTTGGACTATAAAGAAAGCTGAGTGCCGAAGAAGTGGTGCTTTTGAACTGTGGTGTTGGAAAAGACTCTTGAGAGTCCCTTGGACTGCAAGGAGATCCAACCAGTCAATCCTAAAGGAAATCAGTTCTGAATATTCATTGGAAGGACTGATGCTGAAGCTGAAACTCCAATACTTTGGCCACATGATGCAAAGAAGTGACTCATTTGAAAAGACCCTGATGCTGGGAAAGATTGAAGGGACAAGTCGATGACAGAGGATGAGACGATTGGATGGGGTCACCAACTCAATGGACGTGAGTGTGAGTAAACTCCGGGAGTTGGTGATAGACAGGGAGCCCTGGTGTGCTGCTGTCCATGAGGTCACAAAGAATTGGACACAACTAAGCGACTGAACTGCAGTGAAAAAAGCAAGTGGAAATGTGTCAAGTACACCACCGCTTATATATAACAAGAGAAAAACAGAATTATACCATATTTTTATTCATCTATACATACACTATCTCTCTTGGAAGATACACACAAAAACCAGTTAATGCTAGCTACATCTGAAGAGAGAACCCTGAATGGCTGGGTGGGAAGAAGTTTTAGTGTAACATCCTTTGAACCTTTTGAATTTTGAACAACTACATGAATGTATAATCTAGTTTTTAAAATAAATAAAATAAAAGGTACTGCTGCTATGGGCCATTTTTAAGTACACTCTATCCATAGTCCTCACTAAAACAGTTTTTATTAGCTGGGTGAACTGCAGTGGTTTAAAACACTATGCTGGCGTCCTACTTTATTCTGTTTCAACCTCTAAGTCTTCCCAGAAACAAAAGCATGAGACTCAAGACCACAGAGACATGTATCTTAAAGACAATGCATGGTGTCATTTACCTTCATAAGCATTTGCTCAAAAGTATTCCAACATTCAGAAAAGAGTTTCAAGCTCTGTCTAGTACATGATAGTCTCCAACATCTTATTAAAATAGTATCAAACCTGTCTCCCTCAGAGCAACCACTAGGAATAACACAGGAGCTTTAGTGATTTAAAAGATTTATCCCAACAAAACCCTGTTCATTTCATATAAAATAAGACACACAAAACACTCCTCTTTGAAGCACACCTGATAGAGGTATCCTCTGAGACTCATTTTTCACCTGACCTCAAAACCATCAGTAACAGTAGAAAGTCTGGGCTTCAAGACAAGAAATCTGAGTCATGAAAATGTGAACTTGGTAACTACCACTTAAAACTGTTACCAACCATTATCAAGTGTGAAACAGATCGCCAGCCCAGGTTGGATGCATGAGACAAGTGCTCGGGGCTGGTGCACTGGGATGACCCAGAGGGATGGGATGGGGAGGGAGGTGGGAGGGGGGTTCAGGACGGGGAACACATGTAAATCCATGGCTGATTCATGTCAATGCATAGCAAAAAACCACTACAATATTGTAAAGTAATTAGCCTCCAACTAATAAAAATAATTGGGGAAAAAAAAAAGTTACCAACCAGTACCATAGTCCTGAGATAAGAGACAAATCAAAATATTCTATATTGGCTTTAAATACTTAAAAAGAAAAATAACAAAACAAACAAAAAAGCAAAAATAACACATTAATTTGCTACTAAAGATATTTATAATTTTTGTCCTAATTAGAGAAAGACATGCCAAAATATAGTACAGAGCTAATCATTGTTCTAGTATTCTAATTCAAGTCCATTTTAAGAGACAAAGTATACACTAAGCATGAAGAAAAGTTATTTTTTGTTTAATTTAACCACCACAGAGTTGGTAGAAAGGTTAAGTTCTAAACAGAAAACAGATGGCTAAGAGTCCCCAATTATGGTTCGAAGACAGCAGAGGGGGAATAGCTCATGTTAACACCTAAAATTTTACTGAAGTGTGGCTGATTTACAATGTTGTGTTTAATGTCTACTGTACAGCAAAGTGACTCAGTTATACATATGTATTTATTCTTTCATATTCCTTTCCATTATGGTTTATCAAAGGATATTGAATGCACTTCCCTGTGTGATAATATACAGTAGAACCCTGCTGTTTAGAATATACTCTTAAGTCTTTTAAATCTGGAAAAATTAAAAAACACAAAAAGAATTTATAAAGTATTGAGATAAAAAAATGTTTAACACCATGTGGTCTGTTCCTACTGAAAAAGTTACCACTCACCTCTCCATATTAATGGGTGGAGCATGCACTTTGGTTGCTTCAGAGGTACGCTTGCCCATATTGGAGGATATGATATTTTCACCTTCAGATTTCAATTTGTCAACGAAGTTATCTACTTCCTTTCCTTTGGCTCCCAGTTTCAGAGCCTTGCTAGGGCCTGAAGGTCTAAGTGGAAGAATGTAAAAATAAGAAAAAATACACATATGATTTAAAAAGTTAAAAACTAATAATTCCCTATCACTAAAGCTTTCCCTAAAGCTGTTCTTTAAGAGAAATGTGAATACCTCAGGGGAAAAACTAAAGTTTCCTAGTGTTTAGTGGACCACTGAACTATTTCTTGTTCGAACTGGCAGATGGATTACTATTAACATGTAAGTTTCAGAGATTCTCTGGTGGTCCAGTGGTTAGGATTCTGTGCTTCCAGTGCAAGGCACAGGTTCACTCCCTAATTGGGGAACTAAGATCTTGCATGCTATAGGAGCATGACCAAAAAACAAACAAACAAAAGAACCACATAAGCTTCAAGTAACCAAAGACCAAAGGTATACTTTGATAAGCATGTGTGACCTGAGGAAAACTTTGTACCTTCTATCCAGATAAATATGTACAAACAAACTTTTTCATATAATTTTTTTTTCTTTTTCATATAATTTTAGGTAGTTTAGATTCTCCCTGAAATCCATTTATGAACACTAGATTAAAAGTATATGTCCCTTAAACAGTTAAATAACTTCTCTCCCAATATAAGGCAACTCTCATAGGAAACTGAGCTTCATGGTAAAATCTGTAAAAGAACTCTCTTTTACACAAAAGGAAAAACACCACAATCAGATTTCTCCCTTATCCCCATATTATCAATATGCAGCCAAATTTAATATTACACTTACTTTATCAAGGCACTCATTATTTATAGTTTGCCTAGAAATCAGATTGCTCTGAGATACACACATATAGCCTTCATCTGCCATTCTAGAACTGTATTCTAGGTGATTACACTAGATTATACCTGGCTGGTGCAGGTGCCACTTTTGGTTTATCAGTTTCAATGATGGTCTCTGTGATCATAGAAGTCGTGCTGCCTCCAGACACTGTAGAGCTTCCAAAGCCCCCAAATCCTGGTGCTTTTTTGCCCTGTCTCTCTGCATCTCTTCGGGCCTGCTGTAATTCTTTTGCTTTACGCCGCATCTCAGCCTTGGCTTCACGCTCTTGAGTCTACAAAAAGAGACATACTTGGATGCAGCTTTGAGTTCAGACCAGACTAGCAAATAAAAAAAGGAAAGTCAAACAGAGAAGCCTAAAAGAAAGACACAAACCAGCAGTCTCAAAGAAGACCCTGTTTACCTCTCTGACTGCTCTGAACACCTTCTCCTCATGGGAATCCATTTCTGTGAAGGTTCTGATCTGTGCCAGGTTGACATTCTCCCGGTATCCCAAGGCAACAATTTCATCAAATGCAAAAATCAAATCAAAACAGTGCTCAGATATTTCATTCTCTTCTAAGGCTCGGCAATATTCAGGAATCTAATCATGGGAACAATGGAAAAGAAATATTTAGAATGTGTCAGCAGTTATGCTTTCCAATTGTTATCCTGTAAAATACATAAATTTCAGTATGCCTGAATTGCTTTACTAGCTCCTTTCACTACTGTTTAAGCAAGTCTTTGGCATAAGCCTTTGTATGTTTGTGGCTATATCAACAAATCTCATCAGAAGATTATTATCTAAAAATATGGCCAAACAAGTGTCAGAACCACAAGGACAGGTTATAGTTACTACTAGAGAACTGGGAAACAAAAGAGCAATTTTCATACTCTCCTTTGTAGTATTTACAGTCTTAGGAATCCAGTAAAAGGAGATGTGACAGAAGATGCTGGGACAGGGACTAGGTGCATAGAACACACAAAATAATAAGCATCAGATGCTTTGGGGGAAAATAGTTTCACACAAAAAACTTAAAATCTAAAAACCTTAACCCAGTATTACAGGACTCTTACCACTCTTGAGAAGAGCCTTAGGGTCTCCAGATCTTCTAAGATGTTGCTGTTTTTGGTAGTGATCAGTACCATGTACAATTTCTCCATAGGCTGGTAAACATATCTGACACTCTCTGTTTCCACAAATGTATGCTGTTTTCCAGTGTTCATGAGCTTTGGAAAAGCTGCTAACAAGCCCTCAATCCGAGTTCGAGTCATCTCTACAAACTGTCGAGAAACAATAGCTTTTCCTGCTTTTGTACAGACCGCTGCTGCCAACAGCACCTGCAAGGAATATGTAAGTAAGTACTAATCATTTTTTTACATGTGTTTTCTCAACATCCTCAGATCCGTAGGATGCCACTCTCAGTTATTTAGTGATATAACTACTACTAGAATGCTGACTTTCAGACTCTACTTCATTGCTCTTTTAATTATACTATGTCATTCATAAGATAAAGGTGAAGTATAGGAAAATGAAGCTATTACTCCTATTTTTCAATAACACACCTAGAGAAAAACTTGGTAAAGAAATAAATTTTTCTAAGTCTACACACATTATTAATGGGTCCTCTGTGAAATGGCAACCCACTCCAGTATTCTTGACTGGAAAATTCCACGGACAGAGGAGCCTGGTAGGCAACAGTCCATGGGGTCGCAAAGAGTTGGACACGACTGAGCAACTTCACTCACTTGTGACTCAAAACTGGGTTGCTCTCTGCTTTGGCAGACCCATAAATAGCTTAAACTTTTTCAAGGAAAAACAGAAATTTCTACAGAGGTCTGATCAGGCAGGCTGAATAGTTATACAAGGCCCCAAGACTTTCCTTTCATTTTTACCTAAAATACGGAACCAATCTAGTGAGTCTAAATTTATGTTCTGCTCTTTGATTAACCCACACTAACTTACCTACAGACACACAATCTGTAAAATGAAAAACTAAGTGGCTCAATGTTTCACACAGGTTTTGACAATGGGCAATGATCAAGACCAACAGCCTTTTTTTCAGAGTCTGGCATTTCGTTAAACAAAACAAAGCACCAAATAAGATACAACCAAATGTCATTAGCAGAGTATGAAGAAAATTAAGTGCAGTGTTAATAGTCTCTTCATTGTAGGAACCCAGAAGTTTATAAGGACAAGTAACAGAAAGACTATTTACACATATTGGAAGCCTCCAAAGTAGGATACAACTTCTGAAATACCAACATTCTATTGGTCAGGCTCCTCAGTTTTACAGAAATCTTTCCTCTACAGGTGAGCAGCTTGAAAAATCACAAGTTAGTCAATTTGAGTAGATATTCTTTTAGTTTCAAAACATGAATATGTTTTACAGTCATTACAGGAGAACATAATGTCCTTTTCATCAAGAATAGGTCATCAGGGTATTTGGGAGATAATTACCATCACACTTAATGTCCAAGCAGTTAGGTAAAAACAATTTATAGTGAAAACTGTTTGACCTATATCTTGCACAAATAACTTTCCTCTACCAAACAGATCTTTATTTTTACTGATTGATTTACTTCCCATGAACACTGTGCAAATTTTCTCACATGAAATCTCAAGAATAAATCCTATCAACTGCTCTATTTCCCAAATAACAACTGCAAGTTTAGAAAGAGACACATTTAAGAGAGTAATACAATTTTATGCTACTGAATCTATCAATTCTATGTTGAAACTTACCTTAATTATGCTGGCATAAAGTTATGTAGTATAGAATTCAAAAGTTTTTTTTTTTTTTTTAAGTAGTTCTACCTCATAAATAAATACTTTCAGGAAGAATCTTGCTTTGTAAACTATATCCTTTTAAAAATATGTGTGCTTAGTCACTCAGCCATGCCTGACTCTTTGCGACCCCAGGAACTGCAGTCCGCCAGGCTCCTCTGTCCATGGGAATTCTCTAGTCTCTAGTCTCTAGTGTCTCCCACACTGCAGGCGGATTCTTTACTGTCTGAGCCACCAGGGAAGCCCAAGAAACTGGAGTGCATAGCCTGTCCCTTCCCCATTGGATCTGCCCCACCCAGGAATCAAACTAGGGTTTTCTGCATCATAGGTGGATTCTTTACCAGCTGAGATACCAGGGAAGCCCCTAAAATAGACCCTGATTGTCTAAAATATATTTTTATATCTGTAAAATATAAAAATATATTTTATATCTTATATTTAAAAATATAAGATGATATTTTAGACATATGGAAAAGTAGAGTATAAAAATTACAGTTGATTACTTCAAAAGTGGTAAGTAAGCTAGCTTAAAAGTCCCAGAACAGTCATCTTTCCCCAAAATACTTATAATCTTTTAAAATAAATAAATAGTTTTGTACTTAAGAAATGTATCATTCACCATCACAACTACTTGGGAGGTTGCTGTTACCACCCAGGCAAGAGGCAAGAAGATATACTGAGGGGAGTAAAAGATCCCCCCAAAAGAATAAAAATGCAACAAGGTTATGACCCATTCTTTTCAAAGAAATCTTGCACTCCATGTCTTTATTATTTTGTTGCTGTTGTTGCTACAGAATTTTTTTTAAAATTCAGCTTTATTGAGGTAGAATTCACATATAAAGTTACAAGGTATTTTAAGTGTATATGGTGATTTCATGCCTTTAATTTTACTTTTTTCTTCCAGTTTAACTGAAATATAATTGACATACAGCATTGAAAGTTTAAGGTGTACAGCATAATGATTTGACTTATACACATCATAAGTTTGGTGAACATCCATCATCTCATACAGGTACAACATTTAAAAAATATAAAAAAGGGAATTCCCTCATGGTCCAGTGGTTAGAACTCTGCATTTTCACTGTGAAGGACCCAAACTGATCCCTACTCAGGGAACTAAGATCCTGTAAGCTGCCTGGCATGGCCAAAAATAAATAGAAAAAAAAACTTTTTTCCCTTGTGATATTATTCTTTTAACAACTTTCATATATATAAGATACAGCACTGTTAGTTATATTGATCATATTGTACACTGCATGTCCAGTACTTACTTAGCTTATAACTGGAAGTTTGCACTTTTTTTGACTACCTTCATCCAATCTCCCTCCCCACCCCCCGCCGCTAACCAGTCCCTGCCACTGGTGACCACAAATCTGATCTTTTCTATGAGTTTGTTTTTTTAACAATAAGATTAAATTTATTTATTTTTAATTGGAGGATAATTGCTTTACAATATTGTATTGGCTATTTTTAAAGTATAACTGACCTACAACACTATGTTGATTTCTCGTAAACAACATAGTTCTTCCATATTCCTATACATTTTAAAGTGTTCACCATGATAACCTAGTCACCATCTGTTACCATACAAAACTGTTACATAATTATAGACTATATTCCCCACACTGTCCCCATCCATGTCTTTAATAGTGTGAAATAAAGAAAGATTTCTTCAAAAAAGGGCAGGGACTCCTATAATTCTTGGTACACACGTGTGCTTAGTCGTTCAGTCATGTCCGACTCCTTATAACCCCACGGACTATAGCCCACCGGGCTCCTCTGTCTACAGGGATTCTCCAGGCAAGAATACTGGAGTGGGTTGCCATGTCCTCCTCAGGGGATCTTCCTGATCCAGGGAGAGAACCCAGTTCTCCTGCGTTGCAGGCAGAGTCTTTACCATCTGAGCCCCCAGGGAAGCCTAAGAATACTGAAGTGGATAGCCTTCTCTACGGGATCCTCCTGACCCAGGAATTGAACTGGGGTCTCCTGCATTGCAGGCGGATTCTTTACCAGCTGAGCTACCAGGTATACACATACCTGGTATACACATAGTAATACCTTAATCTTGAAGGAGAAGAAACTGACCTAAAATTATCACCAGGCAAGAGACTTAGACTTGTTTAGAAGAATAAAACCAAATATACTCAAAAACTTGCTTTCACATTAAGTTTTTATCATATGAGGTTCATGTTTCAACCATCTGCATATTTCTGGCAGAAAAAGAAAAAAGAAAAGGTAGTTGCTGCTTTAGTTTATGAGTGATAAGCAGGTATGTCTTTGTATGTGTCACATGTGATTTATATGACACATATATCCAAATAAAGTAAGATTTCTGTCCCAATATGAGCCCTCATAAAAGAGCTATGTCACATAAAAATTTGCACACATGTTCATAGCAGCATTATTCAAAATACCTAACACATAATAAAAAGTGAAAACCAGGAATTCCCCAGCAGTCCAGTGGTTAGGATTTGGCACTTTCACTGCCATGACCCATGTTCCATCCCTGGTCAGGGAACAAAGATCCTGGAAGTCACAAGGCAGAGCCAAAAAAACTAAAAATCTGTGTATTTAAATAAGTAAATAAAGTGAAAACCCAAATATCCACCAACCTATGAATGGATAAACAGGTTGTGATACATCTAAACAATGGACTATTATTCAGCTATAAAAAGGAATGAAGAATATGCTATAGTATGGATGAACTTTGAAAATATTACACTAAATGAAAGAAACCAGATACAAAAGGCAACTCTCACATGATTCCATTTACATGAACCAGTCAGAATAAACAAATTCAGAGAGAGAAAGTAGATGAATGGTTACCAGGGGCTGGGAAAGGGGAAATGGAAAGTGACTGATAATTAGTATGGGATTTTTGGGGGGGATTATGAAAATATTCTAACCTTACGGATGATGGCTGCAAAACCTATGTGAGTATACTAAAAATCAATTAATTATACACTTAAAAAGGCTGAATTTTATGGTATGTGAATTATATCTCAATAAAAAAAGGAATGGAGGGCAAACCCATAGATTAAAAGAGACTTAAGAGACATGTTAACCAATCACAATGTATAATCTTCTTTGAATCCTGATTCAAACAACTGTTTAAAAAAATTATAAGACAAATGGGAAAATATGAACAGTTAATGACATTAAGAAACTGTTGATAAATTTAAGGTATGACCTATCCATTAAAAGTATTTTTTAAACAAGGAATATTTATTGTAAAAAAAAAAAAGAGCTGTATAGATTCAAATTCTTCTGCAGTCTTTCATATTAAAAATTTTCTCTCAATTAGTTTACATTGAACATCTAAATGAATTGTGCAGGGTAGATTTTATCCTCTGTCTCAAACTCTGCTAGTTTTACATGTACTAATAAAAGGTCATCTGATTTATAAATTATCCTGAGGATCAGAACTCACAATTTCATGTGCTGGATGTCAGTAATGATTTTTTTTTCTTTTTCTGTATTATGTGGTTTGCGGGATTTTAAAATAGTTCACCAACCAGGGACTGAACCTGGGCTCTTGGCAGTGAAAGCTCAGAGTCCCAGCCACTGGACTGCTAGGGAATTCCTAATAAATATTTCTTTTAAAATCAACTGCTCTACTGTAATACAAATGGGTTTTTATGACTCATAATAAAAGTTTCCAAAAGTATCAATATGATATATGGATTCAAAAAGTGCTAATATTAAAAATTGTATGTATAAAAGTTATAGAAAACTGTAATTCAAAAAGCACACCTAGTGACAATGATGCCTGTGAAGAATTTGGATAAACAGTTTCATGAACATAAGAACAGAAAAAAATGAATTATTTTTCAATTTAAAAATCAACAGTTGTAAAAAAAAAAAAAAAAAATCAACAGTTGTGAAACAGATCGCCGTCCAGGTTGGATGCATGAGACAAGTGCTCGGGGCTGGTGCACTGGGATGACCCAGAGGGATGGGATGGGGAGGGAGGTGGGAGGGGGGTTCAGGACGGGGAACACATGTAAATCCATGGCTGATTCATGTCAATGTATGGCAAAAACCACTACAATATTGTAAAATAATGAGCCTCCAACTAATAAAAATAAATGGAAAAAAAAAAACCACAAAAACAAACGAAAGACCAAAAAATAATTAAAAAATCAACAGTATATTTAAGTAAATTATTAAATACTTTAAGAACATCAGTAAATTTTTAAATACTTTAAATATTTGTGCTACAGTCCTAAAAGTTTATATACTCCAAAAAGGTTTCCTTAATATTCTCATCAGAAAAATGAAGAATTTCCTTATATTTGAGATGATCTCACATTGGTTTCTTCTTTTCCCAAAGACTATGTGAATTAGAAATAGAGTTCTAAATTTGCAAAGAATCAAGTTAACATACCAGGAAAGTTAAAAGATTAGAACTGAGACGATCTGGATCCTAGTTTACTATCTGTCTGATTTAAGTTATGTTTCAACCTCTCAGCCTCAGTTTCCTCCCTTAGAAAATGGAGCATCATCTGACAATCTCACAAGTTATTATGAGGACCAAATGAGTAAAAATAAAACTGTAAGCCAAAGCACTATACAACTTATATCACATATACTCAAAAGGTAAAGCAGCATCATTATTAATAAAAAACTTGCCAAGAAATGCATCTTATTAAAAACTTTGTCATTTCAAAGCAATGGATTTTTACCTTTATGGATTTGGCAATATTTTAACAGATTAAAAATGGACACACATTCCCTAAAAAATTTTACCTTTAATGTCAGAAAATTCATAGAACCTCTAGAGTAGTAATTCTCAGATGATCCATAGAGAAATCACTTTATGTAGTGAGAAATACTACTAATAAATGGGAGCACATTATAAATTTAATACTTACAAAGGCCTTCCTCACCAAAAAAAAGGCTGAGAATCACAGTCCTAGAAAGTATGATTCCCCCACCCGAGAATTTTACAATGTTTTCAAGAATAAAATAAGCCACAGTAGAAATACTAAGCACAGCACAATTTAAACACTTGAAGTAAAAAATCTACCCAGGGAAAGGATTGCTCAGACCAAACCTTCAGACCTATATAAAAATGCTGCTTAACTGCAAAGCCCATATCTAATATATCTAATAACAGTAACTCTATTAGAAACAACGTTTATAGGCTTCAGGGTAGTTCTCAGGCAGCTAGAAACAAAACACCTCCATACCATACAGATAGGAGTTTAGGTAAAAATTAACATCAAGGCAACATTAAAGGGAAAAAGAAATTAAAGACAACCTATGACCAGAAAAATCTATGCTATGGAGAGGGGCAATCCATTCACTTTGCTTTATCAACTGGGCATGGTCAAAGGCTAATTACAGGTACTGGCAATCTCCATTTTGGCTATATTACTATAAGAATTAACTAAAAAACTATTTATTGGATACCTACTATGCATACTAGATGCTCTCTGGGAATACAATGAGGAAATTAGTAGGACTAGCATTCTTAAGAAATCTAGTAAGATCTCAAAAGTTCTTATCTCAAGAAAAATAAATTATTTTCTAACTATGTATGGTGGTATTAACTAGACTTATTTTGATGATCATTTCACAATACATACAAATATCAAATTATTATGCTGTAAACATGAAAATATGCTCTATGTCAATTACACCTCGGAAAAAAAGGCAGCAGCAGCCTAGCAGGGATAAGACACAAACTAGGCAGAATGTGTAAAATAATGCACTATGGGAATTCAGAGGAAGAAGAGATTACTTCTAGCTCACAAGATCATGAAGATTTGATGGAAGAAACACTACTTAAATTATACTTTGATCAATCAGGAAACTTGAGTATGTAAAGATGAAGGAACAGTAGGGTAAAATAGTAGGTCCTCTCTGAGTCATTCCATTGTTCAGACACAAGCAAATAAGGCTCCCAACGCAGGACCCAAGTGCCCAAGACTGAGTATGACTCTCAACTTCAAAACACCCATGACATCACAATCACAGTTTCCACAAAGTTGACATAGGTTTCTATTCACTATTATTCATGTTAACACAGCAGTTAATAACTTGGTTGAAAGGTATGGTCAACAAGATAAATTTAACCTATTCTAAATCAACATTCAGCTGCCCCCACGCCTGGCATATTGTTGGCCAGAAAGAGGTGCTAGGAAAGGTCGCTAAAGAAGGGGGAGGGTGCTTCCTCGCGGGGGTGGGGAGTGAGTGGAGCTGCCGGCCTCTCCAGCGCCTCTGCCATCCTCAGAATAAATAAATAAATAAATCAACATTCATCTTCTTAAATGCCTTGAAATAATTTTCTCTTCACATCAGTGTTTACCAATTTATTAAAACAGTATATACTAAAAGGTAGGTTAATTTTTCCTACTGTAATTTGACCTGATTTTCTTTGGGAAACAGTGAATAGTATGATTCTCTATACAGTTATTTTACTTGTTTTTTACATTTTTGGAAAAGAGCATCTAGACCTAAAACAAACTTTCAAGAGTTCTTGCTTTTTTTTTTTTTTTTTTTTAGTATTTATTTATTTGCTTGTGCCAAGTCTTAGCTGACAAGGGACTTTTTTTTTAAATTTTCCTTGCAACATGCGAGATGTTAGTTGCAACATGTGGAATCTAGTTCCCTGACTAGGGATCAAACCCAGGCCCCCTGCATCCAGAGCACATAGTTTTAGCCACTGGATCACCAAGGGAGTCCCTCTGGGCCCAGAGTTATGGAGATGATCTCCTCAGGATTGTTTTAAAAAATAGAATTCCCCAATAGGTTAAACTTTGTTAGACAACTTTTCTCTTAAGATACTTAAAATACTTTGAATATATCATCATTTGTTTTTGGATTAAATAACAACACTCTCCTATCCAGGTTAATTTGAGTAAAGGAAGCTGGATAATTAGATTTCTGTTCTGTCTCTACCACTAATTATATTACGTTGGATGTCACTTAATTGCTTCTTGAAATACACCTAAAATAGAGGTTGAAGTGAAGTGAAGTGAAAGTCACTCAGTCGTGTCCAACTTTTTGCGACCCCATGGACTGTAGCCTGCCAGGCTTCTCTGTCCATGGAATTCTCCAGGCCAGAATACTGGAGTGGGTAGCCATTCCCTTCTCCAGGGTATCTTCCCAAACCTGGGGATCGAATCCAGGTCTCCCGCATTGCAGGTGGATTATCAGCCTTCTGAACCACCAGGGAAGCCCAAAATAGAAGTTAGTTTATGTGAAAGTGCCTTTGCATCTTTATGATACTGTAACTCTAAGCATTTGAAAATTATAGCAACAGAAAATTTGCAATGCCTCCATTTCACACCCACCACTCCAGTGATAACTACTTTGGAACCATGTTTTGCATTAATATTAAGCTGCCAAAAGGCAAACTGCCTAACCAAAACAAATCATATGTATGTTTATAGAATATGTGTGTCAGATAGCTGCCATATCATCCCTTCATTTCCACTAGCAATAGAGGTCCAAAAATAACAGGAAAAATATGAACAATTCCCTAAAGAAAAAAGTCAAAGACTTCCTTGAACGCTTAAATGCTTCAGTATTCCTCACTTTCACAATTAGCCGGTAACTCTGTTCTTTGTAATTCACTGTAATGATGATCTCTATATAATTTATGATCATATTATGGCTAGTTTCTACAACTGTCATACAGGATCATTTTGTCTTTCTTGCTTGCATGAAGTGATTACAGATAATATCAAATTGGGGGAGAACACAATAAAACATAGAGCACAAAACAAAACCAAAACTTGAAGTTACTCAGTGAGAGTTTTAAGCTCATCACCAAGTTCCTGTTCTAAAACAAAAAACTTGTAGTAGAGTATAAAAATAAAAGGACATTGTTCTCAGTTTCTGCAGTGTACTTCCTATTTGGACAATAAACAAGATGGCAAATCAACAGAAACTCAAGACATTATTTTCATTCTTTGTTCTCCTCTGAAACAACAATCAAAAAGATACATAAAGAATACAACAGGTGTGCAGCTGCTGTATTGCATATGAAAAAGAAAAAAATAACCCCCTAATTGGGAACTGTTATTACTATGTAGGATTTCAGTGCCCGCTGTCCCAGGCCCCAATCTCAGACATAGAAACCCAAAACTAGCTTTCTAATAACTAATGATTCTTGGGAACTGAATATACTGTGATCACTGATATTTATGAGATCACTACAATAAATTTACTCACTCCCCATATTTAGTAAATAAGAAAAGAATAGCACTCTGTAGATAAGTAAAGTCTTCACAGATTAGGGCTACAATGAGACTTAATATCAAGTTCATTCAAATATAAGTTTATTAAGGAAAAAAACTGACGATACCTGACAAATGTTAAGAAAATAAGAACACGTTCTCATTAACTTGATGAAAACTAGAAAAAAGATTTTTAAAAAAGATCTTTTTTTGTACTTGACTTTATAACAAAGGCATCATAAATCATTTGTTTTTCCATTTGTTCATTTTATTTCTCTACTAGGACTTTGAAGTGTAGGACATTTTGCACCAAGTTCAGTCACTAAAGCTAAAGGAAATTTACTATTCAAAAACCAACATTTACATACTGATACCTACAATTTATTTTAAAGTGCATTTAAAATATATGTATTTATTTATTTGGCTGTATGAGCTCTTAATTGCAGCATGTGGGATCTAGTTCCTTGACCAGGGATCAAACCCAGGCCCCCTGCAGTGGGTGCGTGGAGTCTTAGCCACTGGACCACCAGAGAAGCCCCTAAAATGCATTAAAAAAAAAAAAAATGATGACCACAGGATGGATGAATAATTAGATGTGTGATAAAGCAAAAATAGTGAAATGCTAATTACAGATTAGCTGGTGGTTACATGGGGGTTCACTGTAAAGCTCTCAACTTTCCTACATGTTTGAAAATTTTATTATAGATCAACTTTTAGAACTTTGGATACAGCTTTTAGATTCAAGAAATCTTTGCAAAATGTTACCCTATTTGGACATTTCTTTGTCCAGGGATCTCTTTGTAAAGGACGGAACCCATAAATATCACACAGAAAAATACTTAATAATGCCTTAAGACTCAACAGTGCAGAATGTACTGAGTGAGATAAGCTGTTCTCCAGAGTACACAAATCTGTAGGTATCTGGATCCTGCCAAGTTCCAAATAATTCAGAACTATAGGCATATTTATATGCGACACAACTGTATGCACATGCAGTGTCCAAATAATATGCAAAATTTATGTTTTTATGTTTACCACTCAACACCTAGGGCCCTATGGGCTCTCTGCTTATTGATGAATTAAAAATATTACTAGGGAAAAAAACCAGCATGACGTTCCCAAGAACTTTTCAACAAACTAGGTTTTTGTTAAGATTATCTACATTTGGTTTATATAATAAAGCCTTTAATTTTGCTTTTAACGTTATAATATACTCTGAAATCCATTACATGTACATCCAAGATGTAAAAAGAAAGTAGTTTTAAAATCACTACCCGAATACTAAGCCTCCTAGTGGAAATAAAGAAAGGAGTTTTTGGAAATTTTATGTCCAACATAAAAGTTTTATGAGACAAACCTGCTTGATGCACTTTATATGCCTGAAGCTGAAGAAAACTGTTCAGCGATTTAAAGCCCAAGCCTGAATCTCATCACCAACCAAGTTTTCATCTAAAAAGGCTGTGAACAGAACTTAGTATAACTGGCACCAAATTATATTGTCATCTCTGAAGTGTGTAGGAAGATGCTTTCATAAATATTCACAAATCATAGCGATGAAGCCAAATGCAGTGGAGTAAGCACTATGTTTTGTTTCATCTCTCACAAACATTAATTTTAACCTTCTCTACAACAGATGGGATGGGAGAAGAAAATGGCAACCCATTCCAGTATTCTTGCCTGGATAGAGGAACCCGGTAGTCCATGTGATCACAAAAGAGTCAACTCAGCCACTAAACCACCACCACCACAGACGAGAACACGGAGATAATTCAAGTGAAGGCAAGTAACAGGTCCCAAAGAATAACCCCCTTCTCACTCCTCTGAGACGTCTGATTCCGATATGCCACATCCGCACTTCACCTGAGCTATAAGCTCCTAGAAGACAGAAAACCTGTGTGCGTAACTGGCTCGCATCTTCCCAGTGCTCTATACACAGAGTATACCCAATCACACCGACAAATGGACACACCTAAGATCTACAGATGCGGGTAGCAGGGTCCCACAATTAGTGCCAGATCACTGTCAGAAGTTACTCCTTCCTGTTCTGTGCCTCCCTATGCCCTTTCCTCTATTTCTCCTTTTCGAACAAACTAAAGGAAAAGTCCTCAACACTAATAATTTAGATTTCAAACATCCACGGCCTACGGAACACCGGGGATGAGAGATGAGTTGATTACAGAACGAAGCGAACCCCTGACAGAAGCCCAGCTTGGGGCGTCGAGGCACCCACGGAACCTGCTGGACACCAGAGGCCAGGTCCGCAGCGTGGGGTCCAAGACACATCACTAAAACGTAGGTTCTTGCAGAGCAAAAACCCCGGGCCCACTTTGGGGCCCGGATCCCGGCAGTGGAGGGTGCCTAGCTGATGGCGGGGGAGGGGTGTGGGCGCGACGATAGAGGGACTGCAGTCAGGTCCCTCGGATCTCCTGGGGAGTCGAGCACAGGGTAGAGAAGCCCCCCGAGCCCCGAGGAAGTATCCGGCTCCCGGCCCTTGGGGCGGGGCTCCTCTAGCCCCAGCACAGGCCGGCGGCAGGGAGAACGGTCGAGCAAGGCCGGACGCGGGAGTTAAGTCCGGCTCGGGTCTTACCATGGTGACGGCGGTGGTGGGGCGCACCCGCGCGCTCCGGTTCCACTGCGGCTAGGGTTGGGGTCGGGGGAAGGGGAGGACCGGCCGCTCCGGACCTGCTGCCCCGTGACAGGAGCGCCGCCGACTCGCCTCTTACCAAGATGGCGGCCTCGAGCCACGTCTCCAACCGGAAACGGCGCGGGTCAAAGGGCGGGGGGCGGGGCGCCGTGGGGTGGAGAGACTGTGGGCGCCGGGTTGCAACGCTGGTTGTGCCAAGGGCGGCCTGGGGGCTCGACCTCCAACGTGGAGCCGTTGGCTTCTCTCCCTTCCGTGTTCGTGAGCGCTTTTGGTTAATTTGCGACATCTCTTGCAGTTTATAAACCTCTCAAAGAGACCGTATCATTTGATATACACGGTAACTGGTGTTCATAAGGGACTAGTAGCCAGAATATACAAAGAACTCTTAAAATTCAACAATGGAAAGACAACTAATCCGATTTTTAAATGGCTAAAATAACCATTTCTCTAAAAAAGGTATATAAATGACCAGTAGGCACGTAAAAAGATGCTCAACATTTTTAATCTTTAGAGAACCCCACTTCACATCCATTAGGATGGTTGCAATAATAAGTGTTGATGAGAATGTGGGAAAATTAAACCCTTATACACTGCTGGTGGAAGCATGAACTAGTGCTGCTGCTTTGAGAAACAGTTTGGCAGTTCCTCAAAAAATTAAACAGTGTTACTGTGGGATCCAGCAATACCACTCCTAGGTATATATCCAAGAAAATTAAAAGCACATATCCAAAGAATTCACCTGTCAATGCAGGGGACATGGGTTTGATACCTGGTCCAGAAAGATACCACAAGCTGCAGAGCAACTAAGCCCATGCACTGCAACTCCTGAGCCTTCTCTAGAGCCCCCATAGGGCGACTACAGCCTGTGCTCCAGAATAAGAGAAGCGCTGCAATGAGAAGCCTGGGCACCCCAACAAAGAGTAGCCCCTGCTTTCCACAACTAGAGAAAGCCCACTCACAGCAGCAATGAACAGCCAACCAAAAAAAAAACCAGCACAACCAAAAAAAAAAAAAAAAACAAAACGTATATGTCCACACACAAATTTGTACTCTAATGTTCATACAAGCATTATTCATAGTAGTAAAAAAATGGAGACAGTCCCATCAATTGATGAGTGAATAACAAAATGTAGTATATCTACACAATGGAATGTTAGTCAAAAAAAGGAATGAAGTATTGATATATGGCACAACATGGATGAACCTAGAAAATATTATGTTAAGTGAAAAATGTCAGTTACAAAAAACCACATCTTACATGACTCAGTTCATATGAATTCTTCAGAACATACAAATACATAGAGACAGAAAGTAGGGCTGCAAGGTACTGGAGAAGGAGACAAACAGAGAATGAGATTTGGTTTTTGCTCCTTTGTTTTTTTTTTTTGGACTGTGCCTAGAGGCATGGGAGAACGCATGCACTGGTCATAGCAAATACCCTCTTCCAACAACACAAGAGAAGACTACACATGGACATCACCAGATGGTCAACACCGAAATCAGACTGATTATATTCTTTGCAGCCAAAGATGGAGAAGCTCTATACAGTCAGCAAAAACAAGACCAGGAGCTGACTGTGGCTCAGATCATGAACTCTTTATTGCCAAATTCAGACTTAAATTGAAGAAAGTAGGGAAAACCACTAGACCATTCAGGTATGACCTAAATAAAATCCCTTATGATTACACAGTGAAAGTGAGAAATAGATTTAAGGGACTAGATCTGATAGACAGAGAGCCTGATGAACTATGGATGGAGGTTCCTGGCATTGTACAGGAGACAGGGATCAAGACCATCCCCATGGAAAAGAAATGCAAAAAGGCAAAATGGTTGTCTGAGGAGGCCTTACAAAGAGTTGTGAAAAGAACAGAAGCTAAAGGCAAAGGAGAAAAGGAAAGATATTCCCATTTGAATGCAGAGTTCCAAAGAATAGCCAGGAGAGATAAGAAAGCCTTCCTCAGCGATCAATGCAAAGAAATAGAGGAAAACAACAGAATGGGAAAGACTAGAGATCTCTTGAAGAAAATTAGAGATACCAAGGGAACATTTCATGCAAAGATGGGTTCGATAAAGGACAGAAATGGTGTGGACCTAAGAGAAGCAGAAGATATTAAGAAGAGGTATAGAACACACAGAAGAGGCAAGAATACACAGAAGAACGGTAAAAAAAGATCTTCACGACCCAGATAATCACAATGGTGTGATCACTCACCTAGAGCCAGACATCCTGGAATGTGAAGTCAAGTGGGCCTTAGAAAGCATCACTACGAACAAAGCTAGTGGATGTGGTGGAATTCCAGTTGAGCTATTTCAAATCCTGAAAGATGATGCTGTGAAAGTGCTGCACTCAATATGCCAGCAAATTTGGAAAACTCAGCAGTGGCCGCAGGACTGGAAAAGGTCAGTTTTCATTCCAATCCCTAAGAAAGGCAATCTCAAAGAATGCTCAAACTACCGCACAATTGCATTCATCTCACACGCTAGTAAAGTAATGCTCAAAATTCTCCAAGCCAGGCTTCAGCAGTACGTGAATTGAGAACTTTCAGATATTCAAGATGGTTTTAGAAAAGGCAGAGGAACCAGAGATCACATTGCCAACATTTGCTGGATCATTGAAAAAGCAAGAGAGTTCCAGAAAAACATCTATTTCTGCTTTATTGACTATGCCAAAGCCTTTGACTGTGTGGATCACAATAAAGTGTGGAAAATTCTGAAAGAGATGGGAATACCAGACCACCTGACCTGCCTCTTGAGAAACCTGTATGCAGGTCAGGAAGCAACAGTTAGAACTGGACATGGAACAACAGACTGGTTCCAAATAGGAAAAGGAGTACGTCAAGGCTGGATATTGTCACCCTGCTTATTTAACTTATATGCAGAGTACATCATGAGAAATACTGGGCGGGAAAAAGCACAAGCTGGAATCAAGATTGCCGGGAGAAATATCAATAACCTCAGATATGCAGATGACACCACCCTTATGGCAGAAAGTGAAGAGGAACTAAAAAGCCTCTTGATGAAAGTGAAAGAGGAGAGTGAAAAAGTTGGCTTAAAGCTCAACATTCAGAAAACTAAGATCATGGCATCTGGTCCCATCACTTCATGGCAAATAGATGGGGAGACAGTGGAAACAGTGTCAGACTATTTTGGGGGGCTCCAAAATCACGGCAGATGGTGATTGCAGCCATGAAATTAAAAGACGCTTACTCCTTGGGAAGAAAGTTATGACCAACCTAGATAGCATATTAAAAAGCAGAGACATTACTTTGCCAACCAAGGTCCATCTTTTCAAGGCTATGATTTTTCCAGTGGTCATGTATGGATGTGAGAGTTGGACTGTGAAGAAAGCTGAGCACCAAAAAATTGATGCTTTTGAACTGTAGTATTGGAGAAGACTCTTGAGAGTCCCTTGGACTGCAAGGAGATCCAACCAGTCCATCCTAAAGGAGATCAGTCCTGAGTTTTCATTGGAAGGACTGATGCTGAAGCTGAAACTCCAGTACTTTGGCCACCTCATGTGAAGAGTTGACTCATTGGAAAAGACCCTGATGCTGGGAGGGATTGGGGGCAGAAGGAGAAGGGGACACCAGAGAATGAGATGGCTGGATGGCATCACCGACTCGATGGGCATGAGTTTGAGTAAACTCGTGGAGTTTGTGATGGACACGGAGGCCTGGCGTGCTGGGATTCATGGGGTCGCAAAGAGTCGGACACGACTGAGCAACTGAACTGAACTGAGAGGCATGGGGGATCTTAGTTCCCCCACCAGGGATAGAACCTGTGTCCCCTGCTTTGGAGGCATGGAGTCTTAACCACTGGACTGCCAGTGAAGTTCCAAGGTTTGTTTTTTGGAGTGATGAAAAATTTCAAGAATTAGATAGAAGTGGTGGTAACACAACTTTGAGAATAAGCTAAACACCACTGAATTGTTCACATTAAAAAGGTGATTTTTATGGTAAATTATATCTTTTTTTAAAAAATGCGTAGAAAGCAGGGCAGTTACTGTGCTTATGTCCATTTTGTAAATGAAGAAAATGACAAGTTTAAGAAACTACCTAAAGTTCTAGTTCTATAAAAGAAACAAGATTCAAATCTGGCCTTCTGATTGTATTGGTGTTCTTCCATGACAAGTGTCATACTTTACAGAGTATAAGTGATTCAGTGGTTCTTCCCTGTATTTTTTTGCACTGTGTTAGTAGCTTAACTCTTTTTTCATTATTGCTACAATAATTTTATTGGATGTTTATTTTGTATCAGGTACTTTACACGAATTATCTCTACGCCTTATAAACAACAATCCCGATAAGGATGCTGAGGATCAAAGAAGTTAAGCATCTGCCCAAATTCATTCAGCCAGCAAGTGGTAGAGCCAAGATTCAAACTCAATTTTTCTCATGTCACACGGTCTCTCTACATCTCCTGTGTATTCCTTAATGTTTATTGAACACTTGCAATGTACCAGGCTTACTTCAAAATCTCCACACAGATTATCTCACTTAATCCTCACAAGAATTCTCTGAGATATGTACCATTTAATACTTCCCTTTTGCAAGTGGGGAAACCAAGGTACAGAGAGGTACATTTTACCACAGGTCTCAGGACTAGAAAGTAGTCAAGCCAGGATTCCAACGAAGGGTGCTCATCTTCACAGTCTGCACCCTTGATACTACATTTTAGAATTCTCACTCTTACTCATTTCAATTCCATTTCCAATGGCTTTCTAGTAGAATCTCAACAAAAAAAATTTTTATTTTTTAGTATATGTGCTGCCGAAGTGAGCACAAAACAAAAACTTTTAAACTTTAAATGTCTGGAAGGGTATATCCGTTCAGTTCAGTCGCTCAGTCGTGTCCGACTCTTTGAGACCCCATGAACTGCAGTACGCCAGGCCTCCCTGTCCATCATCAACCCCTGGAGTTTACCCAAACCCATGTCCATTGAGTCGGTGATGCCATCCAACCATCTCATCCTCTGTCTTCCCCTTCTCTTCCTGCCCTCAATCTTTCCCAGCATCAGGGTCTTTTTCAATGAGTCAGCTCTTCATCAGATAGCCAAAGTACTGGAGTTTCAGCTTCAGCATCAGTCCTTCCAATGAACAGCCAGGACTGATCTCCTTTAGGATGGACTGGTTGGATCTCCTTGCAGTCCAAGGGACTCTCAAGAGTCTTCTCCAACACCACAGTTCAAAAGTACCAATTTTTCAGGACTCAGTTTTCTTCACAGTCCAACTCTCACATCCATACATGACTACTGGAAAAATCATAGCCTTGACTAGACAGACCTTTGTTGACAAAGTAATGTCTCTGTTTTTTAACATGCTACCTAGCTTGGTCATTACTTTTCTTCCAAGGAGTAAGCATCTTTTAATTTCATGGCTGCAATCACCATCTGCCATGATTTTGGAGTGGCCAAAAATAAAATCAGCCACTGTTTCCACTGTTTCTCCATCTATTTGCCATGAAGTGATGGGACCAGATGCCATGATCTTAGTTTTCTGAATGTTGAGCTTTAAGCCAACTTTTCACTCTCCTCTTTCACTTTCATCAAGAATCTCTTTAGTTCTTTGCTTTCTGCCAGAAGGGTGTTGTCATCTGCATATCTGAGGTTATTGATATTTCTCTCAGCAATCTTGATTTCCCCTTGTGCATCATCCAACCCAGCATCTCTCATGATGTACTCTGCATAGAAGTTAAATAAGCAGGATGACAATATCCAGCCTTGACGTACTCCTTTTCCTACTTGGAACCAGTCTGTTGTTCCTTGTCCAGTTCTTTTTTTTTTTATTACCTGCACTATAAGCACTTTACATGTCCAGTTCTAACTGTTGCTTCCCGACCTGCATACAGGTTTCTCAAGAGGCAGATCAGGTGGTCTGATATTCCCATCTCCTTCAGAATTTTCCACAGTTTATTGTGATCCATACAGTCAAAGGCTTTGGCATAATCAATAAAGCAGATGTTTTTCTGGAACTCCCTTGCTCTTTTGATAATCCAGCAAATGTTGGCAATGTGATCTCTGGTTCCTCTGCCTTTTCTAAAACCAGCTTGAACATACGGAAGTTCATGGTTCACGTATTGCTGAAGCCTGGCTTGGAGAATTTTGAGCATTACTTTACTAGCGTGTGAGATGAGTGCAATTGTGTGGTAGTTTGAGCATTCTTTGCCATTGCTCTTCTTTGGGATTGGAATGAAAACTATGTCAAACAGTAATCTTTAGGTAAAAGCTCATGATTTTTTTTAAAGATGAGCACATTCTTTAAACTTTATTTTATTTTATTGAAGTATAGTTGATAGACAATGTTTTAATTTCCAGTGTACACCAAAGTGACACAGATATGTATATAAATTCTTTTTCATTATGGCTTATTACAGGACATTGAATACAGGTCACTGTGTTACGGAGTAGACTTTGCTATTTTTCCATTCTATATAAAATAGTTTGCATCTGCTAATCCCAGACTCCCAGTTCATCCCTTCTCCACCCTCCTTCTCCTTGGCAACCACAAGTCCTTTCTCTATGTCTGTGAGTCTAAAAAGGTGAACCAATTCTTAATTTAAAAAAGTAAAAATTCTGCCTAGAATTATTGCTTTAAATGGCAACTTCCAGGGGCTTTAATATAGACTGCTGAAGTTCACAAAAATCAATAGATCCTGGTTCTTTGAAAATATGAAATTAGCTGAAATTGCAGAATAGAGGCACCTGTGTAAGCATGCGTCCCGAGGAGCAGCTCAGAGGCAGTATACCACAATGATTAAAGGCAGAGACTTGGGAATGAGACTGATCCATTTTCACCCTTACTGCCTGGGTGACTACAGGCAAGTTTTTTAAATTCTCCTAAGCTTCAATTACCTGATCTATATATTGGCAGTAACACTTACCTCATAAAGTTATGAAGTTAGAGAACATCTTTTTTTTTTTTTTAGGGAACATCTTAATAAATAAGATTATCTATTCTAAGTGTTCCTATATACTAAATGCTCAACAATACATACCCATTATTGTTAGCTATAACATGACAAAATATTTGTTTTGCAGTTCCCTTTTTAACCAGAAGTGTCTCAGAAGAGGTGTCTCTGGTTTTCCTTTTCAAAGGAAAATCACCTTTTGCTTTTCTCTGGCAAGTTTTCATGAACAAATTTTCAAAATTATTTTGTTTCTCTCCCCCTGACTCCCCAAATTAACTATGTCTGTAATTTAAAAATACTTGTTCCTTACATTTTCATTCACTCATTCCTTCATTCATCTACTCAATGAGCATTTTGAAAGAAGCTAATCAAAAAAGCAAGAGAGTTCTAGAAAAACATCTATTCCTGCTTTATTGACTATGCCAAAGCCTTTGACTGTGTGGATCACAATAAACTGTGGAAAATTCTGAAAGAGATGGGACTACCAGACCACCTGAAATGCCTGTTGAGAAATGTGTATGCAGGTCAGGAAGCAACAGTTAGAACTGGACATGGAACAACAGACTGATTCCAAGTAGGAAAAGAAGTACATCAAGGCTGGATATTGTCACCCTGCTTATTTAACTTCTATCCAGGGTACATCATGAGAGATGCTGGGTTGGATGATGCACAAGGGGAAATCAAGATTGCTGGGAGAAATATCAATAACCTCAGATATGCAGATGACAACACCCTTCTGGCAGAAAGCAAAGAACTAAAGAGCTTCTTGATGAAAGTGAAAGAGGAGAGTGAAAAAGTTGACTTAAAGCTCAACATTCAGAAAACTAAGATCATGGCATCTGGTCCCATCACTTCATGGCAAATAGATGGAGAAACAGTGGAAACAGTGGCTGATTTTATTTTTGGCCACTCCAAAATCATGGCAGATGGTGATTGCAGCCATGAAATTAAAAGACACTTACTCCTTGGAAGAAAAGTAATGACCAAGCTAGGTAGCATGTTAAAAAACAGAGACATTACTTTGTCAACAAAGGTCTGTCTAGTCAAGGCTATGGTTCTTCCAGTAGTCATGTATGGATGTGAGAGTTGGACTGTGAAGAAAGCTGAGTGCCGAAAAATTGGTACTTTTGAACTGTGGTGTTGGAGAAGACTCTTGAGAGTCCCTTGGACTGTGAGGAGATCCAACCAGTCCATCCTAAAGGAGATCAGTCCTTCCTTCATTGAACGGACTGATGTTGAAGCTGAAACTCCAATACTTTGGCTATCTGATGAAGAGCTGACTCATTGAAAAAGACACTGATGCTGGGTAAGATTGAGGGCAGGAGGAGAAGGGGAAGACAGAGGATAGATGGTTGGACGGCATTACCGATTCAACGGACATGAGTTTGGGTCAACTCAGGGAGTTGGTGATGGACACGGAGGCCTGGCGTACTGCGGTTCATGTGGTCTCAAAGAGTCAGATGCGGCTGAGCGACTGAACTGACTGAACTGAATCTAGGCAATGCACTGACGCTATGAAAAGCTTAAAAAGTAATTAGACACAGACCTGCCCTAATGAAGTCCAGTCTTCGTGAGATAAAAATGAAAGAGAATGAGTTAAATTTGAATCTCAGGTAAATAATTTGTTAGTACTCTAAGTATGTCCCATGCCTTGGGAAACAATGGAGGGAAAGAAAGGACTATTATGTAATACAAATGCTATAAAAGGTCGTACAAAGTGTCGTGGGAATTTAAGCAAACTTCCAAGTTTGCCTAAACTCTGGCTGAACTGATTTAGTAGGAATTGCAGCCCAGTGATCCTTGATCTGGGAAGAAAATACACACCTTATCTCCGGATGGGAAGGTTAACTCTAGACGAACCGAAATTCATCCGTCAGCTTTGCCGCTCCCGGACGCTAGATGCCGCCACAGACGTATTTTTTGAAACTCGAGCCAAACAGGATCCGAACCCCTCTGGATCTTCCTTGGAGCCTTCGCTGGAAAAGACGTAACGCGCTGGAGTGGAGAAGATCTCACGAGAGTGGAGGAAAGTCTCGCGATTTTTCTTTTCTTTCTTTTTTTTTTGTTAGCAACTGACAACAGGCCAGTTGCTCCGAGTAGAAGCCGTGGCTCTCTCGCAAGCAGAAGTGGCCAGGCCTCAGATTAGAGTGTGACCCCAGTCCTAGGCTGGGGTTCTTTCCATATAGAGGAGACGGATTCAGAGGGGCTACAGGTAATTCGTACTCACTCTAGTAGAAAGAGAACTCTCTTTCTCCTTCCCAAGAGGAATAGGAAGGACTCCCGTTCCCTCTCCCCAATCTCCTGCACCTCTTCCCGTCTTCTTGACAAGTATTCTCTCTCCTCTTCCTTCTCGCCCTCGCCAATCTTTGTTTCCTTTACTCCTCGACAAACTTCAGTGGGATCCGACCTACAAGACGAGGGTGGGATGGTGGGGATAAGGGTGATGGCTTTCGGGATTATTGGATGGAACCAAGAGCCGAGTTTACCCTCGCTTCGCGGAACGCCCCTCCCCCTCAGGGAACCCGAGAGACAGAACTGTTTCTAGAGCCTCCACAGGCTCCCCTGAGAAACGCCGGCAGCAGTGGGACACTGACCGAACCCGAGGAGAGAGCCATTATCTACAGAGGGATGCTGTATTACCCTCGCGCGCGTATTTTAGCAGCTTTGGGTAACTGCTGCAGACACTAGCTGTCGTTTCTCTCCTCGATTCCCTGGTTCCTCAGGCAGCCTGCCAGCAGTCCCTAAATAAGGGCTGCAGCAAAGTGATTTAACTGCGTGACTTGGGGCCAAGAAGCCTTGAGAGTTTGAATGGGGGGTAAAGTGGAAGTGGAAGTGTTAGTCGCTCAGTCGTGTCCGACTCTTCGCGACCCCGTGGACTGTGGCCCGCTGGGCTTCTCTGTCCATGGGATTCTCCAGGCAAGAATACTGGAGTGGGTTGCCATGCCTTCCTCCGGGGGAGCTTCCTGACCCAGGGATCGAACCTGTGTCTCCTGCATTGGCAGGCAGATTCTTTATGTCTAAGCCACCTATGGGGTAAAGGTTTCAGGTAAAACTGATGTCTTGGGTAAGGAAGAGGAACCGTTGCTTGTTTGGAATCCACCTCTCCAGAGAGTGCTTAATGTCCTGTGATAGGAGCTATGTAGTCATACTTCCTTTTGCTTAGACCAAGATTGTTGAAAACCAGACGTATGATGAGCGTCTAGAGATTAACGACTCTGAAGAGGTTGCAAGTATTTATACTCCAACCACGAAACACAAAGGTAAGAGAGGCATAAAGAGGAAAGAAGAGAAATGGTTGTTTTTTGTTTTGTTTTGCAATTGTAAATCACTGGTTATTAAAAATAAACCAAAACTTGTAAAGTAAAAAACTGATTCAGATTCAGATTGGTGACTATTATTTAGCAGGACCTAGGTCCTATTCTTCCACATAAAGTTTTTTCCACTGATCCTTGCAACAGTCCTGAGTGACAAATATTACTGACCCGACTGAGAGGTGGGACTACTGACACCCAGAGAGGTTGAATCGTTTTGTCCACATGATAGAGTTGTCCTTTAAACCGAGTCTTCTGACTATAAATCCAGCACTCCTTTTGCTTCACTACTTACTGACTTTATTTCAACAATAAACTAAGGGTAGATTTTATGCTATTTGTGTAATGGCAGATAATCAGTTAGTATTAATATAATGTCTAACCCAATGTCTTAAGCATAATAATAATTAGTAAGTGTATCTTGAATTGACAGAGCCATGCTAGAATTCAGTTTCCTATCTTTCAGCTAGCTATTCTTATCAATTCTGTTCCATAAAATGGTTAGAGCATAAAATATTATAAATGAAAAATATGTCTTTAAAAATAATTTTAACAATAACCTAATTGGAAAACTTTTCTTCTAAGGAGTTCCTTGTTCCTCCCATCTTTCTAACAAGACTATGGCTGATAACAGCAGTGATGAGTATGAAGATGAAAATAACAAGGTGCAGTATAATCCAAAGCTTCTTGTGAAATTGCTGCTTTGTATTTTTTGTAGCTAATTTAAAGTGACACCAATTCAGTAGCAAATATTTCTTGAATACTCACCACTACTGGTTAGGTGCCTTTAAGTTCATGGAGAACAGTCAAGGGCCAACAGCCTTAAGATTGTGATTCTCCTTCAGGAATAAAGGTTATTGTTATAGCTGACTTTTTGGCAAGAATCTCAAACTTTTCTAGTCATGTTAATCAACTGTGGTACTTAACTGAAAAAAAAAAAAAATTACCAGTCCCCACTCCGCACTACCTAATTGGAATCTTGAAGATAAAAACCTGAAAATGTAAATATATTTGAGCAAGCACTGCAAATAATTCTTATGATAAAGCAAGTTTGAAATGACTGGTCCTGGTATTTGTTCATTGTCAATACTGTGATACTGCCAGTATTTTGTGAAAGAGACTTTAATTTTGAAGTCTTAAGGCCTAGATGTCACTTATTGTTATTTTATGAACCAAGAGAATCACCAGTTCTGAGAGAAAGATGAGAAAATGCCTACAGCTCTAGATGGATGGTGCCTTGAATTTGCACATGTGCACTGCTTAATAGCCCTTGTGGTTAGCCTTAGCACATTGTCCAATGCCTATGCTTTAATTATCCTCCAAGAATAGGAGTTTTGAGGACTCAAGTGAAGGAGAATATTTGAAGTAATGCAGAAAGCTACAGTGAGAGAGATAGATTTCATAGGAAGTCTAAAAGGTAATGTTTTGAGATAGCTCTGCTTTGTGACTATGTGCCGTTTGACATCTCACCTACAAAGTAATTTTTTGACCTTTTCTCTGGTATATAAAGTCTTCTGCCTTTGGTCAGAGATTTTGCAAAGCACTACTTTGAAGAAGCAGACAAAAGTGAACAATTTTCCTAAATTGACCTCCTAATTTTGTGTATTCATCCTGAAGTTTTCATCTTCACATGATACAGTCAATATTAAAGGCTCACTTTCCAATTTAATATGCACCCAGTATCAGCAAAAAGGATCCACTTTTGAATAATCTTTAAGCTGACAATATTCTTAAAAAGTTTCCCTTGCCAGACTGCTTCCCATGTGACCCAAGAATAATTTGGGCAGATTTTGAGTTAGTAAAGAACACTGGGAGATCCTTACCAACTGTATACCAGTAAGACAATTTCTGCAACTGTCATCTATACCACATGTTACATATTAGTTAAAATACACTTTTGTTGATGTATAATAAATCTGTGTTATGCTTAGAGGAAAATGTAACAAAAAGTATGCGTTTTTTTTTATGTCCTGTGTCACAGTTTTATATGTCAGAAGCTACTTTAATGTAAAAGAATCATTAAATAATTTTTAAAACTAGAATCAAATATCTCTTAACCTCAGTATAAGCCATGTGGAAACTGAGCTTGAAAACCCATTTTTAAAGGGAGCCAGTTGGCCACCTTTCAGATCCTAAGTGAAGGCATACCACAGGCTCCAGGCCCTAGAGGCAAAGACACAGACCCCCATCCCAACTGCCCTGGCAAGCCCAAGTACCACCAAACCCCTTCTCATGGGCTTGAGGGGGTGGGATGTTACACTGAGAACCAGAAGCTCAGAAAGGTAGGTCAAAATGCCAAGAACAGAAGAATCTTTTATCTTGAGATATCAGTTCAGTTCGGTTCAGTCACTCAGTCGTGTCTGACTTTGTGACCCCATGGACTGCAGCACGCCAGGTTTCCCTGTCCGTCACCAACTCCCAAAGCTTGCTCAAACTCATGTCCATCGAGTCAGTGATGCCGTACAACCATCTCATCCTCTGTCGTCCCGTTCTCCTGCCTTCAGTCTTTCCCAGCATCAGGGTCTTTTCCAGTGAGTCAGATCTTCACATCAAGTGGCCAACGTATTAGAGTTTCAGCTTCAGCATCAGTCCTTCCAATGAATATTCAGGATGATTTCCTTTAGGATGGACTGGTTGGATCTCCTTGCAGTCCAAGGGACTCTCTCAAGAGTCTTCTCCAACACCACAGTTCAAAAGCATCAATTCTTCAGCGCTCAACTTTCTTTATAGTCCAACTCTCACATCCATACATGACTATCTTATGATATAAGGTACAGTTATTTTATTTAACTTGTGGGGGAAGGAAGGGAGACCATGAATAGGTAAGATACCCATTGAATGCAAAGGAAAACCCACAGTCTCTGGAACTGCTGGTCAGAATCCAGGCACAGTGTTGAGTATGATTTTTCTTCGTTAGTTATAAGCAGCTTACCCTGGGCAGTCTTGCAAATTAAATACTAGATTTCCTCCCTGTGATCTTTGTGAGTATTAAGATCCCCTAAAATGTGTCTTCCCCACTTCATCTTCCCCCTGTTTCCTCCCAAAATAACTATTTAGAGGCACTTTCTTCTTCAGAAGTCCCTCAGTTTTAGAGTTGAAGCTGACCAGATAAAGTTTATGCAGAGTTCTCAGGATCTCCTAAGTGAGAGGTAAAAGAGATATGTACTAAATAAAGTATACACAAGCCACACACAGATGGTTAGACTATGGATATAGAAAGTGGGGACTCAGTAGCTAAGAAGGAGCGAAGAAGGTTCTCATGGCCCTTCTGGGGAGGGCTTCCTTCTCTTTCCAGTGAATTGGTGCCAAGTGGGAGGGTTCTGGTTAGAGCGCTAGGAGAGAATTGGGCAAAAGTACACTGGTGGTGATGGTTTAGTCACTAAGTCATGTCTGACTCTTGTGACCCCATGGACTGTAGCCCACCAGGCTCCTCTGTCAATGGGATTTTCCGGGCAAGAATACTGGAGTGGGTTGCCGTTTCCTTCTCCCAAATTTCTCCTAACCAGGAGCTTTCTATGCCTACCGTGCTTTGTCTCAGGAGAAGAAGAAGACCTCACAGCTGACGCCTCAGCGGGGCTTTAGTGAGAATGATGATGATGATGATGATGATGACTCATCTGAAACTGATTCTGATGATGATGATGATGATGAAGAGCACGGGGCCCCTCTGGAAGGGTAAGGAGAGCACCCTAGCGAAGGAGGGAAACTCCTCCTTCAAAACACTGGACAGGAGGATGTCATTGAGAAGTGAACTTCTAACAGCTCTTTTGATATCCTCTTCTTAGGGTTATCAGATGCTCAGAAACCCAACATAATGAGTTTTCCTTCTTTTCTGGCTCCACTGCCTGAGTCCTGTGATGTCACTATGATGTCACTTGCACTGTCTGAAACATCTATGGGCTCAGGGATTTCATGAGGGTTTGCTGAGTCAATTTAATTGATGGTCTCTGACTCCAGGGAGTTTACATTTTAGGGAAGAGAAGACAAATTTATAAATATAAATTTATATTATAAATTGTATGTTAAATATATACAAGAGAAGATAAAATGATACATCAAAGCAGTTTTATTTATCGAGAAAAACATCCATGTGCAGGAGCATTTCTATTTTAGGCTCAGATCCTTTTAGGACAGGTAGAGAAAAGGGGCTCTGTTCTCCCATGTTGAAGCAAAATATTCCTGGATGATGCTTCAGTAAAAATTCTTCTCACCCTGTTCCAGGCCTGGTGCTAGATTAATCATGACCTACCCTGGTAGGTTTTAATCAAAGTAAATTCTAAGGCCCATTCATTTAAAATACAATTACTAGTTAAATAAATGATGGTGTAGCCAAATCAGTAGAATTCTTCCTAGCCATTAAAAAGTATGAGCCAACACTCTGATGTGGTGGTAAAGAACAATCTTCAAGGGACATTGTTACATTTTAAAAAGGTATAGAAGTCTTTGTATTGTGCTAGCTTGTGTATCAAACAGATATTATACAAGCTATGTCTAGGCTACACTAGGAACTCATAATAGTGATTACTCTTGGGAGGGGAGCATAACTTTCCACTGTATACATTTTGTACCTTTTACTTCCTATCATGTGCATGCATCACTTATTCAATGAAGTAGTTTAATAAAAATAAAAATAGTTACATTTTAATTATCCACATGCAGGTAGACACTAAGTAAATTAGGCAAGTATTTAATACCAGTCTGACTTTTCATGCTTCACAGTTTACCTCATGATCCTGCTTCCATAAATTATAATCTGGGGAAAGGTAAACTTTAAGTAATCTATTTAGTTTTTTTCTTAAGCAACTCTCCCCAGAAGAACCTTAAATAACTTTCCAAGTCACTTGTATACTTTGTCAATTCATTGTTGTTTAGTCACTTATTCATGTCCAACTCTTTTGTGACCCCATGGACTCCAGGCTCCTCTGTCCATAGGATTTTCCAGGAAAGAACACTGGGGTGGGTTGCCGTTTCCTTCCCCAGGGGATATTCCTGACCCAAGGATCGAACCTGCATCTCCTGCATTGGCAGGTGGATTCTTTCCCATTGAGCCATCTGGGAAGCCCTATCAATTCATTACATTTTACTTAATTATAGTCATTAATATGTGCTCTACTATTTTTTTTTAACTGTATACATTTCATGTATTAATGCAAGTACCTTTCAATAACTGCAGTGTTCAGCTTGACCTATCAAGTGTTAGACATTTTATTTGTTTCTAATTTTTTACTTTTATAAATAACACTGAAAAACATCTTTGTAACAACTCCTTTTTTTCTTGGGACAAACCATTTTCATGTCAGAAATTAAGATCTCATTTTATCTTTTCTCTTTATCCCCTTCATTTAAAAAGAAAAAAGGAAAACAATTTCTGCTACACTCTAAAATTTTTCAAAATTATGTTTTGGATTTTCTGTAGCTGTTTTTCTTCATTGTCAGAGATAACTGAGAGCTACTTATAATCAGTTTTAAAGTTGCCTTGCAAGTCACTCAGAAGAGGCAGATGTGGGTGGAGCAGAAAGTAGGTTTAGAGGCACGTGCTCTGTGACTGACCCAGGGCTCAGCAGCCCCCACTCTTCTCTGGCCACCTTGAGCTGCGGTTTCCTTTCCCCAGGGCGTATGATCCTGCAGACTATGAGCATTTGCCAGTTTCTGCTGAGATTAAGGAGCTCTTCCAGTACATCAGCAGGTGAGTACCAGGACCTCCCACCATAACCCCCAGCTCTGCCTTGCCCTTCCCTTCCTCTTATCTGAAACATGACCATTCCCCTTAGATTTTTTTCATTCTGAATAATAAAGTAAGTTTCACTGACAGTCTCCACCTTCTCATGCCAATATCTCCTAGGTATACACCACAGTTGATTGACCTGGACCACAAACTAAAGCCTTTCATTCCTGATTTCATCCCAGCTGTTGGGGATATTGATGCATTCTTAAAGGTCAGAACATCCTAAAAATGACTCCTTAGGTGTTTCTTCTAACCCCTCTATTACTCTAACAGTTAAACTAATTTCCTTGACTAGCAATAATTTAGTATATATTCTTCATTTCACTGGAATTCTTAACTTGCTCTCAACTTGAAATTATACTCATTGCTAATAGGTAAATGATTATCTCATTATGTGTTAAAAATTTGTCATACATTTGCCTCCTAATTATCCATAACTTCAGCTTTATACTTAAGGTCATGTAGTTTTTTCTAGATAGTATTTTAGTACAGCATGATATATAGGCATGCTTTTTAATATTAGTAATAGTAATGAACCAGAAAAGTTCTTCCATAGCTTATTGGAAACAAGTGTCCCTTTTCATGTTCTTACCTTTCTCCTTACCAGGTTCCACGTCCTGATGGAAAGCCTGACAACCTTGGCCTATTGGTATTGGATGAGCCTTCGACAAAGCAGTCAGACCCTACAGTGCTCTCACTGTGGTTAACAGAGAATTCCAAACAGCACAACATTACAGTAAGTCACTGGCCTAGCACAGGCCCCAGCTCAAGGGGGCTGAGAGTAGAAGCCTTGCTTGTATTTGAACAGTCGACTTATTGCCTGTTAAAAGGGATGGCTATGATTTCAGCCAGCCCTATATTTTAGATAACAGTTGTATTAAAATATAATGTAACTACTGTGAAATTCACCTTTTTAAATTGTACAGTTCAGTGATTTTTGGTATATTCATGGGCTTAATACAACCATCACCATTATTTAAGAACATTTTCATATTCCAAAAAGAAACCCCTTGGTAATTCCCTAGTGGGGAATTACCCCACTAGGTGGTTAGGGCTCAGCACTGCTGTGGGCCTGGTTCAATCCCTGATCAGAGAACTAAGATTCTATAAGCTACTCAGTGCAGCCAAAACACAGAAACAAAAACAAACAAAAGGAAACCCTATACCCATAATAGTCACTCCTCTCCTCATTCCCCCTGCTCCTAAACCCTGGTCACTACTTCATTCCCTTTTTTATGGCTGAATAATGTTGCATGGTATGGATATATCACATTTTGTCTATGCATTTACCTGTTAATCCCACTTCTATTATGCTTCTATGAAAATGCACATGTTTTTGCATGGACATATATTGTTATTTGTCTTGGGTATCTTGGGTATAGGTAGAAGAGGGTTACTAGGTCATATGTAAACTGTTTAATATTCTGAGGATCTGCCAAAGTGAGGATTTTCCAAAGTGGTTGATCATTTTATAGTCCCATCAGCAATGAATGAGAGTTCCAATTTCTCCACATCCTCACCAACACTTGGTATTGTCTGTCTTTTTTATTCTAGCCATCCTAGTAGGTTGAAATGGTCTCTCATTGTGACCATTCCTGTTCTGTTGACTTGCCCCTTTCCCCTGGCTCCAGAAGACTTTATCAGGGTTTTCTATAATCTTCATTTGGCTGCTGGAAGGTTTCCCTTTTCATCAGTTACCTTGAATATGAAATAGCATATGAACTTCTTTGTGAAGACAAGGGAGCAACTTCATTGCCATCAGCCTGACTTTCCTGTTGTTTTTCTAGCAACATATGAAAGTAAAGAGCCTGGAAGATGCAGAAAAGAATCCCAAAGCCATTGACACATGGATTGAGAGCATCTCTGAGTTACACCGTTCCAAGCCCCCTGCAACTGTGCACTATACTAGGTAAGAAATAGCACATTCTTCATCATAGTAACCCATGGTAATCTTCACCACCTAGGAAGTCATTGCTTCTGAGGAGGAGGTGCCAAGATTGGGACATATGTGAGATGTATCAACCTCAGGACCTATGGATCCTGGCCGCTACTGGCTAAGATTGCAGACATAAAGATTATGGTTTACCTGGTATTTTTACTTAGCCAACTTCTCCAAACCCTAGGTCTTGGGTAAGTTTGGCCCACCCAGTCTGTGTTCTCTTGAAATCCTAATGTGCCCAGGTTGAGAACCTCCCTTTAGCCTAGAATATCATGATGCAAAGATTGCTGATACCAGCCCATGTTTTCTGTTCACATCTGCCTCTATAATTCTAGGCCTATGCCTGATATTGACACACTGATGCAGGAGTGGTCTCCAGAGTTTGAAGAACTTTTGGGAAAGGTGAGTGGAAGGTAGCAGGAGCTTAGAAAGTGTGGCATTCATTCTAGGGACCACGGTTTCTCTCTTCTCGTATTACTATTATCATTAACTTTTAAATTTATGTATAATATAAAATCAGAAACAAACACATTAAGAGTTGATTAATTTTCACCAACCAAATACCTTTGTGTAACCAACACATCAGATCAAAAAAACCAGAACATTGCTGGCACCCTGGAAGCCCCTTCAGGCTTCCATCTCCCAACTTAACTACTATCCTGACTTCTAACAGCACAGATTAGGTTTGCCTGTTTTGTATTTTATCTAAATCTAATCATGTTCCTTTGTGTCTTGTTTATTTGCTCATCTGTATTGTTCATCCATGTAGAGATTTATCCATATTGTTTCTTAGATTGTGGTTATACATTTATTCTAATTATGGTATTCCATTGTTTTGAATATAGGACAGTTTATTCATCCATTCTATGATAGCCATTTGAATAGTTTCCGGATTTGAGTTGTTATAAATTACTCTGTAATATTACTATACTGTTGCTTTGAACACATAACTTTTGGTGAATATACGTACCTAGAGTATTACCACTGTAGACTTACCCTTTCCACAGAGGTTTATGTGCTGTTTTGAGTAGCTGATGTCCCATTCCTAATAATCCTAAATTTTTAAAAAGTGTCCAGGAATATATTTAATAAGAAATTGTCAAAAAAAAAAAAGAAATTGTCAAGACCTTTTTGAAAGCAAATTATACAACTTGAGTGAAGGGCAGGCACAAACTTGGAGTGAATGAGGAGTCAAACCATGTTCCTGGAAGGCACCGTCAATCCTCCCTGGTTCACCATGGCAGTGGAATGCTGTTTCAGTTAGGATTTTAACTGCATTTTTTTTTTCTTAGAAATTCAAATATTTGTAACAAAGGTTATCTGAGAGAGTCAACTTTCAAGTCTAATTAAAATTTCAGGGAAAAAATGATGGAGGATTTGACTGTCAGACATTAGGAAATTATAGAGCTATAGTAAATGATAATGTTCTGGTTAGGAACAGAGCTAGATCAACAGCACGTAGACAACCCAGGAAAAAACCCACGTAAATGTGGAAATTTGCTGTATAAGAAAGATCGTTATTTTACTTTTTTTTTGGCCATGCCTCACAGCATGCAAGATCTTAGTTCCCCCACCAGGGATCAAACCCATGCCCCCTGCAGTGGAAACACAGAATTTTAACCACTGGACCATCAAGGATGCCCAAGAAAGATGGTTAAATGATTACAGGTAGAATGGGCTGTGATGAGATTACTGACCAGTCACTTGAGAAAAACAGATCTATGCCTCAACCACATGCATGCTGCTGCCGCTGCTTAGTTGCTTTAGTTGTGTCAGACTCTGTGAGACCCCATGGACTGTAGCCCGCCAGGCTCCTCTGTCCATGGGGATTCTCCAGGCAAGAGTACTGGAGTGGCTTGCCATGCTCTCCTCCAGGGGATTGACCCAGGGACTGAACCCGAGTCTGCTGCATTGCAGGCAGATAACCATTGAGCCACCAGGAAAGCCCCAACCATATGCACACATGAATTCCAAATGAGTTAAACAGATGGAGTAAAAATAAAGCTATTACAAGTACCATTTTTTCTTTTATATAGGAGAAATACTCAGTTGTCCAAAAAAAGGTTCGTTCGGGTTTTCCTGTATGATGTTATGGGAAAACCCAAACAAATCTTTTGGCCAACCCAATACTACTGTTGGGATGGTGAGGTATTTCTTTGCGTAATAAAGATCTTAAAAGTCGTGAAAAATGTGACAGTTTAGACTCATACAAATAAAAAATTCTAACAGTTACCATAAACAAAGTTTAAAATATGATGGACTGGGAATCCCCTGGCAGGCCAGTGGTTAGGGCTTCGCACTTTCACTGCCAAAGGCACAGGTTTGATCCCTGTTCCTGGAACTAAGCTCCTGAGTGGCATGGCTGAAAAAACAAGTGATGGACCAAGAAGTTACATATATACGTGACAACACTACTGTCCAAGCAAAGGGCTTTTGTGTGTGTGTGCTGAGAGATCGAACCTGCGTCTCCTGAGGCTTCTGCATTGCAGGCAGATTCTTTACCGCTGAGCCACCAGGGAAGCCCAAAGAGCTCTTACATATTAAGAAAATTGAGCAAAGATGATAACAGGTCCTTCCTGGTCATGGTATTTAAAACTGCTACCCCATGTTCCCCAAGCTCTTTACCTGCTTTTTCTCCGTAATACTTACCTTCTGACATATTATATACCTTATTTTGTTTTTTGTTTCTCCCTACTAAAATGTAAGCTAATGAAGACAGTTTTTTTTTGGGGGGGGTATATGTTTATTGAGAAATTATTGTAAAAAAGCAAAGAATCTGAAAACAGTCTCTTTTATCACAGCATTTTAAAACTGCAGCTGAGAAAAAAATGTCTGACTAGGAAACTGAATTGACAGATTGTGGTACATCCAGTCAGTGAAATACTCACATGATGAATTATTTGGCCTTATTTTGCTCTGATACAGAGAAGTATCAATTATACATTGGAAAAGGGAAATTGCAGAACCTGATTTTTATAAAATTACACCCTGATTTTTATAAAAAGGGAACAAAAAGTTTTTAAGATGCTAATGGTTTTTAAACTTACAGTATGAACTGGTTTTGATCTGGAGCCGGAGATATCATGTCACTTTTTCTGTTCCTGTGGTGTCCAAGGACCATTAGGCCTTGTAACTCCAAGTAACTATAAATACTTGGCCATAATCTGGGTTCAGTTTCTTCTTCACAAATACAGGAAGACTGCATGGCAGTGTATTTTACTTATAAAATATTTTAGCCCTGTTATATCTTCTGCTACTTCAGTGGTTAATGAGTATGACCAATTCCATTTTACTGATCAGGAAAAAAAAATTTGTATTATTTGCTCAGGCTGCCATAACACAGTACCACAGACTGGGTGGCTTAAGCAAAAGAAATTTATTTTTTCACACTATTGGAAGTTGGACATCAAACTGTCCACAGAGCTGATTTCTTCTAGAGCCTTTCTCCTTGACTGTCTCTTCCCTGTGTTTTCATGTGGTCTTTCCTCTATGTGTATCTGTGTCCTAATTTCCTCTTATAAGGATTCCAGTTACTCTGGATTAGGGTTCATCCCAATGATCTCATTTTAACTTACCTCTTTTATGACAATATCTCCAAATACACCACCTGACACACTTGGGGTCAAGACTTTAGCATGTAAATTTGAGGAGAACACAATTCAGCCCAACACACCCCTTATGCTCGGAGCTCTTTTCCTTCAGAGAAAGAGAATAATGCTAGGACCACTGAAATTTCAGCCTTTTGATTTGGGTCTGTCCCGTGCCTCTCCTAGGTGAGCCTGCCCACAGCAGAGATTGATTGCAGCCTGGCAGAGTACATTGATATGATCTGTGGTAAGCCCTCCTGTCCCTTCCTTGGCCCAGTCTTTGGATAAATTCACTGTGGGCTGTTGAAAAGGGTTTTTTACTCTGAGTTACAACCTTTGCTTTAAGCCAGTTATGCTGTTTGGCAGCACTTGAGGGTGGTGTTTGGGTTTTTGTGACTACCTGCTGGGTATTGAACCCTTAGAGTTAAAGTGACACATTCCATCTGGGAAGGGACTGGCCACCTAAACAGAAATGCCCCATATTCCCAGATTTTTGTTTGTTTCTGCTCATGGGAGTTCTCGATTTCAGCCATTCTAGACATCCCTGTTTACAAGAGTAGAATTCAGTCCCTCCATCTGCTCTTTTCCCTCTACTCGGAATTCAAGAACTCACAGGTAAGACCAGCACCAGAGATTGACTTAAGCTGTAGTGACTGCTGTCAGCACTGTTCTCAGTCTGCTGTGATTCTGGGACAGTGGAGGAGGTCTCTGCCTGGAGTTATCATTACCCTCCCCATGATGAGGGAACTGTGAAGCAGGCAGGGGTAGGGCTTGTAAAGGAAGGGGAAATAGAAGCCCTGTGGCCCTTAGGGTAGGTGAGGATCTACAGTGGACACTCAATCCTACAGAAACAAGTGGCCTAATGAATGGAAGCAGGAAGCATGGAAAAAGGGGGTTCATGTTTGAAGGAGGCAGGGCACATTTCTAGCTATTTTTCAAAGACAACACCAAGGAATTGTTTTTAAAGTAGAATTGGGAGAAAAACGGAGCTTAAAGAGTTGTAAAGAGGTTGTGTGTGTGCTAAGTTGCTTTAGTTGTGTCTAGCTCTTTGCGACCCCATGGACTGTAGCCCACCAGGCTCCTCTGTCCATGGGATTCTCCAGGCAAGAATACTGGAGTGGGTTGCCATGCCCTCCTCCAGGGGATCTTCCTGACCCAGGGATCAAACCCATGTCTCTTCCATATCCTGCATTGGCAGGCAGGTTCTTTACCACTAGAGTCACCTGGGAAGCCCTATGAAGAGTTTTAGTTCTTGATAAAATGTCATAACTAGCATATCCCCAAATCCTCCATATTCCCTCTCCTCTCTCCTCACAGCATTTTAAAGCTCTAGCTGAAGGCAAGACAGCATTCACCCCTCCATCCAACTCCAACTCCCAGGCTGGAGATGCCGAGACATTAACCTTCAGCTGAGACACCTCCCATGCTGCTCTGTTTCACGGCTGAGCCAGCTCCTCTGCCCCGGCTGAGGAGGGGTCACTGTCAGCCTCCTGGCAGCCTTGCCTGCCTCACAGCTTGACTCAGGCATGGCGCACATCTACTACCGTTTCTGCCAGAAAGCACTGCTCGCGGCCATTAAATGGCTAATGCCTGTTTCAGAGCTCCTTCACACGGGAAGTATGCGTTGACACCACTGTGGGGATTTGAGCTAGAAGCACTGGAATTCCTGGGATCCCAGGCTGCTCAGGCTGGGAGGAAGGCTGGAAAGATGTTCTTTTTGAGATAGCAATAGGATTGTTTTCTTTCATTCTTAAAGTCAATTGGCAATGGTTTTACAAATAAAATGCTCTTATCTTTCAGGTTATCCTGCTGTCCTTTAATACAGAAGAGAGAAGGCAGACTGACCGTAGGCAGAGTTGAGAAACTTGGCCTAGAGGCATTCAGTGACTTGCAGTTTAAGCAAATCAACCTTCAGAAATAAAATGAAACCCCAATCCTTCAAGGTTGGCAGTAGAGGGGAAACATTTTTCTCCCAGAGCCTATTTTTTCTGGGAGTCTCCAACCAAGTAGTGCTGCCGGCCTTATAGGCTGGCTGCCTGTCTGGCCCCAGACTGTTCGGCTGTGGTTTCAGGGAGCCTAGCTACTGCAGCCACCCAGGGGAGAGAGGATGGGGTCTTGGATTAGGGTGGTAGTGGTAGAGGTGGACAGACTGGGAAAATTTTCTGAAGGTTATATCAGCTAAATTCTACTCAGGAAGACAAATTCTAACAAAGGATGTTAAATATGGGCAACTGGTTACAAAAGTGTCTGAAGGGCTGAAGAAACAAAAGGGAGAATGAAGGTGCTTGAGGAACAAGGGTTTAGTATCCACTGCGGGGGTTGGAAACAGAAGAGTTGCCACTGGGGTCAGGACTGCGGAGCAGTTCTATAGCCCCTCTTCCCAGGCGACAGCCACCCTCCTCTCTCCCACCCTCTCCTGTTCTGCCAAGTGCCTCCCACTGGCAGAAATTAACAGTTGGCAAGGGAATCTGGAAAACTGGGCAGCATAGAGTACAGTAGGGAGGGTGTGGGGTAAGAGACAACAGAGAAATAACCAGCAGAGGTGGAACCAACAGAACTTGGTGATAGAGTGGATGTGGGGGATGGAAGAGAAGAAATCAAGGACGACTTGCAGGTTTTTAGGCTTGAGCAGTTGGGTGGATAATGGACGTGAGAATACTAAGCAACTCTGAGAACAGGAATAAGGGGCCAAATTTAAAATAAGAGGATAAAATAGAGGAATGAGCGGTGAGGCTCTCAGTCCTCTTCCAGGCTTATCCCTCCAAAGCAGAATATTGGAAGAGTCCTAAGCAGCCAAAGAGAAAAGACCTAAAGATATTGATGGTGTAATCTAAGCAAATGCCTCGGTCCCGCTACCTACCCATCAGCTTGCATTCAGCTTTGGGGTATCTCCTTGTGTGTATATATGTGTGTGTGTGTATACACATAGGCATGCCTGCAGCTCTCATTCTTAAATATGAATGTACAGTCACTAGGCATTTGAAGAAAGCCAGAAAAAGACAGAGTAAAATACAGCAAAGAAAATCAGAGAAACTAAACTTTTTTTTAACTATAATATTCATAGAGAAGTAGTTCTCAAATTTGGTTGCATTTTAGAATCAACTGGAGATATTCTAAAGATAAGTTTCCTCTCCCAGACAATACACCAGACTAATGAAATCACAACCTCTGAAAGTAGGATATAAGAATCTGTATTTTTTAAGCTCCTCAGATTATTTCAATATGCAGAAAAATTTGAGAACCACTGTCAGAGAGATGAGAAAATACCACATCCATGAAATAAAAGTAGGAGACTTATAAAAGGAACATACAATACCGCAAGAAGATACAACAATTATAAACATTTACACACCTAATAACAGACTTTCAGAATATATGAGGCAAAGTTGACAACTGAAAGGAGAAAGAGTTTTACAATAATAGCAAGACACTCTCAATAAGGGATAGAACACCGAAACTGAAGATAAGTAAGGAAATATCCTGAGCAGCACAATAAACCAACTAGTTCTAACAGACAAACAGAACTCTAGCCAACAGCAGAGAATACACTTAAGTGCACATGGGACATGTTCCAGGATAGAACATATGTTAGGGCACAAATTAAGTCTCAACAGATTTTAAAAGGTAGATAGCATACAAAGTACTTTCTCAGACCACCATGAAGAGCAGTTAGAAATCAATGACACAAGGAAAACTGAAAAATTCTGCAGAAGTTAAATGATACTTAACCAATGGGGGAAAGAAATCACAAGGGAAATTGGAAAATAACTTAAGATTCTTAGAGATAAATGAGAACAAAAACACAACATTCCAAAACTTATGGGCTACAGCAAAAGCAGTTGCTCAGAGGCAATTTATAGTTACAAATGCTTACATTAAAAAAGTACTCAGGGAAGAGGGGGTGGGGGAAGGAAAAAAAAAAAAAAAGTACTCAGGGACTTCCCTTGTGGTCCAGTGGCTAAGACTTCTGAGTTCCCAGTGCAGGGGGCCCAAGTTCAATCCCTGGTTGGGGAACTAGATCTCACATGCCACAAGTAAGACCGGGCACAGCCAAATAAAGCAGTAAATTTAAGTACTCAGTCTGGCTTTACAACCTGAGGAACTAGACAAAGAACAAACCAAACTCAAAGATAGTGGAAGGAAGGAAATAAAGATTAGAGCAGAGATAAATGGAGAATTAAAAAAAATTTTTTTTGAAGGAATGAAACAGACATGTAACATTCACTCAGTCAAGTTTATTGAACCTACTGTGTGCTCAACACTGTTCTTGGCGGTATCGAGAAAAATTACAAAACAAGGTATCAACAAGGGAAAAATATACTTTGCACGCTATTAATTTGCAATCTTTTTCATGTTGCCTTTCAACAGTGTACTTGGGTTGTTCTGGGATATGTGATCTCCCCTCCTTTCCCACGTCTCCCTAAGGTTTCCAGCATTGTCAAATTATGTGCTACTGTGACCATCCCCTAAAGAACGGAGGATGGGACAAGAACAGTTTCCTGCTGATGGGGAGGTCAGGGCTAGACGCCCATGGAAGGGGGAGATATTTTGAGCAGAAACCCGTCAACCCCAAGGGCTCAGGGCACTCACAGTGAGTCATAAAAAGGCCAAACTCGGGAAGGCCACAGCAGGGCCCGGGGCCCACACTCCCTTCCCAGGAGATGTGCTTAAAGTGCAACCGCTGTGAAATGAGGCACAGCTGCATGCAGTCCTGGACACCAGACTTCTCACCTCCCTCTTGTCTCCTGACTTGTGCCAATACCAGGCTCTGACACCACGAGGGCCCAGGCCAGCGGGGAAGTCTAGTGCCCAGTGAAGAAACGAAGGTCCAGTGTATAACCTACGATGCCCAGGAGGGGGTGGGCGTAGAGGGGCAGAGAGATGCAGCAAAAAGGAGTGGTCTGTGCTTCACCAGCACCCCTGGATCAGGGGTGGGCTCATTGGAAAGGGCAGGTTGGTTCTCTACAGCTAGCAGGGTCCTAAATTTTCCCTGAGGGAACAAAGCTGCATAGCATGTGAAGGAAATCCAGGACGTGCAAGGCCCCCCGCCCCCCAACCAAGCAGGCCCCATGCTTGCTGGACACAGTGCTGAGGAGCACTGGTGCGGGGCAGAGCCGGCCCGAGCCAGCAGGGCCATGCCACGCTTAGATGCTGGCTGACCTCCAGGCACACCTGGGCACGGGCAGTCATGCAGGCCCCCAACTGGAGTCAGAACAGGTCCACGTCCAGCCAGGAGTAGGTCCAGCTGGCAGCCTGGCCAAGAATACCCGTGCCCCCGGGCAAGCAAAAGTGGCAGAGGCATGGCCTCTTCCCATTGGCAACATGGCCAGGCAAAGGATGCCTTGGACGAGGACCAGGAGGATGCCCAGGGGCCAAGAAGGTACCCTCTGTCTTGGCCTCATCTCAGAGCCAGATTTCATCACTGCTCACACTGGACACCCGGTAAATGTAGCCCAGCATTGGGAGGCGGATGAAACCTGCAGGGTCACAGATCCCAGGAGACTCGGTCACCCTCATTTCTTGGAAGCTGGGAGACCACTCTCTGCCCTTGGCGACTCTGCCTTTGGCACACGAGGGAGGGCAAAGGAGCAAGGCAGCAGGCCGCTTTCCCTACCTCGGCTGGTGAGGAGGCCACCAGGCTCCGGGTCCAGAAGGTCTGGCCTGCTGTTGTCCTGAGCCATCTGCCGGTCTGCTGGTTTCCCTGTGGGGTGACAAAGGGGGTGGCGCCCGGGATGAGGCGTGTGCCCGATGGGGGCTAGCCCCTCCTGAGGTTCAGCGTGTCTCTTTTTCTCAGAAGCACCTCTGAAGATAAACCTGGGGCAAACAGCTTGCTGGGTGTACCTCTGCAGTCTGGAGTGAGGTCATTGAGCTGAAGGTTGGACGGGAGGGACATGTTCTCGCGTGGCAGGCGCACGTTGTTGAGTTTCAGGTTGTTGGAGTCACTACGGGAGGACAAAGGCTCGGATGGGCCCTGGCACCAGTGGGAACCGATTCCTGCTTGGAGGCCATTCCAGAACCACCAGAAAGCCCAGGATCCCGCCTGTCCCCATGCCGCCTCTCCATTTGGCCCCTCCATACAGCCCCAGGAGAGTTACCTAGAGATCAGGGATGGGCGCCGGGAGGGGCCTGAGGAGAGAGAAACCACAGCACTGTCTCAGTGCACCCACTCCCTCTGGGCTCTGGCCCTGCCCTCTCAGGCCCAGGTCCCTTGGGCAAGGGGCCTCTCAGATGACCAGACTGGGTTCCAGTGCCCAGCACGGCTCCCTGGGATGTATGTGGTCTAAACCATGGCCACACCCAGGAAGACTTGTCCTACCACTTGTCAGAGACCTGCCCAGCTCCAGTCACTGCCCGTGCCCTCACCCCCACCCCTGATCTCATCTCTGCGCTCCCAGCATTCTCTGTCTCCTCTTGCTTTGGCCTTACCTTTGGTCTTCTTCTCTTTCCTGCAGATCAGGCAGGCCACCAAGGTGCTGAACCCCACCAGGGTGCCCAGGGCGAGCCCTCCAGCCACAATGATGCCCAGCAGTGGCACTTCCACCCGGGTGGCCAGGAGCCCTGCAGGTAGTCCTCTTGTTAGTTCCAAGCGGGCATGACCCTTGACTCGGAGACACCACAGGTCCCTACTCTGTCCTCTTTGCCCAAGGTGGCTGGGGACAGCTTTCATGAGAACTCACCCAAAAGACAAGTCTTCCCATTTCTGTACCCTGACCCTACACCCACCCAAGGCTCTGCTGGGCCCATGGCTGGCAGTGCTCACCTGGGGCTGGAAGCGAGGAACTGGTGACACCCACATCGTTGGTGGCCACCACCGAGAGGTTGTGTGGCAGGCTGCGGAGCTGCAGCTGCACGGTGTGGTTGGTGAGCCAGGGGTAGTTCTGGGCATCCAGCACCAGGAAGTCCGAGGTGTTGACAGTCACTGGCCCATCCTGATCGATCCAGGTCACATTGGCAGGTGGGTTGGCACGCACGAGGGCAAAGAGGATGACCAGAAGGCCCGGGCCCTGAGTTTCCTGGTACTTGGCCCCAACCTGAGCAATCTCCGGTTTAACTGGTGCAAAGTAGAGACCACTATGTTCCCATCACAGCCCCTTGCTTGCCTTGCCCTTTCTTCCCAAACCCAGAAGGGAGTCAGGGTCCTGAACCTCTCCTTAGGGGGCACCAGGAAAAAGGATGGCTGGGTCTGCCAAAAACAGTATTTCATAAGGGCATAAACACTAGAACCAAATGTCCAGAATCCTGACTCTGCTACTTACCAGCTCTATGACCTGGGCAGATTGCTTAACCTCTCTGTGCCTCAGTTTTCTGATTTATAAAATGGGGACAATAGTAATTAACTCATAGGATTGTTGTGAGAATAAAGTGAGTTAATATTTGCAAAGTACTTAAGTGTTAAAACATCCTAGCAAACTGCCTGCCTGGTAGCTGTTGGGGGTCCCTGGGCAGAGAACCCCTCTCTGGCCACCCGAGGGGCACTCACATTGCACATTGAGGATAACGGATGCATTGGCTGACTGGCCACTGCCTGGGTCCTGCAGGGAGCAGTTGAGTTCATGCTGGGCCCGCTGGGCAGTGACAGTGAAAGTGCTGGTGCCTCCAGTGAAGGCCTCCCTGCCCACACTCAGCAGTCTCGAGGTGCTGGCCTCCTGCAGCTGTCCATCCAGGTACCAGGCCAATCGAGGGGTGCGAAGTCCCCCTGCCACACGGCAGGTGAAGGCATGGCGTTCATTCTCTCGAAGTGCCCTCTCTGCCCAGGTCTGACCATCAATTTGTGGCGCCAGCTCCCCCCAACCTAGAACATAGTGGAGTCTGGGGAGAGCTGGTGGAAAGTCAGTACTGTTATGTGACACGGGTGAGGTCCAGTTCCAGAGGGACCTGGGTTTTCTCACCAGGGACTGGCTGGACCTTGGTAGGTGGATGAGGAGAGCTCAGTTCTGGTGCCTAAAGTGGGTACCCAAACTGAAGATGCAGGCAAGGAGGGGAGAGACAGGGACTTGACCCCACAAACACATGCCAAGGGATGAACAGGGGTGTACCTGAGCTCAGAAGGGCCGGCAGGAGCAGAAGTGTGTGTGGGAGGGTAGCTGGCCCTGGAGGCAGCGCCATGGTGGCACAGGCCTGGGCCCCAGGCTGCCGAGAGAAGGGGGCGGGCCTTGATGTTAGTAGCCAGGTGAGAGCATGCAAGTTTAGTAACTCCTCCAGGAATTTTGTCTCAGAAACAAAAATGAACCATGCACGGAAGCACAAATGTGGAATGACCCACAGTGGTGAAGGCAAAGATGTAAATGATCAAGCCCCATGGTCCAAACCCAGGCTGGCACGTACCTGTACACCCTGCGGGTGCAGAATTGAGACCTGACTCCAAGGGACAAACAGGCACATGCTCGCAGGTACACAGAAACAACGAGCAACGGTGCAGCCCGCACCAGGCCAAGACACACAACACACACACACACCTATCCCCACCTCCCGCACACACATACGCAGACAGTCGGGTATACAAGCCCCTCCCCAAAAGGGACCGTCCTTCTCCCGACCCTGGCTCTCTCCTGCCCGCTTCCCTTTTCCCATCCTCCGGATTTGGGCCGAAGACAAGGTGATCCAGGACGCAGGGGTAGAGAAGAAGCATCCCCGCTCCCGCCTCCGCCCAGCCTTCCTGGGCGGCTCACCTAGCTCACTCCACGAGCGCAGCCAGAGCGACTGCTCAGGCCTGCGGAGCACCGCAGTCCGCCGCAGGGCCCGGGGCTGCGCCAGGCAGGGCCAATCGATGACCGATCTCGGTCCGACGGGGCCCTTCCTCCCCGGCGGCGGATCCGGGACCGTCTCATGCGTAAGGGATCCCTGAGCGCGCATCCCTGCGACGATCGGCGAGCGGACACGGACACAGGCGGGGGCTGGGCGAACCCACAGCTTTATTGGTTGCTGGCGCATCCCCCCACACTCCTCGCTTTCCCGCCTGCCAGCGCTCAGCGCTCGTCGCGGGGCCGGCGCAGCTGCCCCATCATGTCGGCCAGCATGCGGTTGCACAGCGCCGCGTACGGGTTGAGCAGCACCAGCTGGCGGCGCGCAAACTGACTGCCCAGCCGCGCCGCCCGCTCGAAGTCACTGCGGGCGTCGTCGTCCCGGCCCTGCAGCCGCGCCACGAGCCCGCGCTGCACAAAGCCCTGGCGGGCGGTGCGACCTCGGCCGCCGCTCAGCGCCAGCGCGCGCTCCAGGTCCTCCAGGGCGCCTGCGGGACGGACCGACGGATGGGCAGGGGTTAAGGGCCGCGGCCAGCAAGATCCGGCACCAAGTGCAGGCTCTGGGGCTCGGCCATTTACATCCCGCCCGCACACGACCCTCGAGATCAGTATTGTTATCCCCGTTACGCAGAGATAAGCCTGGAAGAGTGGGCAAAACTCGGCCTAGACTGCACAGCCAGTTAGTGGCAGAGTTGGGACTGAAGCCCAGGTCTCGCCTTGTCCGTGTTATTTTCCACCATCTGATATATCAGAACAGGGGTGGTCACTATATTATGAATCTGCTCCTGTTGCCCGCACGAAGCAGGTGGTTTCTTCCACACATAATTAACCTTCTATTATTAGCCAGGTGACTGACTCTGAATCCCAGGGTCCAAAAGCATTAGTATTAACTGACAACTATTTCTTACATAATAAAGTCCGGGTTTTTGGGGGTTTTTTTTTTTGGGGGTGGGGTGGGCTGCACCAGGCGGTATTCAAGATCTTAATTCCGTGACCAGGGATTGAACCCTTGCCCCTTCAGTGGAAGGGCAGTCTTGACCACTGGACCACTACGGAAGTCCCTCTCTAACGTTTTTTTCTCCTTTAATATGTATTTTTATGTATTTATTTGGCTGTGCTGGGTCTTAGTTGTAGCATGTGGGATCTAATTCCCTCACCAGGGATTGAACCTGGGTCCTGTGCATTGGGAGCATGTAGTCTTAGCAACTGGATCACCCAGAGACATCCTTCTCTAACTTTTCAAGACATTTTCTCTCCTTTTCCTCTGTATGCCTTAAAATAGCTTCTCTCACCTGTGTTCTCTACTGACTGCCTCTCCTTATTCTTTATTTCCATGATTTTCATTATTTTGTATCTAATTTTCTTTGAAGGAGGTCTTGGAGCCAGAGCTGGCCTGCAGCACTTTTGTCACCCTCGTAAATACTTGGCTTCTTAGGCATCAGAGCTCTGAACTCAGCCTCAGGCAGCCAGTTGGTACCTACTGTAGGTCCACCGAGCTGCATTTGTTCTGGGCTCTGCTTCCATTCACTCCTGTCCTCCAGTCTATTGAGCCTGTCAGGGCAGGGAGCTAGGGGAGTGCCAGCAGCATCCTACACCAAGGCTGATCTCCCCCGTCCTCTGTGTTTTGGTTCTCAGAACGCAGCAGGGGTTCTGCTCCCTACCCAACCTGGTGGGTTGAAAAGCTCTCTAATCACAGCATTTGTTGATTTCCTTCAGAGGAGCTGGTCTGGAGGAACTGAAGGCAGAAACCCCTTGGATGCTCTCTGGGTTTCTGGTCTGTAGGCTTTCCCCAGCAGCCTTTATGCCCTTGCTCTGCCAAAGTGGTGGCAGACAAGCCTGGGAAAGGGGCCCTCGGAGTTCCCCGATATCCTCAGAATGGAGCCCAGCCTCCCCAGCCTGGCACTCCTGGCCCCAGGAACACTGCTACCACGAGTGCCCTAGTAGCTCCGTACTACACTTCTGTGGGTTACTCTTCAGTGATTCCTGGTATTTTCAGACAGAGTTCGATCATGGCCTCATATTACCAGTTCATCGCTCTCTCGGCCTCTGTTTACCTCAGGCTTTGAGGAGACTCCATCCTTCCAGCCCTCCCTTTCCAGCCAGAGTAGAGATCTGAAGCTCCCTGTACCTGTCCGTGACTTCTGGACTTCTACAGGCCATGCCTTCTCCCACTCGCTGCCCTCCAACCAGCTAACTCCTACTCATCTTCAAAACTCACCCCGCAGGAACAGACCCCCAAACTGAACCCTCTCAGCTTATTATGTGGCTATTAGGTTTGTGTCTGTCCTGCCCTCAAGGCTGAGCTTCATGAAAAGCAGTATCACGTGGGGATTAAGCCCTGCCACCTGAACCAAATCCCAGCTTTGCCACTTCTCAGCTATATGACTAGCCAGCTATTTTACTTAACTTCCAAGCTTTAGTGTATCATCTGTCAAATGGAGACAAGAGCATGCACCTTTTTAGTGTTGTAGTGAGGGCTAAACAAATGATGACAACTGACATGTAAAGTGCTCAGTCAGGGGACTTCCCTGGTGGTCCAGTGGTAAGACTCTGCACTTCCACTGCAGGGGGAATGAGTTTAATCCCCGGTCAGGGAACTAAGATCCCATATGCTGCAGGGTATGGCCAAAAAAGAAATAAAAATAAAATTTAAAAACCTTTATTATTTTTAAAACAGGACTTCCCGAGTGGTTCAGTCCCCTTCCAACGCAGAGGCTGGGGGTTTGATCCCTGGTCAGGGAACTAAGATCCTACATGCCATGGGGCAACTAAGTCCGTGCGCCAAACTATTAATAGAAAAGTTCCCTCCATGTGCCACAGCAAAGACCCAATGCAAACAAACAAACAAAAAAAACCCCGGAATCTCTGAATCCATGATTAAAGAGGAAAGACAAGATGCATCTTGTACAGAAGGGTGTTGGTTAACAGATTTAGAAAGTAGAATAAAGTTACCATTAAGAAAATATATACAAGGGCTTAGTGCCTGGCACATAGTAATAGCTGTAAATAGTCCTCAGCACCTAGCCCACTGCTACAATATAGGCTCTCATTAAATGTTGTAAAAAAACAGACTGTAGTCTCTCTCTCACAATATCCCCAAGAGATCAGCAGGGCCCATGACGTATCTCTTATGAGTAGGGACGTAGGTTCCAGAGCTCGGTGACTTCCCACACTCCATGTCCAAGCCCCGTGGCCACACCATCTCTGGTCTGTGTCCTCCCAGACGCCCTGCACAGGCTCCAGGGACCCTTGCCTCACCTGCCACATCCCCCTGGAGACGCCGGGCCTGGGCTCGGTTATTGTAGGCTGAGGCCCTCTCAGGCAATAGGTTGATGGCTTGGCCAAACCTCTCCAGGGCTGTGCTGAGGTCGCCAGCCTCTGCTGCGATCACCGCCTGCAGCTCCAGGGCCTTGGACTGCTCCAGCTGTGCTCGTGGGAAAACTTCATCTGTGCCGGGGAGGGAGCCAGGAGACAGCTGTGTGGTTGGCAGCAGGAAGCAACAGTCCCCTTGGGCTTTGGGAACCTGGGACATGAGCCAGGGCTGACCAGGCAGGGTGTAGGTCACTACAATCAGATGCAGTGTTTGGGGCAGGGGGAGCAGAGGCCACTGAGGAAGAGCTCTGGCACTGCCTAGTTCCAAAGAGACCTAGGAAAGTGGCCTTGGTTGGCTCCCCAGTGCCAACAGAATGAAACCCAAACTCTCTAGCCTGTAGCTAAATCACTGGTTGAAGGTCACACCCCCCAGAAGTTGCACAGATTGGATTGGAACCCAGGTCTTTCCGACTCATTAGTCTGTCCCCATTTTGTTCTAGTGCATTGCTTCCAACAGGAAGGCCTCCATGATACAGGGTCATGAAAACCATTTCCAATGTTTCCCTCAGCTTTTCAGCCTAAAGTTTCATTAAGACTTAGGCCTCGCTCCTTTAGAAATAAAGAGCATCAAAACTTCCGGATGGTGACAGTCCCTCTTATGGGTCAGTAGAAAAGCCAGTGAGCACATTCAATCTGGAAGCATTAGCTGAGGGCCTGGCATTTAAAGGTGACACTGAATGCTTGCTTAGTTGAAACTGGTTAGCTGAGCTACCCCCTGCCCTGTTTCTGTCTTCAGTGCCGTGGAGGGTGATACCATCTGTTCTAACAAACGTGTGTGAATTTCACATGGCCCTGCTCCCCGCCACCACAGTTAAACGTGGGGCAGGGTTGGAAGACAAACCCTGGCTTTCTCCTCTGGGCTCAGTGACTCTTGCCAAGCTTCCATCAGTGCACTGAGGATCAGCAGTCATCATCCAAGTGTCGGGGAATGAGCAGCCTTGTAAGACCACCTACTTCTGCCACCCCAGTGAGGTAGCAGACCAGCCAGTGTGGAGAGCTGGATTCCAAGGTCAAATACTCACCTTCATCTACTTCCTTCTCTGCTTCATCTCCCAGGTCCAACCCAACAATATCTCCAAACGGGGAGTCGGGGTTGAAGATGGCCTGCAAGACGGCCTGATCATTTGGAGTCCCCATGGTGTTCAACTCCCAGATCAAAAAGGTGAGTCACAATGAGGGGAAGGAAAAAAAGCTGAGGGCTGAGCCTCTTGTCAGTTTTAAGCCTCTACCTGATCCAGAGAGAGGAGGTCTGTTTGAGGACCAGCTCCCAAGAGGAGTGTTGTCCAGTCTTCGGCTGGAGTGTAAACTCAAGCCCCTTCAGCCTGGGGACAGTGACCCTGGCTTGGCTGAATATTTACAAATATTTCTCAACTGCTTCCCTACCCCCACCCCAGTCTGAGGGAGAAACAGAAAAAGTAAATCCCATTTCAGCTTTAAGGTGGAGTGGAGCCAAGAGAGAGGGTACTGTCCATCTCCCAGAAATGTTTTCTTTATACTCACAGATTTGGGAAGAAATTGTTAGAAGCCAATGCCTGACTGCCTGTGGATGAAGACTGGGTATTTGTAGGAAGTAAAGGAACTAATCTTTTGTTCTCCTGACCCCTTCCTCACATCCAGAGTTAATTAGGTCCCAAATATATATCACTGATGAACAAGAGAAGAAAATATGATTAAGAGAGGCAGTGTAGAGTGAGGCCTGCCAGAAGGGAATGATTTCAAGATTCCACCTTAAAAGACAGGACTGTGGAAGGGATTTTGTAATCAGGCCATGGGTCACAGCCCTCCCACCTCAACCAAAGCCAAAAGAAAGTTCAACCGTGTGCAGCAATAAACTTGACATGTTTATTAATTAAACTATCACTTAAATAAAAAAAAGTGCATAGAAAATAAACATGTTTAAAAACTCCTTTTTTTTTTACAACTATGTACACTTTTTACTTTTACATTCAGTCTTTCGTAGACAGCTTTCAGCATTATTATTTTTTGAACTATTAAAGTATTTTCCTTCTTCCCTGTCACAGGGAGTTAACACTGATGGACTTTAGACACATTTTTTTTCCTTTTTTTTTTTTTTTTTCTTTTTCTCTAACCAGAAGCTTGGAAGAACACAAGGGAAAAAAAACAAAACAAAACCGAAAGATCTGTTATACATGATAAAGTTGTCAAGAAATGTCTTATTCCTAGAAAAGAAGCTTGTCATCTGTTGAGCTTTTGAAACAATTATTCAACTACCTGTATTTACTAAAGAGACTGTTAAAAGTTCAATAAAAGAAACACCACAAGTCTATTTTCTTGGTTGAAAGACAGAACTAGAGTACCTCGGAACAAGATACCAGGAAAGCACAGAACACAATTTTCCCCTAAATGCAGGTGGTAACCCCAACATTCATAACCAAAAATAGAGAAACAAGGAGTACAGGTACTGACTGGCAACATTCACAGGCAGAAAAAACCCAGGTGACACCATTTCTGCATTTCTCTCTGATCCCGGGAATGAACTGCTTTGCCATCCCCTTAGAGTTGGGAGTCTCCTCCCATGTGGGGGGATCAGAGGAGCGCCAGACTGACAATTTCCTGCCACTACTAGCAACTGTAACACAATCCTTATCTATAGTGTTAAGAGAATTAAAAGCCATGGACTGAACTAGGCTTTGTTACATGGTGCATTACTATATTAGTTCCTATATATATCATATTTATATTTATTTGAAAACCAAAACAAAAAAGTTGCAAGGTTTCAGAGTGTGAGACTTGACTGGTATTCATGATTCGGCACAAAACCATCTGCTCAAATAACCTTGTATTGCTTTAAAATGAAGGAAACGAAACATAAAATTACACCCAGCCCTTTGCAATGACCCGCTTTTCCTTTAAAAAAAAAAAAAACAAACACCAAAAAACCCACAACTTGATTTCTATTAAAAAAAAAAAATCCCAAATCAAACTTAACATCTGACAAGGTTTTGACCTTTAGTATTTTCAGATATTCGATTGAACGTCAGTCCTTTAGAAAGATACATTCATTAGAAGGTTTTTTTTGTTGTTGTTGTATTTTTTTTTTTAAATCAAGGGAGCTGCATGGTGCTCACAGCATTGGCCGGGGGGGGGTGCTGACAGAGGCAAGCGGGGCGGCGGAGTGGATCCCGGCAAAGGAGTCTGGTTGAAAACTTTTATATATATATATATATATATATATAGCTGCCAGGGCTTCCCCCTTGATTCTGGTTATTGGTCTAAAAACAGGAAGGGCTGGGCTGGAGGTGGTGGACGGTAACAGAGGGAGCCAAAGGGACCAAGTTCCGGCCAAAGGGTCAGCGCCATGCAGCTCCTCTGGTTACACAGTTGTCACTGGCCGCCGGGAAATGCAGCCACAGCAGGTTCTAGCAGCAAAGCTGTACGTGAGCTGGCTCTCTCACTGAGAACTGACCCGGTTTGCAGCTGTGACCCCTGAGGGGTTTGGGGTGCCCCTTAGGGCATCCTTGGGAACACCCACCGTGGCTCCTCAGGCTGCACTTTTGTGCGGAGATCCCCTTGGTCACTTTCGCAACAGACTCAGGTGCCTTGGAGATGGCCATGCCGGTTTGGTTTGGTTTTTTCCCCGCCGCCTTTCCCTCTTGCAGGGAAAACCTTAGCCTAATCCCCAAGTTGCTGGCAGGTACGCTGAATTTTGGCAATGGACTCAAGGCTGAGATCTAGGAGGAACTCCTCATTTCTGTGGTTGACAGGGAGTGGAAAGGCAAGGCAAACCATCTGCAGCTGGCAGGAGAAGGAAGCTGGGGGTCCCTCCCCGGCCTCAGGGTTTGGGGTTGGTAGAAAGAGATGAGGAGGGGGCTCACAGTACAGCGCGGCCTAGCAGGGCAGTCACTAGGTCTACTGAGCTGAGTTTCCCCCACTCCCGACTGGCCTTTGGGTCTTCCTCAAGGTGAATTCATGACCCGTCAGTGCATTAATCATTTCAGTAACAAATGCAGCTTAAGGTTTTTTTTTTTTTTCTTAAAAAAAAAAAAAGAAAAAGGAATAAAAGGATATACAAAAAAACCTCACACAGTGCAATAATAAAGGAAACCAGACACCAGTGGAACCCCTTGGGCCACTGTATCTTGTTCACGGGCAAAAGGAGGAAGGGAGGTGAGGTCTGGGCAGACTGCTTTGCCCCAGGACCCTGCTGGCACTTTTCTGAGATGACAGGGAGTCTCTGCCATCCTGGCCACAGTGCTGGGTTCCCTGCACAACAGAGAAAACAGTGACAGTGTTCCAGCAGAGCCACCAAAGTTCTTAATTAAGGTCACGGAAGAACAGGGAGCCCAGGGTGGAAGGCACAGCAGAGCCGTGAGTCCCGGGGCAGAGAGCGCTGGGCTGAGTCGTATTGCTTTGCTAGACTTCCTTCCGGAGGAATGGGCTTCTCGTGGTGAGAAGAGGCACCCCGCCCTCCACTGGACTACGCTGCTACTGGACTCGTGGCTGACAGGCCGAGGAGCATCTGCGTTATCGTGAGTGGTCAGACTGTGCTTCAGTTTCAACGGGCTGCCCCAAAAGAGGGCATGGGGGGACCCAGGGGGTCTTTGCAGGCGTGAGGACTTGGTGGGCAGGGGCGGGGGGACGAGGTGACCTACGAGGCAGATGGTGATGGAAAACATCAGGTTGCCATTCAGCTTGGTTGATAACTCTGGAGGAGGAAAGACAGGGAAGTGCTGGCGCTCACCTCTCAGCACTGGGCTGTGCCAGGAAGGAGGGAGAGAGGCGGGCAAGAGGAGGAGGAGCTGCTGTGTCGAGATCCTACTGCAGCCATTCAGGAGCTTTGACCAGGGAAGGAGGGGAGTGGCCCGATGGAGCTGGGGGCACCTTCCTTTTCCACTTATTGTCAAAGAGCAAACCCAGGAAACATTTATGTCAACAGGGCACAAACAAGCTACACATTAAACAACGAAAAGGACACCTTCCAGGGGGAAGTTGGGCAGGAAAAACCAGACTTTGTGTGTACAGCTGAATATTTTCTCTAACTTCATCCTATGAAAATAAAAAATTATTAAAAACCGATCTTCTTTTAAATTAGGATAATACCGCGGTTTAAAAAATAGCCTTGTCATAAGTGCTTCTCCCTATGAAGTGCTTCTCATAGAAAAATATACAAAATATATTTACATTTATAAAACCTTAAATAGTAAACTGTAAACAGAACCGAGTAAAATCCAATGACTTAATTTAACAGGTTCAGGACACCGTCTTGGGGAAGAGAAGAGAAGAAACATTTGATGCTGTTTTGACCACATCCTAAGGAGTAATCAGGGCAGTAGTGTCATTTCATTTCATTTGCTTTAGCCACAGATTTTGCACAGGTGGCAGAGGTCCCTCAATACAAGGTGGTCTAGTCCCCAAGTTTTGGGCCTTGAAATCTGATTAGTGTTCTGCCTTCAACTGGACACTGACCATTTAAAAATTAAGTCTTCCTATGTCTTAACAAGGGGAAAATAAAGTTACCATGTCCTAGGAATGGGACCCAGGGGTCATCCTGGTTGTGAAACTCTGACTGTTGCATGATTCAAATCCTATTTAAATAATCTTCCTCTTCTACATATATCTTTAAAACTCTCAGTGGAGCTTTATGAAAACATCTGCAAATTCTGTCTGGTTACAGCCAATGGCTCCTGTCCACTTTCCCACTGGGAGTGCTTGCAGGCTCAGGGGACGTCTTGCAGACCCTATGCCCAACAGTGAGTGTTCTTGCACAGGGAGTCTCCCTCCCCTACCACCCAGAGAACGGAAAGCGGTGGGGTGCAGAATGGGGAAACGAGAAAGTGGAGTGAAGAGAAGGAATGAGAGGGGAGCCGCTCCTACTGTCTAGGAAGGTGACTGACTGAGAAGGCTCATGGGGCTAACACTCCCGCTTAAAGCCCACAGGCTCAAAGTTTGGTAATGAATTGGCACAACCCCAAGACAGCTTTTGACACCAAAGGTGCTAAGAATCCTGTCTCCCAACCAGAAGGGAACTGTCAACTGGGAGGATAGTCGGGAAAACACCAGACCGTCTCTCTTTGTTCAACACACGGCTACAGGCTGGGCCCGGCTGGCAACCTGTCAGGTCTCCAACCAACCCCGCACAGGGCTGTGCCTGACCCCTCGCTTACAGGTGCTCGGGAAACGCCAAGACGAGGATGACAACTTCTGAGGAGGTGCTCAGGCCAATCTCCCTACACAACTAACCCTCTACAGGCTCCTTCCAGACAAGTCTGCTAGGGACCCCTTCTCCCATTTTTTTAACGGCACACAATCAGAGGGGCCCCAGTAGAAAGCCGATCACGGATCTTTTCTTCTAGACCTCATCTCTCTCCAGGACTATGATCACATGTAGAATGTGAATATGGGACCCAAGGGAGCCCAGCTGTCACAGAGGCCCCTCAACTGTGCCCGCTCAATCCTGGAATACCTGGCTGCTGGGAAAGGCCTTCGGCATCGCTGTGGAGGCCCTGGGTCCTAGTACTCCGATACTGGGGAGGAGAGCAGCTTTAGTTTAGGAACTTCCGGCATTTCTTGGCACCACAGTTGCAGGGGAGCTTGTTGCTGGCATCCTCGATGGGGAATTTATAGTCGTAAGTGAGTTCCTCCCCTCGGTAGATCTTGCGCATGGCAAAGATGACAATGTGCTTCTGCCCATCGATGTTGATGACCCGAGAGTAGCAGTTGGGCTCACATGAGTGGTTGATGAAGCGGGCGGCGTTCCCGTGCATGGTGGCGTCCACCACCTCAGAGTCATCGATCCGGAACATGTAGCAGCCGATGCCCTGCAGGGAGGAGGACAGAGAAGAGCCTGGCGTTGATTACAGCTCAGACTGGACAACACCCAACCTTTTTCTGATGTGATCTTAGCCACTGACGAACAAAGTTCCTTCTGGTAAAATTCCTGGATTTCTCCCATCTTTCAGGATGCTTCCACGAGAAATTCCTAGATTACGGGCACTGGACCACAGATTTATTAACGTCTCCACAAGAGAGACCTACGCTTGCCTCACAATGTGCTTTCGATCCTGGGATCCATTCAGACAAATCTTCAAAGAGTATCTTTGCGTGCTAATCCCTAGAGTGGACCGGGCCCGCCACAGATTCAGAGACGTTAAAATGCAGTAGCACAGTGTCTAGTAACACCCACAAACCCCCCTGGGCCCGGGCCGTCCGTGCGGTGCCGGCCCCTCCCTGTGAGCGCTGGGGGCGCAGGCGCGGCTCACCTTGCTGTCGTAGTACTTCTCCCTCTTGTCCGTCTGGATGGAGCGGATGACGTTGCCGGCGTACTCAATCACCATCTCACCTGCGTCAATGTTTCTCTTACAGAAAAGACCCCGGCCGTGGATGGGAGACCTAGGACGTAAAGACGGAAAAGACATCAGCCGCCGATCTTGCAAATACGGTTAAATGTGTGAATACGTGAATAAAATCTCCAGGTCTACGAAGAGATTTACTGGTCTCTATTTCTATTGGTTCTATTCAGTAGAATCTCTTGGTCTCCATTTCTCCAGGAGAGACAGACACTTGGGAAAGAAAAGCTGGACCCACCTGATTTGAGTGAATATACTAATCATTCTAAAAAATTGCTAAGGATTAAAGATTTCTCCATTCCGTAACCGACTAGAAGTAGCAGTACATTAATGCTCACTGTGTTAAATTCCTTGTTCAACACAAGGAGCTCCAGGATCCCAGGACATCAGGTTCAATTAGTAATACTGATAAAAACCTCACTTACTGAATGAAGGAGGTGACTTCAGCATTTGGTCCACTTTGATTTTGGAAAACTTCATTAGTTTTCTAGAGTTCTTTCTATAATTTTAGCCATACCTGTAAACACCAACTGCCTCCTTAGAAGTCTTTTTTAAGTGCCGGAAACGCATGGGCATTGGTAGATCCATACTAGTTGCCCTCCTAAAGAAAGAAGGCTCATTATTAATAAATTCTCTTTAGGAAATCACCAGTTTTGAGTCTTGGATCGAAGAGTCCTAGAGCATGTGACTACACTGTGTGTTCAATGCTAAGCCTAACAAGTGCCTTATAAAAATTTATCATTCCTTAGTTGCTAAGTCATGTCCCACTCTTTTGTGATCCCATGGACTGTAGCTTGCCAGGCTCCTCTGTCCATGGGATTTCCCAGGCAAGAATACTGGAGTGGGGTGCCATTTTCCTATTCCAGGGGATCCTTCTGACCCAGGGATCAAACCCGAGGCTCCTGCATTGGCAGATGGATTCTTTACTACTGAGCCACGAGGGAAGCCCACCTTTTAAAATTATGCCTATAATATGTTATATATGAAGCCTATGGTGGTACACCGAAAGCTGACAGAGTATACCATAGCTGAATAAAATATACATCTTATAGTTATTTGAGCTTCTCCTCTGTTAACATATTCCTCTCTTTGCCAGCCAGCTACTGCTGCTTCAACACAAACTATATTCCTCTTCTTAAATATTATTTGGGATATTCTGATCCAAGCAAAACTGGAAGAGAGGGAAGCAAAGAATATTTCTTTTTTTATTTTTTAATATAGTTGATTTACAATGCTGTGTTAATTTCTGGTGTATAGCAAAGTGATTTTACTTTATATTCTTTTACATATTCCTTTCCTTTATGGTTTATTACAGGATATTGAATATGGTTCCTTGTGCTATATGGTAGGACCTTACTGTTTACCTATCTTATATATAGTAGAAGTTTGTACCTGCTAATCCCAGACTCCTAATTTATCCCTACCCCCTTTCCCTTTTGGTAACTGTAAGTTTGTTTTCCATGTCTATAAGTCTGTTTCTGTTTAGTAAAATAAGTTCATTTGTATTGTATTTTAGATTCCACATAATATAAATGATATTGTATGGTATCTGCCTTTTTCTTTCTCACTTCACTTAGTATAATCTCTAGGTCCATCCATATTGCTGCAAATGGTATTATTTCATTCGCAAAGAGTATTTCTGATGACCCCTCTCCACTTCAGACTTACCGAGCTGACTTCAGCTGTACCTCCTCCTCTTCCTCATCATTGGGGTTGTACTCAGGAGGCTGCCGGTGTTTAGAAGCCAGGAAGTTAAACATGTCAAATGCTGACTTCCTGGAGCCAAAAGATTAAGATATGTTTAGAGAGACAGTTTAGTAGAACCAGTGAAGGACAGTATTAACAGAAAGTCTCAGAGGTTAAGTGGGAAAATAATTATTCCAGTAGACAATAAAATCAGGACCCCAAACTGCTTAAGGAAAAGAACAGAACTTGCCTCAGGTGGACTTCAGCCCTGGCTGAGCCGTGAGGGTTCAGTGGGGGCTCATTGGCCTCCTCTGGTTTGTGGAAACGGAATTTGTAATTCCTACAGTGCTTGGCACCAGACAGTTGCTCAATCAGGAATACAACAGCGTCATGGAGAATCCCCAGCATCCGCAAACCGTTCACACCTGTAGGATCGAAGGCACCAGGGTAGTGAGGAGCCCAGCCAACAGAAGCCACATACAATCACAGAAATGCCTAAATTAGGGAACAACTCTGCCAGAGGCTGCTCAAGAGTGAATTATATAAAGATGAGCTAGAAATGAGCATTAGATAGCCAATAAAATAATGTAGATATAGATACATATGGAAAACACTTGTGACAGTGAAAAAGGCATGCCATCAAATTCTGGACTATTTTCCTTTCTATGGTCCTATGTACATGGGAAATGCTGTGGTATTTCATTACATGGTCATAGTGACCATGAATTATGAGACGAGGCAGGAGTTACTAGCCTCATCTCAAGGAAAGTAAATCTAGATTCACACCTAAGGTAACCTAGCTAGTGTGACAGGATTTGAACCTTGGACTGTGTAACTCTAACTATGACTCCATTTTTGTTTATAGGTAATGGAGCACCTCGGAGAAGGCAATGGCACCCCACTCCAGTACTCTTGCCTGGAAAATCCCATGGAGAGAGGAGCCTGGTAGGCTGCAGTCCATGGGGTCTCGAAGAGTCGGACATGACTGAGCGACTTCACTTTCACTTTTATGCATTGGAGAAGGAAATGGCAACCCACTCCAGCGTTCTTGCCTGGAGAATCCCAGGGATGGGGTCGCACAGAGTCGGACACGACTGAAGTGACTCAGCAGTAGCAGCAGCAATGGAGCACTGGATTCTATAAGCTCATACACATACACACAGGCACCTCACTAAAATCTGTAAGGAATGTTGGCAAACCCTAACAGAGAACTCTCTTCCATGTTATTACGGTGACTGTATGGAGAAATACACCCAATAGCCACTTTGTTTTACTCTTAAGTCTTAATCCACTAATGAGCACTTATTTTTTTTTATTTTTATTTATTTTTTTAAATTTCTTTTTATTTTATAAAAAACAACATTTATGTAAGTCTGCTGGCAAGGCTTTCTGAAATGACTGTCTTCTTTCATTAACGAATGGGACAGAGTAATAACTGCCATCCCTCTTTTTGACACTAGCAAATAGCTAATTAAGCAAACAGTATTATTTTATGTACAATTATTGTTTTTGATTAATAGATAACAAAATAATAATGGTGTCTATTGTAGACAAGATATATATTTCACAGGCCTAACGGTGCTAGAATACATGTAATTCCAATAGACATATAGCTTATATAAAGCATATTTATAGAGATGTAACCCTAGTGTAATTTGGGGGCCTTATGTCTCAAAGGATATCTGTGTTTAAATGTTAACAATCACTTCTAGGAGGTGGAACCTCATCCTACCTTTGAATTTGTTATTGTGGTAGTTAATTTTTTCAACTTGTAAAATTTTACATCTTGGACAATTTTTCTAAAAAGGGAAAAGTTATTATTAAATGCCTAATTTCCACTTCACTTAAGAATATTCTAAGGGATATAATTTGGTTTTAGAGGCAAGCAGAAAGTTAAGTCTCCAGATAAGCAACATTCTTATGATAAAATTATTGTTCTGATTATAACTCAACCTATACAAGTATAAAACACAAGTTGACAATATAAGAGCTTAAGCCATAAAAGGCAATGACAAACATTTTAAATATATATATATATATATATATATGTATTTATTTATTGGGCTGCGCCGGGTCATAGTTACAGCACGTGGGATCTTCAGTCTTCACTGTGGCAAGAGGCATTTTTAGTTGCAGCAAGCAAACTCGGCTGCAGGATGTGGTATCCAGTTTCTGGCCAGGGATCAAAGCTGGGCTGCCTGCACTGGGAGCACAGAGTCTTAGCCACTGAACTGCCAGGCGAGTCCCACTTTTTTCTCTAAAGAACACTGAGTTTCTCCCAAGAATTTCTTCCTACGCGTTTTAGATTCCTGTGCATTCCAACAGAAAAGCCATTAAAAAGATACTTATGGGTATTTTCACAAAATTCATTTTAAGGTTTAGTCTGAGTGTTTAACTCTGCATTTACTAGAGGGCTTACAATAAGATTAGACATTGTGTCAATAACAGGAAAAGAAAGATGAGTTATGCATGGTGCCTGTTCTCAAGGAGCCCTTGGCATAAGTAGGTACATTATGTACACAAACCTCGCAAAGTAAAAGCAACCAGATAAATGTGTAGGATACAGTACTGTGGGAACAGACTAGTCTCTGGTGGGCGATTCACTTACTTGTCCAACAAATATTTACTGATCCCCTGCTGTATCACCTGCATTTGTTCCATCTACCCACTGTGGCAGAAAGAATCTTGGGAAAACAAAGGTGAACATAACTGGAAGGTACCTGAGACAGGAAGGTCTCAGTTTTAATGTCACCTCAAGAGACGCCTTTCCTGACCACTCTATCTAGAAAAGACTCCCTGCCAGCAATTACCTACCCTTGTGTCAGCCTCTTTCATCACTCCGTTCTATCTTCTTCAGCGTGACTGACAGCTGCCTCTAGAACATAAGGGTGTGAGGACAAGGACAAGGCGGTGGCCTGGGAGATGGAGAATGATAGACAGGTTCTGGATTACGGAGCACAGTGATCAGTGTGGTTCACTCCCAGCATCTACTACTTTGTTTTCTGTGTCTGTGTGTGCTAAGTCGCTTCAGTCATGTCCGACCCTTTGTGACCCTATGGACTATAGCCTGCCAGGCTCCTCTGTTCATGGGATTCTCTAGGCAAGAATACTGGAGTGGGTTGCCATGCCCTACTCCAGGGGATCTTCCCAATTCAGCATTTCCTGCAACAGGTGGGTTCTTTACCACTAGCACCACTTGGGAAGCTCCATGTCTGTGGGTCTATTTCTATTTTGTATATGAGTTCATTTGTATCAATTTTTTTTTAAGATTCCACATGGTGGCACTACTAGTAAAGAACTGGCCTGAAATGCAGGAGACCTAAGAGACGTGGGTTCGATCCCTGGGTCGGGAAGATCCCCTGAAGAAGGAAATGTTCACAGCACACTAGTAAGTGATATCATACATTTGTCTTTCTCTGTCCTCTCTTCCCTCTTAAAACAAAAATATCATAAACAAAATTCCTCTAGGTACTCACTCATTTTCCTTTCCAGGACCAACTTGAAAGGAGACTGTTAGAGAGGGGGCTAGATACAGAAGAGCCAGGGTGAATGGAAGGTTTCCTTCCTCCCTAGATTAATTAAAATCTGTAACTGTGCTTGAAACTGCTGTGTGATATATTTTTACACTGCCTAAATTTAATTTGAAATCTAATACCAATGAATCTATTTCAACTTTAAAAAGAAAGTATAACAAAAACACAATGAGATACCAATTTATACTCACTAAGAAGTCTATGATCAAAAAGACAGACACTAACAAGTGCTGACAAGGATATGGATACTGGAATCATTGTATATTGCTGGTGGAAATGTAAAATAGTGATGCCACACTGGAAAAACAATTTGGCAGTTCTTCATAAAGCTAAGCACAGTCACCATAAACCCAGCAGTTCCACTCCCAGGAGCAGAATCTTACGTGTATTATCAATATTCAGTTCAAAGTGACCCCGGGAGAGGCCACATACAAATTTTTAATTTTAGTTCACCCAATGACCACCACAGTTGGACAGAGCAGAATCTGTGAAACATATTTTGTTGCCCCCAAAGTATCTCCCTCACCAATCTAAAAAACAAAAAAGACACTATTCCCAAAGTAAAAAAGAAGGCAGTCCACAGAATTAAAGAAAATATTTGCAAATTACATATCTGATAAGCAATTATTATCCATACAGAACTTCTGAAACTCAACAACAAACAAAGAAACACCTTATGAAGAAATAGACAAAGGACTTGAATAAACATTTCTCTAAAGAAGATATATAGATGGCTGATAAGCACAAGAAAAGATGCTCAACCTCTCAAGTGATTAGGGAAATGTACAGAAAACAACAAGTATTGGTGAGGATGTGGAGAAATTGGAACTTTTCTGTATCACTGGTGGGAATGTAAAATGATATAGACACTGTAGAAAACAGTATGGCAGTTCCTCATAAAATTAAAAATAGAATCACTATAAGATCCAGCAATTCTATTTCTGGGTATATATCCAAGAGAATTGAAAGCAAAGTCTTGAAGAGACATCTGTACACATATGTTAATAGCAGAATTATTCAAAATATAAAAAACTGGCCAGCAGATTCTTTAAACCACTAGCGAAGTTCATGTTAACTTTTCATCTTATAAAACTGAAACTCTATATCCATTAAACAGTGACTCCCTATTCTCCCCTTCCTACAACTTCTGGTAGCCACCATTATTCTTTCTTTCCATCTTTGTGATTTTAACTATTTGAAGCACCTCATGTGAGTGGAATAGTTCAGTGTTTGTCCTCTTATGCCTCACTTAGTACACTCAGCATAATGTCCCCGAGGTGCATCCTTGCGTGTTGCAGAACTTCCTTTTTCAGGCTGAATAATATTCCATTTAATGTATATTATATTTACTTTATCAATTGATTCATCAGTGGGCACTTAGCTTGCTTCCCAACATGGGTTCAATCTCTGGTTTGGAAAAATTCCACATGCTACAGGGCAACTAGGCCCATGCGCCACCACTACTGAAGCCCGTGTGCCCTAGAGCTTGTGCTCCACAACAAGAGAAGCCATCACAATGCGAAGCCCGTGCACTGCAACTAGAGAGCAGCCCCCACTCGCCACCAGAGAAAGCCCACACACAGCAACGAAGATCCAGTGCAGCCAAAAACATAAACAAACAAACAAGATGAAGAAGTTATAGAGATTGATGGTGGTAATGGCTGCACAACAGGGTGGCTGTATTTAATCCACTGAAGTGTATACTTACAGATAACTTAAAATTATTTCTAATTAAAAAATTTTGTTATGTGTGTTTTGCTACCATAAAAATTGTAAAAAAGAAAAAAAAAAGGAATAAGTACTGAGGTGATGTTACAGTAGAGAAATCTTGAAAGAATTATATTAAATGAAAGCAGCCAGGCACAAGAGGCTATGTCCTGTATGAGTCACTTCTGCAGGAAACGTACGAGGAGGTGCACCCAGAGAGACAGCGCTGAGGAGTGGTGCCAGGGGCTAGGGCTGAGGGGTGACTGCTAGTGGGGATGGGGTTTCTTTTAGGGATGATGGAAATGTTCTGGGATTACACAGTAGTGATGGCTTGCACAGCTCTGTGAATACACTAAAAGCCGTTGATCTGTACACTTTAAATGGGTAAACTGTGTAGTATAAGGTTTATATCTCAATAAAGTGTGAAAAATGATTTTTTTTAAAAAAAAGGAGGATGATTTTTTTTTTTTTTTTGAGTAGAATCAACCCTGTCGCTTAGAGTCATAAGCTACCAGAGGATACTGAAACAGGCGGAAGATGACCTCTGCAGCATTACCTGCAAATGACAGCTGCTTCAGGCGGGCGTTTGACCGAGCCTCCTGGACTTTGTCTGTCAGTGACTTCCAGGCATCTGTAAGGGAGTAAGACACTCAGTTAAGTGTCGCTCTGCGATGCACCTGAAACTATCACAACACTGTTAATTGATTATACTGCAATATAAAATAAGAAGCTGCTCCTTTTTAGAGAAGATTTTCAGTCAAATATCTCAATACCAATGTAGTGAAAATATTCCCTGCTAAATCAGCTTTATGTTGTTTTTAGCTTAAATCAGTTCAGTGAATAAGAAAGCTGGGAAGGTGTCTCACCCAGCAGGGCTCCTTTCTATTACAAAGGATGCAAAAGCAGTGATGAGATGCCTATCTTCTGAAAATGACCCCTGATCCCTAAGCACTCATTTCCCTAGAGGGTAGTTTAGGCCCCAAACATGAATATGTGGTGTGAACTCTGCTCCCTGTACCCCTAACCAACACAGTAACAGCAATAACGGTTAACCAGGACTGTGAGAAGGAGATCACAACCTCTCAGCTCCTTATAATTAAGGGGTGTAACCAGAAAACCTTCACAATCCCTTCCACCTCTAACTTGAGTCTGTGATCTCTCTTCCCACGCTCTTCACTCAATACATCTTATATAGAACTTGCACACTTATTTTCTTGTTCGCTTTACATATCACTTTTTTTAGTTACCCAGGCCTGAATCTCCAGTCACCTGACTCATCTCTCTCTGCCCTCTATATCCTCTATATCCAACGGTCACGAATGTGTCCGTTCTTCCCTCCTTTCCTTTCCTCTCCTTCCAGAAGTGGGCTTTCTTACCTGACATCTCTACTGCAACAATACTCTAACTAGTGGCCTCTTGCCTTCTAGTGTCTCCAATCCAAACTGTCACATACGGAGCTGCCCGCATAAATGGTACCCCTACAGATCAAGTGCAGCCCTGGCTGAACACAGCCTGTGCCGTCAGGCCGACCTAATTGAACCCACTCACCTTCAATACTTTCCGCACATATCTGAAAGCCATCGTCACTTGAAATTTCAAAAACAAGTCCTTTCTTGGGCTTTTTCTCAGCACTGCTTTCCTTCCGCTTCTGTTCTTGCTGGAGCCAAAGCATCAGTGGAGAGCTGAAATTACTTTCTTCTTCCTCTGCCGTTTTAGGTTCTGTGAGGGAGAAAACGGGGGCCAGAGTGGATGCCACGGCACACACGTACGAAGTCCTTTACACACGTCATCTCTAAACCTAACAACATTTCACAGCTGCCTTTATCATTCCCATTTACAGATAACACACCTGAGGCTCAAAGAAGTGGAGCAGCTTGCCTGAGGTTAGAGCTAGAAAATGACAAAAACAAGAATATACACACATATTTTTACATGAAGTTATACTGTCTCTCTAGTGAGTTTCTATAATCACAATCTGACCATTTTACACTAAGAAATTACCCTCAATAGAGTCAAAGCTAAAAAACAACAATGGTTAACATGTATGAGGCATGCTTCCAGGAACTTTCTATATTAACTCAGATAAACCTCAGAACAATTCAGTGAGGCAGGTGTCATTATTATCTTAATTTTAAAGATGAGAAAATTGAGATGGAGAGAGGTCAAGGAGTCCAGGTTCATAGAGCTAATATGGTAAAGCTGGGATTTCAACCTACGTGGCTCCAGAGTCTGCACTCAGCCACTACCCCTCATACTGCCCGCTGACACAGAGACGTATTACTCCCCTCCAGGAATCAGCAAATCAGCAGAATGTAACTACTGCCCAAACCCTATGCACAAGCATCTTCTCTACCTGGTTTTCTTCCAGGAATCCCCTCAATGGGAAAGGGCAAAGACTTATATCCAGAGCTCTCTAGTCTTGAAGTGACTACTTGTTTACCGATGAAATTTACCAAGACAGATGGAAGTTCTATGGAGATGTATCTGGTGTCATAACCTAAATCTGGCTATATTATATAGTAAGAATAGTTCTTGGTTTTCACTAGTGACAACTAAAGGATGGAGGCAGCTCCTTGTGAGTATTTATAGTATAGGTCTTAGTCTGCTGTTCTTTGGTCAATCACGTTTTTTAGAGTTTTTTAAGTTTTTTAGAGTTTTGACTTCTTTTTCCTTTAATCTAGAAAATCAATAGATGTAGAAGGCAATTTTTTAATTTTTTCTTTTTTTACATTTAGTTATTTATTTGGCTGTGCAGGGTCTTGGTTGTGACATGCGGGATCTTTAGTTGTGGCCTGTGAGGTCTTAGCAGCATCATGTGGTATCTAGTTCTCTTGACCAGCGATTGAACCCGGGCCCCCTGCATTGAGAGCATGGAGTCTTAACCACCAGTGAAGTCCCAAGGTGATTTTTACAGTGCTTCTGGCTTTGAAATTCTGATTCTAACATGTCACCCACCCACATACCTGAATTTTCTTGTTCATGTGCTGGATTCTGTGTTGTCTGAATCTCAGGAAGAGCAGCCACTTGCCTACATGAAAAGAAAAGCGAACAGGAGATGCAATACCAGCAAGTTCTTCAATTCAAAGATAAGAACTGTCCACAACCCGCCGTACGGCTGTCAGCTACGCCAGACGTGAGCCATGGGTGCTCTGTGCACAGCCCGCCCAGTGGACACACCGCCACACTACTGTATGACACACAACGTCAGCTATCTTTTGAGAGATCCTTCCCCAAACAATGACATTAAGTTTCTGCTTTGGGGACTGTAGATTGTGTTCTTGAAATTCTTCTCATACCCTTAAGTGTCAGAAAAAAAAAAAAAAGACACTTGTTAGAAGCAGTTCTGGAGTTGCTTAAGTGAGCTAGCTGGTTTAATTAAAAACAAAAGCAGGCTGCGAGAGCCAGTAATCCACACCAGTTTTCACTTTTTAAAATTAAATAGATCATGCAAACAATCCAGATGCAGATCAACAGGAGACTAGTTAAATTACTGTAGCGTCTACCCAATGGACCTGGAGGAAGTCATTAAAAAATGAAGTGGCATAGAAATATGTACACAATACAAGATAATAGGAGAAGAAAACAAGTACAGAATGGTATGTACAGCATTATTCATTTTATGTAAAAAAGGTATATACATATTCATGTGTACATCCTGTAAATCAATATGCACAGAAATGTTGGCATGAAATTAAAACAAATTACAAGCAATGATTACCTCTAGGCAATAAACTGGGAAGGGGGCAAGCAGGATGAATGTGGAATCTTTATCTACTATTTAAGTAATTCTATGGTTTTTTGCAAGCATGTATTAATTCCATTTAAAAAAAAAAAATCAATATGAATCAGGAAGGGCTATTTTCTAAAATGAGGTGGACAGAGCTGAGGGTTTCATCTTAGGTAACCAAGTCTTGTACTCACGCTGCAGGCTGCCCACACTCCTTCTGTGGTGATTGTTCCACACTAGCTGTATCCTGCTGCTCAGCCTCCGTTCCTGGAGTCCTGGAACAGAATCGTTTGGATCTTTTCAGGAAAAACAACAGTAAATATGTGCCCAACGTGGAGGTCAGTCTAGAGAAATGACTCTAACAGGATCACGTAAAATGTACAGGCTGGGAAAAATAACCTGTGGTGATACAGGTCAGTATGTCTAACCTAGCCAGTGCCTGCCTTGAGGAGGTACTGACTTAAGAGAGGACACCAGAAATATTTTATATTATGATCTAAATGGCAGCCTTGTGGGTGCGCACCTAGATAAAAATTCACTTGTGTACTTTACGTATATTTTAATGATAATGTTTCAGAAAAGGACACCAGAAGGATCTCCAACAGGTGGTTTTGCCCTCCAGACAGGAATAATCAATCATCCCTTAGTCTCCTAACTGAGCCTCAGCAAAAAGAAACATGAGCAAACAGTAGCACTGTTCTAAACCAGAGCACAGAGTGATTAAAGATGTGGTTCTGTTCACGGGACAAACTGCCATGAATGGAACTTAATATTACTCTATAAACTACCACTGTGAGAGAAGTAAAAAAAAAATCAAAGTCCAGAAAACCTGAGTAATGCAACTTGGGCAAAGGCGTGTCCCTCCCAGAAGACCACTTCAACAGCCTCTAAGCCAGAGCATGAAATCCCTCAGACCCCAAGGAGCCGAGGTCCGCATCTCTCACCCTGTGACTGAGGTCTGGGGTGTCGTGTTGGCTTCTTGGTCTGGAATGTGTGCTTCAGAAGAACTGGTCCGCAACTGGGAAACTTTGTGCTTCTTGCCACTCCCTTTGTCCAAAGGCAGCGGAATCCGTTTGATTTTTGGTTTGGGTTTTGTGGGCCCCGGCACTGAGGGACTCGCTGACCGCTGTCCGGAGGATGGTGAACCCCCTGGAGAGGCGGAGCTGGCTTGCATAGCTGAGGGTAAAGTCTTGTTCTGCTCCAGGCCCATAGGATTAGGAGCATCTACTGTCTGGGTAAAGCTGGATCCCTGGGACCCTGGGGCAGAATCAAGATCCCGTTGGGAAGAGAGAACCCCGGTTTTGCTGGCAAGGAGCTGATTCACATGGTGGAGCTGATAGTGTTCTTCTGCTTCCCCGGAAGGTGAAGCCGCTGTGACGCCCGGGGTCTGGGTAGATGGGAGCACACAGATGCTGGGTGTGGCGGTCAGAGCGCCCGTGGAGGGAGTCTGTGATGTCCCCAGTGGAGGAAACATTCCTGAACTTGGCGGTAAAGCCACAGGCTGGTCTTGAATCCCCAGGCTCTGCTGGCTGGCTTTGATTAGAAGATTGCTTATGGAGCCGATATCTGGGGTACCCAGCAACCTGGGGTTGGTTAATGCCACGTGTCCTGGAACAGATGCACTACTTGTGGGGGCGGTGGTAGTTTGCATGGATACAACGTTCAGGACAGATGAACCAGAGGCCAGGCCAGACACGGGCCCGGTCGTGAGGTGGCTGGTATCCTGGCTTATGGTAGCAGTGCCTGCCGCTGGGGCAGTGGTCCCCCCCACACTCTGCGGTAGCAGGGGTGCCTGTTCAAAATACATGATGCCAGATTTAGACCTTTTTATGATGTTGGGGACAGTTCGGTGAGATGAAGTATTCAGTGACCCCAAGTCTAAGAGATTGGGATGATTCGGAAGTTGGGAGGGAGTGAAGTTAATCAGTGTCATGTTGGAAACCACGTCTGAAGGGGCAATGTTGGAAGGGGCACTAGAGGGGGCAAGTTTCTTATTCTTTCGGGTCTGCAGGCGAGATATGGGTCTTTTCTTGAGTCCAGAGGATGGAGTGGCTACCGTGGTACTGAGGTCTGTCCTCTGGCTGGCTTCTGAAACCAAAAGCTGGGGGTCCGGAGAAGGCTGGACCCCGATGAGTAGGCCCGAAGGAGGACTGCTGATGTTGGGGGGGAAGCTACTCTGAGTAGCGGCGGGGAAGGAATGTAAGTGCTGGTGATGAGGCATGGGGAGCAAGCCTTTGGCAGCAGAAGGGAACAAAGACTGAGAGGCTGGCAGGCTCGGGTTGAGTCCTGTGGTGAGGGTGAGGCCGCTTCCCATGGGCCCCAGCACGGACGTGTTTGTCTCCATCACACTGGGGGCTGAACTTACAGACGAGGTCAGCTGGATTTTCTGGGTCACTCCATTCGGAAGGGTTTGGAGGACGTAGAGTGGCTGCATGTTCTGGTTAACAACAATGAGTTTCTCGGTGGCTGGTTTCAGGTGGGGTGGAGTGGTCTGGACAGCAGCATTGGAAATCTGAGACGGGCCAGGGCTATCAGTGGAGTTGGGTGCGTATTTCTGATTCTGGATAGGAACGGTAGGGGAAACAGGTACCTGAAGCCCAGGGGTGCTGCTGTTTCTAGTTAAGTCCTGATTGTTGCCATGACCTTGCTCCACGGAACCACAGGGAGGGCTGGAGATGTGGTCTGCATCCATGTGACCTTGGATAAAGTGATCGGGAGTCATGTGGCCTTCGGGACTGGGGTCTACCCCTGGACTCAGCAGGGAGGAGTCACCTTCAGAGGAGGTTTTTTCTGTGATGGTTACTCTCTTCTCTCCAGAGTCTGAGATCACGGCTAGCCTACTGGAGTTCTGGCTAGGGACTGTGGGACTCCGGGTTGTCAGGACGGAGAGATCTGATGGCAGCTCTAAGGGTAACTCAAACTGCTCTTCCGCTGAGATGGAGGAAGAGACACTACTGTCCACAGGCTCCGTCGTCGGCAACTGCTGGGAAAACACTTCAAAAAGACCCATGTCTTTTTCACGATTGCTGTCAAGACCCAAGCCTTCACCAAGGTTGAGGAGTTCTGACGAAGAGGACTCTGGGCTCTCACCCAAAGCCTGCATGGACGGAGTATTCTTCAGGACAAAGTCCATAATGTCCGAGGGCAGGATGTTCCCACAGTCGTCACTGTTGTTGTTATCCGAATCTGACTTCAGGAGCTCGGTGTTATAGGTGTCCAGTAAGTTTTTGTCTGAAGGGGTGCTTGTGTGGACCCTGCGGCTTGACTCCAACGAGCTGAGCTGAGCCTCCAAGGAATCCTGTCCCTGGGCTTTCACTCTGCTCACAGAGTGGCAGTTATCCATCTTTGGCTCATTCTTGTGGCCAACTGAGCTCTTAATGACATGTTCCTTTTCCCCAGCGTCTTCAGGCCGATCCATCTTCAAGTTCTCTGTTCCGTTTTCTTTACTGTTTCTTTTTGGAATCTGGCTGCTCTTCCGAGTTGTGGCTGTGACACTGGTATCACTCTCTGTCCCATCATCGACGCCATCCAACTGTGAGATCTTTGGAAGGTCACATTGTTCTTCCTCCCGAAATAAATTATGGGGTGTCAGCCGTTCCTCTCCACCTGAAGAAATCACTGTCCTAGAGAAGTTGTAATAGTATAAGTCGTCTTCGTCTGAAGTGCTCAGGTCGTCCGCCCCGTCCACCTGTCCTTCAGCGGACCTCTTGCCTCTCTTCTTCCCAGTTGAGCTGCTGTAAAATGGAATGTCTTCTTCGCCGTAGGACCTTACTCCATAGAGTGGGGTGAGCCCAAAGAACATGTTAGAGCGTGCCCGGGCACTGCGGCGGGGGTATCTCCTCTTGAAAGAGCCATCTTCCTGAGGTTTGGGGCCATCTGGAAGCATCAGGTTTCTGTCCTGTACTGGAAGATTCTGATAGTTGTTACTTTGAGAATCCTGGGATGAGGTATTATTGGGGCTTGGTTGGGCCACAGGACCATCTTCTGGGCTTTCTGAGGCGGAAACCGGTTCTGTCGGAGACACAGACTCTATCTGCAAAGGGGAAACAGGACTACTTTCTTTCAGAGTGTTCTTGGACTGACCCTCACTCTCCATTTTTAGAGGTGTCAGTGTTACTTTAACTGTGCGTTTCCGGGGTGTCTGTAATTCCTTTGCAGACCCTTCCACTTGCATGGATGGAGCTTTGGGGACTCCTGGAATAGGATGGGCTTTGTCCCCAATCTTCTCAGAAGAAACATTATTACATGGTCGTTGCCCCATGAAATCAGGAGACAACACTTCATCAACAAACTCTGGCTTTAAGTTTCCTTCCTCACCAGTTGCCACCTGACCAGGTTCCAAGAAAGGTTTACTGGAATGCTTTTCTTTGAAAGTTTCTTTACAAGATTTTTTCCCTTTCTGTCTCCTATCTCTGGAGCTGGCTCCCACGTGTTCATTGACAATGGATGACCTGCTGCTCACTCCAGACAGTTTCAAGTTTTTGACTTCGGCATCTTCATCAAGACTGGGGTTTGCTGACTGGCTGCCATTTGTCTGCTGGTCTCGCTCATTTCTCTGCCCTCTCAGATGGAGCGGTGGGAAAGGGAGGCCCTCTTTAGAAGAAAATGGCACTGAAGAAAGGTCAGCAAAAGCGCCCATTTTATTAACAGTTAATTCTCCAGCTGCTGCATTATGAACCTGTGGGGCCAGTTTCGGAATGCCAGGGTAACCAACATTATGGGCCGATCCCTCTGAGTTCTTGGAACTCAGCATCTTGGTCTTCTCTCCCTTCAAAGAGGAGCTCTTGGATGTCAAGTCTGAAGCACTGGAATGCTTCGTTTCTAAAGAGGAAGAGCCATCCAAGTGACTGGTTTTAGTGCCCACAGTAACTGCTGTCCTTTGCAAATTTGAAGAGGTGGGAGTGTTCTGCCCTAAATTAGTATTAGAATTCAGTGGCCCTAAGACATGATCAACCGCTTTGGCACTTGACTCAAGATCTGCAGTGGTCCCTGTGGTGGAGACAGAGGAAACACTATTCCTGGAGTAAGTGCTCCCAGTTCTCATTGGAGACATTATCCGGAGTTTAGACCGCTGGGGTGACAAGGAAGAAGTACTGTGACGCCTGGAGCCAATGCTTCGAAGTCCAGAGGACAGTAAAGGGTCACCCACTGTGACTATTTCATGAGTGGTTGGGGTAGGGCTTCCTAAATGAAAGAGAAAAAGCAACAAAATCTATTACAGATAGGATAAATGTGTTGTAGTCTCTGGTTTCAATGACTTGGCTATGTATGTTAACAGGTAACAGAAAATCAACATTTTCAATTGGCAAACGTCATTAAGATAAAGTTGCCTGAAAGAATTACAAACTAATCTTGAGCTGACCTTGTTGGGTCGAGTAGGTCAGTGAAGTCCTTTACCTGCAGAAGGCAGTGGTCGACAGCCAGGAGATCTCTGTGTTGGAGAATAGCTGGGTGTTCGAATCCTAGGAACCTTTGAGATGACATGATAGAAACAGGAACCAGAGGTTTGGGAATGAGGAGGTCTATCTGGTGATGGAGGACTTACAATTTCTGCTGTGTTTTGACTTTCCTTAGGTGAAATTTCTGTGGCAAGAAATAAAAACTCTTACTAAAAAAGTTTAATTAAAAAAAAAATCAAACAAATGAGCCAAGAAAAAGCCAGCTATCAGATAAATACCAAAACAGAAACAAATGCCACCTCACAAAGCAATGCCTTTTCCCTACCCTTCAATCACAGTATTCCCTCAAATCAAATTCAACTCCCAACTTTTTTTGCAAATAAAATGAAAAGATAATCCTCAGAATGGGAGAAAACATTTCCAAATGAAGCCACTGATAAGGTATTAATCTCCAAAATATACAAACAGTTCATGCTGCTCGGTATCAAAACAAACAAACAATGAAAAAATGGGCAGAAGACCTAAACAGGCATTTCCCCAAAGAAGACACACAGACGGCAAACTCACACATGAAAAGATGCTCAACATCACTATCAGAGAACTACAAATCAAAACTACAATGAGATATCACCTCACACTAGTCATAACAGCCATCATCAAAAAATCTACAAATAATAAATGCTGGAGAAGATATGGAGAAAGGGGAACACTCCTACACTGTTGGTGGGATTATAAATTGGTACAGCCACTGTGGAGAAGAGTATGGAGGTTTCTCAAAAAAAACAAAACAGAGAACTATCATATGATCCAGCAATCCCACTCCTGGGCATATACCTGGTGAAAACCATAATTCAAAATGATTCATTCACCAGTGTTCATTACAGCACTATTTACAATAGTCAGGATATGGAAGCCACTTACGTATCCATCAACAGAGGAATGGATAAAGAAGATATAGTACATACATACAATGGAACATTACTCAGCCATTCAAAAGCAAGGAAACAGTACCATTTACAGAGATGTGGATAGACCTAGAGACTGTCATACAAAGTGACGTAAGTCAGAAAAAGAAAAAAAATATTGTATCACTTATATGTGGAATCTAGAAAAATGGTACAAATAAATTTATTTGCAAAGCAGAAATAGAGACACAGAGGTAGAGAACAAACCAAAAGGGGAAGGGTGTGGGATGAATTGGGAGATTGGGATTGACATATATACACTACTATATATAAAAAAGATAACTAATAAAAACCTACGGCATAACACAGGAACTCTACTTAATGCTCTGTGGGGATCTAAATGGGAAGGAAATCTAAAAAAAGAGGGGGGATATATGTATACCTATAACTGATTTCACTTCCATGTATGGCAGAAAGTAATACAATATTATAAAGCAATTATATTCCAATAAAACATTTTTTAAAGAGTAACCTGCAAAAGACGGTGGACTGTGAGCGATGGTCCTGTTTTCATCATGTTCAACAGTGCTGTTGATATCTGGCTCTACCACGGGAGGACGGCATTCGACGATCTTGCACGTGTACACACAGCGCTTGCGGGCATCCGTGGTGCTCCAGTACACCCGGGAACACCTGCACGCAGATGGTGACGATCACCGTCAGTGAGAGGACAGAAGAGGATACTGAGTCTGTCAAAACCTCTTCTCAGCCAAGGTTCCCTGGCCTCCTTGATTTACAGAATTTAGCTTTCTTTCATGGATTCTTATTAGAGAGTCCCCTAGTTAGGGTTTTCTGAGTTTTTTGAAGTTCTTGATTTTTTCCTGCAAACAGCATCAAATATTTTTTTATTGTGCTGTAAGCAGGGGAAAAATTAGTGAAATATCCTAAAATGTGAAGAAAAAAACCACTATTACAAGACATAGTTATGGACCTTTTTAGGAAGGGAAAACTGGCCCACAATGTATACAAAGTGAGGAAAGATCACACCTGGCATGTTTCCTTTGCAAGAAAAGTCCCATGAGACAAGAGAAACGTAACTGCTTTAAATCAGCTAGATAATGGTGGACCCTAGTGCTTTACACAAAGGGCTGCCAGCTAGATGTGGAGCAGAGACCGTTGACAGAACTGAAATGCAGAATAAACTGGTGCATATATAGAACAAATGAGACTCCAAAGGGGAAGAGAAAAGGAATTTTAAATTTATATTGTCAGTTTACTAGAAGTTTAAACAATTTGCTGCTTGTGGGAGATTATAAATTCTTACTGGAGAATCTGATTGTTATTGTGGGGGTTTATATTTTCAGAAGGACCAATAAAATGTAAAATGTAAAAGGAGGACAGAGGCATAAGGTGTTTGATACCTGACAACAAACTGGACTTATGAACTGAGGTGAATGGAATTTAGTGGATTCTTAAAACAGACTGACCTGGTGTTTTCTACTTAGGTTTTATTTGGAAATGATTCTGAAATTATGTCAACAATTCTTTCCTTCTACAATTGGATCTAGCTGACATAAAACGATACCCGAGTCCCAATCTACAAGATGTGGCAAAAAAAAAAACAAAAGCAATTACTTAAAAGTTGCTAACAAGTATGGCTCTACATCAAATGACCTCTGCCTCAAGGTGTTCACGTGGCAGGGCTGCTATCTTCTCTCCACAGTTACTTACTGATATCCAATAGGAAAGAGCTTATCCTCACAGTCAGAGAGATCATTCAGAATCCCTAAGCAGTCAATTGTCATGGAGCCTGAGTAAGGAAAGAAGAAGTGATTAGAGGTGACTATGAGAAGGCCCACTTTGTAACTGAAGACTTAAGTACCTCAGTGATACAGCCAGCCTCCCCAACAACCACGGCCCATGTCCTACCAATCATCATGTGGATATTTTCTGGTTCTAATCCATTGAGAAACTTCCTTCTCAAGCTGATTCCTTCGAAGTCCACAAACACTCTTCTAAAAACTTCAAATCCATTCTCAGGAACCACCTTAAGTGAAAGGCCAGGGTAGCTGTTAGGCTCTCCTTTATACACTATTCTCATGATATTGACTCAGCAGGAAAGACAAGGCATATCTCTAAATCACTCTTCTGTTTCACTAGAGTGCCTGTGATAGCTCTCCCAAGAGGAGGTGATTCTAGGAGCACCTAGTAGGAAGGTGTAATAAAGCTCACCACCTTGCTATTAATATCTTCAGCCTCTTTTCCCAGAGAATTCAAAAAGCAACTAAAGCTCACCTCGCCTTTGATCAAATCCCGATGTCGTTGGCAATACACTTTTTTATCATCCAGAAACACACAGTTCTTGGCTCGGGAACACATGAAGTGATAGTTGCTGGTGCAGGATGTGAGGCAGCAACCCACAGTGGCTCCTGGCTTTTGGCAGAATTCACATCTCTAACAATCCAGAAAGAACAGAGTCTGAGTCAGACTTTCAGATGTTTTAGCCATTCTCCAACTTCTCTACAGTGTCACCCCATTCTGGGTTTCCCACAGTTCATTTTGTTATTATAATCTGCTGAATTACAGAGAAGTGATATGAGCCATAAAGCCTCCTCTACAAATCCTTTCTTTCCCACAGCCCATAGGGCCTAGAATGATTAAATTTATTATTATTATTTTTTAGAATGATTAAATTTAAATATGATGATTTGCTTAAGAACTTGGATCAAAACAGGTTTTTTTAAGACGCACAATTGATTCAGAGAAAATGAAACTTTGAACATCATTGTTAAAAACATCATCTTGGAAGAAAGTTATTATATCCAAAAGAACTCAGTTCTAGAACAATTATACTAGTCAGAAACATAGTGGTTCTTAATTAGTAGGCTTAACTGATGAATTTATATGATGCAAAGATTTTCTTCAACCAGGCTGTTATGTTACCACCTCATTCTGTCACAGTCAAAATCTGGGCTCCTCTCCAGGGAAGACTTTTTCTTTGTGCCCTCCACACATTTTACTTACATTTCTTATGCATGTGCTATTTTTGTTGCTTTCTGATAATCCTTCATTTTCTCTCCTCCTTCAAAACACAGCTTTAAAAATTCTACTCCTTCATGGCCTTTTCTGATTACTCTCAGCTGCTACTAATCATTTTCTACAGCCCCTCTTTGTGTATGTACTTTGTGGGTTTATCCTAAGGAGCCTCAGAGTGCTGATTCAACTGGAACCTTTGAGGCCGTTTTGTCTAATCCACTTAAATGAATACCTTTCCTGAGCACCTGAATTATCTCTCTGACCAGATAAGACTATTTCCTATTTCTTTTGCACCCATCCTCCAAGGGTCAGAACAGCAATCTGCCTACAATGCACACCAGTATCTGCTGCTGGCTAAACAATTCTGAAGGCACCAAGAGAAACATCAGTGGGGCAGCACTGAGCCTCAGAAGGAACACCTGGAAACTGAGAGGGAGTCTTTTCCGTGACACCCACCCACAAGTTCTTACCAGCTGCTTGCCCCTGATCACAGCCATATGCACATTCTTTAGTGATCCATCATCATCTTCAAACACTTCTGCTGACCACAAAGCACAATTTACATGTGTCCATTCATTTTGGCCAATGTAAAGCAAACGGCCAGCATCCTGTGAAACAAAGAGATTTCCTTTTTTCTTTAAAGAATGTAACATCAAATAGGGTTTTCCTTGGCATTGGCTTTACCTGAGTCAGGATAACTTCAGTAAATCAATTCAAAATCTTTAACTCAGGGATGCAAACAAAAATCACAATTTGAAGTTTCTTTCTTTTCACTTTTCAACTCTTTACCTTTTCCACAGACTGGAAATATTTTATAAAGAATTAAAAAATAAGCAATGTGTTAAGTTTATAGAAGTGCCCACTGACTTCTTTAAAACCATTTTTCAAAGCCAGTTCTCTCAGCTTGCATTAAAAATGTTTTAAAAAAAAATTATAAGCTTACTATGTGCCAGGCAGGCCCTACAAAAGGCTTTACATACATTATTTCCTTTAATCCTCATAACCATTCTGAGGTAAGAATTATTATCCTTATTTAAAAAATGAAACTGAGGGTCAGAGGTTAAGCTCCTCGCCAAGGTCAACAAGTAGGCAGCCAAGCACAGAAGTGAATCCAGGCAATCTGTCAGAACTAGGAATCTTAACCACACTGCTAACTACATTAGAGACAGTTATTTAATGTGCAACTTCTATTTTACTGACTCTCATAAAAGTCTTTTTTGAGAAACCGCCTATAGAAATTTATGAGAAATCAGCATATTAATATAAGGTAAGTCACCTTTTAAATCAACTAAATCAGTTATAGAAAAAAATCCCAAGTACCACAAACTAAGTGACAAATAATCATTTTATTCATTAAATAAAAAGTCTACACTGGTCACCAAGTTTAGACACAAATAGTTCACCATGGGCCAGTCTATTAAGCACAACTCAGTGCACCAGGGTACTTACGTTAGCACTGTCGTCACCATAGGTCAAACACAGTGCACACTGTCTGTTATCTTCTATGCCTGGGGGTGGGTTCAGTTCCGGACTATCTTCTCGGCTCCTATCAGTACCTTGGAACCCAAAAGACATCCAGTTAAAACTGTTAACACCATGTCTGATTAAGCAAAAAAAAGAAAACAATATAGCTTAAATAGTCTATAGCCTATGAAACACTTTCCAAGTAATGCTATCTTACTCTCTGCTTTCTGTTACATTACTTGTATCAATTCTTTGGTAACATCCTAAGTGAAACAAAAATGATTTTATTACATTTAAGGAGCACCTGAAAGTTGTCCAGTATGGAATTACATTAAATTTAGATTCACAAAGTCAATCATTTGCACTTAGAAATGGATAGCAAATCTTCATTTGGTGTCTTACTCAAAATTGGTGGTGTAGGAGGATGTAGAGGAGTTGGTGAGTCTGGTTCTCCAGGCCCTTTAGGTTTGGGAGCTGGAATGATTTTCTTCATTAAAGGAGGTTGCTCAGTGTGGCTGTTTTCCTCTCGCTCCTGCCACTGAGCATAATTATGGTCAAGTGAAGGTGGAAGCACTGCGTTTGGTAACATCCCACTGCTGGAAACAATCGATTCAACAAGTATTTATCGAACTCCTACAAGATACCCAAAACTGAACAAAACAGTCAAATTCTTGATATCATCAGGGCTTGAGCCTGTGCAGTATATAAGAACAAATCACAGAATTTGAAAACCGCCTACACAGGACTTTATTATTTTTAAAAACAAAATCCTGATGTATTATGACTCTTGGTTAAACTTCTAGAAACAAATGATAACCCTGAAAATCAAAGGGATTTACTGGAATAAATATAAGTTTAAGGTTAAATATGGAGAATCAGAAACTGTTGAGAGCATCATTTGAAGTAAATGAAATAGAACGTAGTTATAATTAGCCCAATTACTAGGATATATATATAGTACATGTGCTGTACATATGCCACAAGTTCCCTAAAACATAACAAATACATAAAAAGGCAACAGATTACAATAAACAGTAAATGTTGTCTCTAAACCAGCAGTAAAAAGGAATTTAACTGATTAATCTTCAATAATAAAACTAGTCTAAAATAAAACCTCAATCTAAAAAGATAAGAAAACTCAGATTTCTGATGAGGAGAAAAAAAAGTAATAACTGAATTTACTCACTTGCTTGATACTTTATTTGGCTCCCAAAACCTGGACTTTTTGACACTGAACCATGGAAAAACACGTTCCATTTGCTAACAGAGAAATAAACAAAATGTAAGCATGTGACCATTCATTTGGAAAGCACATAAAAACTAACAACTTCACACCAGCTTCTCTGTCAATATAAGGATGATTTCAGGCCACACCAAGAGAAAGTCCATCCTCTCTGGGACCTCACCAATCTCCTCCCAAAAAATCAGAGGAACTAATTAAACCAAGATAATTTATACACATGGCAAAGCAAAACACAGGCAAGAACAAGCCTGTTCTGTTCCTGGGGTAACAACTCACAGATCAAGTATCAAAGACATGAACTATTAATATCATTCACCCGAATAAAGAAGGACTTGACCATGCTGTTGGCTTTTTTAATCTCTGGCTGCCCTCCATCTGAATTAATGGCTGCTTGAATGATCTTCACGATATCGTCGCTGAACTCCAACTGTATACAAAAACAAAGTATTAATTATTCATAGAATAGTGTGCTCTCAAAATCATTTCCTTTTCCTTCCTAACATCCAGCAAAGACATCCAACAGAAAACGGACACCCTAATTTAATATGGTATCATTTCTCTTTAGTGGAGGCCTCTGGGATTTAGTTCATAGTTAACTTGCAGCAATCAGGAGATGCCAGACTAATAAGGCAAGAATGCAAATAAGTTAGCTGTATAATGGTAAGTTATCCACACTGGGCCATGATTTTTCACTTAGACTGAAATGAATAAACAAATGAACGGTGGATATAAGACAACAGATCATTTCCTACTCATTCTTCAAACCATAAAATTAAAAGACTTCTATCTTCAAATAAACATCCAATGTAAAAAGACACATTATTCAGGTGTATCTCACAAGAGGCAAACCCACTAACTTCACATCAGCATTTCTGCTAAACAGTTTTAATATAAAAACAACCTTAAAAGAACTCAGATGAAAGTCAAAAAGATGATACCCTCTCTATCATAACCCGTCTTCCAAAATACAGAACTAAAACAACACACGTATTTTTTATTTTTTAATGCTAATAAATCATCTTTCAGTGCTAACATCCAGCTTCATCCCTAGAAAGATTCAAGGAAGCTAAACTGGCACTGGAAATTTGGGTAGTTTGCTGTATAGACATACCACAGATGTGTAGTTCCCTTGGTCCATTTTCCTCTTGACTCCTTCCAGATCTAAAGGCTGTTGATCTTCCTGTTTGCTGACCTCAGTGAGCACTGGTGGATCAGGTCCTTCTGGGGAGCTGCGGGAAGGTATACTCTCCTCTGTCTCAGGATTTAAGTCCGGAGGTTTGGCAGCCTGTTGTCAGGAAATAAAAGTTTATTTTATCTAACACTGAAAATGAGGTATACCCATAGAAATTCTATTTAAAAAATTAATAGAGACTGGAAAAGCAAAGACATCACTTTGCTGACAAAGATTCATATAGTCAAAGCTATGGTTTTTCCAGTATTCATGTACAGATCTGAGAGTTGAACCATAAAGAAGGCTGAGTGACGAAGAATCCGTGCTTTTGACTTGTGGTGCTGGCTAAGACTCTTGAGAGTCCCTTGGACAGCAAGGAGATCCAACCAGTCAATCCTAAAGGAATCAACCCTGAATATTCATTGGAAGGACAGATACTGAAGCTCGAATACTTTGGCCACCTGATGTGAAGAGTCATCGGAAAAGACTCTGAGGCTGGGAAAGATTGAAACAGACCAAAGGAGAAGGGGGCAGCAGAGGGCAAGATGGTTGGATGGCATCCCTGGCTCAATGAACATGAATTTGAGCAAAGTCCAGGAGACAGTGAAGGACAGAGAAGCCTGGCATGCTGCAGTCCATGGGGTAGCAAAGAGTTGGACACGATTTAGCAACTGAACACCAACTGGATGATGCATATTATAAAAACCCAAAGAATTTGAGAATAATCAGAGATTTCTCAAACACCAGAAAAGGAAAGTTAAAATGAGCCAGCTATCTAATAGCTTGGCTAAGCTAACTCAGGAGCTTTGCTCGGTAACTCCCAACCTAGTATGAAGAAACAGAAACTGTCTAATTCCTTTTGAGTAAGACAGCAGCTAATTTTCCTATTTAAAAAATAGACTTTATTAAAAGATAAAGCAGGACTTTCCTGGTGGCTTGGTGGTGAAGAATCCACCTGCCAATGCAGGAGACACGGGTTCAGTTCCTGGACTGGGAAGATCCTACACGCCACGGAGCAACTAAGCCTATGCACCCCAACTATTGAGCCTGTGTTCTAGAACAGAAAGCCACGACTGAGCCCATGTGCTGCAGCTACTGAAACCTGCATGTCTAGAGCCTGTACTCCACCATAAGAGAAGTCACTTCAACGAGAAGCATGTGCCCCGCAACTGGAGAGCAGCCCCTGTTTGCTACAAACACAGAAAAGCCCAAGAAGCAGTACAGACCCAGCAGAGCCAACAACAAATACATAAAATTATTTTTAAAAAAGAGAGAGCAGCGGCTTAGCTCTGAGTTAAAAGTTAGCTATGCGGTTCTTCCAACATTATATCTGTGTTCCCAATGACGAATTTATGTATAGTTCATGACTTGAATGGACAAAACATACTGATTTTCAAATTGTGTCCTGAGGAGTCCTGGAACTGTCTTGGAGCCGAAAGGCCTCTGGCCCCACTACCACCCTCGTAGATCGGGCCATCACCACCCTGCTCCCTCTTACCTAAAGCACTATACCTGCCTCCCAACCATGGCTCCCACCTCTAGGCTCAGTCCTCGCCAATCTTCCGTCTCACTCAAGTCATTGTTACAGGTTTTTTTTTCCTCCCCTAAAAAGCAACCTAGACAGCATATTAAAAAGCAGAGACATTACTTTGCCAACAAAGATCCGTCTAGTCAAAGCTATGGTTTATCCAGTAGTCATGTACGGATGTGAGAGATGGACTATAAAGAAAACTGAGCGCCGAAGAAATGATGCTTTTGAACTGTGGTGTTGGAGAAGATTCTTGAGAGTCCCTTGGACTGCAAGGAAATCCAACCAGTCCATCCTAAAGGAAATCAGTCCTGAATACTCATTGGAAGGACTGATGCTGAAGCTGAAACTCCAATACTTTGGCCACCTGATGTGAAGAACTGACTCATCTGAAAAGACCCTGATGCTGGGCAAGACTGAAGGCAGGAGAAGGGTCGACAGAGGATGAGATGGTTGGATGACGTCACCGACTCAATGGACATGAGTTTGAGTAAACTCCGAGAATTGGTGATGAACAGGGAGGCCTGGCATGCTGCAGTCCATGGTATCACAAAGAGTCAGTCACGACTGAGCGACTGAATTGAACTGAAAAAGTAACTCTCATCAGGTTACTCTTTTGAGTGAAGTCCTTCATTGACTCCCCATATCCTTCAGAATACAAAGTTCAAATTTCGTATTACAACAGCAAGACCTCTGAAAGAGACACGGCCCCTTCCTTCTTTGTACCCCAGAGAAGCGTTTTACTCTTGGTGTTAAAGTTTTTCTCACTGGCCTAAGGCCAAAACAAGGAACTCTACAAATCTAAATGAAGAATGAAGCAAAAGAAAACAAATTGAGAAGCACACAGACACAAAAACGAACACACTCCATGACTAGGTAAAAGCGACCAAAGAACAAGCTCTCAGGATATAGAACGACACCTGAGCCTACCTGTCGGTAGCGTAGCAGGTGGCTGGTGGTCCGAGAGTTCAACAAGGCTGTCAGTACTTGCTTCAGCGAGATCTGGAGCTCTTTCTCAAGGGCCAGTCGCCACTCCGCAGGGTGCCGCTCTGTGCAGTTCACACACGTGTAGGCCACACTCTCTGGCAGATTAGACAGAATCTCATACATCTCATCTGGGGAGACAAAAACCTACAGTGACAAGGTGCTCTCAGAGTGGAAAAGGGGGAAAAGAGGAAGTTATCCCACTGAACTTAACATCGGGCTGTATGTTAGGAACGTTATTAAGTCTCTCACACCCCCTAAGAACACATACGTATTAATCTCCAAAGGGACAGTATTACCACTAATTCAGGATTCAGCTATTGGAGAGCCAACAGGTTATGGTATCCACAAAAGACAACATTTAATTATTTTAAAGAATGTGTTCAAGGTAAATGAGCACAATGTAATACAGTGATCTTATTTTAGAGACAAAAAATAAATTTAAAAAGACTTCAAGTAATAGCACGACTGTAATGTTATACTTATAGTACTTTGGGGCTACTAGTGCAGTGTACCAAGAAAGAAGGAAATTGTAATAAAAAGACTCCAACCTTCTGTACCTGAAAGATTCTCACATTTGGAATGGACCCATCGATCACACTTCCCACACTGCATCATCTTACTCTCATAGTCATCATCATCATAACACTTGTCGCAGAGAGGGCAGAAGTTTCCTGAAAGCAAAGCGAAGTTTTCAGCAGTGCTGGGGTTCACACACCAATGCCTCTAACACCCTCGACTCACATACGACCAATCTGATCTAAAATGTAAGCCACGACAGTCTGCTTCTGAAACTACTTACAAATGCCAGCCTTCATCTACCATGAAATGTTCACACATCTGTAAAGTGTCAAGATTATTCTGAGCTCACATAATATTCCACTAGTTCTCTTCTTTAGACCCATTTTTTTAAAGGTCAAAAGGTAGCTTTTATAGATAACAGAAAAAGAATGGAACACAGAGCTTTTTCTCTTAAACATTCCAAAGAAATGTTTAAATTTTTTTTAAAAAGAGGAGAAGGTAATGGGAGTAAAAAACACAGCTAATTTACACTTCTCCCTTATTCCTACTGCTTTTACATTAGAGTTTAGAGCAGTGCTTCCTAAAATTCAGAAAAGTATACAACCTTTATCAGTTTATCTGTGTATCATCTATTATTTTTTACTTAATATACAATATTGATTTGCTTAATTCAAGTAATTTCAAAAGTGAACTTTATATCATTATTATCCTAAGTCAGTTTAATGTATTGGCTATTATCTTTTTCAAGCACAACTGCTAAAATCCTGGACTCAGTACCACCTAAAATCATTTCTGAAACAATGAAATGTATATTTACCTCACTTTGGGAAGTAATGCTTTAGAGCATTTCTCTGTGGTGAGTTACTATAAACAATCCCCTTTGCAGCCAATTAAGCAGACTGTGCTCTTCTCCCCACGGGGGCCCCGTGTACAAGGGCTGCACACGGCAGCCTCCATAGGAGTGTAGGCAGCCGTTACCTGTACAGGTTGCCCTAGAGGATCTTAGAGACAGTCCTTTCCAGTGGACATTCATGACTGGCATGTTGTCCCCAGTCCATGCTCCAGGCTCCAGTATCCGGAGCCTCTGGAGAGCCCCAAGGCACAGTGCCCAGGGTCCACATCGGCCAATTATAATGTCCATCTGCACCAAGCTGCAGAATAAGGAGGCTGTGATTGAGGCCCTCTGCAGGGCCAAGTTCAAGCTCCCTGGTTGCCAGAAGAGCCACATCTCTAAGAAGCAGGGATTTATTAAGTATAACAGGGATGAATTTGAAAGCATGGTTTCAAATGTTTTTGTTTCTCGACTAAACGGCTCTTCTTCCTCAAAAGCAGCCTATCACAGATGGCTGTGGGGGGGTCAAATACATCCCTAATTGTGGCCCCTTGGATAAATGGAGGGTCTTGCAAGCATGACAGCCTTGGCGGTGTCCCATCCTTACTCATGCCCACCATTACAAATTTCCTGTAAAAAAAAAATGTCCCCTTAATTCACGCCCCGAAAGATAAGAAAACCTTTCTAGTTGCTACAGTTCCGTGTGTAAAGAAAAGAGCAAGACCAGGAACTCAGGAAATGTGTCTAAATGGCATCCTTGACAAGAATGGTCCTTCCACTGCAATGCCCACTTCACCTCCCAAACACTAAGACCAACCTCTAAAAGCTGACAAAGCGAGCTTTTCTGAGTTACCTTTAGCAAAGAGTTTGGCACAATCATGGCACAGTGAGAAATCGTGAGACCACTGTGCATCCCACCCTTTGCCAGGAGTCGTGGATCCACAGCTCTTGCAGCGAACACACTTGGTACAGATCTGGAAGAGATGCAAAGTCAATCGGAACTTCTTATTTTTAATATCTCTTCTCTTTAAGAAGATCTTGAAGAAATCCATTTCCAGAGTTGATTTCTCGACTAGAACGGCTCTTCTCCCCTCAAGCAGGATGGTCCTCTTACAACTTGGGCAAGCCCAGCAGCCCAGCCCCAAGACAATTCTTGCAAGTTCACATTGTGTATACTCACCCAAACTTTCTTTTTCTTTGTGGGTTTGGTGGGGTAATTTGGTCCCAGGCACTCAGGGTGATAGCTGTTTCGGCACTTGTTACACTCCAGCAGCTGCTGTAGGAAAATAAGACAGCAAAACGGTGGATGTCATCTCACCTCCACTTATTACCCATTTCATACTTCTCAGGTAAATCCAGCACATCACTGTAACAGTTTAAATTTCCTCATAAATTACTCTCAAGGCATAGGGGTTTATTTCCTGCCAAAGGTACTCAGTGTCATAAACATTGTGACAAAGCAGGTTTGAGGATTTTATCAAATACCACATTTTCTTCTATATTGATGGCAACTGATTACACTGGGTTAAATAGTCAAACCAGACTAAGCCAACTGAGAAAAAATATAGATAAAAAATTCTAAATTAAAAGGCAGAAATGAAGACAGAGAGTAACACGCTAAGTGATTCCATCACCGAGCTTTGTACCTTTGTAGCCTGATGCTGCCTCCCACAAACATGACAGAACTTGCAGCGGCGACAACACCAGTTTTCCAGCTGGTCCTCCAGAGGGCGCTCGTTCTCCTCCAAACAAAACTTGTGGAAGGGCTCACAACAGACTTGGCAATACACAAACTAGGGTAAGACAGGAGTACAGAGGTTATCAAATACCATGCAGAAATATCAACCAAATCCTACCTGCTTATTTTGACCTTTAGAAGTCCAGCAGTATATACTTTTTATTCAATATGTTCACTAAGCAATGATTACGTTTAAAAAAAAAGGAGAATACTGGGAACTGCAGGAGCTTCAGAGGACTAAAGTAGTAATAATAAAATTATAAAATAACTAAGCAGGGAGTTCTCCGGCGGTCCAGTGGCTAAGACCTCGCACTTGTAAGGCAAGGGGCCCAGGTTCCATCCTTGGTCAGGGAACTCGATCCCCCATGCCGCAACTAAGAGTTCATGTGCCACAACTAAAAACTCCTGCATGTTGTAACTAAGACCCAGGGCAGCTAAATAAATAAATATGTATAAATAAAATGAAATAATTAAATAGATATATAATCTAAAGATTTAATAGAATGTGCTAAGTACCATAAAAGAAGTTATCAATAAAGCACTAAGGCAATGTAAAAGAGTGTGATACGGGGAAATAGGGAGGGTTTTAAAGGTTTTCTACAACCTACTAAACAACTGTAAGTTCTGATTTGTCCTTCCCATCTCTTATTTTAGAAACATGTTACTCTCATTCTGAAACAGGGATTTTCAAAAATTCAAATAAGGGTGACTCATAATTTTCTTTTGCCATAAAAGATTTAGTGGGTCAAAACTATAGTCTACTAGATATCTATAATATACCAATGTTAATTTCCTGATTTTTATAATTATACTGTGATTATATAAAAGGATGTCCTTGGAAATACACCGTGTAACATTTAGTGGTTTTTAAAGGGGCATATAACTTGCCCTCAAATTTAAGAAAAAATGTCTACATGTAAAATATATATATTTTATTTCTTATTCTGTAAAATACACATACAAAGAGAAAAGGATAAGGTAAATTAAAAATATTGTTTGGAGAATCCAGGTACAGGGTATATGGAAATTCTTTGTACCACTCTTGCAGCTTTTCTGTAAATCCAAAATCATGCAAATAGAAAAGGTTTCAATGGTGGGAGAGTTCACCAATTACTGACGGTGCTTTAGGAGTGCAGTGCGAGCAGTGGGCTGTTCATTTGCTAATTCAGTTTTTAGGAATCCTGTGGGACTGCTTTGCACGGCTATACAATTTAAATTTGAGCAATTATACTCTGGGGAAAAAAAAGCAACCTGTTTTAACACAGAAGCTGAAGTACCGGTGTTACGAAAGTAAGTTATTCCTGTGGGGAGCATGTGTGTGCATGTAAAGCCTTGAATTGAGTAGGAAAAGAGATACAGTTGACGCCTGGCACTTACAAATTGAATAGTCTTAGTTTCAGTGCTATCTAAAGCAACCTTAGCACTTAGAACAATATGCTGTTTGTAACAGGCACTAAGAAAATATTTCCTTAAAGAATGAATTGGTGTTACTCAGTCACTGAGTTGTGTCTGACTCTTTTGCGACCCCATGGACTGTAGCCTGCCAGGATCCTCTGTCCATAGGGTTTACCAAATAAGAATACTGGAGGCAGGTTGCCATTTCCTTCTCCAGGGGATCTTCCCGGACCAGGGATTAAACCTGCATCTCTTGCATTGGCAGCCAGATTCTGTACCGCTGAGCCACCAGGGAAGCAAAGAATGAATGTGCTGTGCCGTGCTGTGACACTCAGTCACGTCTGACTCTTTGCAGTCCCATGGATTAGAGCCTGCCAGGCTCCTCTGTCCATTCGGATGCTCCAGCCAAGAATACTAGAATGAGTTGCCATCCCCTTCTCCAGGAGATCTTCCCAACCCAGGGATCGAACCCAGGTCTCCTGTATTGCAGGCAGATTCTTTACCGTCTGAGCCACCAGGGAAGCCCAAAGAATGAATACTAGGCAATAATTTGTAATTTTGCTAATGCATAATTTAAAATAGCAAGTGGGCAGGACTGAATCTCTCAGCCAGTGATTATTCAACATCTGGATTACAACTTGGCTTTAGGTTTTATGACCTCAGAATACATATGAGATAATAAGCTAAGGAGGTATTCAGGAACTGAGAAATACATGAATGAAAATATTACTCCTTCCTATTTAGAACTGTGCTATTTTTTCTCCTTTATTGTACAGGTAGCAAATACTCACTGCGAAAACACTCAAAAAAATAAAGAAAATAACAAAAGTCACCAATAATCTGACTACATGCTCAAGATTCTGGTGTAAATCGTTCAGAATTCTTCTTGTGTATATATTTCAAAAATATTTTTCCAAACCAAAATCAGACTCTGCTTTACATACTATTCTGTGACCTGCTCTTTTAACTCAGTGATGTGTCATGGACATCTTTCCATGTCATTATGAACCTAACATTATCTTAAGGACTTCATATTTGCCTTTATACACATGCCTTATAATTATTTTAACCAAGGTAGCAGCCCCTTACTGATAACTTCTGGAGTTGTCTCCAGTTTTTCATTATCATAAATACTGAAAAAAGCTCTTCTGTTTATCATATGTACATACAAATATGTATACATATAGAAACACATATATACATACATATACATATTTGCTGGGTTACCTAATTATATCTTCAAGATAAAAGCCTGGAATGCAACTGCTGGGTTAGAGGGTATACCCATTTTAAAGATAAATACATATTTCCAAACAATCTTCTCAAAAGATTTTAATTAGATTTTCAGAAACAGAAAGTCTCCATTTACACTTGATCCTTTTTTACCATGTTTTAATTTACAGGGTATGGTAATAGGAAAGTTTGACATTCCCCGCACACCATGTTTTTACTTCTCATTTTGTGAATTATATATTCCTGTCTTTAGACTATTTTTTTTACCTGGGTGTTAATTCTTTTTTCTTATTAATTGCTGAGAGCTCTTTACAGACAAGGTAGTTTTACTATTCAAAACTATAAAATGACTACCAACAGCAACTTTTTCTAGAAAAGCATTTATCATTTGTTTGGATACCTAGAAGAAAAATCAGAACTCTACTATAAGAGATAAAATTGTTAAAACTTTTCACACTCAATAACTGCTACTCTAATAAAAAGCAGACTCCTTCCTGAAATTTCAAAAAACAAAAATATTTCATTTGCTGGTTTAAACAGGGTATAGTGCCTGCTATAAACCAATGAAACAGAATATAATGATTTCTTTCACCACAGCAAAATAATCTCTCATACTGTCTGGGGTACCAAGAAGCAGGAGATCTTACCTCTACATGCCCACTACTGGCACAGAGAAAGCAAACTACCCTGGGTGTTATAGGGACAGAGGTCAAGATTCCTAAGCCTCCCATCTCCCACACATTTTCTGCTTCACAATCCTCCTGTGGAGAGAGAGAAAGATCATTTACAAGAGCCATATGACACAACACTGCATTGAAAATAAGGATAAAAAGCATAAAAACAGAGTGACACCAGAATGTCAAGAATATTTAATTTCAATGAATTCAAAACTGCTGCTTTGAAAATTTTAAATCTCAAACACAATCTCTTAAAAGGCTCACCTGTTAACCACAATGCAAAAATTTATTGGGACTGGATTTCCCTTAAGAGTTTGGCTGATTCAAGTGATCATCACGGTTTGATAATTTCTATGTGAAACAATCACTTCCTCAGACACTGTTCTCATTGAAATGCACTTTAGAGCTCAGGATGGGCAGGGCTGTCTCCGTGCCTGTCCTCCAGTCAGTTCACAGACTGACCTGGTAACAAGTGACCAGAGCTCTTACACACCTGAGCCATCTATTAATGGCAGCTCTTCACCCACCCCTACTGCCCGCGGCAAGGATTTCTTCTTATTCAATGCCTTTGGTAACATCATTTTCTTTTACTTGTTTGTTTAACACAAAACTCCCATTTCCTAAACTGTTCTGTTGTTTAGTCCTCAAGCCGTGTCTGACTATTCGTGACCCCACGTGCTGGAGACCACCAGGCTCCTCTGTCCATGGAATTTCCCCGGCAAGAATACTGGAGTGGGTTGCCATTTCCTTCTCCAGGTAACATCATTTTCTTGATTTAAAGTCCACAACACTTGGACTTCCCCTGGGGGCAGCATAGTTAAGCATGTGCCTGCCAATGACATGGGTTCGATCCTTGGTCCGGAAAGATTCCACATGCCACAGAGCAATGAGGCCCATGCCCCACAGATACTGAAGCCTAGATGCTCTAGGGCCCGTGAGTCACAACTAATGAGCCCCTGTGCCACAACCACTGAAGCCCGTGTGCCTAGAGCCCGTGCTCCACAAGAGAAGCCACCACAGTGAGAGGCCGTGTACCACAGCTCGAGAGGAGCCCTGCTCTCCACCAATTAGAGAAAGCCTGCGTGCAGCAATAAAGACAGCCAAAAGTAAAAAAATTTAAAAATAAATTCATAAAGTTCATAATACTCAATACACTCTGTGGTCACTGAACACTTACCTTAAAGTCCACTCTGATCCTGTGGACGCCATCTGCTGGAACTTTCTGCTTGGAGCTATTGCCATTGGAGAGAGTGCTGAGGATGTTCAAAGTGCCTGCGTTTTCCTGCTTATTGACCGGAGGTGGTTTCTCCTGCAGGGACAGAAGATGGATAAAGGACAAATCCACATCCGGCTTGCCTTCACTCTTCACAACAGATAATAACGCAAACAACAAACCGTACTACTAGTTCTGGAAAACATGCTTCCCATTTAAGTATCCTAGAGAGACAGAGAAGCAATCTTCAGTTCCTCCCCCTGCCCCACCACTGAGGCACTTTATTGGCACATATGTATTATATCCCTGGAAAAAACATGCCAGGATTTTCGCTCTCATGCATCTTCGTCTTGCTTCCTTGTGGTCCATGATGCCTGCTGAGGCTGTCAGTACAATGAAGCCACGCTGATGAGACAGAAGCAGATTATTCTGCCACTGTTCTAGATCTTGGGACTTGCACACATCAAATGTGGAGCTCATTGATCCACATTTGTGTAACCTGCCTATGAGATTCAAGACAATTTTCCCACCTCTGTGCTCATCAATGATTTCAAATTTGCAGCAGGACCACGCTTCATCATCACAGTTAGAAACAGACAATGACTCTGGAGCATGACTTATTGAGAACTTGGCATTTGCTTCTCTTTTCAGCACTGCCGATGTGCTCCAAAGCATTGGCCTAGACGTGCATGCACACCAGAAGATTCTTAAAGACCTGTCTCTACATAATAAAAATAGTGGACACAGAGAAGGGTGACTGTTATAGACAAATACTGCTAAAGGATGTTGAGGGGGAGAAAAATTATACTAAGCAGCCTGTAATGTACACATAAGCATGTGGGGTTACAAAGAAGGGGAAAACAACCGGGGGGAAAAGGGAGCTAAAGCTTAAACCTTAAGTCTGCTAATTTTAAGAAACTCCACTGCCATCTACATAGAAGCAAAAATGCAGTATCACTCAATCCTGTAATTGTTCAGGACTGGGCCACCTTCCTACAGAACAGAACCCATGCTTGAGAAACAGCAGAGAAAACAAATCTCTCCTCACCTTTTCTTTTGGCTTTTGTTTTACAGGAATACTTGGGCGAGGAGCCACTTTTTTCTGCTTGCTTTGCTCTGGACCTAAAGAATTCAAAAGAAATTGCAGTCAGATGCCACTCCACACTCAACTAATGCTAAACAGCAGTGATGACTCTGGGACTGATGGCCCTGTGAGGAAGTGGGCATTAGAAAAAACAAAGAGCTATTTAAACTCTAGGCTTTAAATAGGAAATTAACACAGTATCTCCAACTTAACTGGTTTTCACTTCCATTCTTTATTATTATTTAACAGTTAGAGAGAGCTAATTTTCCTGTACCAAAGACTTAAAAACAGACATTCCAGGTTTCCAGATGCTGTTTGAGACTCCAGGGCCCTCTGGGGTTGCTCCATCTGCCGTCCTCACTCACCTGACTCTGGAGGTGGAGGTGGCTTTTTCTTGGGCTCACTGGGAGTGGTCTTGGGAACTTCTTTTCTCGGTGGTGCTGCGCTGGGGGGTTGTGGGGGGATGGCTGGTGCCGGCTGGGAGACCTGCTTGCTGGACTTCCTGGAAGTGGGTGTGGCCGCGTGCTTGGCCTCAGGTCCTGGGGTGGCGGTGTTCCCTTCCTCACTCTTGTCCTCCACGGGTTTGCGGGGAGGAGGGTCACTGCTGCTTTTCTTAGGGGCAGGATCCTCTCTTGCCGATGGGGTAGATTTCTGACTAGAGTCCACCGAGTTCTTCACAACGCTGCTCTCTTTGCTTTCCTTCTTTTCACTGGTCTTAGATTTCTTCTCTTTCTTTTTCACAGCTGGAGGAGGGTGCAGAAAGCAAGATTTTTTAACGCGAGAAAATTCTATTAAAAATATAAGTAAAAGGACTTCCCTGGCAGTCCAGTGGATAAGACTGCACTACCAATGTAGGGGGCCTGGGTTTGATCCCTAAGATTCCACATACCACAACTAAGCCCACACGCTGCAACCAGGGAAGTCCTCATGATACAGGCTCTAGAATTCTCTAGCTCAAGTGCCACAATGAAGGCCAAGCATTATTTAAATAAATAAAGAATATATAAATAAATAAATAATATATAAATATAAGAATGTAACAACCTTAGTCTGAGTTTCCGACAGCTAACATTGACCCTGAAAGGCTGAACTTGCCAAGTTGGCAACTCAAACCGGTATACTTTTATCATTTTAAGGAAATGAAACGTAATGTAAAAAAAAAAAGAGAAAAAGAAACAATGTAATTTTATATGACTTTTTTAAAAAAATTTTATTATGGAAATTTTCAAACATATTCCAAGGAATAGTAAAATGAACATTCATGTACCTATCACCCAGTTTCAACAACCATCCCGGAAAGAGCAGCTCTTGAAAAGAATCTTTACACTACTTAGTAGTGTGTACCAATGACATTAAAGCAGGAAGCATTTTGGAAAAGATCTTTTTATAACACTACCTTTTGCTTGCTTCTGAAGGTAGGCTTTGGAAGGCATCCATTGTAGATTCTGACATTTTCGCATCCTAGAATAACAAGGAATACCATAAGCAAACTTCATTTAGGAGAAGCAACTGAAACAAGTGTCAATTTGACAGCAAGAATCAGTGAAACTTTATTCAGGGTCATTTTGGGAGTTGAAAAAAGGACTGCTCATTATTTAGATTAAATCCAAGTCTCTGAATCCTTTGATCAGCAATTTCACCTACCTCGAGGATTTAAAAGAGAAATTATCAATTTATTTTTGAAATGGGACTCAAATGCCTTGCTTCCCAGTACTGACTAGCACCACACAAAATGATTAGTCATTATTTCTTATAGTCAAATTAGTTCTGCTTTCTTATGAGGTAAATATTCATAGTAATCTGAATACAAAATGGACTGAAACTACCCAACAAGTCCTTTGTCTACCACTATAATGCTACAGGGTCTGTCTTAGGGCTTGGATATATATTTCAGTCCTCAACTTAATGAAACTGAATTTGAAGTCTAAAATTGAACTGAATCGATCCTTTTGTAGTTCATGAGCATGATGATTGGGTGTTCACGCTGCTGCATGACATGTGCCTCCCTCCAAACCTTGTTACGACATTGGCACATTACCTGTCTGACGTAAAAATAAATAAATAAATAAAAAATAAAATTGAACTGAATCCACTGAAACGCCTATTTTAGTGCAAGTTTATCTTGTTATCGTGTACCTTTTCTGATGATCTGTGAACTGTCTCACTTCTTTCCACTAGTGGGACCAAGACAAGATTCCTGCTTAGGGCCACACTAAACCAAAGCCCAGAACTACCTAGTTTGTCCTAGAAACTGTCTCACCTTAAGTAAATAATGCAGCATTTTCCCCAAGTATATTATATAAATCATTTATATGTTATTCATTCATTCAGCAAATATTTATGGATAATATCTATTCCTGATGCCAGGCACCTGATGAGATATTCAGACACCAAAATTTCTGTTTATGCAACCCTCTGGATCCATTTTAAACAAATTATCCTAGAGAGTAGAAAGTGCATTTACAAACTGACTAAAAAAAGAGGGAAAAGGTAGAGTAATCAAAACTTCCAGAAAATTCCCTGGCAGTCCAGTGGTTAGGACTTCCACTCTCACTGCCATGGCCTGGGTTCAGTTCCTGATCAGCGAACTAAGCTTCTGCAAGCTGTGTGCAGGGTGGGAGAGGCTTCCACAGGCATGAAAACATCCTGAGAGTTAGAGAGCAGAGACCCATGTCACCAATATTTCCTGAATGCCATAAAGGTAATTTCAGCTGACCTAACAAATACTATGCCTAAATTTGTCAGCATTTAAGTAGTAACCCTTCAGAACTGCATGGATAAATGGTAGCTCTAGGTGCATGTGGCTAAGTTTAAAATTAAGTGAAAATTTTAAGTGTTGTTCCTCAGTCACACCAAACACATTTCAGGTGCTAACCAGCCATATGGCTAAGGGCTACCTGATTGACCTGAGCAGATACAGAAGGTTCCCAGCACTGCCCTCAAGGTTTTCTTATTTAAGCGCGACCCAAACCTAGCACAAAGTCCAACTGTGCAACTCATTGTGCAACTCAAAGAGACTCAGCACAAGCACACTGGGTGCTGGGACGCGTTTTCCTGACAGGCCAGGACAGCGGCCAAGGCTACCCCGCGGGGGGACGCACACTCACTTGCAGCACTGCTTCTTTATGTTGCGGCCGCCGAACTTGGGCTTGTCCAAGCAGTTAGTGCAAACACCACAGTCCTCAGGCACCTGGCAGCCGGGACACTGCCCGCACCGCCTGGACCGCCGTCCCTTCTTCACCGGAGGTTCCTGAGGCGCCTTGTTTCTGGTGACAGGCTTAATTGGTTTGATGGGTGGAGCAAGAGGTTCAGCATCTTCTGAGCCAGCGATCGATGACTTGTCTGTTAAAGGAATGCGTCATCAGCTCTGAGGGAGTATCTGGTGCCTTCCCGCGAGCAGAGGGGAGATTCTCACAACCTACTGATGTCAGTATACACATTCAAACCTCCTTTTAACTGGAACACCAGAAATGAAATTCACTATAATAGTCATATGCAGAACTCAGAGCCTGTTTTAAGTAAGTACTTAAAAGTTTCAAAATGCCTACAACTTGCAGCTTGACAACAGCAGAAATCCAAACACTGAAAACAAAATACAGTGTGACCAAAAGTCAATAATATGAACTGAAGGCTTCTGAAGACTCTAACCTCTAAATTTCATTTGAGCAGTCACCCAGAGTTTAGGTATGATATGGTAACCATGAGAATATGTCTCAGGACCTCCAACCAGAGACAGCCTAACTGACCACGGGCCCCAGCTGCGGCACTCTGAAATCCAGGGGCACAGAGGCCACACTGACCACAGGGGCTGCTCTTGGTCTGTGACAAGCATGGCAGCGACACTAAGGCAGGCCCTGCTCTGAGGAGACATGAGACTCCCCTGACAGTCTGTTTGCCCAAGGGCTCCCCGACAGCCTTACTGAGCTGTCTCATACTGCATGGCCTCCAGGAAGATTCTGTCCGGCCTTCCTTCCCACTCTCCTTTACTATGATCAGACCTACAGAGCAGGCGAACAGCTCCCCCAGGCATTCCTAACTCCCTCCCCATATTTCAGGCACTTCTTCTAATAAGATCCTTACCTGGTCAATCCTCCCACTGACATCTGGTTCCTGGTGGACCCATCCTAACATACAATGCTGGGCAGAGCCCACTGTGAACCCGCAGGATGATGAGCACACAAACCCAGGTCATCCCCAACCTACCATCATTTCCCATGGAAGACAAAATCTTTTCTCGTTCTTCCCATGGTAAGGCACTCAGGGTGGGCATGTCATCAGGAAACACAGCTCGTTTTCGGCCAAGGGCAACAGCAGCTCTTCTGCAGACATGTTTAATCCGGGGTCCTCGCACAGACGTCTCCGAGGAGTCGCTTTCTTGACCCTGAGTAGGAGGCAAGCCCAGAACAAACAATGACAACCATCTGTGGTGAAAACAAAACTGAATGAAGCCAAGGTATAGTTGATTAACTTATTAGAGTCAACACATACAACTTTAGTTATCCCCAGCTGATATGCCACATCAATATACAGAAATCACCTACTTCTAAAATTGGCAGAAAAGGATTCTAATAAGAAAAACAGAAATCAACTAAGCTTCTATTCCCAATTATACTACTTCTTTAAAATTCCCCTCAAAAAAATTCAAGCTGCTAGTCTGTATTATCAAGGAGTTCAGTCTCATTTAAATAGGGCTTATCTAACAACAGACTGTTTCTCTGATCAGCAGAGAAGTAGGGGGAAATAACTTACAAATGGAGGCATAAAAGGCCACAGCTCCAAAGAGAAATGTCTAACATTTCAGAGAGCTGCAGCTACTATCACTAGGAGGTTAACTAAAAATATCCAAAATGGTGTCACAAGTTTCATCATATTCCTGCTAGATCTCCCAAATGGCAGAATTACTAACTGTAAATGTGCCACTATGCTGAATTACGTTAAAGTCTAAGTTTGTGGTCATTTTAACCTTGATATGTTAATATAAACATGCAACTACTACATGACAATTTTAATAAACAATCTAAAGATTGGCAGGTTTTCTCATAAAAGGCCAGTGTCTAGCTCACTTTGTAAAAAAATTAAACAGTGCTGCTCTTTACAAAGATCTGTTTGTCATCTTAACTAACTGAACGGTACAGCTTTTCTGTACCACAACTTGAGGCTAAGTGCTTCTCATATGAATTCTGCAAACACCTGTTATCTACTGTTCTAGTCACTCACTACTCAGGGGAAGAGATCCCCCCTCCCTGTTTTCTATAGCAAACAACAGTAAAACAATTAGACTGCAAAAATGTACCTTCAAAATTAAGTGAGATTCCATCACACCAAACCCATTAAGTACAAACAACTTGGCATTCAATGTAATATGGCCCCACGTACCTTTGGGTCTTAGTTCATCACTTGCCTTCATGAAGCAGTCCAGCTATTCCCTGCTTGTCCCATATACTTTATACTTTTCTGTCTCTAACTATGCTGTTTCTCCTCTTTTAAAGTTCTCCTCTATCATTTTCTACCTATCAAAATCCTATCTGTTCTTAAAGGACCACTGCAGATGCCACCACCTTTTCCTGATTCCCATAACTGGATATTAACTGAAACAGCCTCAAACCTGCTCCTAGAAGGGGCTCGAGAAACTGTTGATTTTAACGGGCAAGATGGAAAAGAGTACCTGTGCTTTGGGCTGGTCAGTTTGTTTAAGACTCTTACTCTTCTCAATCTTGCAGAGCTGGGCTTTGGCCTTTTTTAGGAGGCTGGCAACCCTCTTGTCAGTCATTGGAAGCTTGTCTGCCTGAGCCAACATGGAGCCTATGGAGGAAGTGGAATGTTTAACAGTGCTAGATGAAGGAGTGGAAAGGCAGAGGGTTTTCTCCTTCTCCAGGGATGGGGCAGTTGGGCCGAGGTCCAAGTTGCTTTTTTCCAGATTTCCTCTCCCTTTCTTTATAAGTATTTTGGTTTTGACAGCTGTCGTATCCCCAAGAGTCACAGAAGCAATATCAGTCCCAGAATCAAGTGATGAAGACTTCTTCCGCCCGGTTGCCTTTTTGGCAGAAGATGAAGTGGCCACATCGTCACCAACAGCCTTCTCTTTGGAAACTCTACCCACAGGATACAAAGCCGAGCTACTCTGAATTTCTGATCCCTTTTTCCTTTTCTCTTTCTTGGACTCCCGCTTATTCTCCTTTTCTCTCTCCCGGTCTCTCTCTCTACTCTTGTCCTTCTCCACGCTCTTGTCAGCATCTCGCTCTTTGGACAGCTCCTCGGGGGCCTTGTCTTTATTTCTCCCTCGTTCAGTCTGAGAGCCTGGGGTGAACCAAGGGAAGAGAGGAGTGGGACTACTGGATGAAAATGGCTCTGCTGGAGCACTAGTCTGCTTCCTTGGTCTCTGGTTTTTCTCTGCAGATTCCCCAGACTGAGTCAGGGAATGAGAAGGAAAAGTAAAAGTTGGGTTTAAGGCACTAGTGGCAAGAGGACCAACAGAAATGCTTAACGAGGAGGAGACAGAAGACGGTGGGGTGAGAGGTGACAGCTCAGAAGTGCTAAGCCTTCCACTTCTTGTCCTCATAGAGTGAGAAGGAGATCTTGGTTCAGATCGAATAGGGCTAAACACCTTTCTTTTCCTTTTCCTGTTAGATACTCCTGAAGAAGATGTTCCAGCAGAAGTTCGATTACTAGGCAAGGTTACAGACTCAAATATCCTAGAGTGAGCCTCACTCGGAGTAAACCTCGGAGCTCTCAGAAGTGGGCTCCTTTTGTGCATATCAAACCTTGTTCCAGAATGGAGAGGTGAAAACAATCGGGCTGAAGCAGCAGGACCAGACGTAGAAAACCCGGACGCGAAGCCGACATCCTCAGGAGTTAGTGGAGGGGGGCGGAAATTATCAAAGATTGGTTTGCGAATAAGACCTTCTTTGGCATACTTTGCTGAGGAAAAGTACTGTGGCTCTGACCTAGAGTGCTTTAGAGAGGTCCACCTAAATGTTGGTTCCCGCAAAATAGATTTTCGCTTCCCTTGCATGGGAGCAGCGGAAGTAGGCAAAAATGGTGATGCTAAGGGGATGGTTGGAGGCATGAGCCAAGGTGTGTGGTCAGAGATACTGGAGGCTGGCTGCAGTGGGGGTGGCGGTGTCAGCAGGGGTGGAGGGGGCGAGGAAGAGGTCTGCTGCTGGGGGGCACTCTGCAGAGTGGATAATTTTTTTGTGGTTCTGGATCCGAAACTTCTCTCCGACACCGAATACCTTCTGCTTCTCCGGTCACTACTGTCATTTTCTGGGGACTGGGAAATAGGCAGTGGTGTATGGACTTCAGGGGTATCGCTCCGCTCTTCAGGAAGGACCTGAATCTCCTCAGAGGCCTGAGAATCTGTGGAGGTATCGACACTGGGGCTACTGGATCGGGAGGAGTCTGAAGACATTTGAGAGGAGTGCTGAGATGCTGCACTTGATTTTTCAGAAGATCCACAGGACGTGGCACTGAATCTACTGTTCGGTGTAGACTCCAGTCGGGCAATTTTAATTGGAGGGTCATAATCTTCATCCTCTATGAACCGCCGAGGGGTTTTGATGATCCGCGAGGAGATGGCACTGACAACAGGCATGATGAACTGTCGGATGTTTTTGACCTGTGTCTTCACCTTTCTTCCTTGCAGCTGAGCTGCTTCTTTCTCGATTTTCTTTTGAGCCCCCTTTTTTGCCCTCTGCAAGAGCTGCTTAGCAATTGTTGCATCTGTCCTTTTAGAAGAAGGAATAATCCTAACCGGCTTAATCCTTCGAGGGCTTTGTCTGACTACTGTCTTATCTTCTTTTGTGAGTGGAGGTGTTCCTTCCTTGTCTTTCCGGACCTTCTGGGGCTTTTCCAGTTCAGAGTTAATGAGGAGACCTGAAGGGGTCTTTATCCTTTCTGTTGATGGAGGCCGTCCTCGCCGGCGTACAATCTGTACCCCCTTCCTTCCTATTTGAAGCTTCCCTGTCTTAAACTTTGACTTGAGAGGAGAGAGTTTACCTGCTCTTAATTTTTTAATCTTTGTGGCTTGCTGAAATGTAGCGGAAGGCGTGCGTTTCATTTTCTTCAGGCTATCTTCTTTGTTTCCCTTTGGTAACTCAGAAATGTCCTTTCCGTGTGTTATTTTGAGTTTTACTCCAGGGAAGGTGGGAGGTCTTCCTCTCTTCTTTTCTATACTTTTAGAATCTCTCTTCTTGATTTTATCTCCAGATTTGGTCTCTGATTTACTTAGAGGGGAGAATACAGATGGGTCTGAGAGGAGAGCTGAATTTCGGTCAGAGCCACTTCTAGGTCTCCCGCGAGGTTTTCGAGGACTAGTTTTAACTGTGTATAGAAATTAAACAATGAAGAGCATATATTTAGCTTTGCAGTTTAGGTCTTAACTAAACTGAAGATAATTTACCAAAAGTCATTCTATACTGAACTCTATCTGGGTTTAATCAGTCAATAAAACATCTTTATTGTGCTTAGTTTCTTTTCACCAAAAACCTGCCTCAGAGAAATCAAGTAAATAACATTCTACCTAAAAGAACCCTTAACTCCTTTTTTGATAGAAAAACTAAGATAATCAAAGAGGTTTTCAACTGAGCAGTTAATACATACAAACCTAATTTTCCTACATCTTTAGGTGAACAAGGCTTTTTTTCTGAACTTTAAAAAAAAAAATCTGTTTTTAAAAAAATCTGTATGACCTTTTCCATATTCTAGTCATCAAGAGTAACATTTGAGAACACATTTATAGTAAGTCATCCCATTTTTTTCAACTCAGAATTTTAGCTTTAATAAATATGAACCAGTTGCTCTCCAATCAATAATATACCAATGTCCATAGGCTACAATAATACACCAACTTCTACAGGCTGCTCAGCTTCCTATATTTTCAATCTGCTTTGCCAAAGTAAGTTAATAAAGTTTCACTGAAAAGAAAAATATTCATTCATGAGACATCAGAAAAAGATCACTGAACTCAGTGGCAGGTGAGGTAATCAGTGAAATGGCATGAGATATCCATTAATCTACTCCCTTATCTATAGGTTCTTGAACCAGTCTTAAATTACAAAAAAGATTTAACCATAATTGATGTCAAGAGCAAACTGACTATTTAAATCAGATTTCTTCTATTCTAAATAAAAGGAATCTGCCAACTTTTAATCAACTCAATTTGCTATGGTATCAAGAGGCTTCAGAAAACCACAGTTTTGTAAAATTCTTTTCTTTTGGGTGGGAGGAGGTGTTGCTGCAAGGCTTGCGGGATCTCAGTTTCCTGACCAGGAACTGAACCCTGGTCCCAGGAGTAAAAGCCCAGAATCCTAACCACTAGGCCACCAGGGAACTCCCTAAAATTCTTTGTATTGTCTGTACTTTCTAAATGTATAAATAAGAGTTGCCTCGCCTGTCACATCTCTTCTCTCATGACTTTTCATGTTTTATATGACTCAACATTCTTCTGAGATTAAAACTTCCCCTAACAGGTACCATTTTAGACTTTGGAACCGACTTCCTAACAGAACAGAAATCAACAAAGGTCTGATTGTTGAGCTTTCTAAATATAAATGCTTTCCTCACCAATTAACTTGAGACTCCTCTTAACAGATTAAGGATTCACGTATCTGTTCTCAGTATATGCTAATCACAACAAAATGGACTATGGGACAGCAGGGAAACTACGCTTCATTCCTTTAAAATAATAAAGTATATATAAATGGGCTTTTTAAATTAAAAAAAAAAAAAAAAAGAAGACAATATTTGAGATACACTGACAGCCAAGGGGAAAAAAACAAGAGGAAGCCATCAAGGGTTGTGAATCAATAAATTAAACTCTACCTAGATGTACATCACAAGATTCCTTATAATCTTGGTAAATCTGAATGTTGCTACTCATAGGCCTTTATTAATTCTGAAAACCTCTTCGATCCATCTTTTACAAGAAACTTTTGGTGGACAAGTAGAAAAAGGCACAACAGAGAAAAGTCCAGCTCTGCTGCTAACTTCCATAATCCAGAATATATTCAAAGAACTCACAAATCAGTTAGAAGTAACTACTCAGTGTGTCTTTTCCTGGCCTCATTTTGTTATCTATAAGTGAAGGGTTAGACTAGACAATCTCTAAAATCACCTTCATTCTGATATGAAGTTTTAAGATTTTATCGCATCTTTAAAAAAAAAGATTTTATCACATCTTAAAAGAGACAACTGCTACTCTCTAAATGGCACAGGTACAGGAATACTACTGGTTAAGTTCTTCCAGCTAGAATAGCAATACTATCACCACTTGGGAAAGGAAAAATTGTGAACGTAGTGTGTTTGAGTTAGATTACTATATAGTACATGATGACTCTTGAATGAAATGCAAATGATGACCAACATTCACAAACGTCAACGACAAGAACCAGAAGCACAGCTAACATCATATTTAACTAGCCTGTTTATCCACATAAAATCAAAGACAACCATACAAGAAGTCAGAATGGCAGCACAAATGGGAAATTTTTATTCATCATAAGATCTATCTCCCTCTTACACAGAACAGAATTCTGCAAGCCATTAGATGCTATTTCCACTAAGGATCATCTCACAGGAAACGGCTGTTAGTCTAGAATTTCAACGCATTCTAGATATTTTCTTGGTGAGAACAATGGCAAATATTGTTAATAAATGGAAACACCCATGTCATTTTTATTTTCTTTCGCATAGTTTTTCAAGGATCAGGTAAAACAGTTTCATAGAGTGCCAATATTTTGTTTTTAGTTCTTTGACAAAAATAGACCAAATTTCATCTGTTTAAAACAACAGTCAAAAAACAAACAAAAAACAATGGTCAAATTATTGGTACTATACAGTTCAAAATGCATAAATCTGAGGATGCTATCATTATTAGTAAGTAACCTTCAATTTGCCTACCAAATTTTATAAGCATTCGAGGGAAATCTAGCCCCATGCCACAGGTGGTTCCCATAGAGAAGCATAATTAAGGATAAACCAAAAGTGATCTAACAGAGAAGAGCCCCATAAAGAGGGCTAGTTCATAAGCCATTTCCTACTTAGTGTGAGGGAAAGGGAAGGATTTCTCCAAAAGAAATCTAAGACCACCTTTTACATGCAAAGAAGGCAAGGAGAAGTCACAGTCTCTTAACAAACAAAACTTAAAGGCGTCATGTGCTTAACGAGTCATACCTGAAGGAGACCTTGTGGGACTTCGTACTCTGACTTCTTCATCTGAGCCAAAACCTAAGAACTGCTCATCCTACAACAAAGGAAAATTATTTTAAAATCAGGGAAAAAAAACAACCCATAAATCTGAACATATCCCAAAGAAATGCCCAGAGGAGACACAAATGAATTTGGAAAATTTAGCCTCAATATATCAATCATCATCATTCCTATGGATATTATTATAAAATAACTTAATATTGAAATAAATAAACCCAGCCATATGGCTTCAATACAGACAAACAGGAGCTGTGTAGTAATTGAACATTGATAAGTCACCTTTGGTGTACACAGGGGACAGTCCTAAATTTCAACCTATAGATACAGCCCAAAACAATTAAAGAATGACTTTAACTCAAGTAAGCAAATCAGTACAATGGCAGAAATACACAGCCCCAATAAAAAATATTTTCAACAAGTTTACAGACACATAAGGATATCATAATCTCTTGTCTACTAAATATTAAGAGACTGAAATTGCCAAAATCGTCAGTTCCTTAACTCAGGAATTGACATTTAGATGTGATTTCTATACATTTGAGATCCAAAGATTCTCAACATGCATTTTATGGCATCATTTTTAAATGCCCTGTGATAAGAGACTTAATGGTGGGCAGCAGCATTTGTGAAAGGATGGCGAATTGACCACATAAAGGGTGAAATGCATCCAAGGATAATTGAAGAAAGCCTTTAATTTCAGTTGTATTAGAAAAGGCAAAAACTTTTCTTTCCCTCTAACTTTTAACCTGCTTTAAAAAAAAAAATACTAAGGATTTAACCAATTTTGAACAAATTCTCAAGAAACACGGTCCATTTAAACAACCTGATTAACAGACATTCACCAATTCAGAGACTAAGAGTTCTTTCTAGAAAGTCACGAGAAAGAGAATTTCAGATGCCAGAAAAAAAATCCACATAAAAGAACAAATTAAGGAATTAAAGACAGATTTTCTTGTACCTCCAACTGATACTGATAATCCCCAAATTAAATTTGAACAGTTAAAGCCCCCCCAGTTTTAGAGGGGACCAGTTCAACTCTTGTTTGTGGACACCACTATAGAGAGGGAAGGGTTAGTCTGAGGTCTCGATTTCTTCATTTATTGCAATGTTACAAGGAATAAATGAAATAATTTACAGGAGTTATGTAATTTATGTAAAATCACTCAGAAAACTATAATGTGGCATCCACACTGTAGTTATTATTATTGATATGATTTTAGAAACTGAAGCTCTGAAAGGCCAGATGACTTACCCAAGACCATACAGTTAGTTACAAAGAACTTTGTACCATAATGCCTACAGTCTAAAACTAGATTTAGAGGAATCCAATAAATTATCTACACTACAAAATTTGATAAATTTTTTCCGCTACTATTAAAGTAACATGAAGCCCATTTTCAAATCCTCAAAATTTCTGATTTAATTCATTCTTTTCAGGCACTTTCTTTATGGAACAACCTGGTAATCTATGCATTTCACAAAGACATCTGGGGATTTCCTAACACTTACCAGGGGACTACATTGCTAAATGCATAAATTCTATGCTCTGAGAGTGTTGCAACAAGAGAGGTCTAGCAATTATACACACTAACCAACAGGTAAAGTAACCAAAGCAGAAGTAACGAATGATTAATGATTAATCTTTAAAAGAAACATGAGATTCACACTGCTATGTTCTATATTTTAAACTTTCACAATATGTAACTGTAAAACCCTAATTCAATCTACTCCAAAACAGAGTACTACAGAGCTGTCAAGCAGTAATTAAACTAACTGCCAATGTTTAAAGTTTCCAAGTACTTTCTAAAATGACAGAAAGCGTTAACTCTTTCTCTGTGGCCTTGTAGTTGGAATAAGAAAAGACTGACTTTACTTCCATCCAAGAACTTTCTTTTCACTTGAAATATATTGACAGGTTGACTTCTTGAAGCACACTTAAAAAATAAGCACCCATTGTTTAAATAATCCAGACAGTTTAGTCAAAAACAAAAGCCATCATTGTTATGTTAAAGAGCTCTGGTCCACTAACTGTGAACTTCCAATTCCATATAAAAGCCCCCCAAGCTGAGAAAGCACTGGGAGAAAAAAATCCTGCAAAAAGGTGCTACAAATGAAGTTCTTTCTGCCTCTCCTGTCTCTCCCATAACCCCCTTTAAATTCATCAGTTCCTGGAAGATGCAGTAAACTAGGTAACAGTGCTGGCTTTCCTCAGACTTGCCTAGAAATCAAAAGACTAAGTCCAAATGTCTACAAAAAGATAACAAAGAGGAGCTGCAATTAAACCTATGGTGGCTCAGATGATAAAGAATCTGCCTGCAATGCAGGAGACCAGGGTTCAATCCCTGGGTCGGGAAGATCCCCTAGAGAAGGGAAGGCAACTGACGTCAGTATTTTTGCCCGGAGAATTCCATGGTCAGGGAAGCCTGTAGGGTGACAGTCCATGGGGGGGGGGGGGCGGGTCGCAGAGTGGTACACAGTTGACTGACTAACACTCTTTCTTTCACTTGGCACTACGGTTAAGTAAGCCTAGTCAGCCCTGAAAAGAGGAAACGGGAGACACCACACTACACGGGACCAAGTATTTCTGGAAACTGGGCCCAAACAGCCAGCTACACTTCTCACTCTGGCTTTCTCTGATGAGCACAGCATTCCAAGACAACGTACAGGCAAGAGGCAACAAACCTATTCCTTCTGGATAATGATGTCCTTGGAGAACAGATCATCAGAATTGTATCCTCTCCTTACCACCAAAGATAGAAAAATATCCCTGCCAAGCTAAGCCCTTAAATCATATTTAGCTTCCAGAGATTAGGAATCCAATGAAGCTAATGTCATTTCCTAAGTGAAAGTTAATTCTAAAATAATAAACGTGTAGAATTTATTACCCCCACCCTTATCTCTAGGGGTTATTTGAGAACTTCCAAACGTATCTTTAACAGCAAATTCTACATTACCCATAAATATCCTAACATTTGAGGATTTTTATTTTATGTTAATGGTAGGATTTTAATCCTTTAATGGCTCTTATATTTGTGATGAAGCAATAAAGAATGTTTTCCACAAGGGAACCTAAGTGAACCCAAAATAAGTATTACAGACAATGTTTACATATAAAATGTAATGATGAAGACATTTTAGAAAAATACATTAAGTTCTATATTCAAGGAATTATGTACTCCTAGAACAACTTTGCAAACAAAGCACTATTTCTTTTCCTTTTCCATTCATGCAAGAACCATGTATACACTATCTGTTTCTGATGCAAAGAGGAGTAAGACATGACTCTGCTCCCAAGAAGTATCTAAGGCAGATAGGCAGGTGCCCAATCTCAGCCTTCCTTTCAAAATCCTTTAAAATGTCGGTGAGGGATAAATTACTATGTAATTCATATTCTGGAATTTAAAAACTGGCTTAAATCTTGGAATAGTGCATTCTTCCTCTTGTACAGTATTCGGTTCATGGAGAAATATTCAACACATTTCAAAATTCTTCCAAAGGATGGCAATGTCTATCTCCATGCCTCAGTGTTGTTCTAGGCACCACTCCAGCGTTAGAAATCAGAGAGAGTTTAAGTAATGGAGACCTAAATCATCTGCGGCGATTAGATGTGACACAGTTCCTAGGAATACCAGTTATATCTGATCTAACTTGCAACTGATAGATAAGAGGCCAGTGCATTTTCCTCCCTACACCCAACTAAAATGCATAGATTTTATCTCCTCCCCTCAATTCCTCCTATTTACCTTACAGCAGAAATCACTCACCTAGAGTTTTCCCATCTCCCAATTTTATGTGGTGATTCCGAAACTACTCTAATAAACAAGCTTGGGCACATCTGGCCTTCAGTGAATAAGGTTTTGGGTGCCTGCTCATAGCTCCTTTCTTTTCTTGTGAGATTCCTCAGCACTCCAGAGCACTGAATTAGATGGTAGGTAACTTAGCACCCTTCTGTCTCCAAAATGTTTACTCTTTTGGGTTTAAAAATATCAAATTTCTTCAACTACAAAGGTTTTACTGATGGATCAACTCATAAATAACATCCATAACTACTGACCGGATCAAAAGCACCCTGACACCTAACTGTCTGAAATTGTTTTGAAGGCCTATAATTTTTGATATCATCATATATGGTTCCATCATATGAGGAGGCCACAGAACTAAGAAAATCACCAGAAACTAAAGAAGATGAAGAAACATCAAGGAGGCATACAGTGCATCTCAGTAGCTCCAGTTAAAGAGCAACACTTCTCCTTTGGGAATTTATTCCCGTTAGTTATCACTTCTGCTGGCACATTTCTCTGTGTCACCGGCTACAATTCCCTGGTGATCCAGTGGTTAGGACTTGGCACTTTCACTGCTGAGGGCCCAGGTTTGATCCCTGGTCCAGGAAGATCCCACATCTGAGGGGCAACTAAGTCTGCACACTAGAACTACTGAGTCCCTGAGCCCTGGAGCCCATGCTCTGCAACAAGAGAAACCAAGCACCGAAACGAGAAGCCTGCGCACAGCAAGGAAGAGGAGTCCCAGCTCGCCACAACTGGAGAAAACCTGTTCGTGGCAACAAGACGCAGTGCAGCCAAAAATAAAATAAATAAACAAGTAAACCTTGGGGGAAAAAAAAAGAACACACAGGGAGACTGACATCAGGCTGGTGGTGGTAGTTTAGTTGCTAAGTCTTGTCCAACTCTTGCGACCCCATGTACTATATAGCCTGCCAGGCTCCTCTATCCATGGGATTCTAGACTGCTTCAGTTCAGTTCAGTTGCTCAGTCGTGTCCAACTCTTTGTGACCCCATGAATTGCAGCACACTAGGCCTCCCTGTCCATCACCAACTCCCGGAGTTTACGCAAACTCATGCCCATCGAGTCGGTGATGCCATCCAGTCATCTCATCCTCTGTCATCCCCTTCTCCTCCTGCCCCCAATCCCTCCCAGCATCAGGGTCTTTTCCAGTGAGTCAACTCTTCGCAAGAGGTGGCCAAAGCATTGCAGATTCAGCTTCAGCATCAGTCCTTCCAATGAACACCCAGGACTTATCTCCTTTAGGATGGACTGGTTGGATCTCCTTGCAGTCCAAGGGACTCTCAAGAGTTTTCTCCAACACCACACTTCAAAAGCATCAATTCTTCGGAACTCAGCTTTCTTCACAGTCCAATTCTCACATCCATACATGACCACTGGAAAAACCATAGCCTTGACCAGACAGACCTTTGTTGGCAAAGTAATGTCTCTGCTTTTTAATATGCTATCGAGGTTGGTCATAACTTTCCTTCCAACGAGTAAGCGTCTTTTAATTTCATGGCTGCAGTCACTATCGGCAGTGATTTTGGAGCCCCCAAAAATAAAGTCTGACACTGTTTCCACTGTCTCCCCATCTATTTCCCATGAGGTGATGGGACCGGATGCCATGATCCTAGTTTTCTTAATGTTAAGCTTTAAGCCAACTTTTTCACTCTCCTCTTTCACTTTCATCAAGAGGTTTTTTAGTTCCTCTTCACTTTCTGCCGTAAGGGTGGTGTCATCTACATATCTGAGGTTATTGATATTTCTCCTGGCAATCTTGATTCCAGCTTGTGCTTCTTCCAGCCCAGCGTTTCTCATGATGTACTCTGCATATAAGTTAAATAAGCAGGCTGACAATATCCAGCCTTGACGTACTCCTTTTCCTATTTGGAACCAGTCTGTTGTTCCATGTCCAGTTCTAACTGTTGCTTCCTGACCTGCATACAGGTTTCTCAGGAGGCAGGTCAGGTGGTCTCGTATTCCCATCTCTTTCAGAATTTTCCATAGTTTATTGTGATCCACACAGTCAAAGGCTTTGGCATAGTCAATAAAGCAGAAATAGATGTTTTTCTGGAACTCTCTTGCTTTTTTGATGATCCAGCAGATATTGGCAATCTGATCTCTGATTCCTCTGCCTTTTCTAAAGCCAGCTTGAACATCTGAAAGTTCACAGTTCATGTATTGCTGAAGCCTGGCTTGGAGAATTTTGAGCATTACTTTACTAGCGTGTGAGATGAGTGCAATTGTGTGGTAGTTTGAGCATTCTTTGGCATTGCCTTTCTTTGGGATTGAAATGAAAACTGACCTTTTCCAGTCCTGCGGCCACTGCTGAGTTTTCCAAATTTGCTGGCGTATTGAGTGCAGCACTTTCACAGCATCATCTTTTAGGATTTGAAATAGCTCAACTGGAATTATATCACCTCCACTAGCTTTGTTCATAGTGATACTTCCTAAGGCCCACTTGACTTCACATTCCAGGATGTCTGGCTCTAGGTGAGTGATCACACCATTGTGATTATCTGGGTCGTGAAGATCTTTTTTGTACAGTTCTGTGTATTCTTGCCACCTCTTCTTAATATCTTCTGCTTCTGCTAGGTCCATACCATTTCTGTCCTTTATTGAGTCCATTTATGCATGAAATATTCCCTTGATATCTCTAATTTTCTTAAAGAGATCTCTAATCTTTCCCATTCTGTTGTTTTCCTCTATTTCTTTGCATTGATCGCTGAGGAAGGCTTTCTTATCTCTCCTAGCTATTCTTTGGAACTCTGCATTCAAATGGGAATATCTTTCCTTTTCTCCTTTGCTTTTCGCTTCTCTTCATTTCACAGCTATTTGTAAGGCCTCCTCAGACAAGCATTTTGCCTTTTTGCATTTCTTTTCCATGGGGATGGTCTTGATCCCTGTCTCCTGTACAATGTCATGAACCTCCATTCATAGTTCATCAGGCTCTCTGTCTATCAGATTTAGTCCCTTAAATCTATTTCTCACTTCCACTGTATAGTCAAATCTAGGCTGGTAAGAGAGATTAAATCAATTCATTCACCCATTCATTCATTAAAATATATATAAGCCCGTTTCTGGGTTAAGGGATGAATATAGAGATAAAAGACAGTTTCTGCCTTCAAGTATCTGCTAGTCTGTGACAAACAGATCTTTCAATCAATGGAATAAGTAGCCAATATTGTATAATAACTAAAAATGGAGTATTATAACCCTTAAAAATTATGAATCACTATACTGTACACCTGTAACTTAGTATTATACAGCAACTATACTCTAATTTTTTAAATGTTAAAAATAAATAAAACATTTTTTAAATTAATGGAATGCAGTGTGTTTCCTGCCATGCCAGAGGAATACACATGCCAGAGGAATGAATATGGAAGCACAGCAGAAAGGTGACTCACTCAGTCAAGGGGAAGAGCCAGGAAAACCACTGCAGAAAGGATGAAAAGCTTACTCCAACTTCTGAAGGATAATAAATTGGGGTTGAAGGGAGATACTGCAAGCAGAGAGAAAAACACATACAAAGGACAGAGGTACAAAGGAGCATGGCATGGAGTGAAATCACAAACAGTTCAGCAGAGCTGAGGCCCTGGCCGATGTGGGAAAGGCATAAGATATTGAAGGGGAAAAAGGCTGAGGCAAATCATGAAAGGTCTTAAACGCCTTTATGAGTCTGAAGTTTCTCTTCAAGGAAGTGCAGGCCTCATCCTGAGGGCTCCAGCTCATCGGTAACATTTTCGGGCAGGAGAGAGGCATGACTAGATTTATATTTTCAAAAGATCACTATGACAGCAGTGGGGAAGTAGAGATTATTACCTTTAAAGCCAGAGGCAGTAAGAACAGTTATAAAATGACTGCAGTGGCACTGGGGATTGAGGAGAAGCGCAGATTACATAGACAGCTAGGAGGCAAAACGAACATGGTTTTAATATGAAGGGTTATCTGTAAAGACGTGTAAGTTGATGATGATATTTATAAGACTGGGACTAAAGAAAGAAGTTTCAATGAGGGGGAAGGGAAATCACTTTAGACAACTGAATTTGAAATGTCTGTTCAAGTTGTTAGATAGAACCATCTGGAGGAAATGCATCTGATTCAGTGAATTTATGAATGCTGAAACTGTATGTATAAATGCAGTCACCCAGGGAGAGAATACAGAGAGAAAAGGGGGACCCATGGCGGGTTCCCAAAGAATACCCACCCTTCACCTACAGGGGAAAGGGAAGCTTAGGGAAGAGACAGAAATGGAATGGCCACGGAGAACAATCTTGTATCTAAGTACGTAACAGTCAAGGGAAGAACACACATCAAGGGATGGCAGAGCTGGGGAAGGACTGGAACTTGTACAGAGGTAATTGGGAGGTCACCTATGACCTTCCCGAGGTCCACTTCAAGGCAGTGTTAGAGGCAGGAGAAGCCCAAGTGCAGTGGGTGAAGGTGTGACTGGAAAGTGACTACAGCGAAAGTCAGTACAAACCACTCTTTTGAAAAAAACTCAATTACACAGGAAAGGAGAGAAAGGACACAACACAGGGACGCACCTGGGAGGATGACTTTTTGAGCTGTTGTGTTCATTTGCTGAAGGAGGACACAGCAGCCAGGGAGAGGATGAAACTTCTCAGCAGCAAATCAGCAATAGAAGGAAAAGGGATGGGAAGGTGGGGTGGACTCTGAGAGGAAATGAAGACAAAGTGCAGTGGAGGGGAGTTCTCTCCCATCAGGAAAGGGGCTAAGCATGCAATGTGAGGTGGACAAGTTGACAAGCAGGAGAAAGTTTAGAAATGTCTCTGAAATCATAGGCAAAACTTGTTTACATGGGCATCTGCCAGATGAAGACACAAATTTCTTCAGATTCTCAAAGAGGCTCACAATCCACAAAAGTTTTTTAGCATGCTGCTTTGAAGGAAATAAATCATGGAACATGGCCGATTTAGAACAAATGGGATGGGGTAGTGGAAAGAAGTAGGAAATAAGATGCAGAGACTGATAAAAATTGATTTGGTTGGAAAGGGGTAGCCACAGCAGGGCCAAGATCAAAGACAAATGAACTATCAGAACCTTGTTAATTCTAGGATGGTATGGTCAAAATTCAGCCCCTAAACAGCAGGAGCTACTTTTGAGTTTCAAATGTAGAAAAGGTGTAACTCTGAAATTTGTTTCTTCTAGATAGGATATTTAAATATATACACAGAAAATTAGAGTAGGAAAGAGAGTGAATAAAGGGAGACCAGATAGCAGTCGACAGTTAAAATTCAAATGTGATTGGTATTCAGTCATTCCAGAAGTATTATATTGTCAATAAACACTGCTTTAGATGCTAAACATACACAGGTGAAGAACTGACAAAATTTCTGACCCATGAGAAAATAAATATATAACAAGGAAACAAAGGCACTAAAGATTGATGAGGGGTTACCAGTGGGAATTATTTTCACTCGGATGGTCAGGAAATGCTTTTCTAAAGTGATAGTTTACCAAAAACTGGCAAACTATTGGCCACAGGCCAAATCTAGCCTGCCACCTGGTTTGTTCTGTCCATGAGCTAACAATAATTTCTAACATTTTTTATATGGTTTAAAAAAAAGAAAAAAAGAAAAAAAAAAAGGAAAGCTTTCCTCAGTGTTGAATGCAAAGAAATAAAGGAAAACAACAGAATGGGAAAGACTAGAGATCTCTTCACAAAAATTAGAGATATCAAGGAATATTTCATGCAAAGATGGGCACATAAAGGACAGAAATGGTATGGACCTAGCAGAAGCAGAAGATATTAAGAAGAGGTGGCAAGAATACACAGAACTGTACAAAAAAGATCTTCACGACCCAGATAATCACAATGGTGTGATCACTCACCTAGAGCCAGACATTCTGGAATGTGAAGTCAAGTGGGCCTTAGGAAGCATCACTATGAACAAAGCTAGTGGAGGTGATGGACTTCCAGTTGAGCTATTTCAAATCCTAAAAGATGATGCTGTGAAAGTGCTGCACTCAATACGCCAGCAAATTTGGAAAACTCAGCAGTGGTCGCAGGACTGGAAAAGGTCAGTTTTCATTTCAATCCCAAAGAAAGGCAATGCCAAAGAATGCTCAAACTACTGCACAATTGCACTCATCTCACACACTAGCAAAGTAATGGTCAAAATTCTCCAAGCCAGGCTTCAATAGTATGAACTTCCAGATGTTCAAGTTGGATTGAGAAAAGACAGAGGAAACAGAGATCAAATTGCCAATATCCGCTGGATCATCAAAAAGCAAGAAAGTCCCAGAAAAACATCTACTTCTGCTTTATTGACTATGCCAAAGCCTTTGACTGTGTGGATCACAATAAGCTGTGGAAAATTCTGAAAGAGATGGGAATACCAGACCACCTGACCTGCCTCTTAAGAAACCTGTATGCAGGTCAGGAAGCAGCAGTTAGAACTGGACATGGAACAACAGACTGGTTCCAAATAGGAAAAGGAGTACGTCAAGGCTGGATATTGTCAGCCTGCTTATTTAACTTATATGCAGAGTACATCATGAGAAATGCTGGGCGGGAAGAAGCACAAGCTGGAATCAAGATTCCCAGGAGAAATATCAATAACCTCAGATATGTAGATGACACCACCCTTATGGCAGAAAGTAAAGAAGAACTAAAGAGCCTCTTAATGAAAGCAAAACAGGAGAGTGAAAAAGTTGGCTTAAAATTCAACATTAAGAAAACTAAGATCATGGCATCTTGTCCCATAATTTCATGGCAAATAGATGGGGAGACAGTGGAAACAGTGACAGACTTTATTTTCTTGGGCTCCAGAATCACTGCAGATAGTGACTGCAGCCATGAAATTAAAACACTTGCTCCCCTGGAGAAGTAAATGGCAACCCACTCCAGTACTTCTGCCTGGAAAATTCCATGGACTGAGGAGCCTGGTGGGCTACAGTTCATGGGGTCGCAAAGAGTCGGACACGACTGAGCAACTTCACTTTCACTCTCCTGTACCGTTCAAGGACATGGCAGAAAGTAGATGGCATGTTTAGATGGCTTCATGAAAGTGAATTTCATAAAGGGACTATTTATAAAAAATAGAAAAAAATAAATAAATAAAATAAAACACTTGCTCCTTGGAAGAAAAGTTATGACCAACCTAGAGAGCATATTAAAAAGCAGAGACATTACTTTGCCAACAAAGGCCCATCTAGTCAAAGCTAGACAGTAGTCTAGTATGGATCTAGTATGTATGTACGTCTAGTATGGATCCAGTAGTCATGTATGGATCTAGTATGGATACAGTGGTCATGTATGGATGTGAGAGTTGGACTATAAAGAAAGCTGTGCACTTTAGAATTGATGCTTTTGAACTGTGGAGTTGGAGAAGACTCTTGAGAGTCCCTTGGACTGCAAAGAGATTCAACCAGTCCACCCTAAAGGAAATCAGTCCTGAATATTCATTGGAAGGACTGGTACTGAAGCTGAAACTCTAATACTTTGGCCACCTGATGCAAAGAACTGACTCATCTGAAAATACCCTGATGCTGGGAAAGACTGGAGGCAGGAGAAGGGGACAACAGAGGATGAGATGGCTGGATGGCATCACTGGCTCAGTGGACATGAGTCTGAGTAAACTCCAGGAGCTGGTGATGGACAGGGAGGCCTGGTGTCCTGCAGTCCATGAGATTGCAAAGAGTTGGACATGACTGAGTGACTGTACTAAACTGACTGATATGGTTAAAAAATCCAAAGAATCATGCACATGAAAATTATATGAAATCCAGATTTCACGGTGCGCAAATAAGAGTTTTATTGGCACACAGCCCCTTGTGTCACAGTTTCTGTATCGTCTATGGCTGTCCTTTAGACTACAACAGCAGAGGGGAGTCTGGCAACAGAGACCATTCAGCCCTTTGCAGAAAACACTGGCTGAATCCTGGTTTAGACCTAAATGATGACAGAAAGACAGACGTATGAAGATCTAGAGGACACAGTTTTCTCGGTAGACAGTAAGTGCAAAGGCCCAGAGACAATGACGAGCATGACACGTATGACAGATCACAAGGCCAGTGTGGCTCTGGAGCAGAGGGCAAGAGATGCGAAGAGGTGGTGCTGGAGAAGCAGACCCGCCCAGAGGCCGGATCACACACAGCTTTGCAGGACAGGAGAAGGAACCTGGATTCACTCACACAGTTGGGGGAGGGGAGACGGGGGAGAGACACCCACAGGTTTAAAGGAGGGAATAGTAAGAATTGATGGATTTACATTCGGAATCCACAGTTACTGTGTGAAGAACAAACTTTAGTGAAGTAAGAACACAAGCAAGGAGATGAGGGAATAGTCTAGTCAGAAGATTGTAATGGCTAAGACTTCTTGTGCTAGAAGAATGAATGAGAGGAAGTTGCATTGAAGGTATTCTAAAGGTAATACAGATTTTCCTGATGGGTTATTTGGAATATGAATATAGGGATAAATCAAGGATAACTCCTATATGCTAGACCCAAGCAACTGGGTAAACAGCAGAGTCATTCTGAAACAAGGAGAAAGCAGAAAGTCAAGGCTTTCTGGACATGGGAAGTGTAAGATACCTACTAGATATCCAAGCACTTCAATGGATACCCGTTTCCTAGTCGGGGAATAGTAGTGGCTACCTCCGAGGGTGGGCATGATTAGGTGAGATAATACCTGTGAAGTACTCAGAATACTGCCCGGCCTACCACAAACAGTAAATGCTAATCATGCTTATTATTATGCAGATGGAGTGTCAAAACAGACAGTTGGAAATATAGGTCTGGGACTCCAAGAAGTAGTCAACGGTTAGAGACAAAGATTTAGGAGTCCTCTGCGTACAGATAAGGCCTGGATGAGGGCATCTAGGAAAAGTGCACAGACAGAGAAGGTGGCCAAAGGCAGACTCCTAGGTGACTCCAACATTCAAGTGAGTTAAGCAACGAAGGAAGTCATAGAGAATACTGAAAATTAATAACTGATGAAAAAAAAATAGATGAGTGTGGTGTGACAGAACCCAAGAAAGGACTGTTTCAAGACAGGAGTGGTCAGCTGGTTCAAAAGGTACCCAAAGTTGAATAGGAGGAGGGCTGAGAATTAGCTATTCAATCTGGCAAGAGAGACGCCCTTGAGGATTGCTAAGAGCAATTTCATAGAGTCATGAGGATGAATAAAAGCCCAACTGCAAGGGAAGAGGAGTAGCTGAGAGGTGAGAAAGTGGCACCTGCAAATACACATGGCACTTTCAAGGAATTCTGTTGTGAAAGGGAACGGAAAATTGGGTAGTGGCTGGGAAAGGACGTGAGGTCCATGGTTTTTTAAAAGAACTATTTAAGTCAGTTAAACAGTTTTATATGTTGATGAGGCAGACAGTGCCATGGAGGTGAGAGGAGGGGTAACTGCAGGAGTGACCCTGAGTAAAGGAGAGGGGATGGAATCCAGGGTACAAGTGGAGAGTGACACTTCTTCAGCTGTAGAAGGCAACGAAAGATGTGCTAGTGATTGTGTGTGTGCACGCTCACTCAGTCGTGTCCGACTCTTTGCAACCCCATGGACTATAGCCCACCAGGCTCTTCTGTCCATAAAATTTTCCAGGCAAGAATACTGGAGTGGGTTCCATTTCCTACTTCAGGGGATCTTCCCAACCCAGGGACTGAACCCATAACCCTTGAGTCTCCTGAATTGGCAGGCAGATTCTTTACCACTTCACCACCTGGAAAGCCCATGTGCTTAAGTTCCTTTTTAACAGGAAGGGGAAAGAAAGCTATTAAACACACTTGGTATAACTGACACTCAAGAATCAGTAAACAAAGAATACTACTTGAATTGCTCCCAAGAACAATTCTGTTAATATTAGTTTTGAGAGCTTCAACCTTCAAATGACCAATAGCCAAAGTATCCTGCAAGGTATTATAATTTTAGTACTTATATTCATGCTATATTTTAAGCCAAGCTCGGTAAAGAGGAATTAAAAGTAAGTTTCATGAAGGAAGGGACTTATTCAGGGCTAATGCCCCAACACTTGGTCATTGCCCAGTACATAAGACATTCTTAGAAAAATAGCTAAGATAGCTAAGTCACTATCTCTTACTTTGTAGAGTGCTATGTTTATGAATGCCATTGGGGGAAGATAAGCCTCTTTGCAAGCTCTTCATCATTTATAAAGGAAATCTATATGGCAACACTTGTAAATCATTTCCAAATGTGAATTTAACAATAATTTGACTGAATTTATAAGAAAAAGGTATAAAAATATTCAAGAATAGTCAAATACACAGATATCAGGAGATAAACTTCTCAAGCCAAGATGGTTTCTGAAATCCAACCAGTTGAGACATGTATACAGTTACTGAACTGACATCATCATCTCTTGTCAACAAACTGGCAGTGGCAGGGCCAAGGCCAGATTCTCTCTGGCTTTTGGTGCCTCAGAGAACTATGGCTGTTTGAATGCGTAACAGAAAGGAGGATATTTCAACTGTTTTAAATATGTTTTCTGTCTGATATTGAACTCCCAAAAGTCACCTAGGATTAAAGAGTGCAAAGACAGTAATACACTGTCCCTCAGTAACAGTTGGTTAAGTCTTCACCTACGCAGGAATAAAATAGTTTTCAAATATTTAATTCAATTCTACCTAGCAACTGTAACCTACAAAACACAAATGCTACCCACTTTGTAATTAGAGAAAGAACTGTCTCCTTATCCTCACTCCTTATCAACAGGAGCAAGAAGCAGAGATGCTCAAAACAGCACAAGAGACAGGTGAGCTCCACCCATCCTGCTCCGGAAAAAGAGGCAAACATAAAGCAGCTCATCATCTTTAAAAAAAAAAAAAAGAGAGAAAGAAAAAAGGCAAAATGAACCCACTACATCAGACAGTAAGCTATACAGATTCTTGGCAATGTTCCAAATTACTTTGCAGGATCTTTAAAAATAACAACAACAAAAAAAACCCCAAAACAGAACAAACAAAAATTAAAGATTTTCAGACTTCTAGGTTCCAAGTCTGAACTGGTTTGTCTACTTGCTGAAGTAGAAGAAATAAAGCCCACTTAACTGATATACTATAGACATTAAATTAATCAACACAATGACAGGGTTTCTTCTTTGTTTAACAAGGAAGTACCACAAAATGACTAGATCCACTTGAATAGCCTGGAAAAATTAAACAAACACCAACACTGTTTTCAGAGATGGTTCTTTTATTACAAGAAGTTTTGGTCCTCCATAAGCCAACTTCCAATAGTTAACTCCACTTTGAGGTATATGCTCATTCAATTATAAATTTCTACTAGAATATTTCATTTTTTTCTTCCAGCTTGTTGTTCTGATCTTGGTGCAAAAGTCAGATTGCATCTCTCCTTCTGGGCTGTTGAATGACCAACAGCAACTAAAGTAACACTGAGGAGTTCACAACTTTCTTTCCTCTAAAGGTAAATAGAGTTATCTCTACAAAGAGTCAGTTTTCTAAAGGAACAAAGAAAATTCGGACACAAAAGTAAACACTGTCTTTGGCAAAACAACAAAGCTACCAGTCAACAGAATATGACCTAACATTTTTGAAGAATTAATGTTCAGTGTATGAATTTGGAAATTTTGTGTTCTTTAAAAACTCAACTGACTGACTTCTACGTCATATTTGGAAGTTTTTCATCATATTCTGAGAAGCTCACTAAAGTTTATGTGGCATTAACTCACTAAAACAAAAAAGTCCCTGGTATTTTATTACTCTAACACTGGAATCTCTCAAGGAGAACAGACAATCATGAGAAGTATTCTTTGCTTTTGTAATCTCTTGCGTTCTTAATTTATACCTGTATGATAAGCAACTAAAAGTTACAGAGAAAATTGTTGTTTAGTCACAACGTCATCTCCGATTCTTTTGCAAACCTGTGGACTACAGTCTGCCAGGCTCTGGGATTTCCCAAGCAAGGATACTGGAGCAGGTTGCCGTTTCCTTCTCCAGGGGATCTTCCCAATCCAAGGATTGAACCCAAGTCTTCTGCATTGGCAGGCGGATTCTTACCGCTGAACCACCAGGGAAACCCCACAGGAAAAGTAGGACTCTCTTATATTTCCAATTCCCAGTTTCTCAGATGGCACCAATTTTAGAATTCAGTAATCAAGCCACCATTCACTTTGCCACCACTTGCAGAATCCCTGCAACAATCCAGCTTCACCTCTGAACTCCAGTCATTTTGAGATGGTCTGGTTAACAAGTGGACAGCATTCTATATGAAACTTAGAAACTACTTATTACATTTATATCACTTAAGGCCACATAACCTTAAATAAACCTAGTATCAATTTACCTACAAGAAGGAGTTTATACACAATTCCAGTACTAAATTCCAAAGTCCTAAAGCTTCAGTAACCCACTCAAGGTTGTGGGACTAAAAGCTACAGGAAAAAGAGCTGGTGTTAATATCAGTTCTGCCCAGACTCTTGGTAATCTATATGAATAATCCCAATTCACAGTTTTCATTCTGACTGTGCCGGAAATGCTTTTTGCAACCCAACATATCTAAAAAGGTTTCATTCTGAGTAATACAAGCCCTCCTCCTGGCCTCAAAAGCCAAGGGTCAGAGGCCTTTGTAATCCTCATTCACATGAAGCCAACCTTATGAGACTGGAAACGATATACAAAGCACTCGTTATAATGCATCCAGAGGAAGTGATGCCCTTAACAAGGAATATTCTGCAGCACATCTCTTTAGACTACAACTGAAAATGGATATAAAAGCTATAAATATTTGCTTCCTATATTGAGATGAGAACTACTATCTCCCCTGGTTTCTCCTGATTTTAAGATTTCCCTCTTAACTTCATAAAACCTCTCAGCTCCTATAAAACCACTATAAAATCATTTCATGAAGACCTTTCTCTAGAGCTTGCTACTGAAAGTTAATTATTGCCATAAACTGACAATTCAAATAAAATACTTCTCAGGGAGCCAGTGAGACCCTAGGACCCCTTGGGGAATATTAAAATGTATAGAACATGATCCACACCCTCCAGGATCTGAATAAAAAAAAATTATTGATTCAGAGAGTGAGAAGTTAGCTTGAGAAGTCACTTTACACATGTTAAGACTGTACTTTAAAATTCACCTCCAAAAAAAAAAATAAATAAAATTCACCTCCAGAGAAGATCATAAAATTATTTCAGTAATCTTTTCACCATCATTATCATGAAAATTATATTAGCAGCAAGTTCTTTACACAACTATCCTTTGCTTCAATTTAAACCTATTTTTCTCTTATTTGGGCATCAGCGGAGCTGGAAAACAGCTGGTTACCATTCCTAATAATGGATCCATTCATGTTTTTTGAAGAGTTATTAAGTTGCCTCTTAACCTTTCATTCTCTCAACCTTTCATTCTCTCAACCTCACAGGACTGACTTCCAATCATATAATCATCTTTTGAGTCTCCTCGGAACGGTCTCCAAGGTCTCCTCATCCCTTTTAAGTTGAGGAACCTAGAAATGGAAACAACATTCCAGTAAGGGGGTGACCAGTGCCAGCATTATCTATATAAAAGATGATACTACCCCATCCGGATTCCTTGACATCACTTCTAAAGCCCCGACCACTACTTTTACAAGTGTCCTTTGATGGCTCTTAGACTTTCTTCTGCTGTACTTAAGTTAGCTTCAGAATTATCCTGCTAATAGTCTTGAACAACATAATACCTTAGGCAATATATCCTTACAAAGTATTTCTAGAAGTTGTATGTATAACAAATTTTCAATTCAACATTCACTGGTCACCTTCTAAATGAAAAGTCACCATTGTAAACAACATAAAACACAAACGATGACTCAGAAATGGTCCACATCTTAAGGAAATCATAATCTAATGGGGGAAAGACAATCCAAAGTATGTACAACAGAAAGTATCCTGGAGTGAATTCTTTAAGGGTAGGATAAAGAACAGTAAGATAACAAAAAAGGAAAAGCTGTATTTCAGATAGTAGTGGTATCTTGAAAGCTTCACGAAGAGTGGGATCTGAACTGTGACACGAAAGATGAATAAGCCAGAGGCAGGTCAAGATGGGAAAACACTTTAAGGCAAAGGAGAGGCATTAGCAAAGGTATAAAGGCAGGAACACACACACTGTGGAGAACATCTAACAGACCGGTAGGTAGTTCAATATGGCTGAAGCACATTAAGTGAAAATGTGTGTTCAGGAGATAATGTTCAAAATGTAGAAATGTAGGCCAGCTAGATTATGAAGGGCTGGGAATTTTAAATCTTATTTTACATTCAGTGAGAAGTCAAAGAGTTGTAGGAATAAAGTGACAGAATCAGATCCGTATTTAAGAAAACCACTGGCAACACTGTATATACAGTGAAAAGGAAAGCAGAGAGAACAGTTAGGAGATTATGATTATAATCCATGCAAAGGTAATGGAAATTTAAAGTAGGATGATAAAAACAGAAAAACAGGGACAGATTAAAGAAACACTACAACAGTATCACAGACACGCCTCAGAAATTGACTGGGTGGGGTGGGAAGAGAAAGGGACAGAAGATGGCACAGTGCAAAAAGCATGAATGAGCTTTCAAATAGTTACAGGTCTGGATTTGAATTCTAGCTCCATCACTTACAGGCTTCCCTGGTGTCTCGGCTGGTAAAGAATCCACCTGCAATGTGGGAGACCTGGATTCAATCCCTCTGTTGGGAAGATCCCCTGGAGAAGGGTAAGACTACCCACTCCAGTATTCTGGCCTGGAGAATTCCATGGGTTGTATAGTCCATGGGGTCGCAAAGAGTCGGACATGACTGAGCGATTTTCACTATCTATCACTTACTAGCCACAAGACTTAAGGAAATCTATTTAACATGTCTGTACCTTGGTTTTTTCAACTGTAAAAAAAATAGTATATCAGGTATTTTAGCAAACCTATTTTTAATTGAGATAAAACTATATTTTTCCTCCTTAAGCATACTATCCTCTACTAACTATTCTTAAAGCTTAATTTATTTTTTGACTATTCTACTTGTGGTTATTTTTAAGTCTCAAGTTTAAGTTCCAGCCTACAACTTAGCATTTCTTCTGTAAACTGTAGTTGCATTGATCTCCATGGGCCTAAACTTACTCTCCTTAAGCTGAAACTTGAGAACAAATGTCAAACAGTTACCAAGTATAGACTAATGAATCTGAACCTGGGGGCCAAGCACCAAGAGCCTCAGAGCTGTTTCAGGAAATCACCATGTACTCATACTCAAAAAGATAAGGAACACCAGTTATAGAGACCAAGAGCAGCAACCCCAATAAAGCTGCCTTGGCCTGATAATTATGCAACTCATGAATGCACTGCCTTCCTTGGTTACCTACCTGCCTATTTACTGTCTTGTTTTTTTTTTCTCCCTTTTTGCCTTATCTCTAATTATATTCTAATTAGATACCAATGGTACCCACTGTTAGCAAGATGTGTGGCTGGCTTCAGTTTGGTTCCACCTAGCTTAGTGATGAACTTGACACCTATACCAAAAGCAAGAACATTCTTAAGTCAAGATTATAGCACTCAAATAGATATATATGTATACCTCAAAATAATAAGAACCTGTTATCTCGGTGGGAAAAGAAGCACTCCTGTCCTTTAAATCTGAGTCTTAATAATAATTAAAGATTGCTATGTACCAGGCAAAGTGCTAAATACTTTGCAATGCATAATAATTTCAAGTAAGCCTCACAATAATCTTATGAAGCACAATTAGCACTACTTTACACACGAAGAAACAGAAGCCTGGAGAGGTTAGGAAAGTTTCCCAAAGTCACTCAGCTGCTGAATGGCTGAGACAAGGTCTGAGCCCCGCCAGCCTAAATCCAGAACTCATGTCCGAACAGCTCCTAATTAGGGGAGAGTGAAAAAGTGGGCTTAAAGTTCAACATTCAGAAAACCAAGATCATGGCATCTGGTCCCATCACTTCATGGCAAATAGATGGGGAAACAGTGGAAACAGTGTCAGACTTTATTTTTGGGGGCTCCAAAATCACTGCAGATGGTGACTGCAGCCTTGAAATTAAAAGACCCTTACTCCTTGGAAGTAAAGTTATGACCAACCTAGACAGCATATTAAAAAGCAGAGACATTGCTTTGTCAACAAAGGTCCGTCTAGTCAAGGCTATGGTTTTTCCAGTGGTCATGTATGGATGTGAGAGTTGGACTGTAAAGAAAGCTGAGCGCCGAAGAATTGATGCTTTTGAACTTGGTGTTGGAGAAGACTCTTGAGAGTCCCTTGGACTGCAAGGAGATCCAACCGGTTCATCCTAAAGGAGCTAAGTCCTGGGTGTTCATTGGAAGGACTGATGCTGAAGCTGAAACTGCAATACTCTGGCCACCTCATGTGAAGAGTCGACTCACTGGAAAAGACCCTGATGCTGGGAGGGACTGGGGGCTGGAGGAGAAGGGGACGCCAGAGGATGAGATGGCTGGATGGCATCACCGACTCGATGGGCATGAGTTTGGGTAAACTCCGGGAGCTGGTGATGGACAGGGAGGCCTGGCCTGCTGCGATTGTTGCAAAGAGTTGGACATGACTAAGTGACTGAACTGAACTGAACTGTGCTATATTATCTCACACTATTACAGATTAGATAATGAGATTCTACCTTTCCTTTGTAAAGGTATTTATACATGCATGAATAAAAAAATCCTTGCTGGAGAGATTACAAAAGGATTTCCTCATTAACTAAGCTTAAAGAGATGCTATCCACACGGTTTTACTGCTTATAATTAAAGGCAATAATCTAGGGATAATGTTGTATGTTTGTGTTTGATCTAAAAAATCAGTCAATAATCATGGATGGACAGAGGTTGAATACAAGCATGTGTAAATATTTATTCCTCGAGGTGTAGATATTTATTACAGATACGTGTGATTAACTACTCCCCAGTTTTTAGAACTGAGAGTACAAAGGAGAGCTTCATTAAAAAAAGTTCCTCTAAAAACACTCCTTACAAGTAATATTATTCCCCTAATTCAAGACAGAAAGCCACAATTACTTTGATGCTGTAAAATGAGAATGAAACAATGATGCTTCAGCGAAGTGTGGATCATAAGGGTTGGATCTCTCTGAAACAGTCAAAATGTTAGAAAGGTTCATAGCTCTTACTGATGAAAGGCACCGAGGCGTCTACACTCAAATATTCCAACCAAACACAAAAAAAGAAATGCAAGAAAACAGACAAAATTTATGGGGAAAAAACTCCAACTCCAGAAATAAATGCCAGTTGAATAGATCCTACCCACCAGTTCCACACAAGGCACTGCTGTAGTGATAATTAAAGGTAATATAGCTGGGGAAATCCCTTCAGTCTATTTGTCAAATAGAAAAACAACTACTCATTTCAAAGAAAGGGGAATTTTCACACACAGCACAGAAAACTGCCAACTAACTCTTACATTTTTATCTTTAACTGTTTCCTTAAAACTAAAACACATTAGAATAGTTATATTCAACATCTAAAAAGTTAAACCAAGTTTGGCCTCTAAGAAGTTTCATACTAAGCTTACAAGAGGATTTATATCATCCAAAACAACTACAATAAAATTCTTCTTTCAAATATCTTGGTTTTTAGAAGCAAATGTCTGGCAGTGCCTCCAGCCTTCTCCTGGTTGGCTTCCCCTGGAGGTAACCTGACAAGGGACAAAGCTCATTGAAATATTTAACAGTGGTGGTATGGATTTCTTGGATAGGTCAAGACAAGCAGCTCATCCTTTTTAAAAACGTAAAGAACCATTTTATGGAATGTCATTCCCTCAGTCCAAGTATCTCTGTACTTCCTCAGGGATTTCTCAGAGAACTTATTGAGGGGGAAAATGAAAAGGCTAACAAAAGGACCCCTTTTCTCTCCCTATTCCCAACATAATCCACCTCAGCCACAGGGCCAGTTGCATCCACACTGTCATAAATACCAGCAATTAGAGAATTAGGCCATAAAACCACCCACTCAGGTATAAGAGCACAGGCTTTATTTCATGCATGCCATAAAGATCCCGGACTTCCTTCTTTCAGGCCTTCTTCACAACCAAGGAAATGACAATAACAACAAAAAAGCAGCCTTTTGTCCATCTTATACTGATGTGATCAATGAAACCATCTGGATCCAGGTGAAGGATTCAAGATTCCTTTTTCTTAATAAAGACTGCAGTTCCTCTAACATGTCACATAATAAAGGACTGTATTGTGAGCACTTATACAGTGGGAACTAGAGTAAAACTACATTTTCCAGAAAAATTACTTTCCCTTATTCTGAAACTACTCTAGAAGCCTAGCCAATTCCTTATCTTCTCAAGAAATACTGGAGACTTACAAGAGTATTCTTAATTAACTCAACAATTTCGAGACCCTCCGGAAATCTTTTCTAATCAAAAAAGTTAATTCAAATATCAAAGTTAACTCCATGTTTTAAAATCTGATACAGTGGGCTTCCCTGGTAGTCCAGTGGTTAAGACTTGGGAGCTCCCAATGCAGGGGGTCTGGCTTCAATCCCTGGTCAGGGAACTAGATCCCACTAGCAACTAAAAATCCCATGTGCTGCAACTAAGACTCAGAGCAGCCAAATAAATAAATAAAAATAAGTATTTTTTTAAAATCTAATACAATTTAATCGATCATTTCATTTGATTGATCATCTTCGAAAACCACAGAAAGCCCAAGTCCATGATTTGCTCCATAAGATTTTGTTCACAGGCTTTAAACCAGTGTAGATAAGATCCAAACAAATACTTTTAATAGTAAACTCTTTAGCTTCCTCCTTCCCGCTAGTGCCTACAGGGTTAAGAATCTGACTTAAATGTAGGTATCGCATATCAAGACTCATTAGTAATTTAACCTTTCTTAATTCCTGAAAATAACATATGTAAACAAAAGAAGGTCCCATCCTAGCAATCCAAGAATAAATTCCTCCCAAAGTAGTGACAGTCACAAAGCTTCCCTCAGTCTCATAGGTCTCTGTCGCTGGGCTCTCCACCTTGGCAGAGGAAGAATGGAAAGAGACAAGATGTTCACAAAAGGCCTGACTGAAGGCCTTCAGTTAAGTGCTAGAAGGAAGCTGAAGTTCTGTGCCAACACTAGTGGAATGTGGGCAGGCACAAAGAGATCTTAATTAGGAGACCTACAATTAAAACAGTGAGTCTCCAAAGGGGAGAGAGGCAGTGCAGTCTGTTATGCCTCACAGCAAGCGCAGCAGTGTTACCACCCCCTTTAGCCACAGATCGAGGAAGGCAGTGGGCAGTGAGTCTGCACAGCTGCTCCGTGGAAGGCCAGATACCAGGTGAGCAGAGAGGGGAGGGGAGTCAGGATAAGTGTTTTCTCAACTTCCAATCAAGATCAATCACTATTTTGTGACCCAACAATTTCCTACAAGAGCAAGTGCCTGAAGATAATTAGATGGAAAGCAGAGCTGGAGACAAGTGATATGCCTTTCAGTGAGAGATGAAGAAAAGCTCTAAAGATTGCATTTGGGATGCTCAGCAAAAACCAGAGTATGTTTCTGAGCCTATTAACAACTAATCCCCGCAATATGGGTACCATCACTTTGGACTTATAAATACATTAGTGTCTTGGATTTTTTTTTTCCATTTAAAAGCTCATACACCTAAAGGAATATACCACCTAGACTGAAAATAACTTCTTTTCAGACAGTCAAGAATCAACAATATTGAAAACACAGAAACAAATTTAGCCAAACAAGAGGGTATTTAAGTACCAGATAATGAGTCAAATTTGTATCTACACATTTCTTATAAATGAAATTGGTCAACTTCAGCTAAGAACTTTTCCCATAGAGTTCTTACATCTTGTCCATACAAAAAAAACTTTCCTACCAAGTTCAAACTTCTCTTCCCAATAATAATGGCAGTTAAATGGGCTAATGTACACTCTGATATTAAAAATTACCAAACAGGTTCACTGACTCTGACTCTTTAAAAAAATTAAGAATAAGTTCTGACGTGAGCAAATAATTAATATAACAGAAAAGAATGAGAATACTGGAGCAGAAAAGATTCCTGAACTGACATTTGGCCCAACCTTCTCATTTTGCAGATCGGAAGTTTCAGGTTAAAAGTGAAATGGTCCAGACTGGTGAGTGAAAGAGATGAGTACGAGGACTCATGTCATGTCTACCGACTTCCACTTGGAGGGGTTTCTTCTAGCCCACTTGTTCTCTGCTTCACTTTCCTTCTGCCCAGCTCAGGATTAGCTGTGAGGGCAATGAAAGAGCAACTCCCACTCTTGGCACATATACCCAGCGACCATTTAAAAAATAAAAAAATAAAAAAAATAAAAAAAAAAAAAATCACAGATGCTCTCCCACTCCAGAACTACCATCTTTTCTAATCCCCACTCAAGAGCCCACCTGGCGCTACCTGAACTAAACTGCCATTTCAAGCATAAAGACAAATACATAACAATGTTGTGATTCAGTTTCCATTTATAGCTAATCAAAGTCTTCCATGTTCAATCAGAATGGAAATACTGCTTTTAACCTTTTGTGAAGTGGTATGAACAGTAACTGCAGTATGAAAGTAATAAATAAAGACTACATGCTGATAAGTAGACCATTCAGGGATTCATATTAAAACAGTCCCAATTCTAATCAACGGAGAGGATGCTGAACTATGTATATTTAGATGGCAAAGTAGACTCACATAAATACCACCTGAGACAATTCTCAACAAGTAGGACCCCGACACCATGCAGGGCAGAGGGAAGGCAAAAAAGTAGACCACTGTGATTTCTTACAGTGCACAATCAAATAAAACTCAAATTAATTCTACTTCATAACTGTCACAAAGAAAGCCCCAACAGGAGACCAGCAACACCTATGCAGATTTTTTAAAAAAATAATCCCATCTGACAGAATTTGGTCATGAAGAACTCTTACATTTAGTTATTACTCAGAGAGAGATTCAATCCCAAGGGAAGTTCAGAATGTGTGGCAGTAAGGGACAAACCTTCTGCAGCTAAAGGAGTTGAAGGAGGGAACTGACCTGGAAGTTTTGTCATCTTTTAACCACTTGAACTTAGCAGTTCAATAAGTACACTTTTGTTATGGAGAAATCATAGTCATTATTCACTTATAGCAAACCAGAATATAAAGAGGCCAGAATCATTCTGGATCACAAACTGCACCTTCATGAACCAGACAAGGCTTGATAGAGATCTGGGAGCAACTTCTGAGAAACAATCTTTAGAACTCCGTGTTAGCCCAGGGAAACCCTAAACCTCCTTTTTGGAACTTTTATCATTGATTTGTAAGACTCTCTAACAAAACGCTTGGTTTCTACACTGAAAACAACCAGGTCCAAGGATGTAATCACTACAGTTTACTACTAAATCATACATGAGTGAGTACTCATGAACATATACCATTAACCCATCCTAGATTAAGTCAAACTACCACATGAAAGGCTTACCAATGGAACTACAGTTCATTCTAGCCGAATTCAGAAAAAATACTGAAGTTTAATGTAAGGAGTCAACCACTCTTCTCATACTGAAGTAGCAACTACTGTTCATGCAAAAGTCTTAAAGAAAAAAAATGTGTCAATATGCTCTTAGTTGAAATTACTGCAACTCCTTGACAGGCTTTACGCTACATACTAATACTAAACAAAATAACGCCAGTGGATAAGAAAGTGTTAGCACCTGATTAAAACTTTAAAGGTGATTTGTCAAAGACCAACAGATAAAATATTCTGGTGCCCAGACATTAGGTCCCTGAATCCAGGTGGCTCTCTTTCTAACCAGTCTCTTGAAAAGCTATGATTGGAAGCTGTCAGCATAAAACTTTGCTTTTGAATGTGATAACAACATTTGGAATGTGAACAAGTACTTGGTCCTTCAATACAAAATATACAAGCATGCTAAATAAGAAGAAAATGCTTCTCAGGATCCCCTTAAAAATAGACTAACTTCTCCTAATAGAGACGTTCTTGTTATACTCAAGTATACATGGGCTAAAGTTCTACATATAACCAGGCAAGTCTCAGTTTTGAAAATAAGCAGGTAAATGAAATGTCAGTAAGTCTATTTTTTTTTTTTTTTTGCTGCTGTATCTTTTAAAAAAGCAAAATCAACTCACATTTAAGCACCAACTCCATGCAAGTAACCTGAACGGTTCAGTCTTTTTGTCATGTATGAGGCCTTTGGTTCTCCAACTACATGGGATCTGTGTTGTTAGCTTAAAAAATACAGAATTGGCCTTTCAAAAAAAAATAATAATCTACAGCAACCAATAAATAGTCTCAAACAACCCTGCTGACTGCAGCTGCCTTCTGAAGGCTGGGAAAAGGAGGTGGAGAGAGAGCAGAGAGAGGCAGGGAAGAGGGACGCTGCAGCTAGCTACAGAGCAAGGAACACGCCCCCATCATGTCCTCCTTGCTCTGTCAGAAGGCGGGTTGTTGTCAGTCTCCTCATCATGCTGCCTTAGAAACGATTTAAAAAAGGAGGCAGGAAGACTAACAACTAAAAAATGCCAGCTCCTTGAAAGGAGGGGCCAGGGTCCCTGGGATCTCCTCCCTCCCCTTCTTCCCAGGATCTTTCCGTAGATCTAAAGGGGTGCAGGGGCATAATAGGGGACCAGGGGTTTGCCCAGGATATTTTGTGTGCACCAATGGCAGAGCACGCAGGAAACGGCTGGTTGTTATCTTTCCCTTTCTGTTTCAATCAAGAGCACTCCAGAGCAGCAACCCCCTACCCACTCGGCTTCACCCCAAGCAGCTGCTCTTCCTCCTTCTAGCATCCCCCCATGCCATTCTGTCCCATCCCCTCCAATTCAAACCCCCCTTTCTGCATCCAATGGAAAACAAATGCGCAACGCCACTGGCTGAACCTGAACTCAACTTCCCTTCCCAGGGCAACTTTCCTTTTGGCTTAAGGGGGCCGAATAATGCCTATCAAAGCCTCCCCATTCTCCTCCCGGTACTAATGGGGAAGGAGCAAAGCTCAAGACCCTTCATCCTCCCTGGGTCCCCCTTAAAACAAATCAGAGAGGGAGTCCCAACTCCTTCTAAGGAATAACTTTGCTTCATAAGCTCTTCATAACCCTCTTTTTCTCCACCAGAAGCAGCCACCAGTAAAACTGTCCCTTATCTACTCTCCTCACCCCAACCCTGCTTCCCCCACCCCTTCCAAGCCCCAGGATTGGCCTAGGAAAAGGTGGATCAATAATCAAATGACGGAGAAAAGGAGAAGGGCGGGAGGGAGCTAGGGCTGGAGACTGCGTGCTCTCAGGCACAGTGGGTGGGGTAGGAGAGCAGCAGCTGCTTCCCCTGGGAGGATGCTGCCCAAGTCCCCCACAAACACCTCCCCTCACGGGGGCCCCCTTCCCCAGAGCTGGAGGGGAAAGCCTGCCTCCTCTCCAGGGGAAATGGTGAAGAGCTGCTCTTCTCTGAGCCCGAGGGACAGTGGACTATTTTCCCCCGCAAAGATGCCACTAATCCTTCATTCTAAAGAAGGGAAAGGGTGGAGTGAAGTAGTGTAAGCCCCTGCTACCCGGAGGCTAGAAACTGCAGTTCTGTAAGATGGGGGGAAACAGACTGCTGTACGAAGAGATCGCCGTTATCTTCAGAGGGAAAGGAGGCGAAGGGAGAAAGGTGGAGAGGAAAGTAGCTTTTTCCTGGTGGGGTAGGGCGGGATGACGGGAGGACCTCTCAGCTGGGGGTGGGGAGTGGGGGCGCGGGTGGAGGTGAGGGAAGGGGGAGTGGCTGCTGGTGTAGGGACCTGGCCCGGGGACCCGGCGAGGGTTCACCAGGTCTTCGGAAGCAAGGTGCTGGAAGGGACACCGATCCCCAAGGGTGGGAGAAGAACGTGGCTTTGGATGGGGCCATCACCCGAGAGATGCCCGAGAGGAAAACTGCCCCAGGAGTAAAACATCTGCCCAGAGAGGGAGGCGGGGATGTGGCGGGATCAAGTCTCTAGGAAGGGAGGGAGGGAGGAATCTTGCTCGGATGAGGTAATCTGTGAAAGGGAGGAGGGGTTCAGTCCCGGGATGGGAAACCCGGGAGAGGGGTCTGTGCCAAAGGATTTGGGGAAGGGTCAGGGCAAGGAGGGTCGGGGGCAAAGGCCCTCGGCCAGATGGGTCCGAACCCCGGGGTGGGGGCGCCTGGGGGTCTGCACCCCGGTATGGGGGACCCGAGATGGGAGGGCCGTCTGCCCCGGGTCAGGGACCCCGGGATGGTCCCCGAATTGGGATGCTCCACAATCCCGGATGGGGGAGGGGAGGGGGGCTCCGCAGAGGGTCGAGACCCCGGACCTGGGGGGTTCCTCGCCCCCTTACCTCTCCGCTGCCGCCTCCCCCGCCGCTCTCCCCAAACACGGCCCGGAACCGGCGCAGGTTGGTGCCGATGGCGGCCGAGACCTGCAGCGCCGCGTCGAAGCCCGGGCCCACCCGGAGCAGAGCCGGCCCGGAGGAGGCTGAGGACGATGACGAAGACGAAGACGAGGCGGACGACGAGGAGGCTGCTGAGGCGGCGGCCGCTCCCCCTGGAACCCCGGCCCCGCCGCTTCCCGCCGCCGCCGCCGCGGCCGCCACAGCCGGGGGGGAGGGGGGCGCCCCGGGGCCGCCGCCGCCGACCGGGGGCCCGGGGGGAAGCAGCAGGGCCGGGACGCGTTGCCGCGGGGCGCCCCCTAGGCCCCGGCGCCCCCCGCCGCCGCCGCCCCCGGTGGTCCCGGGTCGGGCGGGGAAGCGCCACCGACAGCTGTGCGCCATGTTCGCCCCGTGAAGTGAAGCAGCGAGAGGGAGAGGCGACAACACAGGGGGGCGGGGAGGCGGAGGGGGGGGCCACGGGCCCCGGAACCTGCCTGGGCCGCCCGGCGCCGCCCGGCCGCCAGCAGGCCGCTGCCGCTATGCCGAGCGCCGGGCCGAGCCAACCGGCCCGGCGAGCTGTATAGCGGGCTTAGGCCCGCCCTGCCGACGCCGGGCCGCCGCTACGCCATCCTGAGGCCCGGGCCGCAGCCTGCCGCCCGCCCGCCCGCCCCGCAACCTGGATAACTGCGTGCCCCGCCCTCCGGGAGCGGCAGACTCGGGAGAAGGCGGGGGGAAGGAAGCCCAGGAGCCCGACGCGGAGCGCGGGTTCCGGGGAGAGGGGGAGGGGCGAGGGCTACGGGGAGGATGGAGGCGGAGGGAGCCCCGCCGCCCGCAGCCTCGAGAGCCGAGAGGCCGATTACACACGTTCCCGGGATGCGCTGGGAATCGAACCGCCCTGGAGAGCCGCTTCCAGTCTAACGCGGCTGCCGGGTCGGGGACGAGTGCGCCTTCTCCGCCTCGAGGCACGGATGCGAGATGGGTTAGCCCGGATTTAACGCTTCTAGAATAAAAGAGCCCTTATTGTGCTACAGGCAAGACGGAATTGTTGCCCAGTTTACTCTATGCAAAATAGGAAGGCCCTCAATGAATGCGCTTAAAAAAAAATTTTTTTTTTAAAGCCCCTCCCATTTTCCTGCTGGAGCTCTCTCCAAAATGCGTACACCGAGTGGTTCGGGCTCCCGCCACCTCCTCTTCCTACTGTGCACTCGGGGCTGGGGAACGTCTGGTTTGGGGGCCCTTCTGCAGAGAGTTGGACTGTTTCTCCCGCCCGGGCACTGGGGCCCCGGCGTGCTCCGCTAACGAGGCGGCGTTACAACGAAGCTGAAACTGGGTGGCTAACGGGGCCTGGAGGAAAGAGGCGGGCAAAAGCGCCCCCGCCTCTTCCTCCGTTCTCTGCCTGCCGCTGCATGCAAAGCAGACCCTAATATATGCACGCGGAGGGAGGGGGGCTCGCGAGCACGTTTCTGATTAAGAGAGGGGGAGGAGAAGAGCGTTGAGCATTATGATACACTGGGTGGAAAGGGGCCCGCCGGCGGCGAGCTCTGTGCGCGGGGTTAGTGGGCAGAGGGGGGAGGGGGAAGGAGGAGGGTTAGGGCGGGGGGTGCATATCCACCCCGTTTACTTTATTGCGGGAAAGAGGGGAGGGCGCCTCAAGCTAGGCGTTAGAAGCCTGCGAGGCTGGGAAAGCACAGAAGGGAGGGAGGGGTTTGTACTGGGAGAACTTGCGTTGGCTGAGGCTGGGGGATCGATACACAGCCTGCAGGCCTCGGGGCAGCCTCCACCACCGCGCCTCCCCCCACCCCCCCAACTCCCCGGCCGAGGTGGAGTTCGCTGGAAGGTCACGCAGCCTTCCTGGACTCCCGCACCCGTACGGCGCCGAGCCAGTAATATAACAGCCTGGGGCGGCGAATTTGGGGAGGAGGGGGAGGGTCGTGGTGTGCAAGTTGCAATCAGCTCTGGCCCTCAGGAGGGTGCTCTGCACGCCTCCAGAGAAGGTCCACGGCCTCCTGGTGCTGAAAACCTACGTCCCTCCACCCGCGAAACGTTTGTGCTGAGCGAACGATGGGGTGGGGGGCTAGAGGAGCGGAGAAAGGGAGGAGACACAGGCAAGCTTCAACTCCCCCAACTCGTCCCGGATCGATCGTGGTTCCAACCGCGCAGGATGGAGCCCAGATGGTTTGCAAAGCGCACACTCACACAGAGCGCACACACAGAACCAGATTCCGTTGTTACATCGTGTGGTTTACTAGGTGCAAAAAGGGTGGGAGTAGGGGAAGAGTCTCTTAAACGGCAGCCCCAGGACTCTGCTAAGGACACAGACACCCCATTGTGGACGGTTTCTCCATTGCAATATATTTAGCGTTAGGAGCTGGGGGTTTTGCTTCAGTGTCGCTGCTCTGATCAGTTACAGATTGGCGACCACGTGGATTCCCGCAAGCATCCTGATTTGTTCCCCCTCTCACTCTCTCTCGCTTATTTTTCTTTTGTATTTGCCGCCCCCCCCCCACCTCTTCTTTAACATGCATAACGGTCTACAGAGGTAATAGGCAGGGGACTGAGTGACAGGCTTTACAAAACTGTGTCAACAGGATTTCTTCCCGTCCTCCACCCCTGAGAATACATAAACCTGCTGGGTTCTGAGTAACCTCTTCATTTTAAGCATACTTCTTGGGGCACAGGTGGGAGGTCTTCAGGTTCAGTGGGGACAGCAGGAAGGAAGAATGTCCCTGAAGATTGTGTGAAGTCCTCAGACTCAAGCCTCCAAGTAGAAAACTCCTTGATAAAATCATCTGATTTGTCTCTTTGCCTCCTGACTAGTTCAAAAGGAGCATGAGCAAGTCAGAATTTGGTTTATTGTTGGAACTCTTAAGGCAGAAAGAATAACATATCTGTCGAGTGCTTTCTGTGAGCCTGAGTGCTTTATGCACATTCAGTTCTCACCAACCCTCCAAGATAATTCTGATTTTATGAATGGGGAAACTGGTGTATTGTCCAAAATCACAGGGCTAGTAAGTAAGTGCAAGACCAAATCTCACTGGGGTCTAACCATACTGCTGATTCCCCAAAAGACATACTCACACTCACTAGGATGACTATTATTTTTTTAAAAAATGGAAAACAAGTGTTGGTGAAGATGTGGAGAAATTGGAACCTTTGTGCACTGTTAGCAGGAATATAAAATGGTGCAACCATTGTGGAAAACAGTATGGTGGTTCCTCAGAAAAAAAGAATTACCATATGATCCAGCAATTCCACTTGTGGGGAAGTGGAATTATATACTTCCCAAAACTTGAAACCACAGTCTTAAGGAGATATTTGTATGTCCATGTTCATGGCAGCATTATTCACAATAGCCAAAACATGGACACAAACCCAGTATTCATCAACCAATGAATGGATTACCAAAATGTCGTATGCTCATACAATAGAATATTATTTGGCCTTAAAAAAAGGAAGGGGGAGAAAAAAGGAAGGGAATTCTGAAATATGTTACAGGATGGACGAATCTTGAGGACATTATGCTAAGTGAAATCAATCAATCATAAAAAGATGAATACTGTGTGATTCCATTTATATGGGGCTTCCCAGGTGACTTCTTTGATAGCTCAGTTGATAAAGAATCTGCCTGTAATGCAGGAGGCCCGGGTTTGAGTCCTGGGTTGGGAAGATCCACTAGAGAAGGGATAGGCTACCCACTCCAGCATTCTTGGGCTTCCCTGGTGACTCAGCTGGTAAAGAATCTGCCTACAGTGTGGGAGACCTGGGTCCGATCCCTGGGTTGGGAAGATCCCCTGGAGAAGGGAAAGACTAACCACTCCAGTATTCTGGCCTGGAGAATCTCATGGACTGTATAGTCCATGGGGTCACAAAGAGTCGGACACAACTGAGCGACTTTCATGTCACTCCCAGGTGGTACTGGTGGTAAAGAACCCGCCTGCCAGTGCAGGAGACATAAGAGATATGGGTTCCATCCCTGGGTCGGGAAGATCCGCTGGAAAAGGGCATGGCAACCCATTCCAGTATTCTTGCCTGGAGAATCCCGTGGACAGAGGAGCCTGATGGGCTACAGTCCATAGGGTCGCACAGAGTCGGACACGACTGAAGCGACAGCACACACCCTTATGTGAGGTACTTAGGGTAGTCAAAAACATAAAGACAAAGTATAATGGTTGCCAGAGGATGGAGTGAGAGGTGAATGGGGTGTTATTGTTTAATTGGTAGAATTTCAGATTTATGAGATGAAACAAGCTACGGGCATGGGTGTGGTAATAGCTGCACAACAAGTGAATGTATATATATATATATATATATATATATATATATATATTTTGGCTGTACCAGGGCTTAGTTGTGGCACAAGGATCTTAGTTGCAGCATGTGAAATTTAGTTCCCTGCCGAGGGATCAAACCCAGGCCACTCGCATTGGGAGCACAGAATCTTAGCCACTGGACACCAGGGAAGTTCCAACAATGTGAATGTGTTTTTTAAAAGAAGACATTCTATGCCTTACTCATAAGTTACTGTTCACTGCATGTGCTTTATTATTTTTTATGTTAAATTTTAATTGTTTATTTTTCTTGAATACCTAATATATACGTATGGTTACAAATTTAAAGAAATAAAGTTTTCACTTTACTCTTAACTTCCCTCCCCTTCCCTCCCACAGTCATACCGTATCCTTTCTTAGTGGCAACTAAGGTTATCAGTCTCTTGTATATTCTTCAAAAGATAGTTTATACCTATACAAGCAAATACATACAGATGTTTTTCCACAAATGAAAGACTATCAAACCCATTTCCTGGATCCTGCTTAGAAATCTGTATCTTAAAAATCATTCTAATCAGTGAACAGAATTTCCTTATTCTTGAAGGGGGCTATAATGGAACAGATGAAGCATAATTTATTTAACTAGCTCTCTGTTAGTGTACACAAGTTATTTCCAAACTCTCAAACAGTCCTGTAGTGTACAACCTTGAACATATCTTATTTTGCAAATGTGTAACTATACCTGTAGTATACTTTCTAGAAGTGGAATTGCTAGGTCAAAAGGTATAATTTTGATAAATGTTGCGACATTGTCCCCTGTAAAGACTGAGTTGCCCCCTTGTTAAGATTGTACGAATTCATACTCCCAGGGTTCCCAGGTGGCTCTAGTGGTAAAGAACTCACCTGCTAAGGCAGTAGATTTAAGAGACAAGGGTTCAATCCCTGGGTAGAAGATCCTCTGGAGGAGGGCATGGCAACCCACTCCAGTGTTCTTGTCTGGAGAATGCCATGGACCGAGGATACTGGCAGGTTGCAGTCCATGGTGTCCCAAGAGTCGGACATGACTCAATCAACTTAGCACACATGCAATTCATACTCCTACCACTCTAATGGCAGAAAGTGAAGAGTAACTAAAGAGCCTTTTGATGAGGATGAAAGAAGAGAGTGAAAAACCTGGCTTAAAACTCAACATTCAATAAACAAAGAACATGGCATCCAGTCCCATGACAAATGGATGGGAGAGAAGTAGAAACAGTGGCAGATTTTATTTTCTTGAGCTCCAGAATCACTGCAGACAATGACTGCAGACATGAAATTAAAAGGCGCTTGCTTCTTGGAAGAAAAGCCATGACAAACCTAGACAATGTATTAAAAAGGGGACACATCACTTTGCTGACAAAAGTCCTTATAGTCAAAGCTATAGTTTTTCCAGTACTCATGTATGGATATGAGAGTTGGACCATAAAGAAGGCTGAGCATCAAAGAATTGATGCTTTTGAATTGTGGTGCTAGAGAAGACTCTTTAGGGTCCCTTGGACAGTGAGGAGATCAGCAAGTCAATCTTAAAAGGAAATCAACCTGGAATATTCATTGGAAGAACTGGTACTGAAGCTGAAACTCCAATGTTTTAGCCAAATGATGCTAAGAGCCGACTAATTGGAAAAGACCCTGATACTGGGGAAGATTGAAGGCAGGAGGAGAAGGGGGCGATAGAAAATGAGGTGGTAGGATGGCATCACCGATTCAATGGACATGAGTTTAAGCAAACTCTGGGAGACAGTGAAGGACAGGAAAGCCTGGTGTACTGCAGTCCATGAGGACGCAAACAGACATGACTGAGCGACTGAACAACAATCGTAGGCTCAGATTCCATAGTTTTAGTTATGTGATCTTGAACCAGACACCTAGACTCATGATGCCTCAGTTTCCTAATCTGCAAAATAAGAATATCAATGAAGACTGAATGACCTAATCCAAGTAAAGTGTATTCTCTCTCATTTAGATAGAAACACTTCCTTAGTCAGTGGTGAATACACCTCCTCTCAAATTTCCTTTCTCCAAACACATCCCCATTGGAAAACATTGTGTTAGTTGTCCCCAAAGTCCTGGAACTAAGAAAAGACTAGTAACCGGGTCATTTAAACTTGCCATTGGCTTGATCACCACCAAATGGAGGATAGTTCGGAATCCTTATATGTTGCCTTCTTTGGTGAAGGAAGGGCCAACTCCATTACTCTTCTATGGGTTGCCATTCCCTTCTCCAGGGAATCTTCTGGACTCAGGGATAGAACTCAGGTCTCCTACATTGCAGGCAGATTCTTTACAGTCTGAACCACCACGGAAGGCTTCTGTGAAGGCACCTTTCCATTAAGGAAGCAGTGGTTACATTTTGCTATGGCCCCTTTCATGAATTTCCTTTCCAAAAGAATTAGGTATAGCTACATCTATGACTAAAAGGACTTTAAATAATTGCCCCAGCATGAGCAGCTAGCTTTCTGTAAAGGATTAGGCTGTAGTCTTGGCCAAAGGCAAAGACTGGATAATTTGGTGGGCTTGATCTCTTTGAGAACAGGCACTGTATATTGCTTTTCTTTGTACCCCCTGTGCTGAGTAGTGTCTATATCAGCTCAGTTAATGTTTGTGGAATAAATGGCCCTTCCCAGCTTCACTCTTGGACTTTGGGATTTATACCCAAAGGGTTTTATTTTGTCAGAGTTGCATGTCCTGGGTTTTTATAAAAATACATTTTATTTTAAATCAGCTACATTGTCTTCATCTGAAATTGTACAAAGTGTGTATCAAAGTGTGCATCTCTCAGAGAGAAAGATGATAGGAATAATTCCTATTTGATTATTACCGCTTCACCCTGTTGAAGCTTGAAGGAAATGCTGCACTAAAGCGTTTCCTTTCACTTTCTTCTGGTCACCTCTAACTTGTACTCTTATATAGTAGTCTTCTGGCCACTTTGACCACCTGATGAGAAGAACTGACTCAATGGAAAAGACCCTGATGCTGGGAAGGATTGAAGGCAAAAGAAGAAAGGAGGTGGTAGAGAATGAGATGGCTAGACAGCATTACTGACTCAGTGAACATGAATTCGCGCAAACTCAGGGAGACAGTGGAGGACAGAGGAACCTGGTGTGCTGCAGTCCCTGAGATTGCAAAGAGTGGGACAAAACTTGGCAACTGAACAACAACAACAAAGTAGTCTTCTGATTGCTTTCTTGCCTTCAATCTCTGTGTTCATCTCTATTCAATGAGCATGTACTGAACATCTACTTTGTACCAGGTATTATGTTAGATCTGGAGGTACAAAGATGCTATGTTACAAAACTTGCACAGAAACATGAAAAGGAAAGAGGCCTTTGAGAAATAAAGCTTCAGTATTACCCAAACATTAGGTGCACAAGGGAAAGTGTCAAAAACTGACTGGCCAGGGAATTACCTGGTGATCCAGTGGTTAGGACTCCACACTTTCATTGCTGAGGGCCCAGATTCAATCCTTGGTTGGGAAACCAAGATCCCACAAGCCATGAGGCATGGCCCCAAAAAACAAAAACAAAAAATGACTGGAAGATCATAGTAAGGAGTTTATTCTAGAATTTATTCTAGAAAGATTAGGGGGAAATGGATAGATTTCAAACAGGGACTGACATGATGGAATTTGTGCCACATCACTTGGCAACTGGATGTAAGGAAGCAGGCTGATCTTGAAGCTAGAGGTAGAAAATGCAGTGATGATATTTCTGACCTCTTCCCACGGCTTCAGACTCATTTGTCCACACGTAGTAGTCCAGATGAAGCATGCATAGGTAGTGAACATAACAGGAATGAGCACAGCTTCTGGAGCTACTTAGCAGATAGAATGACTTTTGGTGTCCCTTAGGATCTAGGGGATGAAAAAGGAGTTTGTCTCGGGTTTTCAGCTGGGTCAATCCAGCAGGAGGTGATACCACCAACTAAGATAAGGACAACAAGAGGAGGAAGGTATTTTTGCTTGGAGATGATGAGCTTGGTTTTATTAATTTATTTTTAAAATAAATTTTGGGTTGTGCTCAGTCTTTGTTTCTGTGTGGGCTTTTCTCTCATTACGGTGAGCACGGGGCTACTCTTCTTTGTAGCTCACAGGCTTAGTTGCTCCGCAGCATGTGGGATCCTCCCAGATCAGGAATTGAACCCATGTCTCCTGCATTGGGAGGTGGATTCTTTACCACTGAGCCACGAGAGAAGCTTGGTTTTAGAACGGTGGAGCTTGAAATCCTGTGAGATCTACAGGTGGAGTGGTCTAATAGGCAGTTGGAGTTTTAGACTAGAGCTCAGGAGAAAAATCTAAAAATACAGATCTGGGACTTGGAAGTATAAAGAGAGTTGCTGAAACTATGGGCAGGGAGACCACACAGAAGGGTGTGTGTGGCACACAGAGGCAGATGGGTCAAGAAGAGCATCAGAGGAAACCTATCTTCCTGTTGGGTAAGCTAACAAAGAGTAGCCAGTGGAACGAGGCTGAGAAAGGACACTCAGGGTGGGACTTCCCTGGAGATGCAGGGGTTGACTCCGTGCTTCCACTACAGGGGGAACTCAGATTCCACATGTTGTACAGCAGAGCCAAATATATATATAATAATTCAAAAATGAATTATATAAGAAAAAAGAATGATCAGTGAGTAAAAGGACAAGAGGGAAGCCAAGGGAGAAAGAGCTTCAAACAGAGGAGCTATAAACAATGTCAAACGTAGCAGAGGGGTCCAAAAGCAAAAGGACTGAAGAGTGTTCCTCATGGTCCCAGGGGAGTCACAGGTGAGCCTGTGTGTGCAACGCCAAAGAAGAGGAGAGTCTGGAGTCGGACTGTGTTTGGTTGAAAAGATCAGGGAGAGGGCAAAAAGCTGGTGGACACAACTTTGGAGAGGCTCAGCCATAAAGGGAAAGAAGATTTTAGCCGGATCCCCTTAACACCTGGTTAAGAGTTTATTTCTTTTTTAGCTATTATTTTGGTTGTTATAAAAGTAACACACACATGGTAAAATTTTTCAAACAACAGGAAAGAATATAAAATAAGAAGTGTAAATAACCTTTCCTTTGAGAAAGGAATCACCCTCTTAAGTTTGTCTATTACTTCAGAATATAAGCAAATACATATTTATTTATTTATCTGTATACACAGGGACACACTCACATTCTTCTTTACTCGGTGTGATTATACCACACAAGCTACTTACTACGCCTCATCCCTTGATCTTTTTCACTTAGCCATGCGTCCCGGCAGCCTTCCTGTATCTTTCCAACCTTATCTCCCACTCTCTCTCTAGTTCACTGTGCTCCGGCTGCTCTGACCTCCGTGCAGTTCCTGGAACACACCGGCACACTCACACCTTAAGGCTTCTGCACTGGCTGTTCCCTCTGCCTGGAACGTTCTTCCCCCAGATATCCTCTTGGCTCACTTGCTCACTTCCTCAGATCTCTACTTACATGTCACCTTCTCAGAGAGGCTACCACTGTCACTCATGATACCTTACCCTATTCCATGTTTCTTCACATCACTTGCATCTCCGGACTTGTTTCATGTCAGTCTCCCCCACAAGGACATATGCTCTGTGAAGGGAGGGACCTGGTCCACTTCACTGCTCTGTATCCACAGTCTAGAACAATGAAAAGTCACTAAGTCGTGTCCAACTCTTTGTGACCCCATGGACTGTAGCCTGCCAGGCTCTTCTGTCCATGGGATTTCCCAGGCGAGAATACTGGAGTGGGTTGCCATTTCCTTCTCTCAGGGATCTTGCTGACCCAGGGATCGAACCTGCATCTCCATGTACGCAGATTCTTTATCATCTGAGCCACCAGGGAAGCCCATGCCTAGAACAGCACCTGACCTTTAATATGTACTCAGTAAAGTAGGAAAAGGCATATACACCTGGCATAGTATCGTCTTATAGATAATAACATAGTGATTAAGAGTGCAAGTTCAGGATTTTCCTGGTGATCCAGTGGCTAAGACTCCACACTCCCAATGCAGGAGGTCAGGGTTTGGTTCCTGGTCAGGGAACTAGATCCCACATGCCCCCAACTAAGACTTGGGGCATCCAAATAAATTAAAAAATAAATAAATATTTTGTTTTTTAAAAAAGAGTACGAGCTCAAATAATTTGGGTTCTAATCTTTATGGGTAAGTGAAAATATTCCCTCCTTGTAAAACAGGGCCATACTAGTGCCTAACTTCCTGGGTTGTTGTGAGGTTTAATGTGTGAAGATATGGAACATGCTTAGAACAGTAATGGCATGTAGCAAATTTCTTTTTCTTTTTCTTTTTTTTTCCCCATGCTGCTTGGCTTGTGGGATCTTAGTTCCCCGACCAGGGAATTGAGCCTGGGCCCCAGCAATGGAAGTGCCAAGTCCTAACCATTGAACCAGGAAGTCCCCAGCAAATTGTTAATAAATATTCACTGCTATGATTGTTAGTAATATTCTAGAAAGATAATATATTAATAGTAGCTGCAACCTCAGTGAGCTCCTCTTCTTGTCTTTCTTCCATTCTTCCAGCCTGTCTTCGCATCTTCTTCATGGCTGCCTCCTCTGTCCTTCACCCGTTAGACAATGATGCCTCCTGAGTGCTTTTCATTTCTCACATTCTCTTAGAGTGAACTCATGGTTGTAACTACTACCGCGGCGGGAGAGTGCCCGAACTGCTACCCCAAACCGCACTGCTCCCCGAGGCCTAACTCTGGCATCCAGACTGCTTTGAGTATTTCAATTCTAATTACTTGTTAGGTTGGATGACTCACTGAAGTGTGGGTTCCTCAAGGGCAGGAATAGTTTCTTGGTTATCTTTGTCTCCGCTTCTCTAAGGGAGGTGCTCTTGGTAGGGACAGTTTGTAGGTGCTCAGAGTCTAGTGGAGAGAAACAGACAACAAACAAGTCACCATCGGAAGTCAGCTGGTGACAAGTGCTATGTAAGTAGGATGAAGGGGGTGGAGAACTGGGAGAGACTAAGGTGCAATTGTTTATGAAGGCTGGCCAGTGGAGACCTTTGGGTTAAGGGGCTATTTGAGCAGTGTGCTGAGGAAGTGAGAGGGTAAACTAAATGATGTCTGTGGAAAGAGTGTTCTGAGCATAAACTGAAAAATGCAGATGGCCTGAGGTGGAGTGAGTTTGGGACAACAAAGAGGCCATTGTGGCTGGAGTGAGGTCAATGACAGGAACAGTGGTAGAAACGAGTTGTGCCAAGTAATAGGCGAGGGGGTGATTCAGATCCCACAGAGAATTAAAATGAGATGATGTGCTACTGGAGGGTTAACAGAAGACTGACAAAATAGTCAATTTATACTATACTTAAAAGGATCACTTTGGTTGTTGGTGTAAGAATAGACAATAGAGAGGCAAGGGTGAAAGTGGGGAGGTCTGTTGGCAGGTGACTGCTGTGGTCCAAGTGAGAGGTGATGGAGTCTTGGCCTTGGGAGGTAATGTGGAGGTGATGAGAAATGAGCAGACTTCAGATATATTTTGAAGATAGAGCAAGGGTTTGTTGGGGGCTTCCCAGGTGACACTAGTAGTAAAGACCCTATCTGCCAATGCAGGAGATATAAGAAATGTGGGTTCAGTCCCCGGGTCAGGAAGATCCCCTGGGAAGGCATGGCATCCTACTCCAGTATTCTTGCCTGGAGAATCCCATGAACAGAGGAGCCATAGGGCCATAGGGCCGCAAAGAGTAAGACACAACTAAAGCAACTTAGCATGCACACAGGATTTCTTGATGTATTAAATGTAGGGAGTAAGAGAAAGAGGAGAAGCAAGGATGAATAGATAAGTAAATGAATAAATGAATTATATATATATATATATTCATTATAGAGTGATACACTACAAGGGCTGCCTAGGTCAGAAAATAAAGAAAGGGGAAATGCTAGGAGAATTAACAGAAGAAAGAGGATTCAAGATACAGTCACATACTTCCATTCACTTGAAGAGTGTAATGAAAGATAGATCAATAAGTTCAGAATGATTAAAGGGAAAGTATTTTTTCTTGTTTTTTGTTTTGAAGATCTGTCTGTAGCTTGAGGAGTAGTATCAACGAAAAAGGAAAGAAAAACTGCTTAATGAAGATGCTGCCAAGTTTCTGAAAAGAATCACCTACATTCATATCCTCACTTCCTTCCTATCTTCCACATACACTACAAACACTATCATCTACCCACTCACCACCCTGCATTAAAACCGCTGCCATCACAAACTCCCATGACCTTCTAGTTGCTAAACCTGGTGGAGACTTTGTAGTTCTTGTTGAACCTGGTCTTTTGGAGCATTGCTGAACTTCTGGAAGCTCGCTTCCTTTCACACTCTCCTTCTGCTTTTCCTCCTCCCTCTAACCTTGCTATCTCAAATCCCTTTGGTGGCCTCTTTTCTCTGTCCATCCCTAAATGTTGCCATTTCTCAGAGTTATGTTCTTAATCCTCTTTTCATTATTTCATTCATTTATTCAAATACTGAATGCTGACTACATACCTGGCACAAGTTGTAGGTGCTGGGGATATAGCAATAAACAAAAGCTACAGAATCATCTGCCTTCAACTTTTGGAGCTTACTCAGTCTTCCTAAGCAATCTCATCTCATTAGCCAGGTCCCAGTCCCCACCCTGGGCTTGTCACTTCCAAATTTACATCTCCAGCATTAATCACTCTTTTTAATTTCAGACACATAGAACCAACACTTGGTTGGGCATCTTCACTTGTATGTCCTTAAACTAAATTCCTGTTTACCCCAAAGTTTGCCTCTTTCTGTATAGCCTCCACTAATTATACCACTGTGCATTCCCAATTGCTCATTTCTCTTCAGGATAACTGCAATTAGTTCCCAGTCTAATCACCCTCTGATAGAAGTCTGATCTTTCTTTTTTTTTTTTTTTAAGACTGATCTTTCTAAAATGCAAATCTGACCATATTGCTTCCATCCTTAGAATACTTTAATAATTCCTTATCATCTTCATGATCCTTTGTTATTTGGTCTAACTTTCCCCTCACCCCTTGCCTCCAACACATCTATTCCTTTTGTTCCTGTCTAATGGACTTTAAATTCTCTCCTATGATCACACTTTGGTGAGTGTTATTCCCTCTGTCTAAAAAGTCCTTCTTTCCCCTTTTGGTATCTAACTTCTAGAGCCATCTCAGGTGCCATCCCCTCCACCCCAGCCTGTTCAACCTCTCCTGTGTACACAACCATAGCATAATATGCAGACTTCTGTCACTGATCTTTACATGATTTATCGTAATTGTGTGATCTGTAATTGTTTATTTTGCTACCGCTTCCCTTTGAGCTCTTTGAAGGTAGGAAATATGTCTTTTATTTTCAGTATCCCAAGCACTTAATAACAAGAGTGTAATACATGTTTGTTGAACTAATAAATGAAACAACAAATGAAACAAATGAAAATGGGGAATGGGTAGGACAATTCAGTTGAAGAGTGGAAAGGCAGAGAATCAAGAGCAAATGTGGAAGGATAATTTTGGAAAGAATGTTTTAAATGTTTTCCTCCAGGAGGAGAAAGGAGGGAAGAGTATAATTAGAAATAGATCAGTTGAAGAGGGGGAGGAAACTGAAGGAGTCTGTGCTAGATAGTTTCTATTTTTTTCTGAATGTAGTAGGTAAGTCATTCCTCTTTTCTTGAAGACTTGCATGTGAACAAAGGTGCATAACAGTTTCTTTGAATCTCAACTCTCATACCTACCAGACACTTGATTCTCTTCTCTATCCCATAAACCTTACCTCTTGTGAAATTGTAAGAGCCAAGGGGATCATGTAATGTCTTTGAGGTCTTTAGTTAAGTCAGTGGACCTACTGAGTCTCACTTAAATGACTTTAAATCCATGTAGTTGAATGCTGCTAAATTACAAAACCCTTCTCATTTTATCATTTAATTTCTTCTGTTTATTATCAAGGCTGAAGTTCCTAGTATTAAAAACATTTTGTTTGTCTCCAGACTACTTTGAAAAAATTCACTACTTAACATTACCATATAGTATTTGTTTTATTTTTTTAACTACAGGTAGAAAGAGGGTAAAACTGAACAATGTTATCCTCCCACTGAGATGTCTATCTTTTCTTGAGAAATGCTTAAAATCTAACTAAATGGTCTGAAATTGGTTTAGGATTCCTTTCAGTCACCAATGCTAACCCACCTTAACAAACAAGACTAGAATTCAGTTGGTCTAAAAAAGAACAAATTTTATCCGTAGATGGGATGGAAAATTTAGGTGAGGATTAAGGTCATGGCCAAGGTACAAGAGGAGGAAGTCTGAGTTAATTATAACCTAGGTTCTTCAGTCTTAATTCTAGGAAGCTGTCCCTTAGCTAGATGGACAACTTGTTGATTGAGGGATATTCTCAGAGGAGCTGGAAGCTACCAATTCCTGAATTCTGAGATCAATTTCCACAATTGAAGATGTTAGCATTGAAAGACTAGAATTTATTGTCACTTGAAGAAGCCCTTTGAGTCACAAACATTTGGTTATTTTCTCTCCAGCAATCATGACTGTCTGGAAGATTTCCCAAAGGTAATTTTTTTCAAGGCAGGTTGAGTAAGGCTGTTGTGATATGTTTTTTACTCTATAGTACAATGCATACATTATGCTTAATTTATTCCTAGACTTAAAAAAAATACCCACTGTATATCTTTTGGTAGATAATTAAGGTAAAAAACCAAACAAACAAAAGAATGAGAACATGGCCATCACCGTACAAGGCAAAGACTTCATAACCTGTGACACAAAAATGTAAGCCTGGTTTAAAAGCTGCATTTATTAATATCTCTAATTGGTGTAGTTATATACCGAGTTCAAAAACTGGAAATTTATTTTGAAACATTATGGGTAGAGACCTGGTAGTTAAAGGATCACTGGTTAATTTGACTTTTAAAATAATTAGGATTAGCATTTAGCATTTTCTCTTTAGCCCTATTCTCTTCTCTGAGTTCTGTCTAGTAACATTTAGAAAATCCTATTGCTTAAGACCCAGGAAAAATTATGGGACTCTAAAACAAATGATACATTATGAATCATCACTTGTTCCTGCTGAAGTTGAAGTGTCTTACATATGAGTTAGAGTTCAGATGTAAGTTTGTGAATAAACACATAAAAAGTAAACCATCAAAAAAAAAAAGTAAACCATCCCCCTCCCCCATTCCTGCCCCTCACAGTGCAATAACCAGTTTAAATATCCGAGCAAAAAGAGGATGTAGTTAAGAGTTAGGAAACCAGGAATCAGGTCCTGTATTCCAGTTCTCTAGCCCTGTTTCACTCACCTCCGGCCAACAGTTCCACTTCATTTCATTCTGCACTGAAAAGTGAGGAGAGTAAAATTTTGTTTAGAAACTTCTAAGTTAAGGGGCTTCTGCTAACTTGCATAAGCCCTTTGCCTTAGCTGAGACTGGCAAATAAGAAAAATATGCAGTGAAAGATGCCATTTTAAGAGAGAAAAGAAAAAGAGTTTTGCTGTTGATATATCTTTTATGTAGGTCTTCCTGTAGACAGCTTTGAGAGCCTTGCTTTCAGTCTTCAGAGGCAGCTTTCTTCTGGGATGGATGGATGGGGGGGCCAGATGGTGATGGTGGAGTAAACAAACTCCAGGGTCTCAACTCCAGGGCCATTTGGCTTGAGTGTTTACACTCAGTGCAGTGGGGTGAAATTTGGAGCCTCCAGTGAAGTGGAAATTAGTTTCCTTCATGTAGCAGTAACATGGCTATCATGCAATAAGGCATCCTTCTACTAGCAATATTCAATATTCAGATGAAATCATAACAGGATTCAAAGTAAGGCAATGATCATCAAAACATCACTCCTGATAATATTTACTTGGTTAACATTACGTTTAAAACAAAAACAAAAATCCTGGGCTTACATGGCTTTCTTTCTATGCCTCCACCTGAAAGGTCATTAAAAACGGTAACCATTTTTCTACTATCATGTTGGAATTCACTGTTATCTCAGAACTATACTTATTCACTTGTTCTATTAACTCCCTTACCCTCTTGAGACCTAAAGTGAGATGATGTCAAGGTAAAAATGTAAGTGATCCTTAGGGGAAACAATAGCCATTTTAACAAGGAGGCTGTAAGTCAAAAACCATGCAACAGTGTTTTAATTGCTTTTGGATTTGACAACACTGGAATGTATTACAACTTCGAGGCTCTAAAGAACCTTTTTTACTTTGTGCAATAAGTTTAACATATAATTCCTATAAAAATCCTTTCATAGTTTGCATGTGTAAATCCTATCAGGAAGAGTGTGGTGCTACAAACTTAGATATGATGTGCTTCTTTCAGCTCTATGAAGAATATAAATCCTGAAAGGCAGGCGTGGCAGAGAAAGAGGGAGTTAAGATGATCAATGCCTAAGGAATTTCTAGGATTTTCAGATTTCGGGCTAGGTCTTCTGTAAAGGATCTTCTGCTGCCACCCTCTCACTCTTCTCTCTGAGGCCTTATGAGAAGGCAGCCCTGGGTTAAATTAACCTTGCTTGGTAGTGAAGGTCTGCTAATCAGAGGTCCAAATCTCTGAGTTTCAGAGTTAGAGGTTGAGATGCAGGAGTGACTCAGCTGGCATCAGCTTTGTAGCAGCCTGAGCCTGCAGGCTTTCAGGAAATGAGTCCCCCAGGCCTGCATCTCCCTCTGTGGCAAACTGCCACTAAACTCTGCTGTTTATCAACCTAGCACCAAACACGCTAAGTCAGAGTTTGCTGATTTACTGCTTGAAAACCTATGATATACAAGCCAGATAGATAATGTGATAGGCTAGGATTACAAAGCTGAATTAGACACTGTACTTTCCTTAAAAAGCTTATAGTTTAGCAATGGGAATAACAAATGTTAAATGTGTCATTAGGGTACAATGCTGTGTGCTATAAGAGGCCCAACAGGAGGGCAAAGGGAAGCAGTTTATGAAAATCAGAAAAGACTTCATAAAGTAAAACAGAGATATACAGGTAGAAAGAGACAATATAAAAAAAAAAAGAGAGATAGGATAAAGGCAGAGGGAATAGCATTTATTGTTATTATTATTTATTTTTTATTTTTTGGGGGGAATAGCATTTATAAAGGTACAGATTCATTAATGGATAAATTAACTTATTCATCACATCTGTATTGAGTGACTATATACTTGAAACTTGGGATGTATCAGTGAACAAAATAGATTTTTCAAAACTTCTGCCCTTTTGGGGTTTGCATTTATTTTAGCCAGGTAAATCAATAAACATAACAAACCAGTAAATCATGTGAAATGTTAGAAGCTGAAATTTTTGGAAGGCAGGGCAGGAGAGGGGTATTTGGAGGGCGGTTTCTGGCAATTGTAACTAGGATGTTTGGGGAAGCTCACACTGAAAATACCGAGTGAGGCGAGGAAGCCAGCCCTGGGAACACCTTGAGGGAGAGCATTTCAAGCCAAGTAATCAGTAGTGCTAAGGCAGGAGTTGCCTGGTGCGTTTGAAGAAGTGCAAGGGGGCCCGTGGAGCAGCGTGAGAAAGAAGGTGGAGAGAGGCGAAAGCCAGATCTTGTTGGACCTTGTAGCCTACTGTAAGCCTACTCAGATTTAGCTTTGAATCCGAGCAAGGCAGGAACCTCTGACGTGTTCTGAGCAGAGGAGTGACATCATCTGACTTGCCTTTTGATAAGATCACTTTGACTGAAGTAAAGAAGGGACCACAGACAGGAAATCTTGGAAATGGGAGGCCATTTATAAGGGCATTTCAGCAATCCCCGTGAGAGGACAGCACTTTGGTGTTAGCAGTGGAGGTCGTAAGAGATAAACATATTTTGAAGGTAGAACCAATAGGATTTCTTGAAGGATTGATGTGGAACATTAAAGACAGGAATCAGGGATGACTCCAAAGGTCTTTAACCTGGGCAACCAGGACAGAGCTGCCATCAGCTAAGAGGGAGAAGACTGTGGAGCTGGTTTGGGATGGGGATGGGGAAGAAAATCAGGAGTTCAGTTTGGATATATTGAGTACCTATTAAACACCCAAGTGGAGGTAGAGAGGCATATAAGCCTAGAGAGGTATAGGTTACAGCTATAAATATGAGAGTTGTCAGCTAAAATGTGTCAAACCATAAACCTAGATGAGATCTCCCTTTAAGGGAAATTTTTAATGGATGATGGGGGGAGGGGGAGGGAGGGAGAACTGAGCTTTATGTTTGGAATAGTTCAAAGGAGAGACCAGAAAAGGAACCTGAGAAGTGAGGAAAAACTAAGGAAGGAGGAAGCCCAAAGGAAAGTTCTGAAAGTCTATCAGAGAGTGCATCAAGCAGGAGGAAATAGCTGAGGCCAATTTTACTGAAAGATCAAATGAAGTGAGGATTGAGAAGTGACCCATTTAATGTGTCAGAGCCGTTTCAGTGGAGTGGTAGGAATGAGTGCTGGATTGGAATGGGTTGAAGGGAGAAAAGGATTTGGAGACATCGAATACTGATAACTTTTAAGGTGTTTTGTTGCAAAAGGGGGCTAATTTTGTAAAAAAAATAAAAGGGGGGTAGATAATACGTATATACACTCTTAGGAACAACAGAATAGGGGGAGAAACTAATGATGTAGGAAAATGGCATAAATGAGAGCAGCACAGACCTTGAATAGAGGGAATGGCTTTAAAAAAGAGCATGATCTAGGCAAGGTGGAGAATATTTATGAGTGCAGATAGCAGTATGTGAGATGATGCTGTGGGAGTCAATGGAAGTTCTCCAATTGTTTCGGTTTCAGTTAAGTAGCAAGCCAGGTCATCACCAGCTGACACAAATAGTAGCCCCGAGAAACAGTGTGGTTGTCAGGTAGCACTAAGCGCCTTCTTAAGGTTTTGATCATGAATATAGTGAGACTAGCCACCTTGGCTGTTTCCTCCAGCTGCACTCAGCTACATGGGTGCAAGTACAGACTAAGACTAAGCGGATTTGGCCAAGGATGTGGTTTTGGCAAATGAATACAACAAAATGAGAGGCAAGGCAGTTCAGGGTTTAAGACAGTGATCCTGATAGACTATCGAATATAAACAAACTGGGTAAGGAAGGCAAAGAGGACATCAGGTGTGAGGGAGGTGTCAATTTATTGATGGTCATGGTGACTCCAAATTAATAGTTGGGCTATTAGAGGGAATGGGCTGGAAAGATAAGTAACAGGTGATCAGAGAAAGGGATGTGTGAAACTGGAACTATGGAGTGGTTGAATTTCTTGGTAATGACAGGAATGAGTGCCCAAGGAAGGTGAAGACATAACTGTTGGACTTTCTAAGGGAACTGAGGATAGTTTGTTGGAAGCATCAGTTACGTCAACAGTTCTCAAACTTTAGCATGCATCAGAAATTAGAGCAACAGTTGAAACAGATTGCCAGATCCCACACCTAGGTTCTAGGTAGGGCCTGAGAATTTAAAATTTCTAAGTTTCCTTTCTCTGAAAACTACCAATCCATGTGTATGTTGAAATTACCCAGAATTAAGAATTTGATAAGATCACTTTGACTGAAGTAAAGAAGGGACCACAGACAGGAAATCTTGGAAATGGGAGGCCATTTATAAGGGTTTTATAGAGTGACAGTCAGGAGAAAAAATTTACCAAGAAATACAGAGCGGCATGGTGAGTGGTAGAAAACTGCAAAAGTCAGGGGCAGTGGGTACATAATCTGAAAATTAAAGCTTCGAGCCTTATGGGGACTGGTTAGAAACTGTGGCCGAAACCCTGACTGGTGGCAGAATGAGATTCAAGTAAGGCTAAGGCATATTGTCAAGGCTAAAGGCCTGGCATGTATTTTATCAGTATTTTAATAGTATCAGGGCCTTTCATTGGGTAAACAGGCCTGGTAAGGGAATCTCTGGTGGAATTGCTATTGTATTTATCTGAAAAGTATTCATGGTCATACCAATTTGTATTTCAGTAGAAATGAAAACCAAACTAATTAGGAAATACTAAGTCTCACAAAACTAGAGATCACTTTACATTAAGATTAGGTAGACTGACATCTAATGGGACAAGAAAGCTTAACAGCTTGACAGCAGGGCAAAGGACTGAGAATTTACAGACAGCACTGAGAATACACAACACAGAATGGAACTGTGATTCAACAGAGGGAAGTATGTAAGGAGTAACGGAGGGGCAGAGACTATGTGAGATCACCCCTGGAGCCCAACTGTGGTCCCACTGATTATGGGATCCTAGCCAAATCACGGAGTGTTTCTGATGCTTAGTTCCTGGGTTCTTAAGTGGGTCCCATTTATGCCACATGCCTCAGAGGAAAGCTGAGGGCTAAATGAGATAGTGCTATACAAAATATGAAATATTAAAAAAGCAAGCTATATTATATTATCAAGGGTGAAACAGATCACCAGCCCAGGTTGGATGCATGAGACAAGTGCTCGGGGCTGGTGCACTGGGAAGACTCAGAGGGATGGGGTGGGGAGGGAGGTGGGAGGGGAGATTGGGATGGGGAATACATGTTAATCCATGGCTGATTCATGTTAATATATGGCAAAAACCACTACAATATTGTAAAGTAATTCGCATCCAACTAATAAAAATAAATGGAAAAAAAATAATTTAAAACTTAAAAAAAATAAAATAGCAAGCTATATTGAGCTATCCTTAGAAATTTGGGAAGCATATATACTTCCTTCAATGGGTTCTCATTTCCTGTCCTAAACACAGTCCAATCCTTAATGTGGTATAAAGACACTTTATGATCTGGTCCCCACTATCTCTGGTCTCCCTTCACTACTCTCCTCTGTAATTGGTCAGCTGTACTGTGCTCTCAGAACCACCTCAAATGCACCAGATCTTCTCTCACTTACTAGTTTTTGCAAGGTTGTTTTACCTGTTCAGCATACTTTGTTTCATTCTTTGTGGTTCTTACTCTTCTGGCTTACTTCAGATATTAGGTCCTCTGACAGCCTCCCTAGAATCCCTTTCTTTGGGACTCTGGGTTGAACTCTTCCATTCACACCTTGTACTTTCTTCATCACAGAATACCACGCTACCCCAACTGTATGCTTAGAGTAACCAGACCAAGCCCTGTGAAACAGTTAACAGTCTTGTTCATGAATGTTCCTACCATTTAGCATACCTGGATTTAGGAGGTGCACCATAAATACCTGAGGTACACTGAAGTTGCCAATAGCAAAAACCTGACACAAAAACTTTAGTGAAGGACAGTCTAAACAGTTCTGTGCTAGGAGGCAAAACATTTGGGATTTAGGAGCTCAAAACTGTTAGGCCGGCAGAAATGGCTGCTTCATGAAGTCCACTGCTATTTTAACACAAGAGAATGCTGTACATACACTGTTAGCCACCATACACCAGAGGTGTGCCAGATGGCAAAGGAGGAGGAAGTAGCAGTGAAGTGAGTAGTAAATATTTATTTTGAGGACTTTCTGGTGTGACCATGTGGTCAAAACAAAATCACATTACATATCATGAATCAACTACGCTCTGTAGGTTCTTACTACTGCCAGCGGACCACGTAATACCTTTAAATTTAAAAAAATTAACTGCACTACTCACTCACACATGCAATACAGAAACTCACAGAAATCACCATTATTGTAGTAGGGTTTTCTCAGTCTTCTGCTATGCATATTTTAAGTTACTGAATGCTTCTGAAAAGAGGTAGTTTCAGTTTTGACCACCTGCAGTAAGCTAGGCAGAGTAGCAGTGTCTCCGTGGAGAGTTCTTGCCTATCATGAAGTAAAGCTGTGCCTTTTACTGGCTGAAGCAGCAGCATTCCAAACCAGCTGATAAATCTGGGATTGACTGGATAAAGGTTCAATACTATGAAAGGATTAATACTATATTGTGAGCCATGCTTTTCCAACATGCAATCATCTTTTGGTTATCATCAGCTGCTATTCCATGCTGTGCAGTGGCTGCAAGAGAGTTACCACCGATTTAGAAACATACCAGCGAGCTATTCATAGATGGTAAGAACCCCAGGAAATGCCAATCAATGATTAAATCACTCCCAATTCTCAATAAAATGGCTCAAGATGACAGACTGATACCAATCACTTGTATTTATTTCAGGACATAATATACTATTTAGACCCAAGGACAATACTAAATCATAACCCTGTTAAATATCTATAGGATATTTTTATTTTTGCGAAGATAGGTCCTTAAAAACTGGACAGATTAATAATATAACAAATATCAAAATCAGATGAAAAACACGTTATTGCTCTCATTCACTCTGTCCTAATGTTAAAGATGTTACAAAGATACACAGATTATCATCATGCTGTTCTTTTGGGAGGCTATATTCAAACTGACAAAAAAGTGTTGTCAATGGGATCTTTCTCTGATTTTTGCGAAGAAAAACAGTCCAAATTGTATTCTTAATGCTATGTGATTTAACTATATCATACTTAGCACATGGTATTATTATTTCTCCTACTGGAGCAAGTTCTCATTTTCTCAAAGCCTTTCCCTCAGCTTTTCTAGAAATAAAGCTTAAATATCATTTGTTTCAAGCCTTCAAAATAAAGTTAACCTCATTTATACAGGTACCAGGTTGGTATACTCATATATATCTTTTCCAAATTGCAGGCTAAGCAAAGGCATGCATTTAGAGCTGTATTAATATATTGAAGCAAAAGACAATCCAACTTAGTATCAGAAATTGTGACCTTCCATGTAGTGTTTGATAGAGAAAACACTGATTCTGACACATTGTCTTATTTTATTCAAATAGCAGTCTGTTCACACATGGTCCAAGAACACTTGAATAATAAAGCAAATATAATCACATGTTAAAAATTGGTCTTCAAACATCATAGCCAATGATGCCACGCTTGCCTATGATCTCGCCAACATAAAACCACATCCACACCTCAGTGGCCACCAAGCCATTCAGTAGAGCTTCCTGAAAAAAGAAGCACAAATTTTAATGTACATTTTCTTCTTATCTATTTAAAACTATTCTTTTCCAGGATTAAGTGACAGAGAATATAAGGATGCTATTCAAATTAGAGGGCAGTTTTAATCAAAGTCAAGAATTACTGATGTTAACTTTAACTGCTGAGAACCCTTGAACTTTCAATTATGTAAGGTAAGTAGTCCAGAGCTTATAAATTCTTTCAAAGCATTCTTTGAAGACCTGAACTGACTTAACCCTTTCATTATTAGTTTATGAGACACTTTATGAGCCCTAAAACAACCCACATCCTGGAAATAGCTGCCACATTTAGAAAGGGCATTCATATGAAAGGATGGCTATAGGAAGGCAAGTCTCTGAATAGACATTTCTGTCTGGCCAAAGAAACTCTGTTGCAAGATGAAGTATTCTATCTTTCCCTTTAGACATCATCTTTATTCATTTATTATTTGGTTTAATTCTTTCCAAGTATTCAGCAATTCCTCAGTTTCACAGATGAGTGTTTTATTGCCCTAAGAGAAAAAGTATGTACACAGTTCCAGAAAACAGGGTTTCATACAAGCACAAATATGGATCTTGAAACTCAAGTTGAAAAACAAAACCTTTCCACAACAAAATTGGGCCTTTTTCTTTTAGCACCTGGAAGTGAATTTCCCCCTTCAAATGAAACCAGAAATACTGGAAATCTCTTGAAAAACAAATATATTTTCTAGAATGCAGGTTCTAAAGCCGGCAATAATTTATTTAGGCTTTTTGTATCCTGTGCTTAGATCAAGCAAACGTAAAATCCAAGCTCCAATTCTCTCTCTGTGGCGGGGGCCGGCAGCAGGAGGAGTGTGCTGAGAGGCAAGTGGGATCTTAGTTCCCTGAACAGGAATCAAACCTGTGTATCCGATACTGGGAGTATGAGTTTTAACCACCAGTCCGCCAGGGAAGCCTGCAAATTCTAATTTTATAGACTTTAGATTTTATCTCCACCCTTCATATCATATTATATGCTTCTAGGTTTTGGTATTTTTGTCCCATGAATGTTAAGTTACCTGATTGTGATATAGTCCAAGAAATCTTTTGGCCAAATTGGGGAAAGTTTCAGGACTACAGACAAAAAAGTACAGAATCAACAAAGCAAATGATCCTATTTTAATGCACTAACCCCAAATAGGAAACAAAAAAAAGCTACCCAGTAAAAAAAAAGCCACTTCTTCATTATAAGATTATTAGTAATATAAGACATAAAACAGTCCAATTATTTCAACCCAGATGACAAAGTTAGAAAGGTAAATATCTTTCTCCATAGTCAAAAAAGAGATCATCTCTCATTATGCTGGTTCCAGCCTCACTGAAAAATACATATATTAATCAAAACAATCAGAGAAATCCCAAGGGAAGACATTTTCTGTATGCACATACGTTTTCATTTAGCCCATAGTTACCTTAACAGTGAGCTGTTTGAAGCTACCGGTTTTAGCACTGTTGATAATTTTTTTCAAGCTCTGAATTGCTGTAGGGATCTCAGCAGGGGTTGGAGGAACCAGCTCAACCTTGGCATAGTACCAAAACGTGGCCAATCGAGGCTTCGAGTAAGTCACAGCAGCTGGAAAACAAAACAAAACAAAAAACCAGGATGAACTCACTAGAGACTGAAAGAAGCAGATGTGTGGGCTGGACACAAATATTTATTCATGCATCACAATCATTCACTGCTTATACCAAATGTGCACCCGGTGTGAAGAGTCAAAGCTGCTCCCTGGTAACTAGAGGCATTTAAAGATACAGAACACCTGTGTCACAAGCCAGTTCAGTCAGGCAGGAAGCTATAAGCACATCCAATTATGCCAAGACTTCACCAGCGGCCAATACCAGAGTACTGGTACTTCATTTATTAATGGCAAATCTAGTTAACTACAAAGTTACTAGAAGTTGGATTCAAAAACAAGAAAAGAGCAGCAATGTAACCATATTTTCCTGTAGAGACAAAAAATTTGGAGGGAAGTGGTGAAGGGGAGGGAAGAAAACTTAAGTAGAATGGCATCCTTAGGAATGAGATTAAAACTTGTCATAATATTGGCCACAAATCCAGATGGAATTATACCAATTAGTACCCATTTTGGATACCCTCATCAATATGTGCTAGATTAACAAAAGCACAGCTGCTCTTCCTTCAAAATACCACAAATAATAAAAATAAAACCTACATGTATTGTTAGGAGCAGCCAAAACTTGAATCTGTTATTAAGCTGAAATTCCTCAGTAGTAGTAAACAGTATTTACTATTGTGAAAAAAAGATTTTTAACAAGGTTAGAAGGGAGACTATGATAGTGATTCAGCAGAGAAAGGTATTTTACATAAAAAATTACAAGATAGCATAATAAAAATTGCACAAATACATAAGCATCCATCAAGTGTCTGCTGTTCAAAGACTGATAATCCAAAGTTCCTGGCACTTCCCCTGTTATTAACTGCCTGTATTTAAGTATTTCACTACTCTTAAAATTACTATCTCCATCATCCTCTGGCTTAGAGCCATGGGTAAATCTTTAAGCAGATACAAAGCTCTAAGAGAGAATTCTAAACAGAACTGCCAATGCCTGTAAGATGGTGTTATCAAGGAGAAAAAGTCTTAACAGTCAACAAACTGTCTTTAAAATTATCTTCAACACACAGATATAATACTCTTAAAAAAATACAAACAAATCAGTACAATGTATACAAACGCTGTACTTAAGTTAGTAAATTTGCTTCTCAGGGAACACAGGCTAAAAGTTTGAGATTGCTTTTACATGTATACAAGGGATGAACAGAAAATAAGTGGATGAATGGTGGATGATGGCAACTAGGTTTCTTACTAAAATAGAAGGGTTTTAGATGGGGGGAAAATATATCCAGTGGTACCGGATTAGAGTTGGAGACATTCAGTATAAATTCATGTTTAGTTGATATACAGGTGGATCGATATAGAAACAATTACAGTTGACCCTTCAACAACATGTGTTTGAACTGTGTGGATCCACTCATATGTATATGTTTTTCAATAAATATGTACTACAGTAATTCATAATCTGAGGTTAGCTGAATGAATGGATATGTAACTGTGGATATGGAGGGCCAACTGTAAAGTTATATTAGGATTTTCAATTGCATGGGGGTCAGTGTCCCTAACCCCCACACTGTGCGTGTCTACACATCCATGGGTGAGTATACAGATAGTCCCCAATTTACGATGGTTCAATTTACAATGTGAAAGAGATACACAATCAGTAAAAATGAACCTTTGAATTTTGATCTTTTCCCAGGCTAGCCACAGTGGGTACCATACGTTCTTGTAATGCTATTTTAACGCTGGGTACGGGGTAGCAAGCTGCAGTTGACAGCCAGTCATGTGTTATGAGGGTAAATAGTCAACACACAATCATTCTGTTTTTTCACTTTCAATACAGTACTCGATAAATTACATGAGATAATCAGGTTTTTTTTTTTTTTTTTAAATAAAAACAGGCCTTATGGTAAGGGATTTTTCTTACTTGTAGGCTAATATAAGTATTCTAAGTGAGATTAAGGTAGGCTAGACTAAGTTACGATGTTTGGAAGAATAGGTATAACACATGCATTTTCAACTTAAAATATTCTCAACTTGTGATAATTTTACTGGCATGTAATTTTCTTATAAGTAGAGGAATGCCTATATACGGATACCTCCTTGCCCACTATCAAGGCCTACAGGCAATGATATTCTAGTACAGCCGTCCCCCCTTATCTGTGATTTTACTTTCTAGTTTTATTGTCTGTAAATATTACATGGAAAATCTCAGAAATAATCCGTAAGTTTTAAATTGTATGCCTTAGTACGATGAAATCTCATGCTGTCCCTGCTCCATTCTAATGCGACATCACAATACCTACATCCTGCTCCCCACCTCATCCCATCACATACACACTATAACATCTCACTCACAAGAAAGGTGAGTACAGTACAAAGAGATTATTTTGAGAGAGAGAACCCACGTCCACATGACTTTTATTGCAGTATTAGTTGCTCAGTCGTGCTTGGCTCTTTTGTGACTCCATGCACTGCAGCCTGCCATGCTCCTCTGTCCATGGGATTTCCCAGCAAGAATACTGGAATGGGTTGCCATTTCCCTCTCCAGGGGATAATCCCGACCCAGGGATCGAACCCAGGTCTCCCACATTGCAGGTGGATTCTTTACCTCCTGAGCCACGAGGAAATTCCTGCGGCTTGAAGCCCTGAAGTCCTTTATCACAGTATTTTATTATAATTGTTCTAGTTTATTATTGTTAATCTCTTACTGTGCCTAATTCATAGATTAAAATTTATCATAGCTATTGTAAGAAAAAATTAACATTCAGGACTCACTACTATCTGTAGTTTCAGACATCTGTCGGAGGTCTTAGAACTTATTTTCTGTGAGTAAAGGGTGACTAACACAGTCGAGTAGCAAGGAACATACCCAGTATCTAGATCTTAGCTTCAAAATGCAATTGTCCAATAAAAGGAACTAAGGTTCCTTGGAGAAAGGGCAAATTCTAAGGTTGGGGCAGGGGATATATGAGTCTGGGAAATTTCCTGGCAGTCCAGATGTCAGGACTCAGGGCTTTCACTGATGGGGCCCAGGTTCAATCCCTGCAGGGGAATTAAGATCCTGCAGGTCATTTGGCATGGCAGGAGAAAAAGTCGCAGTTATCTCACAATACTAGAAAGTACAGGGGGATGTCAAAGGGGCAGAGGTGCCAAACTGACAGGGTTCTCAATGGCCAAGGCTGGAACAATCTGAGCAACAAAATAAAATAATGTACTACTGGAGGTACAAGGTATGAAATAAATGTAGGTGAGTCCATACAGTATGGACTGAACAAATATTAATAAATGGGGAACAGACATATCTTTCTCATAGAAGAAATTCTATTTAAATATATGTAGATATTCCCTCGTATAGGAGACAGAATCCTGACTCTGCCTCCCCTAATTTAGTTACTTGCTTTTAAAGAACAGAGTGTGGAAAGGAAAAAATAGTACCTTTAGGAGAAACCTAGTGAAACTACCTTAACCAAGTGATGAAAGCTAATTGCACTAGTGAGGACATTTGGATGTCACTTGTTTAGACATCCTGACATGTGATTAGGGGACTTCACATCTGTGGTATTCTTTCTCAAAATCCATAGCTCCATGGATCTTCCCTGGGGGCTCAGTGATTAAGATGCCACGTTTCCTCTGCAGGGGGCGCAGGTCTCCCTGGTCTCGGGACAAAGATTCCCCCAAGCCTCCAGGTACAGCCAAAAAAAGAAAACGAGAAAAAAGAAAAAACATTCATAGCTCCAAACTCATCATGACCAAAACACCAGATAAATCCAAATCGCGGAACATCCTTATAGGATACCTAGACAGAGACCTACATAAATACCTTGAAACTGTCAAGGTCATGAAAGGTAAGGAAAGATTGGGAAACTGTCACATACACAGGAGACTAGGGAGATTGACAACTCATTGCACTGCAGTACCCTGAACTGGCTCCTGGAACAGAAAGAGGTTTACTGAAAAAGCTGGTGAAATCCAAAGTCTCGAGTTTAGTAAGTAGGAAAAAAATAAAAACAAAAATCCCCAGACTCTATGATCTTTTTGGGGAAGTCTGATGAAAAAAATTGCTTATTTCTGTAAGCTTCTTTGTCCTCCAGGAGAATTAACAGATAAAACCAGTAATTTTTAAAAAGACATTTAACATTAATATTTAACACCACGGAGTTAAGTGACAAAGCAAAATGCAGCTCCACTTTAATATTCTGGCCCAGCTGAGTTCTCCTGAGTACTTCTCAAAGGATAACAATGTTTATCTTTAAATTATTCATAATAATACAGGAAATGGTTGATATAGCTCACAATTAAAATTATTTTCACGTTACTTTTCTTTTTGTAAATTATTATTAAAATTAGTTTGCAATTCCCCAAGACGCTCCACCAAAAAGATGTGAAAGCCATGGAGGGAGGATAAAAAATCCACCTGAAATTTGTGATTATAATTATCAGCCTTAAATCATCCATAAAGTTCAAATAATGAAGCCACTGCTACTTTTCCTTGTATTATGTAAAAAAGTAGAGCTTTTATCTTAGTCAAGTTGCAAACGTAAGTTCTTTGGTAAAGTGTGTAAACTGATAGTAATAGTAGTGGGCCATGGGGTTCTGTAGGAGAGGATCAAGTATTTATAGTATCTGGCACTGTCAGGCCTTCATTGTTCTACTGCTGATGAAAAGAGAGGAGACAACGAATAAGAAAATACCGACTGCAGTAAAATAGGTTCAAAAATATTACACATATTAAAAAATTCGTTCTATTCACTTTCACAATCAAACCTGAGCGAAAGCCATTCAGAGATCTGTGCTTCAACCACTTAACTAGAATACAGCACATACAGCACATCTAGCGAAGAAGAGCTTCCGTCTACTTAACTGATCTCATTTTGGGGATAAAATGAATAGCTTGCAGACAAATGAAATATTTACTGCGAAGACTACTACTCTGGGCTGTGACTATTCAAGGTTGTTCTCCAATACAACGTTCCACCATTGAAGGACACATCCAACTTTTTCAAACAGTATCCCCACGAACGCTAAGCAATGATAATAAACATTACTGTTTACCCATATCCCTTTCTGTGTTTACCGGAGCAGGAATACTCGACCGTAATGCTCAGTTCCACCTAAAAATTTCCTTAAAGGAGAAGCATCTCAGTATCTGGTCAAAATAAAAAGCAAAGGCAATATTTCGAAGGTCATACATCCTGAGAAATTCTGCAGCCTTCCAAATACTGCACTGAGAAGCAGACAAGCGGATGGGACCGTATTTCGATGCTTTCACGTATTTCTGCCAGCCGTCTCCCTCGCTCTCGCAAAAAAGGCATCCCTTCTGTATTCCTCCTCCTGGAGGTCGAAGGGCGTCATGGCGGCTGCAGCTGGGCAACCCCGGCTGTTGGCACATTCCCTCCCCTCACGGTCGCGGTCAGAGTTCAGAACCTCTGGGTAGCAGAGAAAACCCAGGCCGCAGGCCTGGCCAGCGGAAGGGTAAAAAAGAACCGCAAATCTATCTTCTCCCTCACCGCCCCCCCCCCCACCCCCCCACTTCAGGCCCGGTCAGCTCCCTCCGGCCGCTCGAATCCTCCCCTCGGGCCCTCGCAGGCCTCCCAGCCCGCCCGGCTACCCGTGCCGGCTGGCTAACGCCCCGCTCACCGTTGACCAGCGCCGGGGCCTTCTCCGCGAGGTTACGGACAAACTGGGCCATGGTACTAGGACGGAGAGTCCGTCGCCCCGACAGGCCGGCTGAATGTCACCCGCCCGGAAGGACCTGCCGCAGGACCCCGGTCCGCTTCCAAGGTCAGGCCTCCCCTTTCCGCGCCGGTCCGAGATATTTAGGTGTCCCACTGTCTTTCCGGCACCCACTGGGCCAGTTTCTTTTCTTTAGTCACAGAGAAGTGGGTAGGAGATGAGATCAGAGAGCACGTAAAATACAAAGGAGTTCCGCGGGGAAGCAGGCATTTTTCTGGGCAGCCGCTCGCAGAGGTCCGGAAGGCCGGCGCGAGGAGGGAATGCGCATGCGTCTTGCGCCTCCCGGGCAGCCCGAGGCGCAGACCTCGGGTGTTTGGGGTGGGTTTGCAGGTCTTCTGAGAGAACGAGACGAATTAGGGCTGGAGGGCACCGCTGCAGTTTTTCTAGGCCAACGTACTCGTCTTACAAAGGCAGAGAGGGTCCTAGACCAGACACGTAAAATTAGAGGCGGAGCAGGCGCCACAACCTGTCACCTGACTCAGCCCATTGCCTTTCTTTAGTTGACCTTTTGTAATCCGTCTCCCTTGACTGCTCTATCAGGGTTGGAATCCAGTTCCCCTAATTTCCTAACCAGTCTCAAGGAACTATGCAGATACCAAGGGACAAAATCACAGTTACCGAGGGCCTCCAGTCTTTCAGCCTTTTTGGAATTTAAAGAAAGTCTTGTGTGTTAGGTAGTGGCGTCACTTAAGGCCGGCATTGGTAAATAAATGGCTACGGAGCTAGTGAGTGGCAGAGTTGCGATTTGAAAAGGTGGCAATGGAAACAGAAGAGGCATTAGTATAGGATTATGTGTGGTGCTGATGTGGGAAGGCTTCTTAGAGAAGGGGATCCTTGGGTTGATATACAATGAAACAGCAATGTACTGCAGAGCTGAACTTTGTGGTTAATATGACTGGAAGAAAAGATATACGTGGGGATATGGCCTTCGATGAAGAAAATAGAATAATGTACCCGGGGAAGCATAAATAGAAGTAAAACTCGGATTGATGGAATAGTTAGAGGTGAAATGAAAAATCAGAGTGATACCAAGAAGTCAGGACTGCGCTTCAGCAAAGGAGTGATTCAGTTGCCTGGTACTCCAGAGAAGTAAAATTAAGAACTAGAAAATTAATATAGCTATATAGAAACATTAACCAGAGAAGGCTCAAACAATTAGGATAGAAGCCAGAGTGAAGGAGTGAAGAAATATGGCTATAAAGGGATACTGGTCAGAAAACCAAATATAGGAAAATCAACGGAGATTGAAGATGGAGAAGTGGGATTGACCAAATTCTGAATGAGACCGGAAATAGTTGGAGTGATTAGCCTTGGAGTCTTGGGGCCTTTTCCACAGATGGGATGATGAAGTTTGAAAGTGGAAATTATGCAGGCTATGAAGTAGAAGGCAAGGTCATGTTGAGTGTGAAGGGCAAGTGGGAGGGTGGGAGAAAATGTAAGAGGTTGAAATTTGGACTAGCTGTTGAAGTTAAGGACACACAGAAGGGTTGTTAGGGAACATTAGGGACAAGTCTGCAGTTGTACCACTCTAAAGATGGTGTTATTTTTCTTCAACAGTAGTCTGGCTGGGATACTGGAGCAGAGAGGAATGCTTGGGTTAATCAGGGCTGAGGTTTTGCATAGCAGGGGTACAGAAACAAGGGGCAAGAAAGTGGAACTTGATAGTGAATGATTAGAATGAAGGACCTGGGGGACTTCCCTGGTAGTCCACTGGTTAAGACTCTGAGCTTCCAATGCAAGGGGCAAGGGTTCGATCCCTGGTTAGGGAACTGAGATCCCACATGCTGCAAGGCAAGGCAAAAAAAAGACCTGGGCTTTAGGTCAGATGAAAAAAAGTGAAGCCAAATGTGATCTGCTTAGGAAAAAACATGCCCGGAGACTCATCTGAAGATAATTCCGGGGTCCAGAAGCCTGGTAAGGCAGGTTAGGTCGGCCAGGCCATACATTTGCTACCACCTTTTTAAAAAAAAGTGACGTTCAGAGCCCTGTAAGTTTTCAGAGGGATTTCTGAAACTGCTCCCAAGTTTTTAATACTGTAATAAAGGACATGATAACAAAGGTTGTAAGTCAGATGTTCGTTTATTAAATACAGGCTTTGAACAAACACCCCCAGGCAAGTTTGACAAGAAGTAACTTTCCTGGAATGTTTCAAAATAGTTATGTTGATCAAGTTTTATTTCAATCAATCTTTTTGTCATTTTGCTCATTTTGTTTCCAGGTTTTTTATTTTCCTGTTTACCAGTTAAAGCATGTGCATTATTTCCTCACATGACATCAACAGTGCAGCATCAGCCTCTGGCTTGTAAAGGCACCCAGTAGACTTATGCTCTGTGCAATGGCTGCTTAGCAACCAGCATCAAATAAAGTAATGAAGCTTTTGTAGAGTGTGACACCAAATAGCAACTGGCACCTTCACCTGCACCATTAAAAAAAAAACAAAACAAAAAAACCTTTGAAGTTTCTTTCAGTTTTCACATATCCATTAAAAACTATATTAAAAACAAACAAATTCAGATTGCTTGATAAAGCCTGCTTAAATAATTTTCCAAGTTTAGTATTACCCTCTTAGTAAGCAATACTAGAGTTGATTAAAGAATCTTCATTTTCCTACCATACTCTAGCAAAGCTAGGTATGTCAGAAAGTCTGCTCTAATAGATTTAGAGCTTGCTTCTGAGTTCTAGATAACACCACCCCTCTTTAAGCTTCCAAGTGTCCATATGCACCATGTTGTACCAAGACGATAATTTTTTAGTCTCATTTTTGGGATGTTCTTGAATTATGGCAAGGAAAGGAAAAAGGCACGGAGGACACCGGTTTCCTTACCAACAGTGGCCTTAAGCTACGCACTTGCTTTTGTGATGAGTTTAAAGATACTCAGCAGCATTCATGGTGCCATAGCCACTCATAAAAAGTTTCAGGAAAAGAGCTTTAAAAAAAATTGCCAGAAAAGGCTTACAATCTGAAGACTTTATACAGAAGTGGAATATAGACACAGATACAAGAGGCAGCATAGAGGTTGTTAACTAGAAAGCTGCTGGGAACAGCTGCCTTCTGAGGTTTTGTGCCCGTTTTTTCCTTCCCTTCTCCTATAAAACTCTGGTCTTTTCCTCACTTCTTTTAAAAGTGAAAATATCCTATTTGATTGGGTTTGGAAGATAAATGCAAGTAGACTGAAGCTTCTTTTATACAGTTCATTCTCAGAGAAGTAGAAGATAATAAATAGGAAATGAAGCTCATTTTCAGAAAATAAACAAATCCTGTCAACCTGTGCCTTAAAGGCCCAGGGAACACACTGAATTACTATCATACATTCTGGTATTTGCGAGAGTCCTGGACTGCCTTTTTCACTTATAAGCACAGCGACAGGCAACATCTAGTTTTTATCTAGTGTGGGATGCCCTCTAACTTCCGAGTTTCCTGCTGGAACCATCAAAAACACATCAAGGACTGCTTATAACAACTTGTATTGTATTACCATAAAACTACAGTCTTATTTGAAAGAGGCTATGGTTAACAATAATGTCCTTGAAGTGAAGCAATGACCTCTGCTTCTAGATCATATCACTCTTGTTACTGTATTTTCAGGTTCAGAAGGATACTGGTATAGACAGTCCATTGGGGAATGCGACTTACTCAGCATGTTAAGCTGCACGATTTAGCAGGGAGCTCAAGCTCAACTTGTAAAGTGAGGGGCCCATCCACCTGCTAAATAACTATATAGGGCTAAGTGGACATTTAAAATGGCTTGCGGACATGGTTGTGCTCAAATTCCTATTCTGTTAATTGATGACCTAAGGCTAAGTTAGAAGCAGCAGCTCTTTTCAGGTCATAAGCCCAAACGAACATGAACTATATACATTTTACAGTCCTAGAATTCTGTCTAGAGTAAGTGTTAGTAAACATGGCTATACACTGCATACATCTTACCACGGAAGAGACAATATAAAGTGGTTCTCTGTATTATACTAGGCCAATATAAAAAAGTACATGGTGTATATATATATATATATATATATACTGAGATACTCTGCTGATATTAGTGTCTTGAAATGACATGTCTCATGGTTACAATATTTGTTGCCTAACTTTTCTACACAAGCCTAGTCCTTGATTTCCAGTAGATAAAAAGGGCCCCAACAGCCTTCTTTTTTCACATTGTAGTTTTCTGAATAAAGTGTCAAAACTGCAAATTTGTTCTACCAATCCTCCTAAAAATATTATAGGGCTAAGTTTTCTGTGTAATGACAACTCCATGGAGGAGTGTTTGCCCTCCAAGGTATCTCCGAGTTACAAGAGAACACAAAACTGAGCGCTACCCAGCAAAGTTGCGTAAGATTCCTATTTTCATCTCATCTGTCATCTTATTAAAAAAATCTACTCAAACATCAGGGTATCTGCTTTTATATAAAAAGTTATTCTGTAACAGTGTAGAGCTATAACAAGGAAAAGGCCTGAAGTCTGGGTCATGAAGACTAACTAGTAAGTACCTTGATAACATAGGACTTTCTGATATCAGCTGTCACTGAAACATGTGATATCATATACTTAAAAGCAGTGCTCACCAAAGATGTTTAGCAGTTCTTGGAGAAGAAATAGTAAGGAGGCGGGAGGTTTTAAGAGCTGAAGTTAATATAATTTAACGTAGGAAAGGGGAGAAGGAACAGGAAGAGATAACAAAAGGTAAAAATTAGTGATGATTTCTAAATGTGGTGATGCTAGAAGAAGTATAATTTCCTGCAAGCTAGGTGCATTGTAAAGTTCTTAGGAATTTTAATTATCATAATTTGAGTAAGAGCAGTTCTCTAATTCAGTAAAGGGAAAAAAAAATAAAATAAAAGACAAGAAAAAGGAAAGGAACAGAACCAGAAAGAGAGAAACCACAATTGTTTATCTACACTCTGGGGTTGGTTTTTGGTTTGCTTAGGTCACAGCATTTATTCAGGTTGCTCCTTCTGTTGTTGTTTCCTCTCTGCAAGCCACCGTTGGATTTTTTCTTTTAGTTCTGTGTTTGGCCGGATCTGGTCCATGGTGAGGGGACTACGGTTAAAGGGATCTGTTTGGTCACTGGGACAAAGAGAAAAAGGGAGATGGGGTTATTTCTGTGAGTTCTCACATCCTCAGCCAAAAACAGAACACCTGGGCATCTCACCCTGAGACTGAAGCTAGAGTGTATTACTATGATTCTGAATTAAGTGCTAGCTTGAGGTTAGAAAGGAGAGAGAGAGTGATTTGGGAGAGGTTTCTTTGCAGATTATTTACTTACTTTGTCTCTCTGCTTACAAACATTGTCTCAACATTGCTCTTCAGTGTGTGTGTGTGTGTGTCTGTGTGTGTGTCTGTGTGTGTGTGTGTGTGTTAGCTGCTCAGTTGTGTCTGACTCTTTGTGACCCCATGAACTGCAGCTTGCCAGGCTCCTCTGTCCATGGAATTCTCCAGGCAAGACTATTGGAATGAGTGCCATTCCCTTTTCCAAGGATCTTCCTGACCCAGGAATTGAACCTGTGGCTCCTGCCTTGTAGGCAGATGCTTTACCATCTGAACCACCAGGGAAGCCCTGCTCTTCAGGTGGTATTTGATTCCATTTCCCTAGGACAGAGACCCTGTATAATCATGTCAGCATAAAGAGCTCTTTGGAGTTTAAGTGACAGACTCCTGAAACAGTATAAGATGTTAAGGGATAAAGCTTTGTTGACTGACACTTGATTTAGTTAACCAACTGCTCTTCAACTAATGCAGATTATGGCTTCCTCCCAGGTAAGATGATTTTTAACATATTTTAAAGGCTAATATATCTTCTTTCTGTATTCTGAAGCCATAATGAAAATATAAATTCTCAGTGACACTTTGGAAAAGACATACTGCCCAGCACAGCATCATGCATATAGTGAGTGCTTAATCACAAACCATCAAGCAAAACATTCTTTTTTCCAATATTTAAAAAACATTATTTCCCTAGATCTGGGTCAGCTTATATAACTTCATTTTAAATAGGCAGAGTCTCCCAGTACCCATTTCTATCTAATATTGTACTTAGAGGAGGTAGGCTGAGGAAAACTTGAAGTCACCATGGCTGAGTCTAACAGTTGGAGCAGAATGTTGATAAAGCCATGTGATGAGTGTAAAACCTGAATTAAAAACGAAAAAATCCCCAACAACCTGTCTTACATTTTTACAACTAAAAGTGAAAGTGGAAGTTGCTCAGTCGTGCCTGACTCTTTGCGATCCCATGGACTATACAGTCCATGGAATTCTCCAGGCCAGAATACTGGAGTACTGGAGTGGGTAGCCTTTTCCTTTTTCAGGGATTGAACCCAGGTCTCCCACACTGCAGGTGGATTCTTTACTAGCTGAGCCACAATTTCAAGTCAACTTATACTCCAGGTTGACATATATTATAATAAATATTGATAGGAATTATTTCCTTGAGGAAGAAGAGGTAAGGTTAGCGCCAGCATTTCCTAACAGAGTGTCTTATATCAGATGTTGACATCCTTAACAATCAGGTAATATACTTCTACCAAAATGCTTCCTCCACACAGCACATTAATAAACTAACAATCTGGGGTACCTACTGGGTACACAGTACTGCAGTGGGAGAAAAAGACGACAGCAGATAAAGGTACACGTGTACTCCCGAGGCTGCTTTTGGGGGCCAGCTCACCTGAGCAAATGTCTGGCAATGGTGGATCTGTCCACAGTCACTCTGGAGGACGGCAGCACCACAGGGTCAGACATCAGTGTGCTCATGATGGGGTCCAGGAACTCATCGCAGGCATCAGCATAGGTTTCCTCTTCCTGCTGTTGGAGGTCTGCTAGGGACTGAGCATAAGAACCAGCCAGTTAGGGGGAATTAACTGAAGCAGATGAGTTCAAAATGCTCCGTGATGATTCCCTAGTCTTAAGGGGTCATTAATAACCCTGTACAGCGATAGGAATAATTTTTAGCTTTATGATCTAAACAAGCCAAGATGGATATTACAGGAGCAAATTTAACATTTAGCCCCAACTCTGAATCTTCAGTCAGTTTGGCCCAGCTGCTAGAGGTCAAAACTGAAAAAGAGTTTAAGTGTTAAAGGGAACAAAACAAAACAAAACACCACAGACAACATCTGTACTTCTGACAACAGTCCTGCTGTAGGGGAGGCGAGGTTGCAGGGGTTCCTATTTACATAATTACAGAGTCATTCATGCAGTCTGGTATGAAAAGCAGTTTCCGGTTTTAGGTACAAACAGGTATAGGAATTTAAAAGTGGCTTCAGCATTTAATTCCTTCATGACTCTAGCTCCTCAGGGATCCATCTGTCTAAGCTCTAGGTAAAGATGAAGCCCAATTCAATAAAAAAGTAACTCAATGAAAGGAAGACTTATCAATTAGGAAGGTTTTCCATTAGACTCTGCCATAATTTTTCCTTTTTCATAATTGTTAATGAAGCTGCTCTAACTAAAGGGATTAGCTGAGTACAATATAGTATTTTAATCTTTCAAATGTATGGCTATTCCTATATAAGCCAATTACAGATAGAACAGAGAAAAATCAATAAAAATCAATGACTAGAAGCTACTAATCTTGAATTCTACTCTAAAAAGTTCTGCGTTAATATCACAGATTTTCAAATCTATTGGCAACCCTGTACAGAGAAGTTTTCATAAAAACAACCTATTAAAAATCTGTCAATTCTTTTCTTTTAGCAGAAGCTTCTTATTTTTCTGTTCTCACCCTCATATTGAAAAGAATATTACTATTAAAGAATATGGTTGTTTTACTTATTGACTGGCGAGGAGGATTCATTCATTTATTTATATTTTCTCAACACAATACTCTTTTCCCCCATCAAATTGGGTAAAAAAGCAAAACAGCTGAGTTGACAACATGATTTTTATTGAACATGTTAATAAGCAAATTATCCTTCTCACCTTGATTCTCTCTGCTAAGTTGCTGAAAGCCACAATCATATTCCCAGGCTTATTTATTTTCTTCAGGACTCGGACTGTCTGTGCAAAGAGAGTTGGGGAATAGGAACGGCCATCCTTGGGCACAGTGGCACAGAAATTCTCCTCGTCCCTGGAAGGTCAGTACCAGATAGAAGCTAAGCATCAGAGGGTAGATCAAAGAGGGCAATAACAGAGGGCTTGAGGAACAAAGTTCCCCATCACTTAGGTATCGTGAATGTTCTTTTGTTATAGAATGATCTCTTCTAATTTTTACGAAGGAAGTCTTATCAAGTATCTGGTGACCATAAAAATATACTGTTAAAAAAAAAAAAAAAAAGTACTGCTTTACCAAACAATGAAACAATTAGTAAAGTTTATCTTTGAACAGATCAAGGCAGAATGCTGGAAATTCTAAATAACATCCCACGGGTCATACGAAATCTCATGATTTAAACCTGCAGAAGACCACTGTGTCAGCCAACTAGAAACAAATCTTTTCTACTTCCACATAATTACCAGCTAGTTATTTCATTCTACTAGCAAAACCCCCAGTTAAAACATGAGCAACCCCTCTAGCCTGCCCCATTTAAATCTCAGGTACCCAAGATTTAAGTAGATGGTGCAGATATCTGAAACGAGCTGCTGGGGTTTGAAGTCAAATTCACTGAAATCCTTGACTTTTAAGGCCCCCATCTTGGGGCCAACCAGGTGCTGCAGGAAGTAGTTCAGCATGGAGATGATGCGCTCGGCCAGGAAAGGATGCACAAAGAGGGACTTGATCTCTGGAAAAAAAAGCCAAAGTCTGTGAAAACCCAATCCACTAGAAATCTTCAACTTACTGTGTCCTAGAGTTTTACTTAGAGACCTCTGGGGACTGCTTTTTTTGAAAGCAATTTTTAAATACATTTTCACTGCAGTAATATTAGAAAATATTAGATAAGCAAAGCAAATAAAATACAAAAATAACCACTCACAGTAAACACTAGTTACATTTTGCTAATATGTCCTAGCTTTTCTGTTCATATTTATAGACATATACTTTTTTTTTTTACATAGACATTTTTAAAACAAAGTGACTATCATATTATATATACTCTGTAACTTTTTTCGTTAACAGTATCATAAATATCTTACCATTTATAGGTTCCTGTGCTGTCCAACATGGCAGCCACGGGCCACATGTGGCTATTTAAATTAACTAAAATTAAGTAGAAAACTCCAGTTTCTCAGGTATACTAGCCACGTATCAAGTGTTCAATGGCCACGTGTGACCAGTAGCTACAGTATTGGACAGTGTAGATTTACACATTTCTATCACATAAAGTGGGCTTCCCAAGTGGCTCAGTGGAAAAGAATCTGCCTGCCAAGCAGGAGAGGTGAGTTTGATCCCTGGGTTGGGAAAATCCCCTGGAAAAGGAAATGGCAACCCACTCTAGTATTCTTGCCTGGGAAATTCCATGGACAGAAGAGCCTTGTTGGCTACATTGGGGGTAAAGAGTTGGACATGACATAGCAAATAAACAACAATCATATAAAGTACTATAGGATAGTGATGATTTATACCCTTTTTAACAACCACATATGATTGCACCATGAATTATTTATTTACTCTACCTTTGTTGCTGGATATTATGATTGTTTTAAATTTTTTCCTGTTAAAAGTATTATACTAATTGATGAACTTCAGTGTGTATACATACACTTTTTTTTTTTTTAATTTTTTTTATTTTTTACATACACCTTTTAGATTTATTATATCCTGTAACAAATTTGTAAGAAACTGACTGCTAGGTCACTAATTTCAAAATACATACATACATGCCAAGTGCACAAGCCAAGTAGAGTACAGCTTATTTAGTATTGCTGGTTCTTAATTTTTCCATTTTAGTCATTATATATTGACTCTACTACTGGTGAGAGTTTAGTTCATATTCTTGTCCCTCTTCTCCTAATATAAATTTCCCTAATATATAAGCAGATCTCTGGAGAAATAATTTAGATTTTTCATTAAGAGCATGAAAATATCACAGGAGAGCTACACAGTATTCTAAAAATTATATAAAGTAATAATAATATAATATACACACATACCTTTTTTTTTGCTGATATAGCAAGATACTTTATTGGAAAGGGGTGCATGGGCAGAGAGCAGGAAGGTAAGGGAACCCAGGAGGACTGCTCTGCCATGTGGCTCAGTCTCAGGTTTTATGGTGATGAGATTAGTTCCTGGGTTTTCTCTGGCCCATCATTCTGACTCAGAGTCCTTCCTGGTGGCACATGCATTGCTTAGTCAAGATGGATGCCAGGGAGAAGGATTCTTAGAGGGGGCAGGGCACATGGCATCTCCTTTTGACCTTTCTCAAATTCTTCCGGTTGGTGGTAGTTTAGTTCCATGCTCCTTACCAGGACCTCCTGTCATAAAATAACTCACGCTAATTGCTACTATGGTGCCTGGCCAGGGCAGGCAGTTTCAGTCAATGTGTTTCCCCTAACAACTCCCAACTCAGAGACTTCATGCTCAAGATACTTCTTGGGAATTGGGGCAGAGGTCTCTTTGTTCAGTAACTAGTTCCAGCTGACAGTGCTGCTGCTGCTAAGTTGCTGGAGTCATGTCTGACTCTGTGCAATCCCATAGACGGCAGCCCACCAGGCTCCTCTGTCCCTGGGATTCTCCAGGCAAGAACACTGGAGTGGGTTGCCATTTCCTTCTCCAAGGCATGCATGCATGCAAAGTTGCTTCAGTCGTGTCCGACTCTGTGCGACCCTATGGACAGCACCCACCAGGCTCCTCTGTCCACAGGATTCTCTAGGCGAGAATACTGGAGTGGGTTGCCATTTCCTTCTCCAGTGAGCTGAGAGTGGGTATACTTTTAATAAAAATTTTAATTATTTTTTTGCTTACTTGCAGAGTACCTATCATTAAATCTTTCTAAATTCTCCACCAGAAATGTAGAACTCTCGAAAACAGTTTTTGAGATGTTTTTTGGAAGTTTCCATCCATCACTCCACTCTGGACTCCGATTTTATAGGCCTGCAGTGTGGTGGTCACACAGGCCACCTCCATCATCCTGGGACTTCCTTTGTATGTCTCTTATGGGATTCCACTTTCCTCCTCCATTTTCACAGAGTATGTCTATCTCTCTGTAGCTTCTCAAGAAAGGGTACACTGGAAGTAAATTTGATACCGTCACCTCTGAAAATTTCCTTACATTTACCCTCAAACAGGATTGACAGTTTGGCTGGCTATAGAATTCTAGGCTGAAAAGATAATTTTCCATCAGGACTGTGTTACAGCTTCAAATGTCACTGTTGTGATATTCGAAGATATTTTGACGCTTAAACCATTGCACATTACCTGATTTTTCTCGGGGACCTTTTAAGATCTCCTCTTTACCCTGATTTTCTAAAACACCTCAATGATATACCTTAGTGTGGGGGTCATGAAGATTCCCTGTGCTGGGCACTTGGGGGCTCTTTTTGATTTAGAACCTCTTAGTTTTGGGGAATTTGGAGGGTATTATTTCTTTGCTCCTGAACTTTCATTTTTCTCTTTTGAGACTTTCTAGATTGATATTTTCTTCTTCTTTCTCTTCTAATTTCCATTTTTTTTTTTTTTCTGTTCTGTTTTCATTGAAGAGTTCCGTGAATTTATTTTCTAACTGTCCTACTGACTTTTCAAAATTTCTGAAGTTGTATTTTCAATATTCAAGAGCTCTTGTTCTTTGGATAATCTCTGGTATTGCCTCTTTGTTCTTGTCTTATAAATGCTGTATCTTTTTTCATCCCTCTGAGACTTATAAAGATATCTGAAGGTGTTTCTGGCTGTTATTTGCGTTAAGAGGATTTTGCCTGGTGATCCTTGGTTGTCATTTCACATACGTATGTGTATGCTTAGTCACTCAGTTGTGTCTAACACTGTGACCTCATGGACTGTAGCCCGCCAGGTTCCTCTGTACACAGAATTTTCCAGGTAAGAATACTGAAGTGGGATTCTCCAGGGATATTCCCAACCCAGGTCTCCTGTATTGCAGGGAGATGCTTTACCATCAGAGCCACCAGGGACGCCCCCATTTTATATATAACCAATATAAATTATTAATGGAAGTTTTTACTTTTAGATACAAAGTCTTGCAGTGTGAATTTTCTACTTACAGCACATATTATTTCTGACTAGCTGCAGTTGAAATGCTTGACAGACTCATGTTGCAAGTGGCTACTGAACTGGACAGTGGAGCTACAGAGGGAGTGAAGATAAACGTCTCTGATCTACCACATTTAACCAGAGTTCAAGGATATTTTTTCAAGTCAACACAAACACCCCCAGGTATATTTATATGGCTATGTTGTCCTCAAGAAAAATGACACTAACTTATGCTTTCTGGCAGCTGTGTAAGGGTGACCATTTCCTCATTTCCATGTCAACAGGGGGCAACATTCTTTCTGAAGCTTCTCTAGTGATTCACTTCCTCTCAGACTGTGGAGGAGGATACTGTCACCATAGCTTCAGCGGGGCGGATCCCTCAGCTGAAACAGATTTTAACCACTGCATTTTTGGGAAAAGCAGTATGTTGTGTCCTTACCTGATGTCAGAAACGCAAGGGTACCAATTGTTTCATTGGACATGATGTTATGGAAACGTGCTAACTGTCCAAACATCTGTAGGCCAGCCTCCTTCTCTCGGCGGGCTTCTGGAGTCAGACTGTCCCATTCACCTCGGTCCTTCTCAATTTGCTGAATCTTTATCTTGCTCAAATACTACAGAAACCAGAGGTGGAATGGATCAGAGGACAAAGTGTATTGAAAGGAAGATGATATTTAAGAGGTCCTATTTAAAATCTAGTCCACTAAGCTGGGAAAACCAAGAACTACATAAGAGACAGGAGGCTTTATTACGTTTAAAAAGAAATTGTGGAGAGATTTCCCTAGTGGTCCATTGTTTAAGGCTCTGTGCTTCCAATGCAGGGGGGCATGGGTTCCTGGTTTGGGAACTAAGATCCTACATGCTGCATGGCATAGCCTTTAAAAATTTTTTTAAAAAAGAAACTGTGGAAACATTGTCTCAGTCTGGGGAAGAGTAACGGGTTATTCCCTTGGAAATATTATAGTCTATGAAACAGAAAGGAGGATAAATAGTATATGAAACATTGATAAAAGAAAACAGGCTACAGGGAAAAAAAGCTGACCCCTTCCGGAAAGAAGGAAAACAAAACCACCCCCCAAAACTGCTTATCAAAAAACAAAGCTCTATCAAATATGCAAGATGTCTGGAAGGAGAACCATAAATATTTAAAACCCTCTACTTCTCATCACTCTTGCTGTTGCAGCAAGCATGTTATGCTTATAGTCCCATGGAGATGCCATCTGTGTCATTTATTCTGTCACACCAAAATTTTGCTGAGAAAGGTCCATTTATTACAGGACTTGTTTTCTAAGGCAACAGATTTAAAAATCTTTAAGTATGGGATTATGATCAAAGGAGAAGCACTTTTTCACAAATTAAATACAAGTTACTGGGAGGCTGCTAATCAACATGAGGAGTGTGTGGGCTATCCGACAGGCTACCCTCATGACTTACCTGCTCTGTCTTACACCTGGGTCACTGCCCTGTCTTACACCTGTTGCAGATAAAGGGAATTTTTATAGGAGCAAGAGGCAGCTCCACAAGATATGGTTAAGCTGAATGAGCTGAGTGGCCTCTGGTGTATGTTGTAAAACTCATGTTTCAGATAGAGCTAAAGATTTGGGAAGCAGTGGACAAACGAAAAATACTGATGATTTGGAGTCTCTATGTGAAAAAAATTACCCAAACCAGAGACTTTTTTCAAATAGTGGCGTAAAAGTCAGAGTCTTTTAGGAAAGAGGGATAAGCATCATTGCTTTGGTTGGTCACTGTTACCATTGTCTTGGAATGGAAGAAAGCTGAAAGTCACTAACTGAATGAAGATTCTCTGATTTCTTTCTGTAGTGCTAGACTGATTAGTTGGGCCAGTCTGGCCTTTCTTTCACACTTGCTTTTCCACTCTGCCAAAATCTCATTCTAGCTCATAAGGCTTCGATGACCCTTGATCTTGGTCTCTAATGGAAGAATATCTATCAAACTATAACAGCAAGGTTGGCAGTACATTACTTGCAAAATTTTGGTGTCCAAGACAGGTACTTGGGGCATAAGGATTGCTCTGTCATGACTAAGAGGTAAAAAGTATGTATGATGGTATAAGAGCAGTTAAATTTGTTTGTTTTACCTGTATGGCTTCATCCAGAAGGAAGATAGCATCATTCATTAGCAGGTTAAGAAAGCGGAGGAAAAGTGGAGGATTCATGGCTTCTAAATTCTTAGAGGCATAGTCAGCCAAATCCTGTAAGACCCAGCCCAAGAGAATACCAGTTTAGTCTAGAATCACAACCCACTGGAGCTTATCTGCAGCAAAGATAACTCAGTTTTGGTTTCACCAAAAACACTCTCACCTTAATGCTCTCTCGATAGGTATCTGTTCCCCACATGTACTTGAGGATGGGATACATGGGGCGGCGGTAATTAAACTTCTGCTCAAACTGATGGGGGTCTCCTGGAGTAAGGTAGAGCAAAACATCAGCAAAGCCAGTGCCATTAGAGAAAGAATATGAGCTTATGTCTATGTGCGGACAGATGGATATCAATCCTGTCTAACTCTTTGCGACCCCACAGACTGTAGCCCGCCAGGCTCTTCTGTCCATGGGATTTCCCAGGCAAGAAAGATGGAGCGGGTTGACATTTCTCTCTCCAAGGGATCTTCCTGACACAGGGATTGAACCTGTGTGTCTCCTGCATTGGCAGGTGGATTCTTTATCTCTGAGCCACTGGGGAAGCCCTATGCCTATGTGTAGCCATTTTTAGAAAATTCTGAATGTGTTAAGGATACTGGTAAAGCCAGTCCTGGGAGTTTATAAAGATCTAGAGTTGTAGCCAAGTGTTAACTTATTTCCTTATCGACAGAACAAGAGGGAGACAGATATAAAGGATACAGACCTCAGAAAAAGATGAGGACTGAGCTGCAAAATAAAAGCCAAGGGAAACAAATGCTTTCACATCCAAACATAGAGTGCTTATCTGACTCTGAATGAGGCCTCTGAGCTAGCCATTGTGGCAGTGACAGCCACATGCAGCATGGGCCACTAAGTAATCCCCACATTCTTCATGGATAACATCCCAACTGTGGGGGCAACTGGGTCCTGATTACTCTGAAAAATCAGGCCAGGAGCTGAAAATCTGAGGCTTGTACACCTTTTGACATGCCAAAGGTACCACTAGAGCTCTATAGGCTGGGTCATATAATAAAGGAGGAGTGTGGGATTTGGAGTCAGAAGACTTTGGTTTTCCTTCTGGCTCCACTTAATCCAAGTCTCTTAAATCTTTTTCAACTTCTACTTTCTCAGAAAATAAAATAGTTATTATAATTCACCCTTGGAACTTCCCTGGTGGTCCACTGGCTAAGACTCTACATTCCCAAGGTAGGGGGCCCAGGTTCATTCCCTGGTTCAGGGAACTAGATCCATGTGCTCAATTAAGAGTTTGCATGCTGCAACTAAAGATTCCACATGCCACAACAAAGACTGAAGATCCTGCAAGCCACAACTAAGACCCCGAGCAGCCAAACAAATAATTATTTTATAATTCATCCTCTAATATTACAACCAAAGAGTTGTAGTGGCCATATAATGAGATAATTGCAGGGTTTATTGCGCAACTTCTTATATTATATATATATGTATATATATATAAAATTAAAATTTACATATACTATCTCAGCCATCACTTCAACCCCATTTTACAAATGAGGAAAGTAAGTCTCAGACGTGAGCAAGTAATGAAGTCCAAATTCTAATACAGAAAAGCAATCAGTAAAATGCTAAATATCGCTTTAATGTTAACTGCATTTATCACTGGATGGTAGGACACCCCTTTTAAGGGGTCTTAAATAACTGCTTTGCTGTCTTGTTTACTGGCTGAGATGGGATACTGCTTAACTCAAACACAGCATCTCAGGGTTAGAGCTCAAAAGGCCATGAGAGAAATTAGGGAATGTTTCCTGCTGTTATTCTTAATCTAACAAACTGTAGGAGAGTTAGACTGTCTCGACAAGATAAAAGAATATGTCAATCACACTGTCTTACTCGTCACTGTTCTGTAATTTTGAGGCAAGAAAAATATAAAGACTCAGGTTTTAACTGGACAGCCCAATTTATTTGAATATGAGTCTGTCAAAAAATATAGTAAAGTTATCAGGAGTATATGTCTTTCTTTTTTAAAGTGAGACAGATCTGATTCTACCACTTAGTTGTATGACATAAACAAATAATCTTTTTTGAGCATCTGTGTCTTCACAGGGAAACAGGGATAATACAGTAAAACTTTCCTGTATTTTTGACAAGGAAATTTTGACAAGGTGGTGACAAGGAAATAATGTGAAAAAAGCACTTAGCATTCAGGTAGCACATGACAGATATTCAGTAAATAATGGCTTATGGTATTTTCCATTTAAAAACAGATTAATCATTTAAAAACTGATTAAGCGATGCATTAGCTTCTTGATTCTAGATTGGTTTACCTGTAAACTCAATGTCCACAAAGACCTTGATGAGAGCTTCTGCAAGGTGGGATGCATAGGGAAAGTTGCAGAACACACGTTTCCGGTGGAAGACACTGGATACCAAGGGATTTGGGGTCTGATCCATGTGGGGCATCACTGCTTCCAACACCTCAGCCAGTTTGGCCCTTAGGTGGGGATTCTTCATCCTATGAATAGGGCAGAAAGCAAACTGAGGAAGCAGAAAACTTTACTCTCAAATTTATAACTGTTTTTCTCCACATAAGGAATCAAAACATCATATCACCATATAGTATCTGTACTATCTGTACAGAGAGTTACAGAAGAAAACAGGACTGAGCAGTTTTAAGTCTGTCAATTTCTTGGGGATATGCAGAGTATACCATTCAGTTCTTAAGATCATAGCTTACCAATAATGAGGGTGAGTAGCTAAGTTTCTATTTAATGCTCTGCCATTCTGTTTATTTCTCTTTAATAATGTATTACTTACTGTTTACTATTCTCTGACAGCTTCACCTGGGATAAACTTGCCTTTCCAGACTTTCTGGGGATAAGGACCAGGATATAATTAATTATTCTACATTACTTACAATGCATACCAGATGTGCCTAACACTTGTTGGTTTAGAATTTCTCCCTAGGCCCATTCAGTTCAGTGGAGGAGTGAGTTCTATCTACGTCTCAGCGACTCGGCTCAGGGGACTGTGGCTCTGTGCAGAAAATTCTCACTTACGTACACATTGTTTCCTCTGGTCTACCACCACCAGGAAATCAGAGAAGCAACTCTATAGGTCAGTGAGCATCTTCCTCTGGGAAAGAGGACTAGAAGCTGTGAATGGTAAGTCTTGAGATCAGAGAGCATTTACCTAAGTTTACTGCTCATCCAATTCAGGACTATAGAGCAAACTTTGTTATCAGACATTAGAAGATCATTAGCGCCTGGCAAGTTCTCTGGCATGAAGGTTAAGTATTTTAACCAGGGACTAGCAGGGGAATTCCCATCTGGTACCTTATATGCAGGTTCAAATTCTCTGTGGGCAAAGTCCTTTGTTTATTATGCCTCTCAAGTATGGGATTTTGGGGTACTCATAAGGATAGTCAGGTGATTCATTAATGTTAACACAACTTCTGAAGGCAACCCCTTATGATTCAGGCTTGTTTATTTCTTGGCTTAGAAGTCTTCTGAATGTTTCACAGCTCTGCACTGTGACAGAGCCATGCTTTCAGCACTTCACCTTTCTATGCTTCCAGTGAAAATGGTGATAAAATGAAGGACATGTTCCAAGGAATCTGCCGATGTCTCCAAGATGTCATCGGCAAAGCGACGGAGAAAAATGAGGAAATCACCCAAGTTATCTGCAAAAAATTCTGAGAAAGAAAATTTTCACTGGAATTAGCCAAACATCTGACTCTCTGTATTAAGCAATATTTAAATTCTTCTCTTTTACTCTACTTAGTGAAGGTTTACAAGAACCCCAAATGTCTTGCAGGTACTAGGAAGGATGATAAGTTAAAAAATGTAGAACCTCCTTTGAATGTAAGGCAATTTTTAGTTTTATCCAAGTAAACAGAAGAACAGTAGAGACATAAAACATTGTTAACACACCATTGCAATTTAAGAAAGTACACCAATGGATATATACTTCCACACTCAAGGTTAACTGAGTTAAAATAACCCTTTAGATGAAGAATCTTGAATAGAGATGAAAACATTAGATGACTATGGTCATCAGTCTCTGGGGTGCTCCACTGATTCTAGCCTTCTTGTATTTATGCCCTTGTATATCTCCTCCTCCACTACTCCAGAAATGATGGCATGTTATTTCCATAATTAGGTTATAAAAGCCGACAGCTTCCATTTTTGTCCCCTGATCTGAGAGACGCCAGCTGCCATACCATGAATAGTTACTAAAGAGAGTCCTGTGTGGCCTGGAAAAGAAGCCAGCAAGCAACTGTGATCTGCCAGCAACCACATGACTAGGCTTGTAAGCAGATCCTCCAGCCCTGGTCGAGTCTTCAGATTCCTATGGCCCTGGTGGATAGCCTGGCTGCAACTTCATGAGAGACCAAAGTCAGGACCATGCAGCTAAACTAATCCTGGATTGCTGACCTGAGGGAACTGTGTGTAATAATGTTTGTTGTTTTAAGTTGCTATGTTTGGGGTAATCTGTTACTCAGCAATCAATGATTAGTACAGGGATTAAGAGCATGTAATTTGCACCAAGGGGAAAAGAAGTGCAGGGGGATAAATTAGGAGTTTGGGATTAACACATACATACTACTATATATAAAATAGGTAATCAACAAGGACCTACTGTATAGCACAGGAAATTTCTCAAATTTCCCAATTATATGGAAAAAAGAATCTGAAAAAGAATGTATGTATGTATATATATAACTGAATCACTTTGCCGTACACCTGGAACCAACACAATATTGTAAACCAACTATATTCCAAGATAAAATAAAAATTAAAGAAAAAATATAACCTAAATTTGATGGACAATATCTGCTGACCCCTCAATCAATAAAACAGACATACACACTCTCCGTTCTGGGTTAACCAAGAGGAGATGACTTTTTTTTTCCTAAAGACTAGCACAGGGGGGAGGGTTAGACAGATAAATTTGTAAGTCGAATGACCAACGATATTAATGATAGAAACTAACAGCTCTGAAAACCCTGACTGCACTTTACCCTCTAAAGACTATTTTCTGATCTGCAGAGCAGTGGCAACATAACTGAGGAACCAGCTGTCAGTTCTCTGAGGCTCTGACCAACAGTCATTATCTACGAGTTTGAGTTGTTTCTCCAAAAACAGCTGAATGATAGCTAAGGTAGGATATTTTGAGTATTATACTTCCAAAGTGACCCAGTTAAACTCAGATGGCTATAAATAGGAAGTTCCCAAGGGAAAGCCAGCTCACCTGGCACGTAAGCCAAAGAACTGTAGCCATCTGGCAAAGGAAAAGTCAGCTCCATCAGTTGTGAGCCCTCGTTGCCTATGGCCAGCTGAACCAGGAGAACAGCCATGGACACCTGCAAGTTGAGGCAGTTTTGCAGCATCTGCGGCTCAGTCATGGCCGTCTTGGTAGAAAGATAGATGGTCATCAGTCGTTCAAACTGCTCCCGGAGGTTGTCAGCAGCAGGGTTGGAACTCTGCTGAGCGTCCCGCCAGGCTACCTGCAGCCGATGCAGATTCTGGTTGATTTTTACCATCTGATCATGCAACCTGCCCTCAAGAGAGCAGAAGAGACTGGGTCAGAAGGCTCACAGATGGTTGAGTACAGACTGTTTCTGAAAAACAAATCCTCATATATTTATTCTAGTATTCCCTTTTAGGATGTAGGGCTGCGGTTGTGATGACACAGATGTCACAAAAGTTACTGACAGGATAGGGGTGGGAGCAGAGCACCAGGAAGATGTTACCAAATATTCAACATATAGTTAGTTGCCTTTGGCTGAAATGCACTATCCAAAGAATAGTGGCTTGGTTGAGCAGGGTGTAGACTGGGCTTTTATTATGTACAATATATAATGATTAAGCAAAGTACAAGATAGTTTGACACCACCCAAAGGCAATGATTGTACTTGGATGTGGGTATATGCACAGTCTTTTCATGGTTAGTGGAGAACTAAAGCTGGTGAGAATGGAGTTCAGATTAGCAATGGTGGGGCTGGTAGTGGTGGTTTAGTCACTAAGTCGTGTCCAACTTCTGCAACCCCATGGATTGAGGCCTGCAAGGCTCCTCTGTCCTTGGGATTTCCCAGGCAAGAATACTGGAGCGGGTTACCATTTCCTTCTCCAGGGGATCTTCCTAACCAGGGATCAAACCCAGGTCTCCTGCACTGCAGGCAGATTCTTTACAGACTGAGCCACCAGGCACTTCCCAGATTAGCAATGACCACATATAAACCAGAAGCCACCTGGAATGCCACCTAACAGCAGCTTCCAGTCCTCGGATGGTCAATAAAAATTAAATGATTCTTCAAAAAAGGTCATCCAAATGTTCTCTAATGAAAGGAAGACCCAGAGTTCAACGTCATGGAGAGTTGCGTCTGTGTGTACGGTCCAAACTCATTCTCTTTGGCTCTGTGGATGATGTCTACAGTTAGTTAGACTTTCATTTTTGTGTTTTAATAGGCTAATAAATACATGGTAAGTTGTTATCTACTGTCTCATTTAAAACATCAATGACAGAGAGAGAAAGTATCTCTAGTAAAGATATTTCATTTTTTGAAAAATCTGATGACGTTTGAAAAAAGCTATGTCATTTTAGGTTTCCCAAAAAGCCATTAAAAATTCCTGTCCTCAATATGCCTTCCTATAGATTATAACTATGAGTGAGTAGCTATTTTTCCCTCTTATTTATAAAATGTTTGTCACTATCAGCTAAATCAGAGGGGGAAAAAAAAAAAATCACAGAATGACATGCGGTTAGCCAGAACCAGACCGTTTTCAGAAGTTACGCACCTTAGCTTTCAAATTTTCACACATGCAGAATCCTCTTTGACACTGATTTTATGATCGTTCTGAAATCTCTTAAAACATTTCTTTAATTTTTGTCAATTTTGTCTCTCTATACAATAAAGCTTTCTCTTTTTTCATCAGGCATAATAAGTAATGAAAATTGAAAAGAATGTGAAATATTAAATGAAAATTCCACTTGTATGGATGACAAAAGGAAGACAGTGATTTAAAAATGTCCAGATCGAGAGAAATATATAGTGTATCTTTACACTATATTTATATAATATAGTGTATCTTTAATTTTTTAAAAAGTTTTAATAGGTCAAAAATGCAAAATAAATTCAAGGTACATGGATAAAGCCAGTTGATCTAGACACAGATTAATGCATATAATGCCCTTTTCCTATTAGATCCTAATGTAGGCCTTCAGAATAAAGTGAGAATGTTATAAGACTCACTTTTAACCTTCTGATAGCAATACAACCAAACAGTTCTTTCCCAACGACATTACAGGAGCTACCTGTGAAATCCCAAGTACAAGGTGTACTCCGTCAGGACCAGGTTCTCTGTCACAAGGTTGTAGTTCTGGGGAAACTCTGGCTCCTGCACAGCTGGAATCAAACAGGTCTCTTTGTCCAAACCTCAAAGAAAGGAAAGGAAGAGTAAACGTCCTGCCATAGACATCTATCTTGGCTCCAGTGTCCCCTTATTCTAGTTCAACTTCCATCCTGCTTCCAGTGAACTGAGTAATATCTTCTTAAAAACAGATCTTATAACATTCCTAGTCTATTGGTCTAAAAACGTCTTTTAGCTTCTGTCTATAGAAATGCAGTTAAATCTCTTTAACTTGATCATGAAATCACCAAAAATTAAAAGGAATGATAGATAGCACTGTAGATTTTCCCAGGAGATAGGTAATCATTTGTTACTATTCTGTACTTTTCTGTATATAAGATTATTTGCTTTTGAGCATGTGTTACTTTTATAATTAGAAGAGTTAAAAAACTGGGAGGAAATACATAATAATTAAGAGTGATTCATTTCGAGTGGTAGGACTAAGAGTGGTTTATTTCCTTCTTTTCACTTCTCTGTATTGTTTGAGTTTTCTCCAATTTGGCTTCAATATTCTTCCTCCCTAGGCTTATTTCCTGCCAATTTCCATACCCCTTCCCCCAGTTACCCCATGTTCTAGCCATGTGGAGCTTCCCACTGCTCCTTAGTTGTTTCACAGCTCTGTACCTTCATAGTTATTTCCTCTATAAAAGGGACTCCTTTGCTTGATAAACCCAACACATTTTTTAAGACTCAGCTATGAAGACCTCCACCTTCTGCAGAATTCATCATTTACTCCCTTCTCTGGATTCCTATAGCTTAGCCCTAGACCATATTATGATGATCTGTTAACATATCTGCCTCCTTTTGGAGCCTTTGAGTTCAAAAAGGACAGGGACTGTCCTTTATTCATTTACTTAAGAATGAATGAATGACTGAATATCCAAGTCTGCCAAATTCAGAGAGAAGGTCTCAGTAAAGCATAACATCTAAAACTATCAGTTTTTAAGTCTGTCTTTTAAAAATTTATAATAGCTTTTCTTTTTTGCCTTATCTTCTTTGAGAAAGAGGGACCTTTGTGGAAAACGATATAGAAGTGAAGGCCTTATGTTACACACACACAGTTTTGAGAAGACCAGCTCCCCCCTACCTCTCATGTGTACATTTTTAATTTTTCGTTCTTCATCATTCAACTCCTTCAGGGCACAGTAAGTAGGATTAAAGGTGAGGAGCCGAGAGGATCTGGGTTTGCAAAATGGCTGGCATAGCTTCAGGAGAGCAGCACCCAGATTCAGAAAGAAGGCATCCGAGGCATACATTTGGAAGAAGATTTCTGGCATCTGATTGGCCCAAATCTTGGTGCGGCCTGCGTTTGCATGCAAACAGTTTCCGAGCCAGGACAAGATACAGTGTTTGGTTTCTGGAGAGAGCTGGAGTAGGTTCTTCAGCATCTGGTAGATCTTTTCATGGAACCGAGCCATGAACTGTTTAACCAGAAAACACAACCACAGAACATTCCAGTTGCACAATCCTAATATTTGTTACTCTCAAACCTTAGCCACTGGCAATTTCCAAAAATACATGAATCCTAATCTTTCCTTTACTCTCCTTGTGCCTTACCCTGCCCCCCCATTTCTGATTAAAAAAAATAATAAAAATTCTGGGCACGTGTAAGTCTTCCTGATGAGCTGCCCAACTACAGCTAGCATTTACATAGCTTTAGAGTAGGGGTCGGTACACTTTCTCTTCAGAAGGCCAGATGATAACTAGTTTCGGCTTTGCATGCCATATGGTCTCTGTAGCACCTATTCAACTCTACCACTGTGGCATAAAGTCAAGCCATAAACAATACACAGAAGTATTGCTAGGTTCAGTACAACTACTTACAAAAAAGGCGGCAGGCTGGATTTGACCACTGCTATAATTTGCCAACCTCTGCTTTAGAAAGTGTGATGATGGGAGATTTAAACTGCCCCCAATTCAACCACTGATTGTCGTTATGTTGGCCAGACTTCTACCATGTAATTTATGCTAGGAAGCCCAAACAGAGATGACATAGGGGAAAGGAGGAAAAGGAAAACAATTTGGCTTTTAAGCTGGAGTTCATTCAGGAGATTTTAGGAGCTGAAGTTCTAAGAAATATCTTGGTGAGGAAAATGAGAATTGAGAGCAGGTGACTGTGCTACAACACAGGGCAAAGAATAGTAGCAGCTTACTCTGACCCAGACAAGGGTCTGTCCTCTGCTCTTAGCGCACGCTAAAAAGAGGGCCATTTCTTTACACGATTACGGCAAAGAGTCACCCAGATCAACCTGCTTTCCCCAAAGGCTCAAGCAGCTTTGTCTGCATTTGCTTCCTGAGGAAACAATACTTAAGAGACTGGGGACTGGAATGCACCAGGAAACAGCTCCACCTGATGAATGTTGGCCTCTTGTACTTTGATCTCCTGGGGACTGGAACGAGATGGGTTCAGGAAGTAGCCATGATTTTCTATGACTCCTGGTGTCTTTAATAAGCAGGAGATATTCAGGATTATTCCTAGCAAGGTCTTCTGGTACATCTGTCCATTACTTGGATCCTTGGGCTGAATGTAGTCTACAAAAACCTGTAGGAAAAGACAAGTCCTAGTCAATTGTCTGTATGATGAGGTAGGTGATGGGGTGAGAGAGCTTCAAAGAGTTAAGACTATCCAACAACTGGGACTTTCCTCGTGGTCCAGTGGTTAAGGATCTGCCTGCCAATGCAGGGGACGTGGGTTCGATCCCTGACTGGGGAACTAAGATCCCACAAGCCACACAGCATAGCCAAAAAACAAAACAAAACAAGATTATGTAACAACCAATGTACCTTTCTTATACAAGAGGTAATATTACACTGCCCTCAGCACAGGGAAGCATAAACTTCCAACTCAACTGAACGCATGTGCGCTTTCAGACCTACCTTGGCCATGTCCTTCTGCTTAGTGAAATAGAGAAGAACGTCCAGATACGCATAGAGCAGGATCTGGCAGAGTTCTAGATCTTTGATTCGGCTCGATAAAATATCAAACACTGGAATCATGACTTCTGGAAATGTTCGAACTTCCTCATCTAATATCAAGGCTTCGATGACCTCATCCAGAAACTCAGCTACACCTTCAAAATCTGATGGGAGACAAACGAGAGAGAGGAGGCCAAAGGAATTTCTATATGCCTTTACACACAGCTCTTTACTCTGAACTTTTGATAATTCTACTGGTATTGAAACCCAAAGGTCAAGGGGTGAGCTCTTTTTATTCATTTATGCTGGAACCACAGTGGCTCTGAGGCTTTTTAATGCAACCAGAGGAATGTTACAGAAATCAAATGCAGATGCTCACAGATCTTGCTTATGTACTCACGGCCTCCTAGGATGGCTTCCAACATCAAATCTACCAGCTGCTCATGGATGTTTTGGTCAACATAGATCTCTGGGGTGAGAAGGACTGTTCGGGTATTGGACACAGTGAGGTTCCTGCACTGTACTGCAAAGGGTAGCAGGTTCTCTGGAACTTTGGTAATCTGGAAACAGCAACAAAGAGAGGGAAGATGCTTGCTCTGTGAGCTGGCGCAAGGGCAGATACAGCAAACAGAAGGGGAAAGACACTCTGTCCCAAAACAACACGGCTTTGCTGTGGATGCTTGAAAAGCCATGAGAGTTCATTCCTTGGGTTAAGGAATCACCTCTTAGAAATTCTACTGCTGGAAGTGATCAAGCTTAGTCTACTCTGTTACACAAACCTCAGTAGAAATAAATTTATCAGATCTTTTTTTTTATAAAGGTGTGATTTTTTTTTCCTTTTTTTATTTTATTTTATTAGTTGGAGGCCAATTACTAGGTGTGATTTTTTTTAAAGACATTTGTAGAAAGAATAAGAGGTACTTGTTAATTGGGGAAGGGGAAGACCCCAAGTCATGGAAAAGGAGAGATTAAAACTTCAGAAAACAAACTAACAGGACCTCTGATATCCAGTTCCAGATACACTATGATGTATACAAATTAATATAAAAGACATTGATCCAATTCTCTGGGTTACGTCATACCCAAGAGTACTTAATGGCAATGACTCCTTTACCTCTTCCTTGGCTCTTTGAAAGCAGGAATAAAGGTAACAAAAAATGTGCCTCTCCCCTGCATCTCGATCAGCAGAAAGATTCAACGTTGTAGAAGAAGTCATGTTAATCAAGTGGTTGCCTGGATCTTGAAGTAATAAGCGAGTGAAGACAGCCTATGAGGAAAAACAAATAAACAAAAATACTAAATCACTGCAAAGTTAATTTACTTTTACATTTTTATTTATTTTTTACTGAAGTATAGTTGATTTACAATGTTGTGTTAGTTTCAGGAAGTGTTAGTATACAGGAAGGTGATTTAGTTACACACACACATACATATCTATTCTTTTTTCAGATTCTTTTCTATTATAGGTATTATAAGATATTGAATATAGTTCCCTGTGCTATACAGTTGGTCTCTGTTGTTTATCTATTTTGCACACAGTAGTGTGTATCTGTTAATTCCAAACTCCTGATTTATCTACCTCCATCCCTGTTCACTGCAAAGTTAGTTTTAGAACATCAAGACATAAATGATAAATTTTGACACAGGTAATTATGAGAATCACAGAATGTACAAGGGAAAAAAGGGCAGGAATATAGATGCAGATATAGAAAATGAACTTGTGGACACAGAGGGGGGAAGGGGAAAGTGGGGTGAATTGAGAGAATAGCACTGACATATACACGCTACCATGTGTGAAGCAAAACGCTAGTGCGAAGCTGCTGCATAGCACAGGGAGTTGAGCTCAGTCTCAGAGAGGTGGGATGGGGAGTGTTGGTGAGAGGCTCAAGAGGAAGGGGTATATGTATATTAATAGTTATAGATGAGTCACACAGTTGTATAGCAGAAACCAACACAACACTGTAAGGCAACTATTCCTCAATTAAAAAAATTATGTATACAAATTTGATTGTTTATATTCATCATCCTAAAGCAAGCTTAAGTGTCTAGCATAGCCCCAAGCACAGAGTAGGCATATTTGTTGAATGGTGTGGAGAATGAGAGATTAAACTTATATGTGGAATCTACTACTCTTCATGATTGCTCATTTCACTCAGACTTTATATAGACAGTTTAAATGTATGAAGTCAAACTACAAGTTGTCAAGTGTCTTCCCTATCAAACTTTCATCCGTTTAATATTAATTAAGCACTTGTAAGGTAGAATGTAGTTTTGATTGTGAAAAAGATATAAAGAGAGAGAGGGGCCTTGGCCTCAATAAGTTAAGTGTCCATGGGACAGAGAAAAGAGGTACATAAAGAAACCACTACATGGGATGGAAAGAGATAATTCTTATAAGAGATGCAAGAGATTACTCTAAGAGCCCAGAGAGAAAATAACAACTTAAATCTGGCAAAACTTTGTAAACGGGATGACTTGTTAACTGTGTCTTGCAAGATGGGTAGATTTGGACATGGGACCATGGGTAGATGAGCAGATCCAAAAGAGGGACAACACAGACAGCCTAAGAGACAGAGCTAAGAAAGTCATGGTTGGAGAATGGAGAGCAGAATTCAGCTGCCATGGCTGATTTTTACTGAAGGCACATGTAAGGAATGGAAGAATGGTACCTGCTCTACGTTGTTCATATCAAGCCAGTCTTGATCTTCCAGGTCTACTGCCATTTCTTCCAAATACACACACCGGCTGGGGATGCCATTTCCACTTTTCAGGCTTGGGTCACCTGAGAAATGGTTTTAGTCTGATAGGTTAAGGATAATGCTTCTGCCTTACATAGACAACTGATCTTGACAGCATTTCTCTCGAATCTGAAGTCTGACTCAGGTAATATCAGAGTGATCTTGACACAGAGAACAGTATCTACAGATTTAACCCGCCCACCCCCACCCCAAAGAGCACATGCTTTGTTATAAACCTAACATCATGACATTTAAAGAGTAAATCCCAGACATCAGCAGTAGTTTGGAGGTTTAACTACAGACAGGGCATAGAGGGGAAACACTACCTAATTCTTCTTGGGGCTTGCATCAAAATGTTTAGATCACCTCTGAGAAGAAAACAGACTTGGCTACCATTCCCATAGCCCTTTTAAAGTAGAAAAGGCAGCAGCAGCTACACTGTCCAGTCAGTATCAAAACAGAAATGAAAGTTGTATGTCTGTCAAAATACTGCTTTAACAAAAGCTTCCTTGAAAATATAAATAAACCCTGTGTTCCTGGGAGTTTGGTGGGTTTGTTTAACCATCAGATACAGTAAGTTTCTAAGAGTGAATCCCTAGCCCAAGCAGGAAAGGCAGAGAAGTGAATCCACTGGCTGCAAATCTGTAACTCACTATTGTCCAGAGTGATGAGGAAGATCCTTTGGATCATGTGATTGATGTTGAGTTGCTCACATATTTCCTGCTGTGAACGGAATGAGCGGCTGATCTCAGCCACAGAGTAATCAAATTCATCCAGGCTCTCTGACACACTATTATCCGAGTCATCTGGGCTGGCGGGGAGTTCATCTGCCAGAAAATGTAAGTCATGAACAGTTGCAATCCTCTCTTTAAGAGAAAACCAAGTATACATGATAAATGTCACCAACGGGGGGAGGTTAATTTTGGGTGTTAACTTATTAGTGAACATCTCAAGTCAGGCAACATCTTGTTTTCTTTTAATTAAGGTATCACTGACATATATTTGTTTCAGGTGTACATGACGATATTTGTATATATTGTTAACTGATCACCACAATAAATCAGGTTAATATCTGTCACGGTATGTGTGGGCGTGCTAAGTCACTTTAGTTGTGTCCAACTCTTTGCGACCCCATGGACTGTGTAGCCCGTCAGGCTCCTCTGTCCCTGCAATTCTGCAGACAAGAATACTGGAGTGGGTTACCATGCCCTCCCTCAGGAGATCTTTCCAACCCAGGGACTGAATCCACGTCTCTTATGTCTCCTGCATTGGCAGGTAGGTTTTTTACCACTAGGGCCACCTGGGAAGCCCCTATGTCACCATAAATAGCTACAATTTTTTTCTTATTGTGGTAAGAACTTTTAAGATCTACTTTCTTTGCAACATTCAAATACACATGCAATACAGTATTGTTAACTATAGTCACCATGCTGTTCACTGAATCCTTATGACTATTTTATAACTGAAAGTTTGTACCTTTTGAAACTCTTCACCCATTTTGTCACCCCCAACCCCTGCCTCTGGTAACCCCTAATCTAGTCTCTGTATCTAATAGCTTTCTTTTTTTTAATATTCCAATATAAGTGAGATCATATGGTATTTGTCTTTCTCTGACTTATTTGCCTCAGCACAATGCCCGCAAGGCCCACCTACTGTCCACCTGAATAATGCTGCAATGAACATGGGGGTACATATATCTTCTCCAATTAGTGTTTCTGTTTTCTTTGGATAAACACCCAGAGGTAAAATTGCTTGATCATATGGTAGCTTTATATTTAATTTTTTTAGGAACCTCCATGCTGATATTTTCCACAGTGGCTGAACCAACTTATAATCCCACCAACAGTGCACAAGGGTGCCCTTTTCTCCACATCCTTGACAACACCTGTTATTTCTTGTCTTTTTTATAATAACCATTCTAACAAGCGTGTAGTGGTTTTGATTTACATTGCCCCGATTAATGATGTTGAGCACTTTTTCATGCAGATGTTGACCATCTATATGTCATCTTTGGAAAAATGTTCATTCAGATCCTCTGCCCATTTTTAAATTGGATTGTTTGGGTTTTTTGCTATTGAGTTGTATCAGGAAACATCTTAAGTACAGAGTTCTGAAATCGCTAATTATAAAATCTACCATATTTCAAAAACGAAGTTTTATTTTTTCTACTCATAATTAATTGTATTCCACAATGCCAAAAGTAGCAATACTATCTTCCCTACAGAATCGTAGTGAGCAAAGAATTATCTATTAAATATTATCTATTAAATATATGGCTTTTCCCTCATTTTAAGAGAACACATTTTTCTTATTTTTAAATTTTTATTTATTTTTTGGCCGTGATGCTTGACTTGTGGGATTTAGTTCCCTCACCAGGGATCAAACCTAGGTCCTTGGCAGTGAAAGCACAGAATCCTAACCATTGGACTACCAGGGAATTCTCTTGCTTTTTAAACTTAAGCAGCACCAACACCTCTCTATTAAGTCATTTATAAGCCAACCTCATTCTTTTCAATAGCTGCCCTGTATTATATTGAATGCACAAAATGTGATCTATGTAGTGACTTCTCAACTGATGGACATTTGGATTGTTTCCAATTTCTCATGATTTCAAACAACACTCTACCACATGTAACTTATTATTTTTGTGCACTTGTATGAGTACTTGTGTAGGATAAATTCATAGAAGCAGAACTGCTAGATTAAAAAGCCTGAATATTTAAAAGTTAACATATAGGTACTACCAAATTACTCTCAGAAAGACTATTCTCGGATTTCCCTGGTGGTCTAGTGGCTGAGACTCTATGCTTCCAATGCAGGGGGCCAGGGTTTAATCCCTGGTTAGTGAACAAGATCCCACATTTGTTGTTTTTGTTTAGTCCCTAAGTCACGTCTGATTCTTTGTGACCCTCAAGGATGGCAGCCTGTCAGGCTTCTCTGTCCATGAGATTTCCCAGGCAAGAATACTGGAGTAGGTTGCCATTTCCTTCTCTAGGAGATCCCACATGCCATAACTAAGGATCCTGTGTGCCACAGCTGGACCTCATGTAGCAAAAAAGAAAACCAAAACTACTCTGATTTACATAGCTACGAGTATATGGAGCTTCCCCAGTACTCGGTGGTAAAAAAAATCCACCTACAAAGCAGGAGACTTGGGTTGGATCCCTGCGTCAGGAAGATCCCCAGGTCAGGAAGATCCCCTGGAGATCTTCTCCTGGAGAACAAAATGGCAACCCACTCTAGTAATCTTGCCTGGAAAACCCCATGGACAGAGAAGCCTAGTGGGCTACAGTCCATGGGGGCTCACAAAGAGTCAGACACAACCTGGCAACGAACAGCTGCACCAGTATATGAGAGAGTGCCTGTTTAAAGCTTTACAAACTACACAGACTAAAAACTATCTAATTGTTGTCTTAATGGGTATTTCTCTAATTATTAGCTAGATTGGATTTTTTTTTTTCTTTTTTTTTTTTTTCCCACTGTGCAACCGACTTCAGTGCCTGCAGCCTACTGGCAGAAGCCAGGCAATGGTTCAGGGCCGAGTTTGCTCTGGCATGGGACACTATGAGAGGTCCAGGGGGACGAGCCTGCCATAAATCCAAACCCATGCATTAGACTGGATTTTTTAAAGTAATTTGAGTATATATAAACTGTCCCCATTTTCAATTAGTTATTTTTTTCTTATTGATAGAATCTTTTTACTTTTTTATAAAGCAACTTAAAAGAGAGCTTCTCAGAATGGCACTGATGCTGAAGGGGTGTATATGCAGTGTTGCTCACTAAAAGCCACATGCAAGCCTGTATCTGCTTTTTCCCTCTGATGATAAAATGGTTACTCTGAAAGTCCGGGCAAAATTCTCAGACGCAAGAGTTGCTTCAGTGTGGTGAACTGAGCAAAAGTGAAGTTCAATACAGGAGGTCAAAGGTTTTCTTAGAGTACTAACTGCTGGAGGCAAACAGGTTAGACCTGGTGACCTGGCAAACTCAGTGTAAACAAACTAAGACGATGAGGTGCCAAAATAGTAACAGAAGGGCATGCACCTGACTTGTTCCCACTGCAATGCTTCCAATCCTCGCCAGCCTCACATCTGTTTATGGTCAGAAGGATGAGTGTTCAGTTGCTCTATTCCTATACCATCAAGGTCTCCTCTGAATTCCAAGAGTGACAGGTGCTAATTAGCAAAATTTCCCTCAACCACGTACTTAAAATTTTTTTTCATTTCCTTTCCTCATTTCAATTCCTCACTCTTCATCTCCTACAATCTCCTAATCCAAGGGTTCCCATTCTGAGCCTGTATTTTAGAAATCTTGGAAAGTTTTCAGAGACTGAGACTCAGAGCTGCCTCTTCCCATCACGTTAAAAAGGTCAGCAGTCCATGTATTTCTTCTTTGTTTCATCCATCTCTGTTTACTACTCATCTGTCTTGCTCTTACTTCCTTTTTATTCAATCCTAATCAGAGAGTAAGGCCATATGTACGCAGAAGTGTACATATCTGAACACTTCTGAAATAAACAAAGTAAAGGCAAAGTATAATATTTCTCCTTTCCTAAAAATAAAAACACCATTTTTTTTTTTTTTGGAGGGAGGAGAAAGGGAGCAATTTCTGGCCTGAAAGTTTGTGCATGCTCTCAGAAAACTAATATATTTGGGAAACAGCATCCTAATTCTTCTAGTTCATATATTACCTATGGGGAGGAAGCTAGACTTGATCTTATTTTGATCCCAGATGAGGAAAATCACTTTTATGATTAGTGAGATATTGTCCTAATTTTCTTCTTATGAAGGGGAAGGATCAGATTTTCCTAGAAGTCTGTTCTAAAAGCAGTAAGATATTAAAGTGTAATGAAAGAAGCATTTTGCTTGAGATAAGACTCTGAAGCACTGGGCTTAAGAATAAATCTCATTTCTCTACAGGCTAGAAAGCTCTAAGTCTTCCTTTAACACACCTGCTGTCTACAGCTACATGTGACTTATTTTCCACACCTACAACTATAATCTCAGTTTCCTATGTTAAAACATTTTAGCATCTTTGTTAAGTATCTTTCACTAGGTGATCTGTAAAGTAAGAAAGCTTGACAGCTTTGGGAGCATGATGGGCATCTGTTACTCCAGAACCACCTGTTCTCTGGTCTTTTTAAGCCAAGGATAGGACAGGGAGAAGTCCCCCAAACCAAACAAACAAAAAATACGAACAAAATACTAACTTCTGCCCTAAATATAAGTTCCAGTTGCAATTAACAACCCGAAGAATACTTAATTTGGGAAGACCCCATTCTAGGTCATCTCATCCGCTGCTATTGGCTCCTCCACTTACCAGATTGCTGCTTCAGCTGCTCTTTTTGGATTGCTGCAAACTGTTTGGCATCAGCCAAGGAGCCAAAAAGAGCAGCAAAGGGGTTACTTGAGATGTTGTTGTTATTCTCCTGGTCTGTCATTTCACTTTAAAGTATGCTCCATCCAGACCTAGGGGGAGGGGCTATAGAAAGGACAGGTATTAAGACGTGGAAGGGCAGATAACACAACAGTTGTGATAAAATCATAGCTGTTTCTTTTCCCATTCCCTGACTATGGTACATTTTAAAAGGCTTTGGGTAAGACTTGCCAACTTTTGTTCCAAGATTCAAGGCATTTTTGGCAAAATGGTTACAAACCGACCAACTGGACAAGCTGGCCTGATTTGGGGATGGCTAAAACCAAGAAACCTAAAAGATGCATTTATCTGTTGACATGTTCTATTTGCTATACCTTTTTAAAAAAAATAGGTTAAATAGAGAGTATTATTAAAATCAAAGAGGAAACTGAGCTACTAGTTGTAACAACAATGTAGCACTTAAACATGACAAAAACTATGGATTTCCCATAAATCTCTAACTGGTTGACTAGTTCTCATTCAGCATGAGCATAAAGTGGTGCTTGTGCTTGCTCTGGCTTCTGTGACTCAAGGGTTGGAGCCAGGAACTCCTCAGCTACACAGAAACTAAATGGAAGCCTGTATGTCAGAGGTGGAATTGCAAACCAGGATAGGAATCAGATTAGGAGCATACCATGGGTTATAAATCTCTATTAAGCAATCCATCTCTACTTCCTGGCTTATGACTACTGATGTTTCTTCCTCCAAGAACTAAATGGTCTTTGCTTAATTTTACATTTAATCTTCTGTTTATCTGGTTTTTACAATACTGAAGAAACACAATTCCTGCTGTGTAGTATGAAATAGATATATACCTCAAAGGTATTTAGAGGAGCTGACTGAGCCTGCATTTGCACTCTTCTGATAACATTTCCTCATCCAAGCGCCAAGGGGACTCAAGGGTATAACGGGATGAGCAGAGCTCCCTAAAAGGCTTTCTCCCCTTTTGAAATTTTAAGGCCACAGCATAGAAATACAACCCTGAAAAGGGTGAGAAGAGACAAAGGGTATGAATATTCTGCTTATGAGGATGCTGAACTGCTACAAGGACAGAGGTTCTTAGAAGCAGTGGGGTCAGGGATACAAGGCAGGAGGAAAAAAGGTTTACCTTTAACTGAGGTAAGACTCCTTATGGAATCACACTAACAAAAGCTAATACAAGTCGGAAAAGTTACTCTTTTTTGGAGAGAGACTATAACACTTTTTGACAGTTCTGAGGCATCTCGACCTGTTGCTTCGTGCTCCTCAGTTGAGCTTTCTGCCTAAAAGCTAATGGTTACTGAGCTGTAATGACAGTCTAGTCTTGTCTCAGCATGCTGCTGGCCTTGACTACTTCAAAGAACTGAAAGGTTAGGTGTTGCTCTATGTATTTTACTCTATTACATATAGTTTAATTGAGCTTAATCATACAAAAAAGAAAGATAGCATACTTAAAGTTGCAATTAACAATCCTTGCGAGATCTTTCCTTCTCTTTAAACACTGCAATGTTGTTCAGTTGCTAGGTTGTGTCTGACTCTGTGACTCCAGGGACTGCAGCACACCAGGCTTCCCTGTTCATCACTATCTCCCGGTGTTTGTTCAAACTCATGTCCATTGATTCCGTGATGCCATCCATCCAGATCGTCCTCTGTTGTCCCCTCATCCTCCTGTTCTTAATCTTTCCCAGCAATAGGGTGTTTTCTAATGAGTTGATTCTTTCCATCAGGTGGCCAAAGTATTGGAGTTTCAGCTTCAGCATCAGCCCTTCCAATGAAAAGTAAGGGATGATCTCCTTTGAGATTGCCTGGTTTATCTGCCTGCTCTCCAAGGGACCCTCAAGAGTCTTCTCCAGCACCACAGTTTGAAAACATCAATTCTTTGGTGCTCAGCCTTCTTTATAGTCTAACTTTCACATCCATACATTGCTACTGGAATAACCACAGCTTTGAATATATGGACCTTTGTCAGCAAAGTGATATCTCTGCTTTTTAATATGCTGTCTAGTTTTGTCATAGTTTTTCTCCCAAGGAGCAAGTGTCTTTTAATTTCATGGCTACAGTCACCATCCGCAGTGATTTTGGAGCCCAGGAAAATAAAATCTGTCACTGTTTCCAAATTTCCCTCATCTATTTGCCATGAAGTGATGGGATCAGATGCCATGATCTTCGTTTTTTGAATGTTGAGTTTTAAGCCAGCTTTTTTACCCTTCTTGTTCACCTTAATCAAGACACTCTTCAATTCCTCTTCACTTTCTGCCATTAGGGTGGTGTCATCTGCATATGTGAGGTTCCTGATATTTCTCCCGGCAATCTTGATTCCAGCTTGTGCTTCATCCAGCCTGGCATTTCCCATGATGTACTCTGAATAGCAGTAAAATAAACAGGGTGACAATATACAGCTTTGACGTACTCCTTTCCCCATTTTGAACCAGTCCTTTGGTCCACGTCCGGTTCTAACTGTTGCTTCTTGATCTGCACACAGGTTGTGCAGGAGGCAGGTAAGGTGGTCTGGTATTCCCATCTCTTGAAGAGTTTTCTGCAGTTTGTTGTGATCTACACAGTCAAAGGCTTTAGCATAGTCAATGAAGCAGATGTTTTTCTGGAATGCCCTTGCTTCTTTTATGATCCAAAGCAAGTTGGCGATTTGATCTGTTTCCTATGCCTTTTCTAAATCCAGCTTGTACTTCTGGAAGTTCTCAGTTCACGTACTGTGGAAGCCTAGCTTGAAGGATTTGAGCATTACCTTGCTAGCATGTGAAATGAGCGCAATTGTATGGTAGTTTGAACATTCTTTGGCATTGCCCTTACTTATTTCCCTTAATTCATGTAGAAGCACCAAGAATTGTGTCAGTTAGCTGACCACCCACCCTACTTCTATCCTGAGGCACCGAGAGGAATGCAAAAAGTGTAGTCTGTCTCCAAATATTGGAGACAGATAACTTTATTTTTCTGTCTCCAAAATATCAATTTCTTTTTTCAACATGACACCCCCAGTTTTCCTTTGGGGATCCACTCTGCTCCCAGTCCATGTGTTCAGAAGGGATGACCTCACCCACTAGCTCTAGGAATGGGCATATGAATCTGGCTTGGCCAAAAAGAATACAGAATTCTCTAGCCAAAGGGATTGATTCAGGAGTGGGCAATGATTCTCTAGCAAGGCCTATTATTAGATTGGTGCAAATGTAATTGTGGTTGCAGACCATGAATTTTGTGTGTGTATCATTATAACTAGGCTCTAATAACATCTTTATTAATCAAAATAGGAACCATTACAATCAACACATTTTTGCCAACAAGAAATAAATTTGTTTGTTCCTGTGGCATAAATGCTTCAGGATTCGATGAACTCTTGGAAAGCACTTTCTGCATCCTGCAGGTTGTGGAAGTGTTTTCCTTGCAAAAAGTTGTCGATATGCTTGAAGAAGTGCGAGTAGGTTGGTGTGAGGTCAGATGAATATGGTGGATGAGGCAAAACTTCTTGCACTGTTGATGGGAATGTAAATTGATATAGCTACTACAGAAGATGGTATGGAGATTCCTTAAAAAACTAGGAATAAAACCACCCTATGACCCAGCAATCCCACTCCTAGGCATATACCCTGAGGAAATTAAAATGGAAAAAGACACATGTACCCCAATGTTCACTGCAGCATTATTTACAATAGCTAGAACATGGAAGCAACCTAGATGTTCATTGACAGATGAATGGATAAAGAAGTTGTGATATATACACACAATGGACTATTTCTCAGCTATAAAAAGGAACACATTTAAGTCAGTTCTAATGAGGTGAATGAACCTAGAGCCTATTATACAGAGTGAAGTGAGAAAAAGAAAAGATAAATATTGTATACTAATGTGTATATATGGAATTTAGAAGGATGGTACTGAAGAATTTATTTGCAGGGCAGCAATGGAGAAACAGACATAGAGAACAAACTTATGGATATGGGGAGAGGGGAGGAGAGAGTAACATGGAAACTTACATTACCATATGTAAAACATAGCCAACAGGAATTTGCTGTATGGCTTAGGGAACACAAACAGGGGCTCTACATCAACCTAGAGGGGTGGGATGGGAAGGGAGATGGGAGGGAGGTTCAAGAGGGAGGGGACATATGTATACCTATGGCTGATTCACGTTAAGGTTTGACAGAAAACAACAAAATTCTGTAAAGCAATTATCTGTCAATTAAAAAAAAACTTCATAGCCCAATTCATTTAACTTTCAAATCGTTGGTTATGTGATGTGTTGTTGGGCGCTGTTGTGGAGAATTGGGCCCTTTCTGTTGACCAATGCCAGCTGCAGGCATTGCAGGTTTTGATGCATCTCATCGATCTGCTGAGCATACTTCTCAGATGTAATGGTTTCTCCAGAATTCAGAAAGCTGTAGTGGATCAGGCTGGCAGCAGACCACCAAACAGTGACCATGACCTTTTTTTTTGGTGCAGGTTTGGCTTTGGGGAGTGCTTTGGAGCTTCTTCTCAGTGCAACCCCTGAGTTGGATGTCACTGGTTGTCATATAAAATCCACTTTTTGTTGCATGTCACAATCTGATCGAGAAATGGTTTGTTGTTGTTGCACAGAATAAGAGAAGTTGACATTTCAAAAGGACGGCTTTTTGGATTTGCGGTCAGCTCATGAGGCACCTACTTATCGAGCCTTTTCAACTTTCCAATTTGTTTCAAATGCCGAATGACCACAGAATGGTCAGCACTGAGCTCTTTGGCAACTTCTTAAAACATGTAGTTGTAAGAGCATCAGTTTTGATGATCTTCTCAATAGGTTGCTGTCAACTTCCGACGGCTGGCCATTACGCTCATCTTCAAGGCTCTCAACTCCTTTGCAAAACTTGAACCACCACTGCATTGTACGTTTGTTAGTTCCTGGGCCAAATGAGTTTCATGTTTTGAGTTGTCTCCACTGCTTTACGACCCATTTTGAACTTGCGTAAGAAAATCGCTCGAATTTGCTTTTGTCTAACATCATTTACATAGTCTAAAATAAATATAAATAGCAAGTAATAAGTCATTAGCAAAAAAATTAAGGGAGAAATGCACATTAAAATGATGTATAACATAACCATATTTAAGAATGTATTCCAATATCAAATGGTAAACTTCAACAATGCAGAAACTGCAATTATTTTTGCACCAACCTAAAAGAATCAATGAACACTAGCTTCAGGCCTTTGGCTAAATCAACAGAAAAGGGAACTCTTTCTTTTTTTTCCTGCTTAGGTTGCTAGGCTGGTAAGACAGGAACCTGGAGTTGCTGTCTTCCCACCATCTAGAGAAAGCCTAGCCTAAAACTAAACCAACATGCAGGAAAAGACATGTGAGATGGAAAGAGAGCCTTCTTAGGTATAAAAAAGCCATTAGATTTCCCTACACTGTGGGAGCCAGTTCAAATGGGTTTTTAAAAATACAACTGAAAAGAGTTCAGATTAGTACAAAGGAGATGCATCACCTGCACCATCTATGCAGAAAGGAAGGAAATCAAAAGCCAAGAATTAGAATGTAGGACACATACGGGCTCTAAGACTATCAAGAGACATAAAGAGGATTTATCATCATAAATGGCATTATTTCCTCCTTTCTCAATAATACACTGTCACATTACATAAAGCTAGCTTAAGGCTTCCCTGGTAACCCAGTGGTTAGGACTTCACCTCCCAATGCAGGGTGTGTAGGTTCAATTCCTTGTCCTCCCTGGTCCAGGTGCTAAGATCCCACATGCCTCACAGTAAAAAACAAACAAAAACCAAAATATAAAACAGAAGCAATATTGCAACGAATTCCATAAAGACTTAAAAAAAAAATGGTCCACAAAAAGTTAGCTTCCCACAACATTTTATCTATATCAACAGGACTTATAACTTTCTACATTTTATTCCTAATGTAGATCTTCTTTCTTACTAGAAGGTAAGCAATCTGAGTACAGGCTCATATCTAATTATTTTTTTCTTGTGTCTGGTATATTCCATAAACACAAAATCCCAAACATGCATCAAATGAGTCAATCTTACATATAATTATTCCTGACCTTCTTGTAATCAATAGCAGCAGCCATAATCCTACTTTAAGGTAAGGGTTTTACTGTTTGTCCTAGGTTGCAGTGGAAGGTCAAGGTATCAGGCCAGACACTTGTGGCCCTTTGGCAGCTCAGTATGTGTAGAACAGAGAATGGAAATAAATCTCTGTTGTCATCCATGATGAAAGACAAAAAGGGCTTAGACTACCTCATTAAGCTCATCTTTCTCGTATGTACTTCAAATCTGTGCAACAACTATTTTCATGGAAAAAGAGCTAACTGTGCAACCAGGAAAGTTTGACACAAAAAGGAAGGACTGAGCATTTGATGGAACCTTTGTAGGGATGTCAGTTTAGATTTGGTCAAGGATCTCACAAATGTAGAAAGAGCACCCAGATGTGACCCACTCCAAAAGAAATGTCTGATAAAGTGGAACCTTGATATTCTGCTTAATATTCAATATCACTGGGAATTTATAATCTCCTTTCAACTACCATACAAAGATAAAGCACTATCCTGTCATCAGCCTTTGGCATGACACATCTACCAATTCTTAGAAGTTTTTGGATTTGATTTTAAAAATGCATCTTCCTTATTTATTTATTTACTTTTGGCCATGAGGCTTGCAGGATCTTAATTCTCCAACCAGGGATTGAATCTGGGCCCTTGGCAATGAAAGTGCAGAGTCCTAACCACTGGACTGCCAGGGAATTCCCCCAATACATCCCCTTTAAAAACACATTTCTAAAAAAATTAATAAATAAAAAATAAAAACACATTTCTGATAGATGTGCTGCAAGGCTCTACATTTATAAAAGTTGTCTACCTCCAGTCCTATATAATCTTCTTGCCCTCCCCTGAGTTAATCTTTTGTTTATAAAGAATATGGCTAATTCTCTTAAGGGTGCACTGTCAGCCTTTAAAGAGATGACCACATGTTTTAACATCAAATTTGGTATTGCTTTTAAACAGAAATACTTGCTATACTTCACAAAAATGAGACTGTCAAAATCAAGCTTTATTAAATCATACTCCACAAGGTTTCTTTCCTGGTGAGTAATACGTGTGTGCGCATGTACCCGCAAGGTTGCCCAGCTGTGTCTCACTCTGTACCCCATGGTCTGTAGCCCACCCGGATCCTCTGTCCATGGAATTTTCCAGGCAAGAATACTGGAGTGGGTTGCCACGTCCTACTCCAGAGGACCTTCCCAATGCATGGATGGAACCCAAGTCTCTTGAGCCTGCCTGCATTAGCAGGTGGATTCTTTACCACAGCCACCACTTGGGAAGCCCCGAGTAATACATAGATCAAACCGAAAAAGAAATTTAAAAAATGATTTCACTGTTACATGCTCCACCCAATAATCCTTTCAGGCCTCTATGTGCCAACAGATCCTTCCATTACATCAAGCTAGAAGGATCTCATCAAGTCGCAAAGCAGACAGCATTCCTTCCTGGGTCCCATTTTATCTGAGGAGGGCTCCCATGTGAGACCAAAACAGCCTACAGCAGTGAGACTGAACATACATATCCTTGTTCTTGGAGTGAAAAGCTAATTCCAAAGAGAATACCCATCAAATATAAGCTTCTGAGACTGGTTACTTAATTTTAGAAGGGTCCTCTAAACCCAAATGCCGAGGGAGCAAGCAGCAGAGTAACAGCAGAGTTTTGAGGGGTGAATGATCACTTGCCTTAACAAATGTCAACACCTTGCCATATGGATTCAACTGGTTTGACTTCAGGGACCCAAGTTTAATTTTCTCTTCTTTGGCACCAGGGTATCTGTTGTCTACTCTTTATATTTTATCCTCCCAGGTTCCATAAGGGATTCGCGGCGCACAGGGAGACCTACCCACTAGGCACACGTTCTAGAGAAAGAAAGCCAAAGATAAAGCAAGGCCAGGATTCTGGCCTTTTCCAGGAGGAAAATGGCCTTTTCCATTGTCATTCGACAATGAGGGGCAGAAATGTCAGAAACAGGAGCACTGTAAGGGGTTCCCAAACCAGACAGGGTCAAAGTTCATGAAGGAGATCCAGTATTCAGAAAAGGACAGGAGAATTTGTAGGAGGTAAAAGTGTAGAGATTTGGACTGGCATCTGACTAGAAGAAAAAAAAAACCTCACTGCAGACTCAACGATCCCCTCCCCTCCAGCTATATCCTCTCTTACCAGAGCCTGAAAGGCCAGCAGCGACGACACGACAGAGTCTCAGTGGCCGAAGAGCTCCCACTTCCGATTCAGCAAGGCAACCGGATTTGACGTTATGACTAGGCGCCAAGCCTTGTGTAATCTCATCAGGGCGCCGGAAGTTGGGTGTGTCGCCCTGAGCAGGGAGCGAGCGCGCAAACATTCCCACAGCGCATGCACTAACTGGCTGCGACCGGGCGGAAGTGACCGGAAGCGGCCTTGGGGTTGGTTGTGTTGGGGGCGGGTAGCGTTGAACTGGGAGAGGAGCGTTTCGGAGCTCGGTAGGAGTAAACTGGCATGGGAAACCCATGTGTGGGCAATATCTATGAGTTGTTGAACCCTGGCACTGCTAAGGCTTCTACGGACTTCTGCTTTCTATTCTTCCCACCGATGTTCCTTACTGAAACAGCTTCTGTGATTCTTCATAGATCATTTTTGTCTGTGAAACAACAGTAGCATTAACAATAACTGAAACTTGTGAGCTGTTATTAGGTGCCAGGCAGTGTGTTCGAATATGCTGTCTTTCATTGGGTTGCAGTTTTCTTGTTTGTCAGGTGAAGAGGATGCAGATCCTCAAGGGTACTCTGAAGTTACACAGAGGCAAACAATGGAGCATACTTTTCAAGTGCAAGTGAAAAGACAATACCTAGAGTGATGGAAAGTATTTGTAAATCACATTACTGATTTAAAAAATTATATCCAGTTATATTAAAAAGTCTGTAACTCGACAATAAAACCTCAAACAACGTGATTAAAGAATGGACAATGGACTTGAATAAATATTGTTATATAGAAGATATGCAAATGGCCAATAAGCACATGAAGAGGTGCTCAATGTCACTAATCATTAGAGAAGTGCAAGTCAAGACTACAATGAAGTGCCACCTCATCCCTCTTAGGAAGGTGATTATGAAAAAGTAAAAAGAAAATAAGTCTTGGTGAGGACATGGTGAGATAGGGACCCTTGTGCATTGCTGATGGGAATGTAAACTAGTGGAGTACTTCAGAAAAAATTTGGTGTTCCTTAAAGAGTTAACCAGAATTATCATGTGATGCTGCAATCCTACTTCTGGCTAAATATGCCAAAGAAATAGTTACTTGTACAGCACTGTTCATAGCAACATCATTTGTAGTAGGCAAAAGGTGGAAACAACCCAAATGTCCATTGACAGATGAATGGACATACAGAATGTGGCATATACATACACGTGGTTATTATTAAGCCTTAAAAGGGAAGGAAATACTGATACATGCTACAACATGAATGAACTTTGAGAACATCATGCCAAGTGAAATAAGCCAGACACAAAAGGACAAATACTATATGCCTCTACTTATATATGGTACCTAGAGTAGGCAAATTCATAAAGACAAAGTTAAATAGAGGTTACCAGGGACTGGGGAGAGGGAGGAATAGGGAATTATCTTTTAATGGGTAGGGTGTTTCTTCAGTATAATGAAAAAGTTATGAAAATGAGAGTGCTGATGGTTGCACAACATTGTGAATGTACCTAATACCACTGAATAATACACTTAAAAATGGTTAAAATGGTGTTTTACTTTATTTTAACACACACACAGACATGTACATGTACACACCAAATGTTGAACAATCGCAGAGTGCCTATTATGTTCTAGCATTGTTTCAGCTCCTCAAGCTACAGTAGTAGAAAAAAAAATACAAGTCTTCCTTTTTGTAGCTTACAATCTGGTGAGAGTGGAGCATTTAAAATCAATGTGCACAAGGTGGAATTTTCAATATATAGTTCCAGAATAAGTGGGTAGCTGTGTGATTTAAAAGTTAGCCAATATATTAGACCTTTACACTTTGGATTAAATTAGTCCAAGATGGATCAGAGATTTAAATATATAAACCAGGAAAATGCTAGAGGAATTATTGGAAGAAAATTTTTAAAAGAATAATCTTAGAATGGGAGAAGGCATTTTTAAATATGAAACAACCTAGAAGCCATAAAGGAACAGTGAATTCTACTACATGCAAATGTTTGTAAAATGTGTGTAGAAAACCAACCCTAAGTAAAGTCAAAACCCAAGTAACAACACTGTGAAAATAATGCAATTAATTTGCAACTAATTTGAAATTTGCAACTAATATCAAAACAAAAGATCTAGTTTCCCAAATATGTAAAGGGTTGTTGCAAGTCAATAAGATGATCAAAGGATATGAGCCTACATTTCATGAACAGGAAAAGCAAATGATTCATTTCCATTTTTAATGAGAAAAATGCAAATTAAAATTAAGCCAAGATTCATGTTAACTTCTCTGATTTACAAAGTTGAAAAAGCTTAGTAGTGCACTTTTGGATTGTGTATGAAATAAAAGGCACTCATTAGAATTATGTAATGGTTCAACCTCTATGAAGTTCATTTTGGCAATATTTCATTAAATGACAGGTGAAAATACATTATGGTTCTGCAATTGCATTTGTATTTGTTACAAATAGTCTTAATGTTCAAAATAACATTTGTCATTAGAACTAAAACTATAAAAACATCTTTGTGAACTTGGATTTGGCAAGGATTTCTTAGAGATGACACCAAGTGTACAATCCATAAAAGAAAAAAAAAGGGTAAAACAGATTTCAGCAAAATTAAAAACCTTTGCATTTCAAAAGACACCATTAAGAAAATGAAAAGACGAATCAAAGACTGGTAGATATATTTGCAAATCATATATCTGTTAAAAGACTTGTATTTGAAAATATATAAAAACTTTTACTATTCAATAGTAAGAAGAAAAACAACTAAATTTTAAAAGTTTTGAATACGTGTTTCATTAAAGATATGAGAATAGCCAATAAGCACATGAAAAGATGTTCAACATCGTTAGTCATTAGAGAATGCAAATTAAAGCCATAATAAGATACTGTTTTACATCCCTTAGAATGGCTACACTAAAAAAGATAGTAATGAATATTTGTGAGGATGAGGAGAAAGAGGAACCCTAATCACTTATCGCTGGTGGGAATGTAAAATGGAACAGCCAGTTTGGCAAACACTTTGGCAGTTTCTTAAACTGTTATAGATAAATTTACCATACCACCCAGCAATCCTTCACTCCTAGGTAGCAACCCAGAGAAATGAAAACATATGTCCACATGAAGACTTGGCACGAGAATGTCCAGAACAGTGTATCGTATGATTCCATTTTTCCAGAAAAGACAAATCTAAAGAGACAGAAAAGAGATTAGTGACTGCTGACTGAGCTATGAGGGAAGCCCACAAAAACAGCACAAGAAACCTTAAGAGACTGATGGAAATGGTTTAAATCTGGATTATGGTGATGGTTGTACAACTGGGAAAATTTGCTAAAAATTACTGAGAACAGGTGAAGTCATGTAAGGTGAGTGATTTTATAGTATGAAAATTACACCTCAGTACAATTTTTAAGAGCTTCCTTGGTGGCTCAGATAGTAAAGAATCTGCCTGTAAAGCAGGAGACCCGATTTGATCCCTGTGTCTGGAAGATACCCTGGAGAAGGGAATGGTTACCTACTCCAGTATTCTTGCCAGGAGAATTCCATGGACAGAGGAGCCTGGAGGGCTAGAGTCTATGGGGTCACAAAGAGTTGGACATGACTGAGCAACTATGACTACTACAATTTTTAAAAAATGACATTTCTACAGTCATTGTGGCATTGTAAGAGCAAAAGAACCAACTTAAACGTCCATCAGTAGAGGACTACTTGAGAAAATTATAGGGGATCTGTCTAAAGTGTCTATATTTTTTAAAAAGGGGCTCCTTTGTATGTTGGTATGAAGTAGTCAGATTTTATTGAGTAGAATAAAATTTTGAGACGTGCAAGATGTATAAGGCAACATTTGTGTGAAAAATATGGGGAAAATAATGCACACTTGGAATTTGCTTGTATATGCCTAGAATATCTCCAACATAGAGTATTTTTATATATCTTGTAAGACTGTATTGTTATTGTTCAGTTGCTCAGTCATGTCTGACTCTTTGCAACTCCATGGACTGCAGCATACCAGGCTTCCCTGTCCACCATCTCCCAGAGCTTGTTCAAAATCATGTCTATTGGTTCCATGATGCCATCCAACCATCTCACCCTCTATCATCTCCTTCTCCTCATGCCTTCAATCTTTCCCAACATAGGAAAGATTTTCTAATGAGTTGGCTGTTTGCATCAGGTGGCCAAGGTATTGGAGCTTCAGCTTCAGCATCAGTCCTTCCAATGAATATCCAGGATTGATTTCCTTTAAGAGTGACTGGTTTGAACTCCATGCAGTCCAAGGGACTCTCAAGAGTCTTCTGCACCACCACAGTTCAAAAGCATCAATTCTTTGGTGCTCAGTCTTCTTTGTGGTCCAACTCTCACATCCATACTTGATGACTGGAAAAACCATAGCTTTGCTGGACCTTTGTTGGTAAAGGTCTCTGCTTTGTCTCTGCTTTTTAATATGTAGTCTAGGTTTGTCATAGCTTTCCTTCTAAGGAGCAAGCATCTTTTAATTTCATGGCTGCAGTCACCATCTGCAGTGATTTTGGAGCCCAAGAAAATAAAGTCCAGCACTGTTTCCATTGTTTCTCCATCTATTTGCCATGAAGTGATGGGATTGGATGCCATGATCTTAATTTTTTGAATGTTGAGTTCTAAGCCAGTTTTTTTGCTCTCCTATTTCACTTTCATCAAGAGGCTCTTCAATTCCTCTTTGCTTTCTGCTGTAAGGGTGGTGTCATCTGCATATCTGAGGTTATTGATATCTCTCCTTGCAGTCATGGTTCTGGCTTGTACTTCATCCAGCCCAGCTTTTCATATGATGTACTCAGCATATAAGTTAAATAAGCAGGGTGACAATATACAGCCTTGACGTACTCCTTCCCAATTTTGAACCAGTCCTTTGTTCCATGTCTGGTTCTAACTGTTGCTTCTTGACCTGCATACAGGTTTTGCAGGAGGCAGGTAAGGTGGTCTGGTATTCCCATCTCTTGAAGAGTTGTCCACAGTTTGTTGTGATCCACATAGTCAAAGACTTTAGCATAGTCAATGAAGCAGATGCTTTTTTCTGGGACTCTGTTGCTTTTTCTATGATCCACTGGAAGTTGACAATTTCATCTCTGATTCCTTTGCCTTTTCTAAATCCAGCTTGAACATCTGAAACTTCTCAGTTCACATACAGTTGAAGCCTGGCTTGGAGAATTTTGAGCATTACTTCAATAGTGTATGAAATGAGTGCAGTTGTACGGTAGTTTGAGCATTCTTTGGCATTGCCTTTCTTTGGGATTGGAATGAACACTGATCTTTTCCAGTCCTGTGACCACTGCTGAGTTTTTCATATTTTCTAGCATATTGAGTGCAGTACTTTGACAGCATCATCTTCTAGGATTTGAAATAACTCAACTGGAATTCCATCACCTCCACTAGCTTTGTTCATAGTGATGCTTCCTAAGGACCACTTGACTTCACATTCCAGGATGTCTGGCTCTAGGTGAGTGATCACACCATCGTGGTTATCTGAATCATGAAGATCTTTTTTGTATAGTTCTTCTGTGTATTCTTGCCACCTCTTCTTAATATCTTCTGCTTCTGTTAGGTCCAAACTAATTTCTCGAAACTAGTATTATTGTTTGCCTCTGGATAAAGCAACCGGGTGACTGGGTAGGGAGTGAGAGGGAGACCTTTCACTGCGTATTTGAACTGTGTGAATTATGACTTACATAGAAAGTAAATTAAAATGTAAAAAAAAATATTCAAATAAAGGAGGTTGCTTGCCCTTTCTCTTTTTCTTTTCTAGAAGAATTACTTCCAATAGGTGGCGCTCCTGAAACACCATACAAGTTTTGTTGTTCGTCGCTGAGTTGTGTCCGACTCTTTGCAACCCTGTGGACTGCAGCAAGGCATGCTTCCCTGTCCTCCACCATCTCCCAGAGTTTGCTCAAGTTCATATCCATTGAGCTGGAGACGCTATCTAACCATCTCATCCTCTGCTGCCTTCCGCAGGCACCCAGTTACCCAGTTAATACAAGTTTTGCTTTTATTTTGAGAGAAACCTAAATTTGCTCTGATGGGCTTCCTTCTCCATTTGTCACCTTTGGGAAGTATAGATTTAGGGCTGGAAATTTCTCTGCTAAGATTGCTCCAAAATGTATTGCTTTGTTTCTGAGAACTGGATAGAAGGGAAGACACCTGGATTTTAAAAAATGCAATTGGTTCAGAAAATCAAATAATGCTTGGGCCCTGTTTCCCTGGCTAAAGTTTTTGTTTGATTGAATCAGAACTTCTGATTGATTGGAAGATTAATATAGGTCTTTTTTTCCCCCTAATATATATATATATATATTATTTTAAATATATATATATATATTATTGAAGTATAGTTGCCTTACAATGTTTCAGGTACACAGCAAGGTGACTCAGTTATACATATACACAAATATTACTTTTGAAATTATTTTCCGTTACAGGTTATTACTATTACTTGGGCTTCCCTGGTGGCTCAGACGGTAAGGAATCTGCCTGCAATGTGGGAGACCTGGGTTCAATCCCTGGGTTGGGAAGATCCCCTGGAGGAGGGCATAGCAACCCACTCTAGTATTCTTGTCTGGAGAATCCTGCTGGACAGAGGAGCCAGGTGGGCTACAGTCTGTGGGGTTGCAAAGAGTTGGACACGACTGAGCAACTGAGCACATAGCACAAACATACTATTTATATACGTGTATACAAAAGTTTCCTACTATGCTTAATAAAGGCTTGAGAATTATAGATCAGTGTTTCTTAACTGAGGGCGACTTTGCTCCCAAGGGGATATTTGCAGTATGTGGAGATATTTTTGTTGTCAGAACTTGGCAGTGCTACTGGCATCTGGCGGAGAGAGGCCAGGGATGCTGCTATAAATCCTACAATGCACAGGAGAGCCATCCCCGTCCCCCCAGCAAATTATCTGGTCAACTCTCCCTACCCTCCCATCCTTATAGCTGCTTGGGGAAAGGAGATAGGCTTGGCAGTAGTCGGGGGTGGGGGGGGGGGCAGGTAGTGCAAAGGCACTTCCTTAGAATTAGTGTAGAAAGACATACCTACTGTGAGTCTTGGGTTCAGTTCTTTCTCAGGTGGCTGTATTGGTCATCTTCCCGTTCCTTAAGGGGCTACAAAGGACATTTTATCATCATCCTCTATGAATTAATTTGATATGTATTTATTTTTTAATTAAAAAAATTTATAAAATTTTTTAGCTTTTACTTCCAATGTCTTTAATTTTTTTCACCTTTCTTCAGGTATATAGATTTATGTTTTTGTCATTTTTTCTAATGTTTAAGTTTTATCAGAGTATAGTTGATTTACAATGTTGTGTTCGTTTCAGGTATCAGCAAAGTGAGTCAGTTATACATATATCCACTTTTCTTTTTTTAAGATTCTTTCCCATTTGGTCATCACAGAGTACTGCGTAGCGTTCCCTGTGCTACACAGCAAGTTCTTATTAGTTGTCTATTTTAGATATAGTAGTGTGTAAATGTCAAGCCCAGTATGCTAGTTTATCCCTCCTCACTTTACTCCCTGGTAACCGTAAGTTTTTTTTCCACTGATGCATACTTATTGAGTGCTCTTTCTGTTCAAGGTTTTGGAGTGGTTTCTTGATGGTCCTGGGGGCAGACGAGGACAAGGATGGAGGGAGGTGCTGCATCTAGCTCTCTGTGTGGCCCCTACTTTGTTCTTCAGCTTTTCTCACTAGATCCTGACCTCAGTCTCTCCCGACCGTTCTCTTTGTTTCATCCATTCTACCCAAAGGGATAATGATGCCATTGTCTGTTATGTCCTAAGCAGTTTTGGTTTACATAGTAACTTCCAAATAACTTGCCCATCCCACTCCCATTCCAAATTTTTACCACTACTAACTAGCAGTGTCTCTTTGATTTCATATTCACTTACCTGGTAGAGCTGGTCATTGTTCAACAGCGTCTGCTTGTCTGAAGCTGCACAAAAAAATAAACAAAATGTACGCATAAACAAGACAGAATGAATAATAAACTGGGTTATATTCTCCCAATGGAGTACTGAATAGCAATAAGAATTAGTGAAATACATCTACACACAACATTATGGATGAATCTCACAAGCATATTGTTGAGTGAAAGAAGCCACACACAAGAGTACTTCATGTGTGAGTCTATTTACATAAGAATCAAAACCAGGCAGAATGAATCAATGTTGTTACAAGTCAGGAGAGTGGTTGCTTTGGGGACTAGGTAGAGGCTGGAAGTGATCCCAAGGATTAATTCACTTTCTTTAACTGGGTGCTGAATGCCTGTGTGTTTGCTTTGTTAAAAAAATTTTTGAGCTGTATATATGTGATTCATGCACTTTTGTGAATGCAGGTTTTACTTAAATAAACAGATTTTTTAAAAGTACAGAGGACAGGGACTTCCCTGGTCGTCCAGTGGTTAAGAATCCATCTGTAAGTGCAGGGGACACAGTTTTGATCCCTGGTCTGGGAAGATCACACATGCCACTGAGCAAGTAAGCCTGCAAACAGCAACTACTGAGCCTCTGTGCCCAGAGCCCATGCGCTGCAACTAGAGAAGCCACCTCAATGAGAAGCCCTCACACTGCAACGAAGAGTAGCCCTGCTTGCCACAACTACCAAAAGCCTGCATGCAGCAATGAAGACCCACAGCCAAAAATAAATAAATAGACAAAATTAAATAAACAGTGAGTAATTTTTTAAGAAGTACAGAGGACAAATCAGAGACAGTTGTATCCTGAAACAGGCAAGTATGCTATGAAAACACCAAGTGTCCTCTTCCTTCTGCCTTCAGAGTCAGAGCCTCACTGGACCATGCTCATCAGCAACACGTGCCAACAGAGCCTCTTCTATTAGGTCTCTTTTGGTAGGAAGGAGGCTGAGGGTCCCAGATGGCCTCAGCTCTCATCTAAGAACATTGTTTTTTGTTTGTTTTTTGATTTATTTGGCTGCGCCGGGTCTTACTTGTGGCATATGGGATCTAGTTGCCTGACTGTGGATCAAACTCTGGCTGCCTGCATTGGGAGCTCAGAGTCTTAGCCACTGGACCACCAGGGAAGTCCCTAAGAACATTCTTTTACCTCTTGACTGGCGAGCTTCTTCCTGCCCAGCAATGAAGTAGACCCCAACAGCAAGGAGGAAAATGCTGACAATTTCAGTGAAGATAAAGCCGACCACAGTGGCTGGATTCAGTTCAATGCAGTTCTGACACACTGTGGGGAGAGGGAAGGACAAGAGTTCCTTCAATTCTGGATTTTTTTCTCTTGAGATAATATTTCTGTCCAGGGCAGCAGGCCTCTCTGTGGGTGGTATGGCACGGGAATTGCCTGGAAGATCCTTGGACTAAGAACTCAATGCTTTTCAATGTTCCTCTATTGTGCAGGAGTCCTGGGGAAATCCATGTGATTTTACTACCAGCAACTATTGAAATAAAAGGAAGACCATATCCCATTCTCCATGCTACAGTCACTCAACTTGTAATCTCCCGTCTCTTTTACCTGTCCTAACTTGGTTTATATAAACTGCTGACCTCCAAGCAGTGGGGCCTACCCAAAGGTGAGCCAGGCTTTATAAGACAGGCTATGCTTTTTCAAAATGTTGGGGGAACTGCTTTGTTAAATTTTTTAAAAAGTAAGCTGAGGTTAAGAAAGCTGACTCTTACATTACTGTTTAGCATCTATGTCTACACCCACCCCAGACAAGAAGCTTACCAGAGCAGCCGGTACTGCTTAATTTCACAAAAGCAAACCAAAGGGGATACGTACTTCTATAATATATTTGGAGTGATTTTGAACTGTTATTTGATCCTTCACATTTATATATTCCTCGAGGGTCTTTGGTACTACTTCCAAGATTCCAAGTACGTTTATCTGTGTTTCCAGAACTTATGTCCTCCGTATCTTTAAACCATGTGACCTTCTTTTCATTCGTGTCACAAATCAGAACTACGGAACCATCTTCTCGATTGTCATCCACTTTTACTGAAAAAGGAAATGTCTGTTAAGATCTTGCCTCTGAAATTCTCCCTGTCTCGGGGCGCACATGATTCACATGGGAATCTGGTTAGAATTCCAGGTTCTATTCAATAGTTCTGGGGAAGCACTGAGAATTGGCATTTCTAACACACTCCCAGGTGAAGCCAATGCTGTTGATTCATAGGTGGTGCTTTGAGTAATGCCTAGCTGCTAGGGACCCATTTCTCCTCCAAGCACCAGACAATGAATTGTTTAGCTCCAGGAAAGCCAGGGAGGTCAAGACTGGCCACTGATTTGGTTAACAATGGAAGGGTTTGCTCTCTATTCTTTATCATCCCATCCTTTCTAGGCTGTTCACTTGCTCCCATAGGACTGCTGTTGTGAGAGGCCATATTTTCATGAATTTCCCCAGTTTGATGATAGAAAGAAGCCATTTCACCTACCTTCTTTCACCTGGGCCATAATACCTGTAGAGACAGAAGACAGAGATCAGTTGGGCATGGAGTCCTTCAGATCTCCTGATGTATCCTTTCCACAGTCATTTGAGGCCAAGATGAAGAGACAGAGCCTAATCCATGTGAGTGACAGTATCTGTACTTATTTCCCTGGATGGTAGCCTAAACCACCAAACTGAATTTAGGGTGTTGTATAATAAAGAATTTGTCTAGTGTTTGTTCTGGGCTTCTGGGAGGGAGTTTCTCAACACTTGGAGTTTTATGAATGAGAGGATTGCCTTTGCGATTCTTGGTGGACCCTTGGATCACATATGAATTTATGTTAAAGAGATGACTCAGGATGGGACAGGTCAAGACCAAACATGTGATTAGAGAATTGGGACTTTGAGCTCTAGGAAGTGGAGGAGGGACTGGATATTGAGTTCAGTCACATGATCAATGAGTCAATCAATCCTGCGTATGTGATGAAATCCCAAGGAAAACTCAGTGGCATTTCCTAGTTGGTGAACATATCAACATGCCAGGAGATTGATGTATTTTAATTCTGGAAGGAAAAGGCATGGAACTTCTGTGTTCAGGACCCTCCCAGACTTCACTCTGTGTGTCTCTTCATTTGTCTAGATCTAATTTTTTTTTTATATAATAAAACTGTACTAGTGAGTATAGGGTTTTCCTGAGTTCTGTGAGCTGTTCTAGCAAATTCTGAGATGGTTCTTGGGAACTCTCCAGATTCGTAGGCTGTTCATCAGAAGTGTGGGTGGTCTGGGGATCCCTGAACCAGTGCCTCCCTTTTAAAGTGAAGATAGTCTTTTTGGGAACTGTGCCCTTCACCTTTGGGGTCTGATCCCAACTCTGGATGGTTAGCATTGCACAATTGTATTGCACTATATGTAAGGGTATTGCCTGTACAGTGTGGAACACTCTGCTCCTTTAGCAGCTAAAGCCTTGGAAAAGATTGGGTGTGTACTAGCTGAAGTCTTTTAGAGCAGAATTACTTGTATACTGTTCAGCTTTGGTGATCCATTTTTGTGTGTGTAAATCCTGAATGTCCTGAAGGAGTTAGCCACTACATAACCCTCAAATCTGTCTCAAAACTCAGAGTAGTAGAGTTGCATGCTAGACATACTATAGAGAGCCAACACTGGAGTTCAATTCAACTGGATTTAATCCAAACACTTACCGATCACTATTCTGTGCCTGACATGAATAAGAAGTGTGGAAGAAAAGGGTGGTAATACAAATAACTAGTTGCTGCTTCTGAAGAGTTTACAGTGAAGTGGAAAATAACCCACAAATGTAATAAATGTAATAGTACTTATAAATTATCATTTAGTACTTGTATAAATGCATATGGAAAGGGGTAGAAAGTATTGATTTTGGCCAAGAGTGAGGGACAGGGAAAGCTTGACAGAGATGATAGCAGTCTTAGAAATTCACACAGAGTTGAACTGAACTGTTTATGAATACCCCTTAGCACAGTGCCTGAAACATGGTAGGAGCATTATATGTTTTGAATGAACGTATGAATGGATAAATGAAAAAAAAAAAAAAAGCAAGACAAAGAGTTAAGCAGGTTTCTAACTAGCTCTTCTCCCCAGCAACCTGGTCACTGTGAGAGGAACAAAGAGTTCTCTCATTCTAATCCTGATATCATAGAAAAGACAGTACAATTGATTGCTGACATTTAAAATTTTGATTATCTGAATTCTAGTTCCTTCTAGGACTTGAGAACTCATGTAGCCAAATTTCCTAGGTTGATGGGTGAGAGATCTGAGCCCAGAGGGAGGAGGCATCGCCAAGTTCACCTGGCACATTGGTGACTGAGCTGCACACAGAACTCAGGTTTCTACGGCTCAGTCCGGGGCTTTTTTGCTCGACAGAAATAGCTGCTACACAGGCTTTCAGCACTGCCCCTCACCCTGTGTTGTCTTCAGCTGGCTCTTTCTCTATTCCTCTCAGAAATAATTCTAAACTCCAACGTCTCTTGTAGTTCCCCGCTCAGTCATCACCCAGCTCAATTTTAGCAGGTCACATTGCTGCTCACTTAGCTCATTGAAAACACAGATGTTGTAATGGCTCTTTCTTCTTCAGCTTCTTTTCCATCCACAAGCCTCTCTAAGGCTGGAGCCATCTGCACTTCTTCCTCCTAGTCTCAGAGGGTGAGACTGCCTTGTGCTCTGTGTCCTTGATCCCACTCTTGCAGCCTTTCAGTGTCAGTTCCAGGGCCTCTCTCTACTCACTGTCTTCTCCTTTAGCTTGGAAATGTGCTCAGGTTTCTTTCACACACATACAAATTTCTTCTTAGAGTCTGCTACCTCTCCACTTACCACTCAACCTCTCCAACCATCTCATCCAAACTTCTTTAAAAAAACATTTTACACTTGCTGCTCTTTCCCCGCCTTGACTTCCACCTTCTACTCATTTCCATTTGGCTTCCACTCACACTACCTCACTTAAACTCTTTGAAGTCATCCATGACCTTTGTTTTGCCAAATCCCACAGACTTAAACTTTTAAATATATTCTTCTATCAGTGGATGTATCTTTAGCATTTCATACTCTTGGTGATTCTCTCCTTCTGGAAATTCTCTACTCCCTTGGTTTCTATGAAACTGCACTCACCGATTATTTCAGTTCTTTGATCATTCCTTTATCTCTTTCCTGACATTTTTTTTTTCTCTAACTTTCCTTAACAGTGATATCCTCACAGTTCCATCCTCAACCTCCTCTTCCTCACATCTCACATAATACTTGAACGATGTCAACAACTTTAAATGTCTAGAGTCCATATTCCAGGCATCGACCCAGTTCATTCACTTCCTACTGTATTTGCAAATGAATATTCGTACAAGTACCCTATATTGCGCGTTATACTCAGTCTGGAAATGTTGAAACTTATCACTTCAATCAGACTATGAGCTCATGGGGGGCAGGTTATTATTTACCTTTTAGTTAGTTAGTTAGTTAGGTCGCTCAGTCATGTCCGACTCTTTGCAACCCCATGGACTGTAGCCCACCAGGCTCCTCCATCCATGGGATTCTCCAGGCAAGAATACTGGAGTGGGTTGCCATTTCCTTCTCCAGGGAGTCTTCCCGACCCAGGATTCGAACCCGGGTCTCCCGCATTGCAGGCAGATGCTTTAACCTCTGAGGCACCATATTCTCTTTATAGCCTGATACATACTAGGATCGACCTCACACATATTTTTTGACCAGCTGACCAACCGAGTGAGTGAATGCTCTATAAGTCTACTCTTAGCTGGAGCTCTGAGTTAAGGAATACAAACTGTTTCTCTTCAAGCTCCTAGCCTGTGCCCTTTGGGCTACATTCAAACCTAAGATGGCGGCATCCGGGTTCTCTCAAGTCAGTAAGTCCTCTGTTTTGATTTCTTAAGAGACAAGCACTCCACCTCTCCCATGGAACACTGCTTCTCTCTAGCAAATAAACTTCATTTTTGCCCTTCCTTCTTTGAACTTTAGGGTGACATCTCAAGGTTAGGGGATCCCAATACTCTTGTCCCCTGGGTGATGGGCTTCTTCCCTTGAGCCCTTCTCTGGACTGTCAGACCCCCTAGCTAGCCCTTACCTTGAAGAAGAGTGACAGCCAGGATGAGGATAGCCAGGCGCTTCCCCTGCTCCATATCCATCTCTGTTCTCCGCAGAGGCACTGAGCGGCCCCCAGCAGCCAGCCAGCCAGCCTGTGCTAGCAGCTAGCCTGGCCCCGCCCAGCATCCTTAGGGCTGAGGCCCCTGTGAGCCTCCACCCTCGGCTGCTAGTGTGGGCAGCGGGTGGGGGCAGGGCTCAGGAGGGCTGCAGGTGCAGACGTCTCTGACTTTCCGTTGGGGAGAGGAGTGTGGGAGGTGGAGGGGAGGGAGCGGGACAGAGTGCTGGATTTCCATCTCAGAGACTCAAGCGCCCTTGGGTGCGGGGTGGGAGGTGGCCTGGGCCCCTTTCTTCATGAGGACGATAAACACTTCCGCCATCATCTGTTACTTGGAGCTCAGCCATTTGTTGCCTGTTGCTAGCTGTTGTTGTTAGAACTGATGAACTTAGCTGGGAACCCTTACGTGCTTAGGGCTAGAGCTCTGAACAGAGAGCCACCTCAGTCCAGGGATTTTTTTTCACTGCTCTTTGAAGATGAGATCATCAAAGTGGTGCCTGCCTGGAAAGGAATAGGTAGGATTATTCCTCCAGGAAATGCATTTCTAGGGACAGGGGCCTCAGCTGAATTCCCAGGATCTCAGGCCCCTCAGCCAGTTAGCCAGTGAATCAACAAAAACATACAGAGCTCTCGTCAGGTGTTTGGAAAACAGAAGCCAGCAACGCATGTAGAATCTCTACCCTCGGGTAAAGTATGGTCTAACTGCAGCAGTGTAGACAGTTTTAGATCTCTATATCCCAAACGGAAAAACTCCATTTGTCTCCTGGGGAAGCTCAATTGTGCCTGCGACTTAACCATATTGCTATTATTATTTCTAATATTTATTTATTTATTTGACTGCACAGGTCTTAGTTGCAGCATGTGGAATCTTTGGTCTTCTTTGTGGCATGTGAACTCTTAGCTATGGTGTGTGGGATCTAGTTCCCTGACCAGGGACTGAACCCAGGCCCCCTGCATTGGGAGTCTTAGCCACTGGACCATAAGGGAAGTCCCAGTTATATTGTTATTAGTAACTCTTACTTAGCACATGTGAAGTGTCAGTATTAAGTGTTAGTTGCTCAGTCATGTCCGACTCTTTGCAGCCCCACGAACTGTTGTCCTCCATGCTTCTCTGTCTATGAGGTTCTCCAAGCAAGAATACTGGATATGGATTGCCATTCCCCTCTCCGGAGGATCTTCCCGACCCAGGGATTGAACCTACGTCTCCTGCATTGCAGGCGGATTCTTTACTGTTTGAGCTACAGGGAAGTCCTATGAAGTGTCAGGCACCATACAAACATTCTCTTTGAATTCTTTTCATGATACTGAGGGAGTTAGTCTCTGGAGAATTCTGTGACTGGCACAGACCCAGCAGGTAGACAGGATTGGAGCCAGGATGCAAATCTCTCATTAGCGGGCCCCTAAAGGCCAACCTCCCGCTGATAAGAAGCTACTTAGTCTGGTACCCCAGGAGGCCCAAGAAGGAGCTTGGGCAGGGTCCCAAGAAAGACCAGAAAAGGGAGGAACCTAGCTGGTATGGCTTATAGAATGGGATTCACAGCTTCTATCAAGGGTTTTGAGAAGTGGCAGTTTTCAGATGGTGAGTAAATGTAATCATGTTGCTGACAGGAACTGAGTTTCTTATTTTTCGTCAGCAGCTCAAGAAAGGACACCCTGAATCTCCTTCTACTTCCTAGAAGTCCCGGCATCCTTTTTCATAGCCTCTGCTTCCAGTTTCTACCCCACCCCCACACTCCATATTCTCAGAGAGAGCGATTTGCAGCTGCTTCTTTCCTACCCCACCCCCAGCCTACCTCTACCCCAGCCGCTCCTGTCACCAACAGCAGACAGAGAAATAGGCGTTTTCTAGTTCCTCCCCCACCCTTTACTTTTTCCGGGTACCCGCGAGTCAGTTGGGGAAAGGCAGCTTTAACCCCGGCTGATAGTCTGTGACCTGTGTCTGTCTCCTGGATGAATTCTGCTGGGATATGGAGCATAGCAGGTTTCTCTCTGGCCTGATACTGGCTGCCCTTCTCTCCCAAGGTAAGGCTTCTTCGAGTGCACCGGGGCATCGCGGGGAAGGGACCTGGGAGGGACGTTACCACTGGAATGAGGGCCATTCGAAAGCGCCTCAGTACACCGATGTTGTCAAGGAGGGCCGTGTTGGGATGTAGCACAGGGTCTGGGAAGCACAGGCTCTTGGCTTTGACTGACTCTAACTAGGGGGGCATCTTGGCCTTCAGTATCTCTCTGAAGACCTCAGGCCAGAGATCTATAGGAAGTTTTGTAGTAGGTGTGTGCCTGAGCCTAGGGCTGGTAATGGGAGCTTTGTTCCAGCTAGGGTAGATAGCCTCCGGGGTCCAGGACTCCAGGTCATGTGGACACCATTACATCACCACCTGGGGCCATGGCCCAGCACTCAGGGAAATGCTTTAAGAGAAGTTCAGTTGCGGCTGAGCAGGAGTGAGGGCAGATTTGGGGTGATAGAATGACGCACTCAGCCCAGTTTGCATGGTTTTAAAACTGATAGTCTGATGTTCCAGGAATTCCCTCAGTTCCAGGCAAACCGGGATGAGTGGTTACCCTAATAGTCAGCTTCTTTGGGAGAGTCAGGATTTCTACTGGAAGTGGATCCCCAAGGAAGACATGAGTGTATGATGTGGAGCATCTGATGTACATGTGTCTCCCTGAGAATATATGCATGCTTTCTTGACAGGCACAAGGAATGGTTCTGGGGGGGATTTTCTAAAAGATGCTCTTCTATCCAAATTGGTAACTGACTATGAATCTCAGGGATAATGTAGATTCCACTTTTCCCTGGGATTGGAGATATACATTCCAGTGCCTCTGTGGGCTGTGGAGATGTTCTTAGTCAATAGCAATTCAGTGGTCCTAGAAAGATGCTGTGCATACATCCAGCCCTTGACTTGACTTGACTTGTGTGGAGCCCCAAGAAAGGATTCAATTAAAAAAAGTTTTTTTCTGACCCTCTCCCCCAAGCATGGGTAGAACAACTAGAAATCTTTACATGGGATTTGCCTTAGGTCCTCTTTTGGACCATTGGAATGGTAATTCATAATAGCTTCCCTCCTACCCCCAGCCATCACTGGCCCTGGAAAAGGCTTTGGTATTACCATTCTCTGGGCAGTGGTTGACCATGAGTGAGGAGGAGGGAAAGAGGATGAGAAGTTGATGTTGGAGTGTGGCAGGTGGCTGGGAAGTAGAATTAGAAGTTTTCTTAGAGAAAAAAAATGTGGACATCTCCAATTGAGAACCATTCGTCTGCCTTTCAATATCTCTTGGGTGTTTTAGCATTCTGGGCTCCCTTCCTACTTCTATTCAGTGATCTGAACACATTTCCATGAAGGTTTTGGATTAACCCAACTCCGTAATTTTCTTTTTTGCTCTGTGTTCATCAGGGCCTGTCCTCTGTTTGGATTGCATCATCATGTCCTTCTCTCTTTTTTTAATTGGAGTATAATTTCTTTACAATGCTGTGTTAGTTTCTGTTGTACGATGAAGTGAATCAGCTATATGCCTATATATGTCCCCTCCCTCTTGGCCTTCCCTACCACCCCCCACTGTGTCCTTCTTGGTCTCTGCAGTTTGTGGAGTGCCTGCTGAAGCCTTTCTCTTGTGACTTCCGTCTCTCTCAGCAGAAACCTTGAACTGTTCTAGACTTGGATAGTGGTCCTTCTTAAGTAATGAGCCTCAGCAGAACAGTGGCCTGGTGCAGACTAAAGAGCTTGCTCCAATCGTGGTATTTTTTTTCCCTTAGTGAATCCCAGCAATCTAAAACTGATGGAACTAGAGGACAAAGTAATTTTGAAATGCAATTCCAGCATCACAGTGCTACAAGGAACAGCAGGACAAGAGATGTCAAGCAATAAAAGTCTGGACTTAGGAAAACGTATCCAGGACCCAAGAGGAATGTATCAGTGCGGCAATGAAAACGCCAAATCTACTCTGCAAATATACTTTCGAAGTATGTGCTTCCAGGATCCTTTGGGGGTGGAATAGGTGGGGGCATCCGGACATGAGAACTTCCTAGCTGGAGGGAGCTCTAGTGTACCGATTTGTGCTCTCAACAAACTGGCCTGCTCTTGTAAGGGTATGAGCCAGATTTTGAAGCCTTGAGTGGGAAAGAGCTTAATGGTAAAAGAGCAATAGTAGTCTTGTGACCCAAGCAGTAGGGGCTTGGTCTGGAGCCTGGTTGGCTTACTGCCTTTTTTAAGTTCCTACAAACCTCAGACTACTTCTTGGACTGAAGGTTAAACGTGGATGTAGCAAGGCTCTTGGCAGGCTTTTTTCCAAGTTTGGGTCTTGATATGAGAGCTCCTGAGGCTGCCCTAAGAGGCAGAGATGGTTCCCTGATCTTGAAGACCCACCCCTTCTCTTCCGGCCTCGCTTCCCCCACAGTGTGCCAGAACTGCGTGGAGCTGGACTCAGCCACCCTGGCAGGCATCGTCATCACCGACATCATTGCCACTGTACTCCTTGCTTTGGGTGTCTACTGCTTTGCTGGACATGAGACTGGAAGATTCTCCAGGGGTAGGTAGAAGGGACAGACCACGTGTATGTTGTGGCTGTGTGTGTGTACCTGCTAAGGAATGGGGCTGGCATTGGGTTGTGCCTCATCTGGGCTTCACCACTGCAATCTCCTAAGGACTCCTATAACTGGTTACTGACAGAACTTGGGTGCCCACAAAGCTCATGCAGGCTTCTGAGGGTGTTTGTAGCTGCGGTCTCCCGGCAGCATTCATGGGCCTCACTGTGCCACCTCCTTGGCCCTTGCTGACTCTCTTTCTCTGGGTCTTTTAGCTGCTGACACTCAAGCTCTGATGGGGAATGACCAGCTCTATCAGGTGAGCCCTGAGGGGAGAAAGATGAGAATGGGGGGGAGGAGCGAGTGGGAATGGAGAGCCTGACAGTATGTTTAACGTGTGTGTGTGTGTGTGTGTGTGTGTGTGTGTGTGAAGGTCCTAGTGGAGAATTCATCACTGGAGAGTCCCATGAGCTCTCATCTCTGGGTTCTGCTGGGGTTCCCCATGGGAGTGCTCTAACCCTGCCTCCCTGTTCCTCTTTCTCTTCTCTTAGCCCCTTCGAGAGCGCAATGATGCTCAGTACAGCCGTCTTGGTGATAAGTGGGCTCGGAACAAATGAACCTGAGGCTGGTGGCTTCTAGGCACATCAGTTATCAACTGGGCCATCTCTCCTTGCTCGGTCAAGAAAGATGTCCTCCTCTGCTTAGCAGGTGCCTGGATTTTTGAAGGTTCCTGGGCATGGCATGGCAGTGCTGCCCACCTGTGTCCTTCCTTCATGACTTCCGTCCTCTGCCCCCCAAGGACTGTGTGATGGGTGACCTCTCACCATATCCTGGCCCATTGGTGTTTCTGTCCCACTGGTGGGCTCCCTGGATGCAGGACCGACCTGCTGCATTCTCTTGGCTCCAGTCCCCTGTTAAATCCTTCTACAGCTTTGACTTCCTCACCGCAGGCGAGGGTGGGCTGCTGTCTTTATGTACACAGCCACATAGAAGTTTCCATGACATCACAAGCGGAGGTAGCAGACATCGAGGGCCCTGGGGAATCACTTCTAATCAAGGCTCTGAGAATGTGCAGGACAAAGTCCTGCTTCTGCTAAGTGGCTGGCCCTGGCTTTATGATCCCTGTGGACTGGTAGCCACCAACTACGTGGAGGTTTCAGTCAAGGCCTCTTTAGTACCCCCTTCCCTGTATAGAAGGTACCATTCTGTTTTCTTTCCCCAGAACCTGTCCCTGCTCCGCCCTGCCTTCTGCATAATAAACTGGCATCAGAACCTCTTCATCAGTTAAAACATATGATCTTTTCCCACTCACTTGGAAAGCTGGAGTCTGAGACTGGGTGGGGAATTGGGATATTTTCAATAGATGTCATCTTTAACCATTGGGTTAGTATTTGTTCTGAAACTTTGGGATTTATTTTAAAAATACAGTGACTTCCCTGGCAGTCCAGTGGTTAAGATTCTGCACTTCCAATGCAGGGGGCCTGGGTTCAATCCCTGGTTGGGAAACTAAGACCCTGCATATTGCAAAAAAATAAAAAAAAAAAAAAAAAAAAAGAAGATTAAGTACAACTTGAAAAAAAAAAAAAACAAAAAGTACACACTTGGGGCCTGCTTGGGAACATGCTTGGGTCTCCAGGTAATTCTGAAGCAGCTCCAATTCAAAGACTCTCTGGTTTAGAGGAAGAATTGAAGCCACTTCTTCTTTTGTGTCCTTTATGCCCATTCCTGTCTACCACGGGTGGGAAACCCTCTTTCTATTCTCTGTGTAAGAGTAATTCGAGGAACTTCAGGGCAGTTTAATGAGAGCGGGAATTTCTTAGGCCAGGGTTCCCAAAAGAGAAAATTATTAACAACCACATAGCCAGAGATCTAGATAATTCTTCCCTATCTCCTTGAGATACATACAGACTCTGACTTTGTTAGAGACAGAATGAACTTCCGATTTACACATGCTTCATTCATGGTTATGAGTTATTCCTTCCCTTTATACCTTTCTGCTGCAGTCCTAGCCCTAGATCCCTCTTTTACACAGGATCCGTCCTCCCCGGGCAAGGCTTCCACGGCTTGCACTGCACCGATGCTCATGCCCTTCCCTTGCACTGCACACCTCCTTTGACCCTGTGCTCCCCATATACCCTTACATCCCCCTCTACTACTCCCCAGTTCTCAACATTTGCTGTACACTGGATCTCCCGGGGAGCTTTCGAAGTCCTGATGCCTGTGTGCCACCCTCAGAGAGTCTGATTATATTGTGCCTCAGGTGATTCAAATGTGAAGTCAGGGTTGAGAAACACTGCCCTTCACCTGAGCCCTTCTGGAAACTTGGGTCCCTTCAGCTGCCTCCCTTTTTTTGTGCTTTTAAAACACAGCTTTATTGAAGTAAAGTGCGATGAATAAACTACATATATTTAAAGTGTGAAATTTCATAAGCTTTGGCATATGTATACATTTGTGAAACATCACCATGCTTGGTAAGTATGAACCTACCCAACACTCCAGACAGTTTTCTTGTGACCTTTTGCATTCAGATTTTCCCTTAGCCGTTTATCCTCTAGGCAACTACTGAATAGCTTTCTGTCATTATAGATCAGTTTCCAATTTTCTAGAGTTTTATGTTAAGTGAAATAACATATACTCCTTTTTGGTCTGGCTCCTTACATTCAGCATAATTATTTTGAGATTCATCATCTTGTTGCATCTATTAATAGCTCATTCCTTTCTAATGACAGTAGTATTCCACTGAATGGATATATCACAAGCTGTTTATCCATTCACCCCTTGACTGTCTTTTGAGTGGTTCTTTGTTTTGGCTATTACAAATTAAGTTTCTATGAGCATTCATATATAAGTCATTATATAGGTCATACATACAAGGACATACACTCTTATTTCTATTGGATAAGTACTCAGGAGTGGAATGGCTAGGATAAAATTTTTAAAGAAAGTAGTCTAACTCTTCTCTTTCCAGTCCCATAGGAATTGGCTTCTCAGTTACTACAAAATGCCTATTGAGAATTTGATCGGGATTGGTTTGAATTTATTGATCAGTTTGGTGCGAAAAGATATCCCAGTGATATGGAGTCTTCCAATCCATGAACACATCTTTTTTATAAATTAGAAGGCAGATCTCCTTTTTAAAAATAATGTTTTTTTTTTTTTTTTGACTGTCCTGGGTCTTTGTTGGTGCATGGGCTTTTCTCTCGTTCTCTAGTTATGTTGAGCAGGGGCTACTCTAGTTGCAGTGGCTTCTTTTGTTGCAGAGCACGGGCTGTAGGGTGTGAAGACTTCAGTAGCTGCGGCACGTGGGCTCTGTAGCTGTGGCTCCTGGGCTCTAAAGCACAGGCTCAAGAGTTGTGGTGGACGGGCTATGTTACTCCGAGGCACATGGGATATTCCTGGATCAGGGATCGGAGCCCTGTCTCCTGCATTGGCAGGCTGATTCTTTACCACTGAGCCACAAGGGAAGCCCCCGTGAACACATTTTTTGGTCAGATTTATCACTAAGTGTTTTAATTCTAAATTCAATTTATTTACTAGCTAAAGGGCTATTTCAGTTCTCTATTTCATCCTCACTGGGTGGAATGCCTTCTCTTTGGTCTTCAGATTCTAGCTATCATTCCCTTCAAGACCTAGCTCAAGTCTACCCTTCTCTGTGGAGCTTTCGCCGACCACCTCAATTTTCCCAGTACCTCTTAGGAGCACTGATACTACCATCTATAGCACTCCTATGCACACTCACATTTGTTCTGTCGTTTTTACATAGTTGGCCTCTCTTACATAATTGTAAGCTCCCTAAAAACAGAAACCGTTTTTATCCTTTTAGTACTTAGCACAGTGCTGGTCTGTCACATGAATGATTAGAAAAGCAGTCATAGGAGGAACACCTAAGCAATTCAACACAGAATTTTTAAGTCAGGGAAATGGAGTGTTTCTAATGATCACAGTCAGCACTAGGGTACCTGTTCAGAGTGTAGGAGTTGGACAGCCTGGGTTGCTAATTCCACCTCTGTCCCTGACTAACTATGCACTTTGGGTGAGTGACTTTACCTCTTTGAGCCCCCATATCCTCATTTGTAAAATAAGGACAACATCTATCTTCTCAGTTGTCACAGGATGAAACGAGGTAACTCTTGTAAAGTGCTAAGCACGATTTCTGTTGTTGTTTCATCACTAAGTCATGCCCAACTCTTTCGTGACTCCATGGACTGTAGCCCGTCAAGCTCCTCTGTCCATGGAATTTTTCCAGGCAAGAATACCTGAGTGGGTTGCCATTTCCTTCTCCAGGGGATCTTCCTGACCCAGGGATCGAACCTAGGTCTCTCGCATTGGCAGGTGGATTCTTTACCACTGAGACACCAGAGAAGCCCTCAAGCACAATTTCTGCTGCTGCTGCTGCTGCTAAGTCGCTTCAGTCGTGTCTGACTCTGTGCGACCCCATAGACGGCAGCCCACCAGGCTCCCCCGTCCCTGGGATTCTCCAGGCAAGAACACTGGAGTGGGGTGCCATTTCCTTTTCCAATGCAGGAAAGTGAAAAGTGAAAGTGAAGTCACTCAGCCGTGTTCGACTCTTCAGGACCCCATGGACTGCAGCCTACCAGGCTCCTCCGTCCATGGGATTTTCCAGGCAAGAGTACTGGAGTGGGGTGCCATAGCCTTCTCCTCAGTTCAGTTCAGTTCAGTTCAGTCGCTCAGTCGTGTCCGACTCTTTGTGACCCCATGAATCACAGCACGCCAGGCCTCCCTGTCCATCACCAACTCCCAGAATTTACTCAAACTCATGTCCATCGAGTCGGTGATGCCATTCAGCCATCTCATCCTCTGTCATCCTCTTCTCCTCCTGCTCCCAATCCCTCGCAGCATCAGGGTCTTTTCCAATGCGTCAACTCTCCGAATGAGGTGGCCAAAGTATTGGAGTTTCAGCTTCAGCATCAGTCCTTCCAATGAATACCCAGGACTGGTCTCCTTTAAGATGGACTGGTTGGATCTCCTTGCAATCCTAGGGACTCTCAAGAGTCTTCTCCAAGTTCAAAAGCATCAATTTTTCAGTGCTCAGCTTTCTTCACAGTCCAGCTCTCACACCCATAGATGACCACTGGAAAAACCATAGCCTTGACCAGACAGACCTTTGTTAGCAAAGTAATGTCTCTGCTTTTTAATGTGCTGTCTAGGTTGGTCATAAGTTTCCTCCCAAGGAGTAAGCGCTTTTTAATTTCATGGCTGCAATCATCATCTGCAGTGATTTTTGAAGCCCCCCAAAATAAAGTCTGACACTGTTCCACTGTTTCCCCATATATTTCCCATGAAGTGATGGGACCAGATGCCATGATCTTAGTTTTCTGAATGTTGAGCTTTAAGCCAACTTTTTCACTCTCCAAGCAGAGTAAATGCTTCCTAAATGTTCCCTATTATTGTTTTCCTTATGCCGAGCCATACCTTCCTTGCCTGGGCACCATCATATACACCTGGGACAGAACTGCCACCCTTGGGCCAGCCTGCTGATCAGCAGCTAGTCATGGTCAACGTCATAGAGCTTCCTTTTGAGTCTAAGTACTGCTTTACAGGGACAGAAGTAACTTCAGTGCAGGCCGGTAAACAGAAACAGCAGCCACAAGACCGAGGCTGGATGTGTACAGTATATGGGGCTGCAAACCACAGAGGACTTTTCTGAGTCGTGGTCACACCTTAAATAGTCCTGTGGTCAGCAGGGTTTTCTGAGTGCAGCGAGCCGGCTGATTTGAGCCAGGCTGAGAGAGCCTCAGTCTCCAGAAGGCCCTCTGCAAGCTGAGCATCTGCCCTGGGAGGCCGAGAAGGAAGCCCTCCCACACGGGCCCTGCTGCTCTGCGCCCACCACCCTCACTCAGAGCGCAGCCCACATCCGGGCGGCTAAACCACAGCCGGCTTCTGGCTGCCGTGCGCTACCTCTGGCAGCGGAGGCGGAGATCCCTGCTCGGCCGAACCTCCACCTCCTCCCTCCCCTCCCCCAGCCCCGGCGGCTCCGTCTCTCCTCGGAGGGGCTTCCTTCTCGAGGCAGTGGAAATCTGTATCCCCCTCCCCCACATCCCAACCCCCGCCGACACACACCCCTTCACCTCCTCTTTGCTTTCCGCCGCCTTCATCTGCCTTTTAAGACCTCTTTTTCTGTCTCACCCGTTTTCTGAACTGACCATTCATCAGGCATTCTTTGTCATCGTTGCTGTTTTTCTCCAAAAGGGGTTAGTCAAATGATTCTTTTTCTCCCTGTCTTTCTTTCTCTCTCTCTTCCCTCCTTCCCTTCCCTCCCTCCCTCCCTTCTTTTTCTTTTCCTTCTTCATCCCTTTCCTCTCTTCCTCCTTCCCTTTCTCTATATCCAGCCCTCCCCGCCCCCGCCGCCGCCCCGACCCTCTTTGATTTATTCCCCGATGCCCTTTTCAAAGAGAGCTTCAGGTAAGGCCTGTTCCAGCTGTGGAAACAGGTATACTTGCATTTGGGGTCATAGCTGGGAATGCAGTCAAAGGTAGGGAGGACCTGTGTTGTCCAGGAAACAAGACAGCCTTTGAGGGCTTCCCAGAAAAGAGGGACAGCAACTCTTTCAGCCAAATACACTTTATTTCTTTTCTTTCTCAGCTGACAAGGAATTTAGCACATTCATGGAGCTACAAATGACCATCTAAGAGTCCGCAGTGGAGACAGGGAGGGCGGGGGCACAGAGCGAGCTCTGGGTTGGGGGCTGTGAACAGGGCAGGACCTCTGCCAGCATTTACCCAGTCCATTCCCACCAAGGGTTTCCAGAAGGAGAGCCAGAAACAGAGAAAGGTGGGTGGAATAGTTAGGGTTGGGGCAGTTTCTATGTAGAAAGAGGGAACCAACTATGGGGCAGTTGCTATGTAGAAAGAGGGAACCAAGGGGAATAGTAATATCCACTGGGGAAGGAATGAATGGGGGCAGGGCGGCGTGAAGAACGGAAATAAATATCCCGACAAGAAGGCCGGCCAGGTGTGAAGGGGTGAGTAGCTATGATGTTTCAAAGGATAATAAAGCAGCAACATCCCTGGACTGGGCGCCAACAGAGAAGGCAGGAAGGAGGCCTCTGGGGACAAGGCTGAGGGTGGAAGCTCCCCACAAGGCAGAGGAACAGTTCTCCTGGGGGTTAAAGATTTGCCCAGGGAACAAACAGGGTGTGGCAGGCCTGGAGAGGAGTCAGACCTGGGTCAGTGGGAGATGGTGTCCGGAGTTGTCAGACGCCTCTCTGATTCAGGCCAGCATACAGGTCCCGCTGGCCTTTCCGGATGGGCTAGGGGTGGAATAGAGAGCGGGTGGTCAGCAGGGTGAGAGGAAGTCATTCCTGAGAAAGAAGGGCCTCTGCAGAATCAGCTTTGGAGCAATGGGAAGATCCTAGGCTAGGAGGCAGGAGGTGAGTTCAACTGGTAAGAGAGTTGATCTGGTCACCTCCTGTGAACCTCAGTTTTCCCATCTCAAAAACGGGAAACTAAAGGGCCACTTCTCAGGGCTTTTATCAGAATTAAGTGAAGTCACTCATGCAAAAGTAAATGCCACATGCTTGACTGGTGCTCAGTAAATATTTGTTGTGTTTCTCCAGGTGTGATATGCAAAATATTTAACCATTGGTGGTGCATACACACTGATCAATCAGAACAGTCCTGGTAATTCTCTGCCATGCCAGGCAGTAACTCTTTACTTGCCAAATCAAAAGGTAGTCCAGTGGGGGAGGGGCTGTGATGTTGGGTAGTATGTGTGTTGGGGTGAGAAAGTTTGGGGCTACTCACTAGTGAAATATTTTCATATTTCAGCAGCTGGTAAGTACATGCTGGTGGGATGGCAGTCATTAGTTTATGGTGTTTGAGTTTGGGTGTATGGTATTCCCCATGGCTGCTCCTGAGCTAATTAATGAATAAACCAGAGAAAGAGGAGTGACACCGCCACCCACACTGCTTGTGGTTGTGGGAACCCTGCAGCCTTTGAGATGACCACCTGCTACCATGATGGATGCAGAGGTGGCACATGTGGGTTGTCTTGGAGCCCTGAGGAGGGGCTTTGAAGTGTCTGACAGGCCAGGTGGCCAGTCCCACCTGTCCGCTTCTCCTCTAGAAAGACCCCTCCCCCATTCTGCCCCTCATTACCTCATAGTCTGGATTGGGTACAGGGGGTGGTCTCTCCCTGTTCTGTCCTGCAAAGGAAGGAAGGGAAAACGATTCAGTTCCAAGAGGACACACCAATCTTGTGAAAATGAGACCCAGATCCAGGGTGGCAAACTCCCCTCTACTTCTAGTTTTTTCTGTTCCAGCTGCTATTTTTCCTTTCCTTTTTTCCATCCCATCTCTAATGACCCTACACAGTTCTTATCATTTTGTGACCTCAGCTCAAGGTCCTTCCATGGTTTCTGAGTAATCTGAGATGGGACATTCTGTGTCGAGATCTTGGTCATACCATGAATGTTCTAGAGAAGCTGTTTTGACCTGGCCTGGGCCGGACATCCCCTCCTTGGCGGGCATCTCCTCCGAGATCTTACCCCGGGGCCTGCCGCCAGCACCCGCTCCTCTCGTCATAGGCGTGGCCTTGGCCTTTCGGCTCTTGCTCCAGTAATACACCAGCAGCAGCAAGCCCAGAGTGACACAGATGTCAACCACGATGATTGTGGCCACCACCATCAGATCCACCTCCATGCAGTTCTCACACACTGTGAGGCAGGGGTCGGGGGAGGAGAGAAATCCCCCAGAAAGGAAGACACAGGACACCAGAGATGAGGAAGGAACAAATGAAGCTCATTCTCCCTTTAGTACTCACGTACCTGCCATGGCCAGACACCCCTCCCTCTGCCCCCAGGCTGTTTCAGCACCTTTATAACAACAAGTGAAGTGTGGTGTTCATGGGTGGAGACTCGAGTCAGACAGTCCTGGCTTCAAATCCCAGCTACGTGACTCACTAGTTGTGAGAATTCTGAAATGTGTGTTGAACCTGCAAAGCTTCTGTTTCCTCATATATAAAATGGAAGTAAGATAGCACTGAACCCATATAGTTGGTAAGGGAATTATATGAAACGCCTGGGCAAGTGTTTGGTATAGTGCTTTAAACTTAATAAGCATTCATTGATTGTTAGCTGTCATTATTGTTTATGACTATGCCTTAGTTTATGACATTTTCATAGAGTAGCTTTGAGTCCTTTTTGCAAATCCTGAAGAATTCGTGTCCAGATAAAGCATAAACTAATATTGGGGCCCCATATTTTCTGGACAGGATATAATGCAGACAGGATACCCAGTCCTGTCTCTTGGGAGGTTATTTTGGATCTAGTGCTAAGGTTACCCCAACAGCCCTATATTGATGTTTAATCTATATTTCAGAAAATACTGATGATGTGTGGCCCCAGATAGTCTTGGATTGAGTGTAGGAGAAGCACAAAGTTGCCAGGGGACTGTAAGTTGGGTAAGGGGAAATCCTGAGAATGCCTTTTCGGAATATGCTCCCTAAAGAGTCTAGTAGTATTTGCTCTGAAGACCTGTATTACCTCTTGCTTTCAGGTACAGCTTATGTGCCGTCTCTGTGCTGCCTTCGGTTATGTAGCACTGATAATAACCACTGTTGTCCATTTCTGAAAAATCTTCCAGTAACAGCTGTTTCCCATCACCTTGGGGTATTGGTTCATCACTTTTTTTCCATTTTACTCCATTTTCAGGCTCTAGAGGGCACGTCAGCTCAACAGTGTTTCCAGAGATGGAGACTTCATATGCTGGGGAATGGGAGAGAAGAGAAGGGAAATTTAAAGAGAGAAACCAGTAAGATTTAAGGCAAGTTAGTAGCCAAAGAACCAACCAAATGCAGAAAGTCATCTGACATCCTAGATCTCAGATTTTCTTGTCAAAAGGCAACTCTGTTGGCTAAAGGGTATGAAAGAGGAGAGATGCAGGAGAAGGGGCCCTAGAGAACCTCTTGAAGATGACTTCAGAGTTTAGGCATGGACTTGGGGACTTGAAAGGAGAGGGTGAAAATAAAGAAAATCTATAAAAGTCCTTACTTGTAATGTTTCTAAAATGGGGAGTTAGAAATGTTGGGAGGACCTTAGTTCTTGGGGTTAATCTCCCTCAATCAGGTGCTTCTTCCCAACCACAGATCTGCATCATTGATAGGGCAGATATAAAAGACTGATAAACTTACGTTTCTCTTCAGTATTATCTGAAAATGAAAAAGGAAAGAATGGTAAGAAAATAACCTTGATTGAAGTTTAAGTTGTAGGTAAAAAATTTCAAGTGAAGCTACACACTGTCCCTAAGAATTCCTAGAGAATTCTTTGGGAGCCCCATGTCTTGAAGATGAGGTGTGTACCTGGCCTAAGAGATATGCTCATAGACACAACTCAGGTACATCAAACTGAGAATATATCAGTATGTACTTCTAGACTGAGATCCACTAAAGCCCAAAAAGTCTTACAATCGTAAAGCTGAAAAATTCTAGACATCTTCAAACTTATTCTCTTGCATTAGCAAGAGCCATATTCCAGATAGATATGAAAGGGATATCATATCCTTCTCAGAGATAAAGACCTTCATTTCTTTGAATCACTGATTCTTATACGCATCTGTTTTTCATTATTCAGAAGTTCTTTCTTATAACTAACAGAAACCCTCATAGTAGAGATCAAATATCTTTCTTCTTATTCCATGCCACTTTCATGTTATTACCCTTTAAATTATGTGAAGTTCTATATATTTTTTAAGGAAATAATTCTTCTAATAAAAAGTGACATTATTTTAAATTATATCTCAGTGCAAGCAGCTCTTAATTATATATGTTAGAACTATTGGTATGGACAATTGAAATCCACTAATAAAATTTGGGGATCCAGCAAAATTCCCCGGAGTAGGTAATTTTGCCCTAGGAAGTAGGGATGGGGAGCACCCTGGTTTCCTGGAAGACCTGTGGCTGGGACCCTAGGCAGCACTGGGGAAAGTATGCTCAAGCATACGTGAGTCTGAACATGTAACAGCTGGAAGAGCAGAGCGTGATGCTCAGAGACACCCCTCTCTCTATTGGGGGTGTTTTGCTACAGTGCACTATGGGGACAGAACACTGGACTGAGTCAGAAACCCTGTGTTTGAATCCCAGATCTGCTTTAGGCTGTGTGACCAAGGGAAAATCATTTAACTTCTCTGAGCTTCAGTTTCTTCATCTGGGAAGCAGATAAACCATCCACCTCACAAGGTATTTGTGAGAACTAAATGGATTATGAAACTGAAAATGAATGGTGCATTGCAGATGCTCAAGAAAAGTGTTTTTTACTTTCTTTCTTTCCTTCTGGGGGTCCTGCTAATGGAGAACAGAACAGAGTACTGACCCAGTTGCTCAGTCAGCCCTCCAGCGGAGATCATATGGAATGTAAACAAGTCATTCTGCAGGTTTACCTATATACTAATAATGGGGAGCTGAGTATAATGACAGTAGATCATCGATAATACTTCGACTTGGAAATAATTTTTCAGCATTGATATTTCTTAAAAATATTAAACTAGAAATCATAAAATAATTTATAAGTAAATAGAAATTTCACTCTGCATGGTATGTTTGTTTGGAAAAGCAAAAATGGCTCACAACTCTTTTTGGCATAAATTCAGTAGTGAAGCACAGACCAATACATTCTCATACAAGGGCCTAGATGTCTATGCTTAGAAGCACTTGTTTTATTATTATTATTTTGCTGTGCTCCATGGCATGTGGGATTTCAGTTCCTCAACCAGTGATCGAACCCATGGTCCCTGCAGTGGAAGCACAGAGTCTTAACCACTGGACCACCAGGAAATTCCCTTAGATGTCTATACTTAGAAACAGGACATATGCTCACAAAAATTTTGTACATATTCATAATGATTAAAAAAATGGACTTCCCTGGTGGTCCAGTGGCTAAGACTGTGCTCCCTATGCAGGGGACCTGGGTTGGACCGCTGGTCAGGGAACTAGATCCCACAAGCTGCAACTAAGACCTGGTGTAGCCAAATAAATATTTTTAAGAAAATGAGTTTCAGCATCAGATAAATATGCGTTTATATTTATATATCTGATTGGACTATATATTTATCTACTTAGTCTTGGTTTTCTTATCTGTAGAGTGGGGATGTTAGGAGAATTATGTGAGGAAATTCAGGTAGAATATTAAGGGCAATACCTAGAACATGTATGCTCAGTAAACTATAATGCTTATTATTTAATCTGCATATTTCCCATACAATGATAGCTAAACTCTACCAACTGCTTTCCACCCATCAGATAATATTCTAAGTAAGTCAATCAATCTTCATAACAACTCTACAAGCTAGGTATTATTATTTATATTTCACATGTAATAATGCTATGGCATGGAGAAGTTAAGAAAGTTATTCAGACACTCAGCAAGTAAGAAGTTGAGCCAGGATATGATGGTCTAGCTTCAGAGTTAGACTCTTAGCCTCACACTCCATAACCTTCTCCACTGCCTGAGATATTGTTCCTTATAATAAAAGCTCACCCTTTAAAACTCAACTCAAGAATCACCTCCCCTGGGGAGCTTTCCCCAACTATATCCTTTGCAGAGTTAGCCATGCTTCTGTTTATATTTTATGTTACTGTTTACTCATAGCAGGAAACAGATTATATTATCAATTATTTGTCTTTCAAATAAGACCATCAGCTTTTTTTTTTTTTTTCCTAACCATGTGGCTTGTGGGATCTTAGTTCCCTGACCAGGGATTGAACCCAGGCCCTCAGCAGTGAAAGTAAGAAGTTCTAACTGCTGGACTTCCAGGGAATTCCAAAGACCTTCAGCTTCTTGAGGGGAAGGAACTAGTGACACAGTCATATGCATGATCATTTATTCATTAAAAAAACAGATATTGAGCACCTGTTCACACACACACACACACACATTGAGCACCTACCATGTGTGTTAGAAATAAAAGTAAAGTGTTAGTGGCTCAGTCGTGTCCGACTCTGTGATCCCATGGACTGTAGCCCACTGGGCTCCTCTGTCCATGGGATTCTCCAGGCAAGAATACTGGAGTGGGTTACCATGCCCTTCTCCAGGGGATCTTCCTGACCCAGGGATCAAAACCAGGTCTCCTGCATTGCAGGTAGATTCTTTACCATTTGAGCCACCTGGGAAGCCCGTGTATTTGGTCAAGTAAATAAGGTGTTGTTTTGGCCTTCAATGAATTCATGATATACACAAAAAATTCCAACCCACACTCGCATATATATTCTTTCCTGAATGGATGCTCAGGAATACACATCACTCAGCTATAATTGGACCTGACAGTTAGCAACAAATATAGGCACATCTCATACAGATTCTATTGAAAGATAATTATATTTTCTCTCTAATGGTTCTGGCTCTTAGTATTTATTACTGTGATATATCATGATCATTTTGATCCACATTTGAAAGGAAGTTGTACAGAGCGAAAATCCTCTTACCAATTTCTTCTGACTCTGAAAAAGAAACTATTTGAAACACTCCTTTCAGCTAATAAGGTCAGACCCTTCCACCCTGGGTTAGGACTCTTCCCTCAATCTTCAGAAAACAATGGATATTTAAATTTCCCATGGTTGCATATGAAAAACTCTTTCATATTCTACATTAAAAAAACTGGTGGCTAATTAGGTATAAAAAAAGGGTCCTAAGTAATCATTTTGAATATAATGTCTATTTGATACATAAATATAAAAATATATTTATAAAATTAAAAATGTAATTGGCACTAGTGGTAAAGAACCGCCTGCCAGTGCAGGAGACATAAGAGATAGGGGTTCCATTCCTGGGTCGGGAAGATCCCCTGGAGGAGGAAATGGCAACCCACTCCAGTATTCTTGCCTGGAGAATCCCATGGATAGAGGAGCCTGGAAGGCTACAGTCCACAGGGTTGCAAAGAGTTGGATATAACTGAAGCGACTTAGCAGGCAGGCATAAAATTATCACATTGTATACCTTAAACTTATACCATGTTATATGTCAACTATATTCCAATAAAGCTGGCAAAAAAGGAAGATCTGTATTGGGCATAAATTAAACGATAAACAAAAACCAACCCCAAATGACCAATAGCATGCAGAAGAGATGTTTTTCTGGAGTTTATCAGTGCTCTCAACATATCCCATCTGTCAGTAAGGTAACATTAACACATTCTCCATGATATGTTTTTTAAAAAGGATTCTAAGGACACTACCATTTAGGCAGATTAATGCTATGTAATAGAGACTGGCCCAGTGCCTGCCTTTTAACACAAAATTGGTTCATTCAATTTGGAGGAGCTGAAATGAAGAGAAAGCCTTCCAATATTGGGATATTCCTGCCTCTCTTCTATGACTGAGGAGGTAAGTCCAGGCCAGGCACACTCATATGCATACGCACACATGAATACACATGCATGCACACACACACACACTTTCAGAGTATTTGGACATGTAATTCTTCTTCTTTTTCTTTTTACTTTTTGGTCATACCCCACAGCATGTGGAATCTTATGGCCCTCTCCAGGAATGGAACCTATGCTCCCACACATTGGAAGTGCAGAGTCTTAACCATTGGATCACCAGGGAAGTCCCTGGACATGTAATAATGAATGTGAACTCAAATGCTGGCCTAGAGGCCTATTCAGTGCATCTCTAGGCATGTATTCAAGCCACAAATCCTCTACAAAAAACTCACATCAAATAGGAAATGAAAACTTGACATTGTTTTAGTTGGCTCAATTCTTTTCTTCTGAATAGTTAACACTCATTATTTCCTGTGATCTCTGTTGCATTCCTCTTCTTGTCTAGAACTATCCCTAGACTTATGAGGAAAAGGCAAAGGAGAAGACGAGAGAAATCCCATTTATTGGTCTCTGTAGGAGGTCTAGTGAAAACATTCCTAAGTACAAAACAGACTGGGCTGATTTGATAACAAGGAAAGAAAAAGCATAACTCACCTTGTGCCCAAGCACCAACTAGAAAATAAAGAAGAGGAAAAGAGTTAGTAAATGTTGTGAGTGACTTTGAAATTCCAATTCTATAGTCTGACCATTTCTTAGCAACTATGGTCCTTCCCACCCACTTCTGGATCACAGTTAACCTTATACGCTGTGAGTGATATGGACTTCTAGGTACTGACCTGGGGTTTTTGGTCAATTTGGGATGAGACAGAAGAAGGAAGCACCTAGCGTTAAACATGAACACACAGCATTTGACAAACAGACGTTAGAAAAAGTTGAGGGGTGCTTCTGGGGAGATGGAGAAAGAGCGAGAGAGTTTTGCAGCCCAGCCTCCATTTTAAAAAGAAATCTCTTGACAGTGGAAGAAAAACAAGCTCTGGGTTAGGTACAAAGATTGAGATTCTTGTTCCATCTCTGACTCCTGCTGGTCTGATGGTTCGGTTTTTCCATTTATTTTTTACTTGAGACAGATAGGAATATTTGAAACCAATTACTCATCAGCTAGAGCCTGTGCATTGAAGAGTTCGATCATATTTCCACTGGGTCCTCCAGAGTCCCTGCACTCAGCAGCAATCCGGGTTCTCTGTAATGACCCGTTCCCCTGACATCACCTTCAAGTTTCATGTGTACCTATTTTATCAACAGCCTCTATATTGGGTGAGACACCCCTCCCAATCACTGTAACCAGAGCAGCCTGGGCACATTCTCATGAGGCCAAACCTCTAGGGGTGGTTGGGTCTTTGGTAGTCCCTCTCTCTCTCTCTGCAGAGCACAGTTTATACTATGGGGCTATAACCCAATGCCTTGGGGAGTCACACTCTGCCCCTTGACACTCCAAACATGTTCCCTGGACCAGTAGGAGACAAATGAGCCAGAGAGCTTGTTATAAAGGCAGAAGGGCAGTTCCACTCCAGACCCACTGAAGCAGAAGTTGAAATTTAACAAGATTCCCCGGTGACTCGTGTGCACGCTCAAGCTAGAGAAACCCAAGATGAAGCAGGAAGTGGAGACGCCATGGCTGTAACTCTGAGATGCAAGCCCCAGCTGTGATAGTGTTTTCTAGATCTCTAAAATAAAACCCTCATGAGCTATCTGGCCTCACATCATGCCATCATTAACAGCACAGGCTGTAGGCAGCTCTGAGTTCCCAGATCAGCTTCAGCACTTACTAACTGTGGTTTTAAACAAGCTATTGTACTTCTTCGAGTACTAGTTTTTTACATCTGTAAAATAGGGCAGAGGTCCCCAACCTCTGGGCCACAGATGGGTACCTTCTGTCAGATCGGTGGCAGCATTAGATTAGAAACAAAGTGCACAATAAATGTAATGTGTTTGAAACATCCTGAAATGAACCCCCACCCCAGTCCGTGGCAAAATTGTCTTCTACGAGGCTGGTCCCTGGTGCACAAAAGGCTGGCGACCACTGAAACGAGATACATATAACATTTACCTTCCAAGGTGGAGGGAAAGATTAAATTAGTTAACATGGGTAAAGACTTTTTGTAACACGGTATCTGGCACTCAGTAAACAGCAACCTTAAAAAAAAAATCATTGTCTGATATGAGCTATGGAAAGCCTCTTAGTTACTTATCAATTTATATTCCACCTTCCTTCCAACAGGACTAAAGTAATTGAAAGCACATGGTCAACTGAAAAAGACTGGAAATTATGAGGTGCTTCATTATCTCAGATACTAAGCTTGCTGTATACTTGGTGCAGAGTTTGGGTTCAACCACCTACTCTCCTTGCAGTAAACAGTGAAGGCGAACTCCTCTAATCTCCTTTGTGTTAGTTCATAAGGGCTGGGCTGTTCACTGACAGAACGAACTTTTTCTCGGAGGCACAAAGATCTCCTTGCTTTCAGTAGATATGATCACCTCAACTGCTTTCCTTTAGCTGTTCTCTGAAAGGTCTTTGGGGAACACGCTAGCCTAGCCCTAGTTCCCTGTGCTAACACTGCACCAACACTTCCTTACATTTTCTAGAAAATGAGGCTTCTTGATACACTGGGCAGCGCCAGGTTAGGCAGTGAGCCTTTCATGGTCTGGAGAAACACCCATCTTTTCATTCCATCCTACTCACCTAATAAGAGGTAGAGTCCCAGAACTCGCCAGAGATTCCCCGACTGCATCCTTCCCTCACTGGACGCTCACTCTACCTAAGATGGCGGAGGCCAGTTGGCTCACAACTTCTGAAAAAGAAACCAGAGGACTTTTACAAAACCCCTGCTGGAGTTGAGGACCCTGGGGCCATTACTGCCAGTGCTGGGATGAAAAAGGGGGCTTTGTAAGAGAGAGACTCACCATTTTCCGAAGCAGGCACCTTCGGCTGGGAGGGGAGGCGGGTTTCTGAACCCCACACAGGAAGTGTGGAGGGGCCTCTGGGCCTGAAGGCTTCTACGTTTGAGACGGAGGCAGCCACCTGGGTTGGCTGGGGAGAGTTGGGCCCCGTGTCCTCCCATTGGACGAGGGAGACCTGAAGGTGCCGTGAAGTACCTGCAACTTAGCTGCCCAGGCCTTGCACAATGCACCCCCCACATTGGGCTCCCTTCTCAGATACCCCTCCCCACCACACAAGCTGTGATAGGAAGAAAGAGGAGCACCCAAGAGTTGCTTTCTTTTTTTTTTTAATTTATTTTTATTTATTTATTTGTACTGGTTCTCCATTGTAGCATGTGGGATCTTGTTAATAGTTGGCATGTGGGATCCACTTCCCCGACCAGGGATTGAACCCAGGCCCCCTGCATTGGGAATGTGGAGTCTTCGCCACTGAACCACCAGGGAAGTCCCAAGAGTTGCTTTCTTTATGGCATACATGGCTTGGGGCAAGTTGTTGGTTTGAAAATATATGAGATGCCATTCTTTTTTGCCTCTAATGTTTACAAAAATATTTTTAAAATGTAATATTCAGCCTTGGAAAGGGTAAAGAGTGACAGTCATAGAATCTGCTGATGTGAGTGTCAACGGTTATGGTCTTTCTTAATTTTTGAGCATGCATTAACCAAGTGCCTACCCAGTGCCAGGCACTGTGCTAAGGGCTTTAACCAACAGTTCTCTAAGGACTTCCTTGGCAGTCCAGTGGTTAAGACTCTGTACTCCCAATACAGGGGCACAGGATTGATCCCTGGTCAGGAGCTAAGATTCCACATCCTAAGTGGCATGGCCCCAAAACAAACAAACACAGACAAACAAAAAAATAAACTTCTACAGTAGATATTAGGGTTTCCCTGATGGCTCAGTGGTAAAGAATCTGCTTGCCAATACAGAAGATGTGGGTTCCATCCCTGGGTGGGGAAGAACTCTTGAAGAAAGAATTGTGCCTGGGAAGTTCTAGTATTCTAGTATTCTTGCCTGGGAAATCCCATGGGCAGAGGAGCCTGGCCAGCTATAGTCCATGGGGTCACCAAGAGTCGGATGTGACTTATCAACTAAACAACAACAACACGGTAGACATTAGGGTTAGGGTGTGGCCTCAAAACAAGCAAAAAATGACCCTCTGGGATAGGTATTATTTTCATCCTCATTTTATGCTTGAGTCAACTGGGGCTCAGATAGGTTATCTAAGTTGTCACAGATTACAGAGCTGGGAGCCTCAAAAGTATTTTGGTGAAATTCATTGATTTAGTAAGTATTTGATATCTACTCGGCTGTAGTATGTGCTGGGTGCTAGCAATAAAACAGTCACAAGATAGATAGTCCTCATGGAGGCTGAAAGGAAATGTGGACCTTAAGCTGATTATTTCAGGAGATTGATGCTGAGAAAGAGGAAATAACAGGGGCTGTGGGAGTGACAGAAGGGAGGCCTAATGTAGTCTGGGGGTTAGGGAAGGTCTCCTTTCTGAGGGTAACATCTAAGCTGAAACCTGCTGGAGGCCTGGAGTGAACCAGGATGGGGGGGAGGACAAGGAAAGTATTCCAGACAGAGGGAGCAGCATGTTTGGGGCCTGGGGATGAGGAAAAGAGACCCATTCAAGAAACTGGAAACTCAGAAAGGCAAGTAGCAGAGGTAAGAAATGGAACTTAACTTAAGTTAACTTAACTTAAATGGAACTTAAGAAAACTTAACAGGGGCCAGATGGAGAGGGATTTGCAAGCCTTGTTAAAGATTCTTTTTAAACAGTTTTGTAATTGGAGGATGATCGCTTACAATGTTGTGTTAGTTTCTGCTGTACAATGAAGTGAATCGGCTGTATGTACACATACATTTCCCCCCCCCCCCCCCCCCGGGGGCCTCCCTCCCACCTCCCACCCCGCCCCTCTAGGTCATCACAGAGTGGCAGGCTGCCCTGTGCTATATAGAAGCTTCCCACTAGCTATCTATTTTACACATGGTAGTGTATATGTGTCAATGCTACTCTCCCAGTTCATCCCAAAAGATTCTTAAGGATTATTTTAAGGGTAGTGGGAAGTGATTGAAGAGTTTAAAACAGGAGGATGACAGCATCAAATTCTTTAAAAAATTTTAAATGAAAAAATTAATCGTGGAAGTAATACATGCACGTTACGAACAAAGGAAAACAGCGCAGAAGAGTACATACAACCGTCTCCTGACTCACCTTGCCTTGGCCTTATTGCTCTCCCTAGAGAAAACCACTTTCAACTTTGTAAACTGTCTCTCTGGTGGTTACCTTCTTATCTATAAATGTGAGTTGTCATCATGTGGGTTCTCTGGGAAGCAAACTGCGATGGAGATTTGTGTGCAGGTGGCTCAAAGAGGGAAGCGCAGCCACAGCTCAGGTCAGGGAAGGAAGTGGGGTTGGCCAAGGGAGAAGGGGGACGACAAGGAGAGTTCAGCCAAGCCAAGGGGAGACCAGGCTAGGGTTGTACTGCAATAGCAAAGAGCCTCATATTCTATAATGAGTTAATCACTAAAGGGATGTTACCCATAAGTTAAATTATACATAATGGCTCATTGCCGGGAAGCCTTCCTCCCAGGTAATGAGAGTTAACATGACATAACTTTGTTCAGCTCATAGGAAACATCCTGACCAGGTTCACCTGTGAATGACTGCAGGCAGGAAGAAATTAACACAATCTCTCCCGAGTCTGGCTGGAACCAGGACTTTACACCCTCCCCTTTCAGTATAAAAGAAGCCTGAATTCTAACTCTGGGAAGATGGTTCTTTGGGACGCTAACCTGCCATCTTCTCAGTCTTAACGGATTTTCCAATGAAATAGCTATTCCTTTCTTCCATAACTCCTCTCTCGATTTATTGGTCTATCATGAGGTGGCTTTCTGGTTTCTTTCTGGTGGCTCAGATGGTAAAGAATCTGCCTGCAATGCGGGAGAACCAGGTTCAATCCCTGGGTCGGGAAGTTCCCCTGGAGAAGGAAATGGCAACCCACTCCAGTAGTCTTGCCTGGAGAAGTTCATGGACAGAGGAACCTGGCAGCTACAGTCCATGGAGTTGCAAAGAGTTGGACACAACTAAGCAACTAACACACACACTCGAGGTGGCACTAGTGGTAAAGAACCCGTTTGCCAATGCAGGAGACTTAAGAGATGTGGGTTCAATCCTTGGGTCAGGAAGATCCCCTGGAGGAGGGCATGGCAACCCACTCCATATTCTTGCCTGGAGAAGCCCATGGACAGAGAAACCTACAGTATATAGGGTTGTGGAGAGTTGGAAGTGACTTAGCATGCATGCATGCATGCAATGAGTGGTACAAGCTTGGACTTGTTAACAGGGTGACCCATCAGAGGAGTCCTGAATTGAGGCCATAGGCATATCATCTAGTTTTCAGTATGAACTGTTTCCAGAGAGGTGTGAACTCGGGTGTTGCAGCTGCTTCCGCTGAGAACAAGGCCTGTGAGAGGGCTCTGCTGTGAGCTCCCAGAGGACACAATCCCAGCAGATGGGTGAGTAAGTGGTCCTCAAGGGGGAACGTGGGCAGCATCACCAGCATCCATGCAGGTCATCCCTTGGCCTGCTTAAATCCACTTGCTGTATAATAATTTCACGCCATTCTTTAATCAACCTTTTCAGGATTCTAGTTGATCTTTTTTCTGGAGAAGCTTGTGAGAGAAGAGTTATGGCCCCACTATAGCTGTTCTGGGGGCCCCATCTGATCGTCATAATCTCCCTTCTTTGTTACTCATTCTAGACTGTTCCTGGCCTTAGATGTTAATAGCACTTTTGCTGACCCAAGGGAAGACATAGCTTGGGGAGCCTGAGCCCCAGGTTGGCATGGCCTTATCAGGCTATGAGCCCTTGGTTTCTACATGTATTCTCCCTGCTCCCTGCAGCCCTGACTCCTCCTGATGATAAGGAGAGATTCATCCTGCTGGGAGAGTGAATTTGCCTACTGCCAACTGCTACATCCCTTGGGCCATTGGAAAATCATATGTAGGACAATTTTTTTGTTTTGCTGACCTGTTCTCTGCATGGCAAGATGCCAGCATTTGGTTGGCTATAGGCCTCTAGCATCCCACACAAACAACCACACACATTTCCAAAATACCCTCTAGAGAACAGTACCATCTTAATTGAGAATTACCATTTAAGAGCTTTCTTCCATCTGTGTTTATAGAACCCAGTGTCCAGTTCCCTCTCAAACTGAACAGAAGGAGGCAGCAATTGACTAGGAAATCAGCAATGTGGTCACATGAAAGCTCCAAAATCACTGCAGATAATGACTGCAGCCATGAAATTAAAAGACACATACTCCTTGGAAGAAAAGTTATGACCAACTTAGACAGCATATTAAAAAGCAGAGACATTGCTTTGTCAACAAAGGTCCATCTAGTCAAGGCTATGGTTTTTCCAGTGATCATGTATGGATGTGAGAGTTGGACTATAAAGAAAGCTGAGCGCTGAAGAATTGATACTTTTGAACTGTGGTGTTGGAGAAGACTCTTGAGAGTCCCTTGGACTGCAAGAAGATCCAACCAGTCTATCCTAAAGGAGATCAGTCCTGAATATTCATTGGAAGGACTGATGCTGAAGTTGAAACTCCAATACTCTGGCCACCTGATGTGAAGAGTTGACTCATTGGAAAAGACCCTGATGCTGGGAAAGATTGAAGGTGGGAGGAGAAGGGGATGACAGACGATGAGATGATTGTATAGCATCACCAACTCAATGGTCATGAGTTTGAGTAAACTCTGGGAGTTGGTGATGGACAGGGAGGCCTGGCATGCTGCAGTCCATGGGGTCGGGCATGACTGAGCAACTAAACTGAACTGAATGCTCGGCATGAAATGTCTCTACTTTTCTGAACTTTGCCCTCACTCAGCCTGCACTACAGCCACTAGACCAGCCTAGGACTCCAATCTGTTTCCTGGGAGTCTCTTAGGTCTGTTCTTCCCTCTGGCTTCCCAAATGGTCTCCATCTCTGTTCTAGTAAATTTGCAGTCCCTAAGCAGTGTTCTCATTTTTTATTTTTGAGGATTAATTAAAAAATTTATGGTAAACACACATAACATAAAATTTACCATCTTAACTTTTTTGGGGGGGGGGGGGGGTTGGGGATGAGGCATGCGGGATCTTAGTTCCCTGAACAGAGATTGAATCCATACCCCTTTCAGTGGAAGTGCTGAAATGGAGTCGTAACCACTGGACTACCAGGGAAGTCCCCATCTTAACTACTTTTAAGTGAACAATTCAGTAGTGTTAAGTACATTTGTATTGTGCAGCCAGTCCCCAAAGTCTTTTCATCTTGCAAAACAGAAACTCTATATTCATTAAACAACAACTCCCCATTTCCTCCTCTCTTCAGCCCATGACAACCACCATTCTGCTGTCTGTCTCTATGAATTTGACTTTCTCATGTAAGTGAAATCTCATAGTATTTGCTTCTTTGGAACTAACTTAATTCATTAGCATAATGTCCTCAAGATTTAGACTGAATAATTATTCTATGTATATACTATGTTTTGTGTATCTATTCATCTGCTGATGGTCTCTTGGGTTGCTTTCACCCTTTTGGCTACTACGAATAATGCTGCTATGAACATGGGTATTCAAATCTCTCTTCAAGACACTGCTTTCAATTCTTTTGTGTCTGTACCTAGAAGTGGAATTGATGGATCATATGGTAATTATACATTTAATTTTTTTTAAGATCTCATATATTATTTTCCCCAGCAGTTGCACCATTTTACATTCTCTCCAACAGTGTGTAAGTTTCCAATTTCTCCACATCTTTATCAGCACTTGCTTTCTGTTCTTTTGATAATAGTCATCCTAATGTCTATTGTAGTGGGAATTTCTAATAATGTACTTTCCCAGCCTTGAGAAATTCCATAGAAGTAGAATCTGGAAAAACAGCATATATTAAGAAACTATGCTAATGATTATCTTTCATGTTTTTCTTAGAATAATAGCCTTGTTACAAACCCCAGGGCCAGATCCAGAAGGGAATATGACCGGGATCATGAAAGCATGGACTTTGGAACACTGGGTCAGCGCCAGGCATGAACGCTGCCTACGCACTTGCTGATTGCTCCCGAGACTAGCCAGGAAGGGAACAGCCTCGGGTAAAAACCAAGGGGATCTGGACTATGTCAGTGTCATCCATGACATTCAGGAGTACATTATTAAAACAGTGTATGTCTTGAGAAAGGTAAGATTGAAGCAATTCTTGTAGTCTGCACTTAGGAATAAAAGCTGGACTCAGAGTGGGCTCTGCACCTCTGTCCAATAGAGGCTGCAGGTCCCCTGACCCATTGCACCAGATTTCACGTTCTGTCTTCATTCTTTTTTTTTTTTTTAATATTATTTTATTAGTTGGAGGCCAATCACTTTACAACATTTCAGTGGGTTTTGTCATACATTGACATGAATCAGCCATATAGTTACATCTGTCTTCATTCTTGTCACTTGCTCCCAAACCATTAAGGTGATAGGGTATGAAGTGGTATCTCATTGTAGTTTTGATTTACCTTTCCTTGATAATTAGTGATGTTGAGTATCTTTTCACCGGCTTGTTGGCCACTTTATATCTTCTTGGGAGAAATGTCCATTCAAGTCCTTTGCTCATTTTTTAAAAGCTATTTTATTATACATTTTATTTATTTATTTTTGGCTGTGCTGGGTCTTTGCTGCTGTGCAGACTTTTCTCTAGCTGTGGCAAGTAGGGGCCACTGTGTAGTTTTGGTGCTCCGGATTCTCATTACTGTGGGTTCTCTTGCTGCAGAGCACCGGCTCTAGGGCATGCAGGCTTCAGTAGTTGTGACACATGGGCTCAGAAGTTGTGACACATGGGCTCAGTAGTTGTGGCTCCGGGGCTCCAGAGCACAAGTTCAATAGTTGTGGTGCATGGGCTTAGTTGCTCTGCGACATGTGGGATCTTCCCGGACCAGGGATTGAAATTGTGTTCCCTGCATTGCTAGGCAATTCTTAACCAATGGACCACCACGCAAATCTGTTTGCTCAATTTTTAATTGGGCTTTTAAAAAAAGCTGTAGTTGCTTATATATTCTAGCCCTTATCAGACACAGGATTTGCAGATATTTTCTCCCATTCCATAGGCTGCCTTTTCGTGCTGTTGTGAAACTGGATGCACAGCTTTAAATTTTGATATAGTCCAATTTACCTATTTTTCACTTATTGTCTGTGTTTTTGAAGTCATGCAGTGGCCCCCTTTCATTGCCAGTCTAGAGAACCCTTCAGGCTGGGGAACAGGAGGAGGAGGATTGGATTAATCTTTTGAGTCTCACTCAGTTATTGCAATGGTGGTCTTTCTGCCTCCACGCTTGATCCGACCAATCCATTCTCTGTAAGACAGTGAGAGTGAAGTTAAAACATACTGAAAAGTGTGATTTTGTCACACTGCTTCTTGAAGTTTGAAACACTCATCATTCTCAGGATAATTATAAAGCCAGGGATGGTGGTGGAGGTGGGGAAGGAATTTTATCCCTGATTCTCTTTCCAGCTTTATCTAACCTTCTGTTTCTTTGTCCTCCTTTTTCATGCTTTTGCTGTACTAAATTATTAATGGATGCCTAACCACTTCATGCTTTTTATTTTTTTTACTTCCAAGCCTCTATGTATTCTTGGGTTTTCTGCCTGGAAAATTCACCCTCATCTAGGTCAGCTCAGATCTCAACAAAATGCATCAGCCTCTGGGTAGCGTGCCTTGAACCCCAAACAAAAAATTAGGTTAGGCAATACTCCTCAACACAGCACTCATTATAATTGCCTTTTACTTGTCTTCTCTCTTCTAGACCACTGTAAAATACCGTGTCCTGTAAAATAGTGTTTCCCTGTCCAACACTTTGCTGAAGGAATAGGTAGGCAGCTGGTGTAACAAAGGTCTTACTGTTGCTGAATCAAACTTCTGTCTGCTCGCGCATGCTGAGTAGAGCCAGCCTGCTGACACTGGCTTGTGGGGAAGCACAGGACAGTGTTTACTGCTCAGGGCCAAGCAAGAAGTCAGGCAGCTAATGCTTAAAAGACCTGAACCCCCTGGTGACTTTCAGGGAAAGGTTTTAAAAGGTGAGGGAGGGAGATTGTGGGGTATGTGATCAGGTTGTGGACATTCTTCTGTTTTGCTGGTGGTGGGGTTACTGGGAGTCAACATCATCAACCTTCTGGTTTCAACCAGTCTGGGGCCTACGTGCTGTGGGTAACATATGGTTAACTCTTTCCACCTGGTGGCGGTTTCAGTATTTGCAAAACAGCTCAAAGGATATGGTACAGAATATTATCTATAGCCCTTGAAGAGGAACTAAAGCTCCTTGACCTTGTTTAGTAGCTAAACTATCATTGTTTTGCTTGACTATTTTCCTTTATTTCCGAATGTTCTGACTTCTCTGATTGAACCCCATTCCTCTGAATTAGAATTACCAAGTCTTAGCACTGAACCACCAGGGAAGTCCCAAGCTCCATATTTAAAAAAATTTTATTTATTGGGCATCCCGAGGAGTCTGGGCCGTCTCGGAAGGAGAGGGTGGAGGCCGCGGCCAGCTGGAGGCACAGTCATGCCCCGGTATTACGAGGCCAAGCCGAGGGCTGCGCGTGCGCGGGTGTGAAGGGGGATCTGGGCGTGTGTCTGCTGCAGTCTGATTGCGTGCTCAAGGAAGGAAAATCCCCTCGGCAGTGTCTGAAGGCAGGAAACTGCAAAGTTTTGAAATACTCATTTTTTGAGTGTAAGAGATCAATGCTGGATGCCAGATCAAGATTCAGGGGAAGAAAAGGCTATTGATACTATGTTGAACCAAGATGAAAACAACAAAGGACTCTGGTCATTAAACCAGAGAAGCCAAAATAAGAAACATACTTTTTGTTACATCTGTTCAGGTGGACCAGTTTTTTCCTCCATGAAACAAGAAAATGGATGAGTTCTGGTTTTCAGTAGGTATAAATGATTCTCTTGTCCTAAGTTATTCTTAGAATAAAAATTTAATTGAATAGTTGTGAGCTGAGAACATAGTAGATGTGTTTTAAGAATTGTTCTGAAGCACAGGGAATGGAAAGATTGTTAGTTTCCACTGACTTCTCAACTAGATGACACAATCTGTGCATCCTTTGTCAATACTGTGGAGGCCAGGGGTGGGACCGTGAGAATCAGCATGCAGCCCGATGAGAAAATATCCGTCTGGAAGGTGTAGGCTAAAACTTTCTTTTATTCCGATTGTACTATTTAGTTCCAAAATAAATTGTGTTTGACTGCTTGGTGAAAAAAAAAATTATTGATTTATTTTGGCTGCGCTGGGTTGCAGCATGCAGCATTGCTGCCTGCAGGCTTTCTCTAGTTGTGATGAGTGGGGGCTACTCTCTAGTTGCGGTGCTCAGGCTTCTCAATGTGGTGGCTCCTCTAATTGCAGAGCACAGGCTCTAGGGCCCATAGGCTCAGTAGTCGTCATGCATGGGCTTAGTTGCCCTGCGTTATGTGAGATCTTCCCAGACCAGGGATTGAACTGGTGTCCCTTGCATTGAAAGGCAGATTCTTAACCACTGGACCACTAGGGAAGCCCAAGCGCCACATTTTTAATAGTCTGTCCTTTCTCCACTTTTTTGACATGTTACCTGTATTATATACCAAAGTTTCATATGTGTAAAGGTCTAACTAATGGGCTATGATTGTTTCACCAGTTAGTTTTTCCATCCCTACATCAATACCACATCATCGTTATTGTTTTCTCTCTTTTTAAAAATTGAGGTAGAGTTGACTAACAATATTACATGAGTTTTATGTGTGCAACATACTGATTCACAATTTTTAAAGGTTATATTCCATTTACAGTTATTATAAAATATTGGCTATATGCCCTATGTTCTATGGTATATCCTTATGGCTTATTTACTTTATATGTAGTAGTTTGTACTTCTTTATCTCCTATCCATATCATACCTCTCTACCCTGCCCCTTCCTCACTAGTAGCCACTAGTTTGTTTTCTATATCTGTAAGCCTGTTGCTTGTTTGTTATATTGACTAGTTTGTTTTAGTTTTTAGATTCTACATATAAGTGATAACATACATTATTCATCTCTCTCTGACTTTTTCACTGAGCATAATACCCTCCATGTCCATCCATGTTGTTGCAAATGGCAAAATTTCATCCTTTTTTGCGCCCGAGTGGTACTCCATTGCATACATATGCTGCATCTCTTTTATCCATTCATCCATTGATGGACACTTAAGTTACTTCCTTATCTTGGCTATTGTAAATAATGCTGCTATGAACACTGGGGTGCATGTATCTTTTCAAATTAATGTTTTCATTTTCTTCAGTATATACCCAGGAGTGGAATTTCTGGATTACATTGTAGTTTTATTTTTAGTTTTTTGAGGAACCTCCATACTTTTCCCCACAGTGGCTACATCAATATATATTCCCACCAACAGTGTATAAGAGTTTCTTTTTTCTCCACATCCTCTCCAACATTTGTCACTTGTGGTCTTTCTGATGATAGCCATCCTGATGGATGTGAGGTGATATCTCATTGTGGTTTTGACATTTCTCCAACCACATTATCTTACTTTTTATAACTTTATTATAAATTCTGCCATCTGATAGAATAGGTTCTAAGCCCTGTTCTTTTCAGAAGTGTCCTATTTTGGGCCTTTTACTTTTTCATATAAATTTGGAGTCATTAATAGTTTCATGAAAAACCCTTCCAGAATTTTGTTAGAAAATGAAATAAATTTGTAGATCAATTTGGGGAGAATTGGTAATTTTATAATATTAAGTCTTTGAATATATGAACATGATATAGCTTTCCATTTATTTGTTTTGAAATGTCTCTTGGTGGTGGTGGTTTAGTCGCTAAGGCATGTCCAACTCTTACGACCCCATAGACCATAGCCCACCAGTCTCACTTGTCCATGGGATTTCCCAGGCAAGAATACTGAAGTGGATGAGTGAATATATTTCCTTCTCTAGGGATTCTTCTCAACCTAGGGATCAAACCTGTGTCTCTTGTGTTGCAGGCGTATTCTTTACTGCTGAGCCACCAGAAAAGCCCCAAAATGCCTCTTAAGAATGTTTTATAATTTCCTCTATCTAGGTCATATTTTTGTGGAGTTAGATTTTTGTTGAATATACCCTGAGACTATGGTAGATGGTATCTTTTTTTTAAATGGAAGTATAGTTGATTTAAAATAATAGTTTCAGGTGTACAATATAGTATTCAAAATTCAATATTTTTAGAGATTATACTCTAAAGTCTTTTTAAAGCTGTTTTTAGTTAATTGTTGGGAAATAGAAGTGTTTCCTAATAGTATGTATATTAATCTTACACCTGTTTCATTGCTAAATTCTGTTGTTCCTAATCATTTGTTTATATTTTGTTTTTGGTATTGTGGAAAATTGTGTCATCTGCAAACAATTACAGCTTTAGTTCTTTCTTTTTTTTTTTTTTGCTCTGTAAGCTTCTAACTTGTCTTCCTCGTTCTACTGTGCTGGGTAGGGTCTCTGATACAACATGGAATAAAAACAGGGACACTGGGCATTCTTTTCAGTGCTTAATTTGGAAGTGAATCTGCTGTTAGGATAATATTTGCTGAAGCATTTTAGTAGTTACTGTTCATCAGGTTAAGGAATTCCTATCTTCTTCCAATTTACGAAGAGCTTTTATCCTGCATAGGCATGGGATTTTATTCATGCTTTTTCTGCTTCTATTGAGATGCTCATGTGGTTTTTCTCTTAATCTGTTTATGTGGTGAATTACATTTGTAGGTTTTCTAATATTAAACCATTGTTATATAACTGATGTTGGGCTGCACCCCACAGGCTGGCAAACCTTGTAGCTGCCTGGCCTTGAGACCAAATAACAGCCTGGAGACAGTGATAGAGACATCAGTGGTTTATTGGACAGGGGATCTTATGAAAACAGACTTGGAGCCACATCCGACCACGTGCGGCAAATTGTGAGAAGAACACAGCAGGTTTTACTGCTTGTAGGGGTGAGGGGAGTGGTGGGAGAAGGAGGCCACCATTTATAGGGAAACTGACACAAGGTGAGTTCAGTTACCAGGGACTAATTAAGCCTTACAATTAAGAGGATTGGATAGTCGTGACACTGAAGCGGGGACTGGTCCAACAGATGTACAGAGAGCAAGAGAATAGCCATTTTGAATGGTCTGCCCATATGACTAGATAAATCCTATTTTGTAGTGGTTCCTTCCTTCCCTCCTTCCTCCTTCCCTCCCTCTTTCTCTCTCTCCTTCTGTTTTAAAACTTGGTTGGATTCAATTTGCTAATATTTTGTTTAGGATTTTTTCTTTATTTTTATTAGTGAATTAGGCTTGAAATTTCTTTGTTATAGTGTCTTTGATTTTTGTATGGGGTTATGCTGGCCTCAATGAGTGACTTAAGTAGTATTTTATTTCTTCAATACTCTGGAAGAAATTTAATTTTGGGGGGGCATGATAAGTGATTTGCCACCCATTTACTGGTTTTTCAGCTTCTAAACTTTTGTTCCACTTCCTATCTGCTGTTATCTTCATATTCACCTTGTCTTTTATGGGTATATGCCATTTTAGCAGGGTTTCAGAAGTCAAAGGGGATAAGTACCACATGTATGCTAAGTTTGTCGTGTTTAACCCCATTTATTTGTAAAATTGAACTAGTTGAGAGTTGATGGTATAAAAAGTAGATTCAGATCTGAGCTTGCATATTTAACTTTAAATTATTCATTTTCATGGAAGGACTGAGAAGCCTATATAACATAAAACAGTACATAATTCAAAACAATTTACCAATCTAGTAGCATTAAGTATACCTAATGCCTAGGTACATAGGCCTTAAAAATGATTTCCCACTTGAAGTAATCAAAGATACTTGAAGATTTGTGGATGATTTCAGATTTGGGCAAGAAATAGACAAGATGAGGCTGGAACATTTTGTCATATGTGTCAAAAAGACTGTCATGTAAGAAATTACCATCACGTTATCATGGCCTCCTGATACATACATGCTCTGTCTCTCAGTTGTGTCCGACTCTGCAACTCCTTGGACTGTAGCTGGTCAGGCTCCTCTGTCCATGGGATTCTCCAGGCAAGAATACTGGAGTGGGTTGCCATTTCCTCCTCCAGGAGATCTTCTGGCATCAAACCTGTATCTCCTGTGTCTCCTGCATTGGCAAGCAGATTCTTTACCATGAGCGCCACCTAGGAAGTCCTAAGATACTATATACAAACAATCCCAGAGATCACAGAGCAGAATGGCTTACAGATAAAATGAATACCCTTGATTGATTTGGTGTATTAAATCAATTAAAAACATTTCATGGAAAAGAATCTAAAAAATACATACATGTATAACTGATTCACTTTGCTGTACAGTAGAAATACTTTTTTTTTTTTAATTTGAGAGAACAATTTCTTGTTATAATGAACCAGAAACAAAAGATTCTACTGAAACTGAAGAGTTGACAGACTATGGTTGAACTTAAACCTTCAGGGGGAATAATAAGAGGGTCAACAAAGTCGATGAATGGAGAAGCCCAAGATTAGTCTAGGGTAAACAAAAAGATAACAGCACTTCAGCAAGGTTATCTTCTGACCCTCCCACCAGGTATCTGTCATCAATTTTCAGCCCTTTTCCTTCGGAGGCATCTGCCAAACCAAAAGGCTTTCTCCTCTGTTGTAGGGTGTTCAGCCAACCCAAAAACATCCCTTAGAGCATGATGCAAAACCAAGAAGTTTATAAATCTCATTCCAGGGTAGAAAGTGCACATATCCAACCCAGCAAAATGGTTATGTGGTGCAAATGTACACGGTAATAACTTGAATCAAATCAGAGCTGCTGCCCTGTGTAACATGTTTAGGTGGCCCGGTAGTTATGTCAATGTTCCCAATTTACTAAAGCATCAATGTGGCAGAATGCATTTATGAGCTCCTGATTTTCTGAACACTTTAAAGAGGCGATTAAAAATGACGTAAAACAGAATTCTATCTCAGAAACCTAGACATTAAGGTGGAACACTGACAGGCTCTTTCTAGGTGCCCTCCCACTGCCTAGAGGAAAGGAACGTTCTTATCTCCAAAGATCCAGAAAGTTTCCCCCAGTGTAGTATACAATGACCTTATACTCCTCAAAATATTATTGCCCCACAATGATCCACTCTTTCCTTTAGTATTAAAATTTTTACTTAGTTAGCTGCCTCGAGTCTTAGTTGTGGCATGAGAGATCTCTCACTGAGGCGTGTGAACTCTCTCATTACGGGGTGCAGGCTTCATTGCTCTGTAGCATGTGGGAGCTGAGATTTCCAATCAGAGGTTGAACCCACGCCTAGGCACCACAAGATGGTCTCTTAACCACTGAACCAATAGCAGAGTCCCCACAATGGGCCACTCTTCACCAAACTCAGCAAAAAGTACTCAGGTCTACTTTTGAGTCTTCATTTCCTTATGAAATCTCCCACGTAGTGCAAAAGTTTGCATTAAATCAATATGTAGGTTTTCCTTCTATGAATCCTTGTTAGTTTAATTTTCAGACCTAGCCAGGGAACCTAAGAGTATAAAGGAAGACTTTCTGTTGCTGTTGTTCTTGTTGTTCAGGGGCTCAGTCCTGTCTGACTCTGTGACCCCATGGACTGCAGCATGCTAATCTTCCCTATCCTTTATCATCTCCCAGAGTTTGCTCAAATTCATGTCCATTGAACTGATGATGCCACCCAACCATCTTTTCCTCTGTTGTCCCCTTCTCCTCCTGCCTTCAATCTTTCCCAGCATCAGGGTCTTTTCCAATAAGTCAGTTCTTCACATCCTGTGGCCAAAGTATTGGAGTTTCAGCTTCAGCATTAGTCCTTTCCATGAATATTCAGGGTTGATTTCTTTCAGGACTGACTTGTTTGATCTCCTAGCTGTCCAGGTGACTCTAAAGAGTCTTTTCCAGCACCACAGTTTGAAAGTGTCAGTTCTTTGGCGCTCGGCCTTTTTTACTGTCCAGCTCTCACATTCCCATATGAATACTAGAAAAACCATAGCTTTGACTATACAGACCTTTGTTGCCAAAGTAATGTCTCTGCTTTTTAATACACTGTCTAAGTTTGTTTATTTCCAAGGCAAACCATTCAGTATCACAGTAATCCAAGTCTATGCCCCAACCAATAATACTGAAGAAGCTGAATGGTTCTATGAAGACCTACAAGACCTTCTAGAACTAACACCCCAAAAAGATGTCCTTTTCATTATAGGGGATTGGAATGCAAAAGTAGGAAGTCAAGAAATACCTGGAGTAACAGGCAAATTTGGCTTTGGAGTACAGAAAGAAGCAGGGCAAAAGCTAACAGAGTTTTGCGAAGAGACACATTGGTCATAGCAAGTCAGTTCAGTTAGTTAGTTCAGTTGCTCAGTCGTGTCTGACTCGTTGGGACCCCATGAATCGCAGCACGCCAGGCCTCCCTGTCCATCACAAACTCCTGGAGTTTACTCAAACTCATGTCCAGTGAGTCGGTGATGCCATCTAGCCATCTCATCCTCTGTCATCCCCTTCTCCTCCCGCCCCCAATCACTCCCAGCATCAGGGTCTTTTCCAATGAGTCAAATCTTTGCATCAGGTGACCAAAGTATTGGAGTTTCAGCTTCAACATCAGTCCTTCCAATGAATATTCAGGATTGAGATTGATTTCTTTTAGGATGGACTGGTTGGATCTCCTTGCAATCCAAGGGACTCTCAAGAGTCTTCTCCAACACCACAGTTCAAAAGCATCAATTTTTCAGTGTTCAGCTTTCTTCACAGTCCAACTCTCACATCCATACATGACCACCGGAAAAAACATAGCCTTGACTAGAAGGACCTTTGTTGGCAAAGCAATGTCTCTGCTTTTTAATATGCTCTCTAGGTTGGTCATAGCTTTCCTTCCAAGGAGTAAGCGTCTTTTAATTTCATGGCTGCAATCACCATCTGCAGTGATTTTGGAGCCCCCCCAAATAAAACACTGCTTCCTCTGTTTCCCCATCTATTTCCCATGAAGTGATGGAACCAGATGCCATGATCTTAGTTTTCTGAATGTTGAGCTTTAAGCCAACTTTTTCACTCTCCTCTTTTTAGTTCCTCTTCACGTTCTGCCATAAGGGTGGTGCCATCTACATATCTGAGGTTATTGATATTTCTCCCAGCAATCTTGATTCCAGCGTGTGCTTCTTCTAGCCCAGCATTTCTCATGATGTACTCTGCATATATAAGTTAAATAAGAGTGGCGACAATATACAGCCTTGACCTACTCCTTTTCCTATTTGGAACCAGTCTGTTGTTCCATGTCCAGTTCTAACTGTTGCTTCCTGACCTGCATATAGGTTTCTCAAGAGGCAGGTCAGGTGGTCTGGTATTCCCATCTCCTTCAGAATTTTCCACAGTTTATTGTGATCCACACAGTCAAAGGCTTTGGCATAGTCAATAAAGCAGAAATAGATGTTTTTCTAGAACTCTCTTGCTTTTTCAATGATCCAGAAGATGTTGGCAATTTGATCTCTGGTTCCTCTGTCTTTTCTAAAACCAGCTTGAACATCTGGAAGTTCACAGTTCACGTATTGCTGAAGCCTGGCTTGGAGAATTTTGAGCATTACTTTACTAGCATGTGAGATGAGTGCAATTGTGTGGTAGTTTGAGCATTCTTTGGGATTGCCTTTCTTAGGGATTGGAATGAAAACTGACCTTTTCCAGTCCTGTGGCCACTGCTGAGTTTTCCAAATTTGCTGGCATATTGAGTGCAGCACTTTCACAGCATCATCTTTTAGGATTTGAAATAGCTCAACTGAAATTCTATCACCTCCACTAGCTTTGTTTGTAGTGATGCTTTCTAAGGCCACTTGACTTCACATCCCAGGATGTCTGGCTCTAGGTGAGTGAGCACACTGTCGTGATTATCTGGGTCATGAAGATCTTTTTTGTACAGTCCTTCTGTGTATTCTTGCCACCTCTTCTTAATATCTTCTGCCTCTGTTGGGTCCATGCCATTTCTGTCCTTTATCAAACCCATCTTTGCATGAAGTGTTCCCTTGGTATCTCTAATTTTCTTGAAGAGATCTCTAGTCTTTCCCATTCTGTTGTTTCCCTCTATTTCTTTGCAATGATCGCTAAGGAAGGCTTTCTTATCTCTCCTTGCTATTCTTTGGAACTCTTCATTCAAATGGGAATATCTTTCCTTTTCTCCTTTTCTTTTCACTTCTCTTCTTTTCACAGCTATTTGTAAGGCCTCCTCAGACAACCATTTTGCCTTTTTGCATTTCTTTTCTACAGGGATGGTCTTGATCCCTGTCTCCTGTACAATGTCACGAACCTCAGTCCATAGTTCATCAAGCACTCTGTCTATCAGATCTAGCCCCTTAAATCTATTTCTCACTTCCACTGTATAGTCATAAGGGATTTGATTTAGGTCATACCTGAATGGTCTAGTGGTTTTCCCTACTTTCTTCAATTTAAGTCTGAATTTGGCAATAAGGAGTTCATGATCTGAGCCACAGTCAGATCCCGGTCTTGTTTTTGCTGACTGTATAAGAGCTTCTCCATCTTTGGCTGCAAAGAATATAATCAATCTGATTTCGGTGTTGACCATCTGGTGATGTCCATGTGTAGAGTCTTCTCTTGTGTTATTGGAAGAGGGTGTTTGCTATGACCAGTGTGTTCTCTTGGCAAAACTCTATTAGCCTTTGCCCTGCTTCATTCCGTTCTCCAAGGCCAAATTTGCCTGTTACTCCAGGTGTTTCTTGACTTCCTACTTTTGCATTCCAGTCCCCTATAATGAAAAGGACGTCTTTTTTGGATGTTAATTCTAAAAGGTCTTGTAGGTCTTCATAGAACCGTTCAACTTCAGCTTCTTCAGCATTACTGGTTGGGGCATAGACTTGGAGTACCATGATATTGAATGGTTTGCCTTGGAACTGAACAGAGATCATTCTGTCATTTTTGAGACTGCATCCAAGTACTGCATTTCAGACTCTTTTGTTGACCATGATGGGTACTCCACTTCTTCCAAGGGATTCCTGCCCACAGTAGTAGACATAATGAACAGTATGATAGGCAAAATGATAGGATACTGAAAGAGGAACTCCCCAGGTTGGTAGGTGCCCAATATGCTACTGGAGATCAGTGGAGAAATAACTCTAGAAAGAATGAAGGGATGGAGCCAAAGCAAAAACAATACCCAATTGTGGATGTGACTGGTGCTGGAAGCAAGGTCTGATGCTGTAAAGAGCAATATTGCATAGGAACGTGGAATGTTAGGTCCATGAATCAAGCCAAATTGGAAGTGGTCAAACAGGAGATGGCAAGAGTGAATGTCCACATTCTAGCAATCAGCGAACTAAAATGGACTGGAATGGGTGAATTTAACTCAGGTCATAGCAAACACCTTATTAAATATAAGAGAAGATTCTACACATGGACATCGCCAGATGGTCAGTACCCAAATCAGATTGATTATTTCTTTGCAGCCAAAGATGGACTGTTTATACAGTCAGCAAAATAAGACTGGGAGCTGACTGTGGCTCAGATCATGAACTCCCTATTGCCAAATTCAGACTTAAATTGAAGAAAGTAGGGAAAAACCACTAGACCATTCAGGTATGACCTAAATAAAATCCCTTATGACTATACAGTGAAAGTGACAAATAGATTCAAGGGATTAGATCTGATAGACAGAGTGCCTGAAGAACTATGGATGGAGGTTCATGACATTGTGCAGGAGGCAAGGATCAAGACCATCCGCAAGAAAAAGAAATGCAAAAAGGCAAAATGGTTGTCTGAGGAGGCCTAACAAACAGCTATGAAAAAAAGAGAAGCGAAAGGCAAAGGAAAAAGGAAAGATATACCCATCTGAATGCAGAGTTCCAAAGAACAAGGAGAGATAAGAAAGCCTTCCTTAGTGATCAATGGAAAGAAATACAGGAAAACAATAGATTGGAAAAGACTAGAGATCTCTTCAGTTCCAAAGAACAAGGAGAGATAAGAAAGCCTTCCTTAGTGATCAATGGAAAGAAATACAGGAAAACAATAGATTGGGAAAGTAGCGATTTCTTCAAGAAAATTAGAGATACCAAGGGAACACTTCATGCAAAGATGGGCACAATAAAGGACAGAAATGGTATGGACCTAACAGAAGCAGAAGATATTAAGAAGAGGTGGCAAGAATACACAGAAGGACTGTACAAAAAAGATCTTCATGACCCAGATAATCACGACAGTGTGCTCACTCACCTAGAGCCAGACATCCTGGAATGTGAAGTCAAGTGGGCCTTAGAAAGCCTTACTATGAACAAAGCTAATGGAGGTGATAGAATTCCAGTTGAGTTATTTCCATTCCTGAAAGATGATGCTGTGAAAGTGCTGCACTCAGTATGCCAGCAAATTTGGAAAACTCAGCAGTGGCCACAGGACTGGAAAAGGTCAGTTTTCATTCCAATCCCTAAGAAAGGCAATCCCAAAGAATGCTCAAACTACCACACAATTGCACTCATCTCACACACTAGCAAAGTAATACTCAAAATTCTCCAAGCAAGGCTTCAACAGTATGTGAACTTCCAGATGTTCAAGTTGGATTGAGAAAAGACAGAGGAACCAGAGATCAAATTGCCAACATCTGCTGGATCATCAAAAAAGCAAGAGAGTCCCAGAAAAACATCTACTTCTGCTTTATTGACTATGCCAAAGCCTTTGACAGTGTAGATCACAACAAACTGTGGAAAATTCTGAAGGAGATGGGAATACCAGACCACCTGACCTGCCTCCTGAGAAATCTGTATGCAGGTCAAGAAGCAACAGTTAGAACTGGACATGGAACAACAGACTGGTTTCAAATTAGGAAAGGAGTACATCAAGGATGTATGTTGTCGCCACTCTTATTTAACTTATATGCAGAGTACATCATGAGAAACGCTGGGCTGGATGAAGAACAAGCTGGAATCAAGTTTGCTGGGAGAAATATTAATAACCTCAGATATGTAGATGACATCATCCTCATGGCAGAAAGCAAAGAAGAACTAAAGAGCCTCTTGATGAAAGCAAAAGAGGAGAGTGAAAAAGTTGGGTTAAAACTCAACATTAAGAAAACTAAGATCATGACATCTGGTCCCATCACTTCATGGCTAATAGTTGGGGAAACAGTGACAGACTTTATTTTCTTGGGCTCCAGAATCACTGCAGATAGTGACTGCAGCCATGAAATTTAAAGACGCTTACTCCTTGGAAGGAAAGTTATGACCAACCTAGAGAGCATATTAAAAAGCAGAGACATTGCTTTGCCAACAAAGGTCCGTCTAGTCAAGGCTATGGTTTTTCCAGTGGTCATGTATGGATGTGAGAGTTGGACTATAAGGAAAGCTGAGCACCGAAGAACTGATGCTTTTGAACTGTGGTGTTGGAGAAGACTCTTGAGAGTCCCTTGGACTGCAAGGAGATCCAACCAGTCCATCCTAAAGGAGATCAGTCCTGAATATTCATTGGAAGGACTGATGCTGAAGCTGAAATTCCAATACTTTGGCCACCTGATGTGAGAACTGCCTCATTGGAAAAGACTCTGATGCTGGGAAAGATTGAAGGTGGGAGGAGAGGGGACGACAGACGATGAGATGGTTGGATGGCATCACCAACTTAATGGACATGAATTTGAGTAAACTCTGGGAGTTGGTGTTGAACAGGGAGGCCTGGTGTCCTGCAGTCCATGGGGTTGCAAAGAGTCAGACACGACTGAGCGACTGAACTGAACTGAGGTTTGTCATAGTTTTTCTTCCGAAGAGTAAGCATATTAATTTCATGACTCCAATCACCATCCACAGTGATTTTGGAACCCAAGGAAATAAAGTCCATCACTATTTCCATTGTTTCCCCATCTATTTGCCATGAAGTGATGGGATCAGATGCCATGATCATAGTTTTATGAGTGTTGAGCTGTAAGCCAGCTTTTTCACTCTCTGCTTTCATTTTCGTCAAGAGGCTCTTTAATTCCTGTTCACTTTCTGCCATTAGAGTTGTATCATCTGCATATCTGAGGTTATTGATATTTCTCCCTGCAATCCTGATTCCAGCTTGTGCTTCAAGGAAGACTTTTCCCTCTCCTATATTCCTTTGTAGGCTTCTCAGGTGGCATTAGTGGTAAAGAACCTGGCTGTCAATGCAAGAGACATAAGAGATGGGTTCAATCCTGGGTTGGAAAGATCTCCTGGAAGAGGGCATGGCAACCCAGTCCAGGATTCTTGTATGGAATCCCATGGACAGAGGAGCCTGGTGGGTTACAGTCCATAGGTCGAAAAGAGTTGGACATGACTGAAGCAACTTCACACACACACACACACACACACACACACACACACACACTCTGTTGCAGGAACACAAGGGCAAGAATTCCAGGCTGCAGCTGTAGCTTGCCAATTACCATGATAGGCAGCTATGGGTTCTACCTGCATATCTTTTCACTTTCCTCTTTCACCCTCATCAAGAGGTTCTTTAGTTCTTCTTCACTTTCTGCCATTGGAGTGGTATCATCTGCATAGCTGAGGTTGTTGATGTTTGTACGTGCATGCTAAGTCGCTTTGGTCATTTCTGACTCTTTGTGACCCCATGGACTGTAGCCCGCCAGTCTCCTCTGTCCATAGGATTTTCCAGGCAAGAACACTGGAGTGGGTTGCTGTGCCTGCCTCCAGGGGATCTTCTTGACCCAGGGATCGAACCCCTGTCTCTCATGTCTCCTGAACTGGCTGGCGGGTTCTTTACCACTAGCCACCTGGGAATGATGTTTGCAATGCATTGAATACGTTTAACGCCATGAGTTTATAATGACCTACCAACAAACACATACACAAAAATCTCTAAATGGTAACCATTGGATAATACTAGTGAACTAGCTGTTGTACTCAAAACTGGTCTTTTTCCTGTACGAATTATCCCAGTGGGTAGTCATTTTGTAGAGGAGGGAAATTCTCCTCCTAGAAGTAGCCAGGCTAGAAAATGAAGCAGGAATGTTAGAATTAGAACTCATTGTTTTGTAACACCTAATGAAGGAGTGGTTCTAGACACTGAGTCTCACAGACTGCTAACATCACCAAAAAAGGACAGGAAGAACACCGTGTCACCTATGAGGCAGAGTCAACTCTGAATCTAACTGAGGCTTGGTCAATTCTACAGCATGACTCTTAGGTGAGGTCAGCATCAGCTGACAACCTGTTAGAAATGTGAAATTTCAGGCCTTGCCTCAGACCAGAAACAGAAATTCTCAATGTGAGGTTCAGCAATCTGTTTTGACAAACCATTCAGAAGAGACTCTGATGCCCACTAAAGGTTGAGAATCATTGCTCTAAATCCAATAGCAATTTATAGGAAATACAGAGGAATATTTTATTCCTCTGTATCATCATAGGAACGCAAGCCAGAAGTTCAGACTGTGGAAAAATCCAGAGACAAGTGACCCAGTTTCTTTAAATGTAACTTGCAAGGAAATAGAAAAAGGGATAAAGAGGAACATATAGATTAAAAGAGACTTAGGAAATATATAGATCAATTGCAAATTTTGCACATTATTTGGATCCTAATTCAAATATGTAAACTGAAGGGACTCCCCTGGTGGTCTAGTGGTTAAGACTCTGCACTTCCATTTGAGGGGCAGCTTCGATTCTTGGATGGGGAATTAAGATCCCAGAAGCCATGTGGCACAGCCAAAAAAAAAGAAAAAAAAAGTTAAGCTATAAAAACATTTAAAACATTTATGGTATAATTGGAAATTTTAACACTAGATATATAATATTTAGGAAATGTTCATTCTTTTTATATGTGACAATGGCATTGAAATTACATTTAGGGGTGAAATAGTATGATTTCTTCAATTTTTAAAAAATAAGATTGGATGGGTAGGTCAAGGTATAAATGCGACAAAGTTGACCGTGGGTTGCTTATAATTGGAGCTGGGTGATAGGTACCTCGGGGTTGTTATACCAGTTTGCATACTGTTGTATGTGTTTGAAATTCTCTATAGTAAAAAGCTAGAAAAGAAATTGCCTTTGACTCTGTGGGGCTTTGTGAGAAACCCATGGGAAAAGTTTTGGATTTAAATACAGAATTCCCAGACTGGGCCCTGATTCTTCCACATACTTTATAGGGAGACTGAGCTGGATAGCTAGGCAAATCACTTCATATCACTATCCTCATTTTCCTCATCTGTTAAAAAGAATATTGAGAATTAAAGGATGCAATGTCTTCAAATGCTTTGCACAGTGCTTTGCAGATGGAAGGTTCTAGTATCAACTATCTGTGAATTTCTTAAAGCTGGCTAAGGCACCTTCTACCGTTTCTTCAGCCCAGTGTGGGACATATATCAGGTGATCCTTAAGCGTAGACTCAATTTCTTTAATCAAATCATTATTTATTAAATAAATGAGTGAAAGAGTACATTCCAAATTCTGTTTCAGAACTCTAGGTTGAATCATTCACTCAATAATTAAGACCTAGAATGAATGAATAAAAGTAGGAGACATAACCTGACAATTATAATTTATTACATTATACATTTTCAAATAGACTCTACTATATATTATAGACTATAGTTGCTCCCCTCCTTTCATGATAGCTCCTAGGCTGAAAACAGTGTAAGGTGGAAAACTGTTGATCAGTGTGTAGTTTTCAGTCATGAAGATGCTCTTTGTGTGGGTGTGGGCTCACCTCTATGGGACTCTGTGGACTGTAGCCCATCAGGCTCTTCTGTCTAAGCGATTTCCCAGGCAAAAATACCGGAGCGGGTTGCCATTTCCTTCTCCAGGAGATCTTCCCGAGCCAGGGATCTTTGTGTGCTAAGTCGCTTCAGTGGTGTCCGACTCTTTGAGACCCCATGGACTGTAGCCCACCAGATTCCTCTGTCCATGGGATTCTCCAGGCAAGAATACTGGAGTGGGTTGCTATTTACTTCTCCAGAGGATCTTCCTGATCCAGGGATCGAACCGCATCTCTTGCATCTCCCGCATGGGCAGTCAGGTTCCTTATGACTAGCGCCACCTGGGATCTTTACTGAGATACAAAAATTAGCAAGGATAAAACTGGAACTGTTTTAGGTCTTTACCCTGGAGCTTCTTTGGGTTCCACCAGAGGGCGCTCCATATCGCGTGCCTTTGCTGAGATGTAGAGCCCACAGGAACCGCTCCTGTTATGCAGTCACCCCTTTAGCAAATATACATTGAGCTTCTACCATGTGCCTAAAAGTTGTAGGTGCTGAGGATACAGAGGTGAAAAGACCTGGACCTGTCCTCAAGGGACTCAGACTAGAGTGGAGACTGACATGTAAACAAGAAATGATGGCACAGTGCAGCAAGGGCTATAATAAAGGTATTACAAGGTGTAAGGAACTATTCATTCTGGCTCCAGGAGTTAGGGAAGGCTTCATAGAATGTGAGATTAAATTTGAAAGGCAAGTAAGAATTCATCAGGTGGACAAAGCGGACAGAATAGCAAGTACAGATACATGTGTGTGTCTATGTGTTAGTCACTCATTGTGTCCAACTCTTTGCAACCCCATAGACTATATCTCAGCCGGGGAATAGCCAGGCTCCTCTGTCCATGGGGTTTTCCAAGCAAGAATACTGGAGTGGTGCGGGGAGTGGCCTGAACCAAAAGGCTGGCTCTGGGAGCTGCCTTGATCCTCAAGGGTCTGTTTGCAGACATAGCTCTCTGTCCCGCCACCCCTCTCTGGAATTTATTATCTAAGTTAATCTTAAAGAACATTTGTAAGCCTTGAATGCACACATGATGCAGATGGATAAGCCTTTCACGACCACCCTTAAGATAAATGGGATGCCTTTCTTATCCCTTGGCGTTATCAGAGAGTTCTGGTGATTGCTATCTCAAAGTGATGTTTATGGAAAAATATTTTCTCTTCTTAAGATTCTCTTCTTGGTTTAGTATAAATGTAACCCTGAGAAATAAAGAATCATTGCTGACTGCAGTGATCCTCTCGACCCTATCTGTTCTGTGTCTTTATTTGTTAGCCTAAAGGAACGCGTCGTGTTGCTCGCTGAAATCTTCCGGCTGGCCCGGCAGAGTGGGTTGCCATTTCCTTCTCCAGGGGATCTTCTCTACCCAGAGACTGACCTTGTGTCTCTTGCATTGCAGATTCTTTACTGCCTGAGCCACCAGGAAAGCCCACAGGTACGTGTACATGAAGGTAAGAGCACACATATAGTTAGTTTGCCATGGCCAAGAATAAGTTTCAAGGAACCTGAAAAGTGGGGAGGTGGGGCTGGATAGTTGGTGGGGCCAGATCATAAAAGGCCTTATTCTGTGAAAAGGAAAGCGCCCCTTAACATTTTTTTTTTTAAATTTTTTGGCCTTGTGCATGTAGCATGTGGGATCCTAAGTGCCCAACCAGGGATCAAACCTGCAGCCCCTCTGTTTGAAGGGTGGAGTTCTAACCATTGGACCTCCAGGGAAGTCCTCCCCCTTATGGTCTATGTTCAGCTCAGTAACTATAGGGGCAATGTTAAACTCTGGAAGAGATGATCTCCTCATCATAGTTCTGCACAAAATGGTTCCAGAGTTTTTTGTGTTTGAAAGGATCCTTAGGGAGCACATACACTTCACAAGATCTTCATTTTCCCTATTTTATAATTAGCGGCATTTAGTTGCTCACTTTCTCATGATTTTTGGATTTGATTTATGTGTCAGAGGACTAAACTAGCTCTCAAAAGTGTGATGATTTGCCATTAGTAAGGATCTAAAAAAAATTGTGGTTCAAGATGCTAAGAATCCTTCTAGAAACGTTGGAACAATGTTAGCATCCTTAGAGTAAGAGCTTGCACTTGACAGTTTTAAATGGTCATTTTTTGCTGTTTTTCTTTGAAAATCCCATTTCCTCTGGTTCCTGCTACTATAACTCAGCAGATGCTGACACTAGTTTAGTTTAGTTTAGTCGCTCAGTCGTGTCCGACTCTTTGTGACCCCATGGACTCTAGCCTACCAGGCTCCTCTGTCCATGGGGTTTTCCAGGCAAGAGTACTGGAATGGGTTGCCATTTCCTTCTCCAACTGACACTGAGAGGGTGTAAACACAGGGACATTTGGGAAGAAAAAAACCAGGAACATTGCTGAGACTTTTCTCCAGTCTTCTGGGGGAAGCTGGGACTGGGCGGGGTGGGGTGGGGAACCCCCCAAGGGACTGGTCAGGTGTGCTTTCTCTCTTAGTCTCTTACTCAGCAGGGAAGACTCATATCCTGTTTGCCTGGACAAGCAGCGGGTCTGCCCTTTTTACGCAGAAACGCTTCTGAGCAGACGAGTCCAACCAGCTCGTTCCCTTGCAGGCAGCAGACCTCCATGGGAAGTGGAGGGGGCGGGGCAGAGAGGCTGAACTGCCTGCACTAACTCAGCACCCTGGCCACTTCTCAGCACTCAGCGGATCTGTGATGGGAAAGAGTGGTTCTGAGACCTTGTGGCATCTGAGGTTTTCTGAGTAAGACTGAATTTCATGGATGAAGCACTTTAAATCAGAACAGTAGACTCGTCGAAGGTTAAGACTGGAAGGGTCGGACTTCCCTGGTGGTCTAGTGGCTAAGACTCTAACCTTCCAATGCAGGGGGCTGGAATTCAACCCCTGGTCAGGAAACTAGATCCCGAATGCTGCAACTAAGACCTGAAGCAGCCAAAAAAAGAAAGAGGAGACTGGGAGGGTCCTTAAAAGTCACTTGTTCCAAACCCCTCATTTTATTAAGGTGGAAACTGAGGACATGAGAGTTTAAAACAGGGTAATACTACATTTCAGTGTCCCTGGAAAAGTCCTGGTGTATGCCTGTTTTTCCAGTGAAAATATCAACCATGCCAGTTTTACTCTCAAAACTGTTCTAGTTTGGACAATAAATTATATGATCACTCACATCCACCCTAAAAGAAAAGAAAGGGTGTGAATAGGTGAGAAGCAGCAGAGAAGGAATGTTAGAGGAAAGAAACAGTTTGAGAAAGGTATAGAGATGAACATAAGAATGAATTTAGTACAGCAGAGTTCTTTTTCAGTTATTCTTCTAAATTACTTTTTCTTTCATAGAGGTTTTGCTTCTCCAGATAAAATTGAGAGGAATAAATATTAATGTCTTGGTCATTTGCAGTTTCTTGTTACTAGTAAAGAAAGAGTTCATAGGGCCTGGACTCCATCTGAGGCCTGTCTGTGCTGATCGTGCTCGGCCGCCTCTCCAGTGCCTGTGGGAACGACAATGGAAGGATAAGACCCCCTCCGGACAGGCGATCCTTGAAGATCATATCCAGGTTACTCATCACCTAAGAGAAAACATACTCTAATCACCCCTGCCTCCGGACAGTATCTATCAGAATGTAACCACAGGCTTATTGGTTATTAACTGGTTGGAATGTAACCGTGGGCTTATTGATTATTAACTGTTTGAACACATAACATGTGAATGATGGGGCTATTGTGATTGTATTTACCCTTCCTTTGTAAGCCTCAAGGGATTTGGGGTGGTGGGTTTGGACACGTACACATGGGGTATAAAATATTTTCACAAATGCTGGTTGGGGTCCTTGGCTAAGAGGAGACTCTGCCTTGGGCCCGCCGGTGTAATAAACTGCACTCCACTATCTGCATTGTCCTTCTGAGTGAGTTTGTTTCCCTGAAAGCGTGGCTATAACATTTGGTGCATTGGCCGGGATACTCCTCCCTTTTAGGAGACAGGTCTCATTTGAGGCCACCCTGAGGCTTTGTAGCTTGAATCTCCTAGAGGGGGGAAGGTGCCTCGCCCCTCTGAAAGGATTCTGCTTCTCAACCTTTCACGTTAGCAGGTAGTGGACGGCAGCAGGGGAACTGAGCGCTCAGGTGAGGAGGAACCCACCCAGCAGGGTGGAAGAGGGGGCCTGATCACCCCCTGGGAGGGACTAGAAGGAGCAGGGACCCACAGGAGCCTGGAATAGGCAGGCGGCGACTGCTTGGTACGCAGGTCGACGAGCGTGCTAGGGTTTAGGAAGGAAATTTGTGAAGGTCATTTAGGAGGTGTGTCCACGCCATCTCGGGGAAAATTATTACCAAGCAATCGCCAGGGGATTTTTAGGATAGGAAACTGGTCCTTGTATGCTCGTATTCTGCCCTCCTCCAGGAGGTGTCCCGTCTGCTGTGAAATTCTTGACTCCCTCGGAATTGTCAGGGTAGAAGGAGGGGGATACATAAGTGAGTATGAATTGGCTTTTCTGGAGATGGCCTAGGACAAGGCATATTTAACCCATCTGTGTTTTCATCCGCACCTGATCAAGCCCACCAAGGCAGAATGGACTTTAAGGGAGAAATAGTCTTGGACCATGTGATGTTATGGTTCAGCTGTGCTGACCGGCAGGTGAAGACATGCCGATCCCCCTTCTCCCTCTGAGATCTGGCAGGTAAGGCTCTTCTCACCCCAATTAGGAAGGAGGCAGAATGGCAATTTAAGTGTCACTGAGTGGAAATATCAGAAGTACATAGGGTACTGAGAACTTCGTAGACAGAATGAAAAGGAAAAGTAGAAGAAGGTCTGAGAAGGTAAGCAAGATGGGGGGAAGTGAATCTAAGGCAACTGTATTGGAGTGCATGATTAAAAATTTAAAGAAGGGATTAGGAGGAGACTATGGTGTGAAGATGAAGCCTAACCACCTCCACAGACTCTGTGAGGTCGAATGGCCCCCTATGGGAGTAGGATGGCACCAGAGAACACCATGAGCTCAAAAATAGTGGAAGCAGTCTATACAGTAGTCACAGGAGAGCCAGGACACCTGGATCGATATCCATCTATTGACTCATGGCTAGGGTTAGCTAAAGACCCTCCTACTTGGACAAGGTTCTGTATCTAGAAGGGAAAGGGAAAAATATTAATGGCACAAAAATTTACTGATGATAAAAAAGGAAATTCTACAGGATTTGGACAGGGATGACCTGACCCCTCCCCCATGCTGGATAATGACGCGCCTGCCTCCCAGTGCTCCACCAGGACCGGAGGCCGCCTTAAAGCCCGATCCAGGGCCAGGTGAAGTTCCTGCAGCAGCCGCTGCTCTTCAGCCAGCTCTCCCGGAGTTCGTAGAGCCACCGTTTTGGCAGGCTCCCATCCCGGTGACAGAAGCCTCTGGCCAACACTTCCAGAATCCGGCTCCAACCGAACCGCCCAAGCTATACCTGCCTCTCCCGGTGAGTACTAACAAGAAGGGGAGGGAGACGTTGGAATTAAGCAGAGACTGCGCTCTGCCAAAGAGCCGGAGGGAACGAAAGAGAAGAACAAGCAAGAGATTTACAGCGCTAGCTGCTGCTCTGGGAAAGTCTTATGTCGGGCCCTCTGGAAAACCTCATCTGCCCCAGGGACAAGACAGTCCTTCAACCAGTCCCAAGGGAGGCCCCGGTCCCCGTTACAGCCAAACCAGTGTGCCCAGTGCAAGCTTTTGGCCAGTAGAAGAATGAATGTCCTAAGACAAGAAGGAAGAGGAAGCTCCCGCAGTTGTGGGGCTTGCTGACTTGGAAATTAACTAGGGCTGCCAGGGCTCAGAGATATCAGGTCCCCGAGAGCCCATGGTAACCTTAAAAGTGGGGGACCAAAACATTGACTTCATGGTGGATACAGGAGCAGAACTGTCGGTAGTAACAAAACCTGTGGCACCACTGTCCAAAAAGACTACCGCTATAACTGGGGTATCGGGAGAAGAGATGATTAAATCGTTTTGCCAGCCCAGAAAATGTCAGATGGGGGGGCACCAAGTGACTCATGAATTCCTATACATTCCTGAGTGCCCAGTACCCCTTGTTGGGAAGAGACTTGCTCTCCAAACTAGGAGCACAAGTGACTTTCTCCCCTGAGGAGAGTCCCACCTTCCAGATGGACACTGACTTATTTGCTCTCTCTCTCAATACCACCCCAAGATGAGTGGAAGTTGCAGGAGCCTCTGAAGGCAGAACTGGGTGGGCTGTAAGAGCATGACAGAGCTAACTCAATTATTCCCTGAGGTTTGGGTGGAAGACAACCCCCCTCACCCCAGGCTGGCTAAACATCACACCCCAGTGATAATAGAACTCAAACCAGGCACCATCCCGGTTAGAAAGCACCAGTACCTGCTATGGATAGAGGCCTGAGCTGGCATATTGCCCCACATCAATAGATTGAAACAAGCAGGCATTCTAGTAGAGTGCCAGTTGGCTTGGGATATGCCAATCCTGCCAGTCAAAAAGGAAGGAGGACAGGACTATAGTCCTGTACAAGATCTCAGGCTAGTCAACCAGGCTACTGTGACTTTACACCCCACTGTTCCAAACCCCTATACCTTACTTAGCCTCCTCCTGCCGAGGACTGAAGTTTACACTTGCCTAGATCTCAAGGATGCCTTCTGCATACACCTCGCCCCAGCGTCACAGCCCATCTCTGCCTTTGAATGGGAAAACCCAGTCGGGAGCACCAAACAACAGCTCATCTGGACTCCCCCACAAGGGTTTAAGAACTCCCCAACCATCTTTGGGGAAGCCTTGGCTTCTGATCTGGACTCATTCCATCCGGAAGAGTATGGATGTCAGCTCCTACAATACGGGGATGACCTGCTGCTGGCTGCCTGAGACCAAGGAAAAATGCTGGAAAGGGACAAATGCACTGCTCCAGCTGTTGATGGAAGCAGGTTACCGGGTGTCGAAGAAGAAGGCACAGATCTACATAGAGGAGGTAAGGTATCTGGTGTTTGTTTAAAGAAGGGCTCAAGGTTCCAGACCCTAATTGGGTCCTATATACTGATGGCACTAGCCTGATAAAACAAGGACAACTGCTGTCAGGTTAGCCAGAGCAGAAGGGGCCATCAAGACTGAAAAGAAATGGTGGGAATTGCCAAGTGGCAAATTATTGGTACCGGAGGAGCTGGCACACAGTCTGGTAAGCCAAACACACCAAGCGACCCACCTAGGCCATGCTGCCTGCTCACAGGTTAATGCTGCCTCTTGGGTATTCAGACAAAAACCTCCGGGTATTCAGCTGAAAGGCACGCTGCCCCCTGAACACCTGGGAGTGGACCTCACTGAAATGAAACCTCACTGACACTACCGTTACCTGCTGGTCATGGTATGTACGTTCTCGAGATGGGTAGAAGCTTTTCCTACCTGGACTGAAAGAGCATCAGAAGTAGCCCGGTGCCTGCTTAGGGAAATAGTTCCCAGATTTGGGTTTCCTACCAGCATTGGATCAGACAATGGCCCGACTTTTGTAGCTGATTTAGTACAACAAGTAAGCAAAACTTTAAACATCAAATGGAAACTGCACACTGCATATAGGCCCAGAGTTCTGAGATGGTGGAATGAACCAACTGGACACTTAAAGAGACTCTCCAAGTGGATCAGAGAGGCTGACTGATCCTGGATGGACTTGCTTCCGACGGCTCTGCTCAGACTCAAGATGACCCCACAGTCCCAAGGCTATTCTCCATACGAAATTGTGTATGGGAGGCCTCCTCCCATAATAAAACAGGTGTCAACAAATTTGCCTCAGGTAAGGGGGGATAGAATTTCACAGCAGATGGAACTGGGTAAGGTAATAAATTGGGTAACTAAATCTGTACAAGAAAGGGTGCTGTTCCCCCTTGGGGAACAGATTCATGAGTTTACACTTGGTGACCAAGTATGGGTCAAAGACTGGAAACATGATTTGCTAGCCCTTTGGTGAAAGGGCCCTTATGTTATTCTAACTACCCCTACTGCAGTTAAAGTTGCAGATATGTCCCTTGATCCATCACACCAGAGCGAAGAAGGCATACCACGCTGACCCGGAGGACGCCGAGTGGACCACCCAGAAGGATCCCACCGACCCACGGGAAACCAAGATCATTCTGAAGAGGAAGAAGAAAACGAGGTCCCGGACGAGCCCTCTACAGGATGGAGCTGGGTAAATGACTCCTGCTGCTCGGCCTCACCGATGCAGTTCTGAACCTGACCACTGCTCCTGCACAGGACAACGTCTTCATCTCGTGGGCCACAACTCCGCCAACTGCTGGGTATGTGGGGCTATGCCCCTGTCAGTAATGGACAGACTCCCCTGGTGGGTATTGCCACTCCGTTCCTCTCTCTCACCAACCATAACCTTTCTTTGCTCTCCTGGTTTAAGAAGAAGCCATCAATGGGTCAGGGACATAGGGTTACATTTAACATGAACACCAGCCTTACGGAGATAACAAAGGCTTATACCTCATATATGAAAATTAAAGAGGAAAAGGGCTCCCTTACAAAAGGGGGACAGGCCTCCCGGTACCTTGAGCAATACTACCAGGTCTGGGATGAGTATTTCTGGATGACTCCTGAAAAAGGACAGTTGATTGCCCCTGCTACTATTTGCTGGGAACAAAAAGAACAAATAGTTGGATTTGGAGACCGTACAAATCTTGGAAGTTACCTATCACCCCAATCAAGTCTGCTCAGTGGCCCGGTTCCGACTGGAAATATAATCCTGGAATCCGTTGGGTAGCCCCCAGTGGGACCCAGTGGCTCTGTGGGCTTAATTTATGGCCATGGTTACCAGCTGGCTGGGTGGGGCATTGCACATTAGGATTTGCTTTCGCCCATGGCAGTATTAAGCCTAGCCTACACCAGCCTCCAGTAAACCTCCCTTATCTGCATGCAAGATGGACACGATCCGTGTTCCAGTGGTATGACTATCTTGCTGCCTTGTTTGTACCCTCTGTAGGGACAATGGATATCATGGTTAAGGTAGAGGCCTTAACTAATTTCACTAAACAGGCCCTCTTAGACAGTACTAAAGCCATTAAGGCTAAATACCGGCATGAGACCGATAGTCAACAAGTACCGTAAGGGAAAGTTGAAAAGAATTTTGAAGAGAGAGTTCAAGAGGGCGTGAAACCGTTAAGACTCTCGGCAGCCCAAGGAGGGACTTGCGCCATAATCAAAGTCAAATATATGCAATGAAAATATTCCCTTTTGGACTTCAGTCCTCTCCTGGGTAAAGGGAGACTGGTGGAAAACCATTGTAACTGTTGTTATAGTAATCTTGATCATACTGCTTTGTGGGCCCTGCTTCCTACAATGCCTTGTGAATTTTGTAACCCAGAGGTTGATAGCATTCTCTCATATGGGTGGCAGGAAGGCTAAGGTACAATATATCTCAATAAATGATGCTCGTTATGGAAACTAAGAGCATCAAGAGGGGGGAATGAAGAAGGAATTCATAGGGCCTGGACTCCATCTCAGGCCTGTCCACGCTGATCGTGCTAGGCCGCCTCTCCAGTGGACTCTGAACTCTGTGCTTAGCACCTGTGGGAACAACAATGGAAGGATAAGACCCCCTCCAGACAGGGGAACCTTGAAGAGAAAACAGACACTAATCACCCCTGCCTCCGGACAGTATCTATCAGAATGTAACCACAGGCTTATCGGTTATTAACTGGTTGGAATGTAACCGTGGGCTTATTGATTATTAACTGTTTAAACACATAACACATGAATGATGGGGTTATTGTGATTGTATTTACTCTTCCTTTGTAAGCCTCAAGGGATTTGGGGTGGTGGGTTTGGACACGTACACATGGGGTATAAAAGATTTTCACAAATGCTGGTCAGGGTCCTTGGCTAAGAGGAGACTCTGCCTTGGGCCCGCCGGTGTAATAAACTGCACTCCACTATCTGCATTGTCCTTCTGAGTGAGTTTGTTTCCCAGAAAGTGTGGCTATAACATTTATAATTTTTCCAGTTCCTTCTATCTGGCTCCCCTGGTTGGCAATCTTTAGAGTCAGCCCTTTGCTACTGACCCTCATGACCTTGGACAAGTCACTTTATATCTCTGGGTGTCAACACCCAGTGTGTACAACAGAGATCGGGCTCATCAGTGTTTCTTAAACCAGTGATCAGCAAACTCTGCTGTGTAATCTATATGTGATTCTGCTGCACGTGACTAGGACAAGGCTAACACCCTATCCCACTGCCCTGCAACCTGCAACACCCACACTGTTCTGTACCCTATACAACAAGCCCTGTGATCATGGCTTTGGATATTGTGGCCATCAGATTACTTACAATAGCTTTGAACGGTTTGTCTCTGGTTTTTGTTTGTTTGCGTGTTGTTTATCACCTGGAGGATCTGTGAGAGTTTTAGGGATTCTGCAGATTGCACTTTGAGAAACACTGTCCCCAAGTTTTTCAGTGAACAGAGTTCTAGAAAGATTAACAGATGATGTGTAAGAAAACTGGCTTCATGCATTTTAAAAGCCCTGAGTAATATTGTAGTGAAAACCAAAAATAAACAAGTATCTGTTTAGTTTAATTGATCATTTCCCCATGAGTACAGAATCTTCTTGTCATTCAGTACCTACTCACATCATGGGGAGTGGTCTTTGAATGCCAGTTAAGCGGCATATGGCTCAGTGGTAAAGAATCGACTTGCCAATGAGGGAGACGTGGGAGACGTGTGTTCGATCCCTGGGTTGGGAAGATCCTGTAGAGAAGGAAATGGCAACCCACTCCAGCACTTTTGCCTGGAAAACTCCATGAACAGAGGAGCCTGGAGGGCTACAGTTCATGGGGTCCCAAAGAGTCAGACACGACAGAGTGAATGCGTGCATGTCTGCAGCGTGTGACAGGGCTCCAGACTTCTTGGAGTTCTTAGAATTTGACCTTTGATCCTGTGCTCTCTTCTTGTCTACCTTTAACCCTAGGATCAGACTACTCCTTCCTATTGTCTCAGTTACAGATTTACAGATTCCAGACTTTTCCTGCTTATGACATCACCACAAACCTAGTGTGACTGCAACTCCTCTTTGTTTCTGAGATGGTTGCTGCTAAAAGAGTAAAGAGTAAGAGGTGGTGTTGCAATATATCAAGGACTCTGGACAGAAACTTGCTAGCACTAAACAATAAGGTCTTACCATATAGCACAGAGAACTATATTCAAAATCCTGTGATAAACCATAATGGCAAAGATATAAAAAAGAATGTATGTGTGTGTGTGTATATATATATATATATGTATAACTGAATCACTTTGCTATACAGCAGAAACTAACACAACACTATTTTAAAAACAATCAAACTTTTCTTTTCAGTCGCTAAGTTGTATCCGACTCTTTGAGACTCCATGGACTGTAATCCACCAGGCTCCTCTGTCCATGGGATTTCCCAGGCAATAATACTGCAATAGGTTGCCACTTCCTTCTCCAGGGGACCTTTCTGACCCCGGGATCCAACTTGTGTCTCCTGCATTGGCAGGTGGATTCTTTACCACTGAGCCACCGGGGAAGCCCGTATATCAACTGTATTTCAATTAAAAACAAAAACAAAAACCCTGTAGAGGAAAAAAAAAAGTTGTTGATACTGAGATCAGGGAACAGAATTGATGATTTGGATTATAAGTCACTTAAAATCAAAAGTTGCAAGTTTCTTTAGTTAGCGTCTACGTGCTGTTAGTCTGTAAGCTGGCTAATTGCAAGGTCAGCTTCCTCCAAGAAGCTTAGGTCTCTTTCTAAAGTAAGTGCACAGTCTCAGTGATACTTATGGAGCAAAATATATAAAGGTGTTGGAAAAGGTGAAGCTTTTCCCCATCCTGCCTGGCACAGTGCTGCACATGTGGAGACTCCATCTTTTAATGAACTAACAGATTATTTTCTTACTGTTATAATTCACTGAGTGTTTGATGCAACTACTTTAAAAAATTAATTTATTATTATTATTATTGTTTCAATTGTTTATTAACGGACCAGATTACAAAAATAATCCTGGTAGATACCTTAGTTCATGCTTCTAATAAGCCTGTTGATCTGGTCTTCCCTGTTGCCAGCAAAAAATATGGAACACTTCACGAATTTGCGTGTCATCCTTGCTCAGGGGCCATGCTAATCTTCTCTGTATCGTTCCAATTTTAGTATATGTGCTGCCAAAGCAAGCACTAATTTATTTTTTAATTGAAGGATAAATGCTTTACAGATTTGTGTTGGTTTCTGCCAAGCATCAACATGAGTCAGCCATAGGTATACATATGTCCCCTCCTTCTTGAACCTCCTCCCACCTCCCACCCCTCTAGGTGGTTACAGAGCCTCAGTTTGAATTTCCTGAGTCACACAGCAAATTTCCATTGGCTATCTACTTTACATAGGGTAATGTAAGCTTCCATGTTACTTTCTCCATGCGTCCCACCCTCTCCTTCCTTCTCCCCACCCCTGGGTCCATAAGACTGTTCTCTATGCTTGTGTCTCCCTGCAAATACTTTCATCATTACCATCATTCTAGATTCCATGTATATGTGTTAGTATATTATATTTGTTTTTCTCTTTCTGACTTACTTCACTCTGTATAATAGGCTCTAGGTTCATCTGCCTCATTAGAACTGACTCAAATGCATTCCTTTTTATGGCTGAGTAAGAGTCCCTTGGACTGCAAGGAGATCCAACCAGTCCATCCTAAAGGAGATCAGTCCTGGGTGTTCATTGGCAGAACTGATGTTGAAGCTGAAACTCCAGTACTTGGGCCACCTCATGCGAAGAGTTGACTCATTGGAAAAGACCCTGATGCTGGGAGGGATTGGGGGCAGGAGGAGAAGGGGACGACAGAGGTTGAGATGGTTGGATGGCATCACCAACTCAATGGACATGGGTTTGAGTAGACTCTGGGAGTTGGTGATGGACAGGGAGGCCTGGCGTGCTGCGATTCATGGGGTCACAAAGAGTCGGACATGACTGAGCGACTGAACTGAACTGAACTGAATATTCCATTGTGTATATGTATCACAACTTCTTTATCCATTCATCTGTTGATGGATATTTAGGTTGCTTCCATGTTCTAGCAATTGTAAATGGTGCTGCAATGAACATTGGGGTACATATGTCCTTTTCGACTTTGATTTCCTCAGGGTATATGCCTAGTAGTGGGATTCTTGGGTCATATGGCGGTTTTATTCCTAGTTTTTAAAGGAATCTCCATACTGTCTTCCACAGTGGCTCTATCAATTTACATTCCCACCAACAGTGCAAGAGGGTTCCCTTTTCTCTACACTCTCTCCATCTTTTGTGGAGATGCCATCTTTTAATTAACTAACAGATTATTCTCCATCCCACTTACTGTTATACTTCATGGAATGCTTGATGCAACTACTTCAAAAAATTATTTATTTATGGCTGTGCTGGGTCTTTGTTGCTGAGCAAGGGCTTTCTCTAGTTGCAGTGGGCAGGTGCTACTCTTCATTGTGGTGTATAGGCTTCTCATGGTGGCTTCTTTTATAGTAGAGCAGAGGCTCTAGGGTGAGCAGGCTTCAGTAGTTGTGACATATGGGCTTAGTTGCCCCACTGTATGTGGAATCTTCCGGGACCAAGGATAGAACCTGTGTCCCCTGCATTGACTTCTCCTGCATTGGCAGGCAGATTCTTGTCCACTGGACCACCAGAGAAGTCCATTACTTTGGATTATCTATGCTTAAGTCCTTAAATGTGTGTAAAACCCTTTAATATCTTTACCTTTAGAAAAAAGTAAAACCTCTTTAGCATACTGTCAAATTGCCATTGCCTTACTCTTTTAAGTTTCATTACTCATTAGAATCTCCCATACTTTATTAGAATTTAACTGAAAACCCTTGTAATGCAATGCAAATGAAAGAATCTCACCTTCAAATAGCTCCTTTCCTGCTGTTCTCCCTCTTATTTTTCTAAACTTGTTTTATAGAGGAACAATCATAGAGTCCAGAGTTCAAGGCCAGCTGATACTCTTTCCTAGCTACATGATTTTGGGCAAGTTACTAATCTCCCAGCCTCATTTAACTCATCTGTATAATGGAGAGATTAATGAAGTACTTTCTAGGGTTGTTGTGGATGTGAAGATACTAAAACTAAGTTATGTAACAGATGGTGGTTATTATTAATACTATGAGCAAGCTCCAGCATCCTACTTGGAGTTCCTACACAAGCCATGCTGGTCCACCCCTAACTCAAGGCCTTGGCCCAGAGTGCCTCCTCTTTTGCCAACTGGTCTTCCTCTTTCAGGATGCCTTGTATATTTAACCCTTTCAGAGAAGGTTCCCTAGTGCTCCCAAGCAGAGTTTCTGTTATTCTTGTGTTATCACTGGTACCTGGTATGTACTTCTGCATGGTTTGTCAGCTTGTATTGTGACTACCTTTTTATTGTTATTAGCCTGATCATGCCTTGAGGGCTAGGATCTTATCTTTTCTTTTGTACCCTTGAGTTCCTGAGGACAGTGCCTGACACTTGGTAGTTGCTCAAAACTATTAAAAAAAAAAAAAAAGGAGAATAAAAAGAAAACACCAACAACAAACAAATGATTAACAAGATACAGAAGGAACAACATGGTGATATTTTGGCATAATCCAAACTGCATTTTGGACCAAATTTCCAAGTTATTTCCCACAAAATCTTTCCTTTTAGGAGAGATGCCAAGAAGAGGATGACTAATGTTTCTTTCATTTACTTGTGCTTAGAAAGTCTTCCAGAATGGTGGTGATGGTTGTGATGGGGAGAGGAGAAAGGCACCCCTGCTCAGAGAGTGGCCTGAAGATACAATAGAGGGCTGACAGTAGACATGCTAGATATATTCTAAAGAGGAGGGGAGACTGGTATTGTAAAAAGAGCTTAAATTATCTCTGGAGATGACTTGAGAGCTGGGCAGGCCTGGCTTTGAATTACGACCATGTCACCAGTAGGTGACCTTGGAGATGCCACTTGACTTTGGCCAGTTTCTCCTCTCATTCCTGTCATAAACTGATGGAATCCATCTCTCTTTCTGGCTTCTGCTCCTCCCTCTGTAACAGCAGGGAAAAGGGCAGGGCACAATTTTTGAAAGAATGACATTGTTCATCACTTCATGGCAAATAGATGGGGAAACAATGAAAACAGTGAGAGACTTTATTTTCTTGGGCTCCAAAATCACTGCAGATGGTGACTGCAGCCGTGAAATTAAAAGATGCTTGCTCCTTGAAAGAAAAGCTACGACCAACCTAGACAGCGTATTAAAAAGCAGAGACATTACTTTGCCGACAAAGGTCCGTATAGTCAAAGTTATGGTTTTCCCAGTAGTCATGTATAGATATGAGAGTTGGACCATAAAGAAAGCTGAGTGCTGAAGAATTGCTGCTTTTGAACTGTGGTGTTGAAGGAGACTCTTGAGAGTCTCTTTGACTGCAAGTAGGTCAAAGCAGTCAGTGTTAAAGGAAATCAGTCCTGAATGTTCATTGGAAGGCCTGATGCCAAAGCTGAAGCTCCAATACTTTGACCACCTGATGCAAAGAACTGACTCATTAGAAAAGACCCTGATGCTGGGAAAGATTGAGGGCAGGAGAAGGGGATGACAGAGAATGAGATGGTTGAATGGCATCACTTACTCGATGGACATGAGTTTAAGCAAGCTCTGGGAGTTGGTGATGGACAGGGAAGCCTGGGGTGCTGCAGTCCCTTGGGTCACAAAGAGTCAGACACAACTGAGCGAATGAACTGAACTGAAGGACACAATATAAGCCAGTTAGAACCAAATGGGACCAAGATTGCAGACAAGACCAGACCTTGATCCTCAGTCAGCAAGTGAAATGATGGACCCAGAGGTGCCATGACAGTTCCATGCACTGTCAAAAGACCAAGGAGTGGGCGGTGCCCCAAACCCTGGAAATTTCCACCCTTTCCCCAAAATAGTTGGAATAATCCTCCCATTCATTAGCATATGAAATTACCCAGCCTATAAAAACTAACCAGGCCACACTTCACGGCTGCCCTTGCCCTCTGCAATGGCCCACACTCTGTTTGTGGACTATGCTTCTCTCTGAATCTGAATAAATCCATTTCTTACCTATCACTTTGTTTCTCACTGAATTCTTTCTGTGATGAGACATTAAGAACCTGAGCTTTATTAGGCCCTGAAACCAGGTACCATGGGTTTTGGCTGGGTTCGAGTCCCAGCCATGTGGGTTCAAGTCCCAAACTGGGTTTTGACTGGGTTCAAGTCCCAGGCAGGGTTTTGGCTGAGTTTGAATCCCAGCTACCAGGTTCAAGTCCCAAATTAGGTTTTGGCTGGGCTTGAGTCCCTATCTGAGATAAATGGTTTCACACCTCCCTAGGACTGGGACATTTCTTCCCTAGTACACAAAGAAAGTAGAAACCAGTTGATGAGAACTCTCTCAGGAGGGGAAAAAAAAAACAAAACCCACACACAGATGAAAACTTCATTTTGGGGGCCCAACTCTTTCACTTTCAACATTAGCCAAATCTGGACCCATCCTGGACTTCCCCCTTGTCTAGATTGAGCATAAAAATTATCTCCCACATTGTCACAGTGTGAAAAGTGTGAAAGAGGTACTGTTAACCATTACAGTGAGACAGCAGGTATAAACTAGGGCTGTCCTGAGCATTCCAAACATTCTTAACCTCTTATTAATAATGAGGGAGTTTCACTTTCTCCTGTTTACTGGCTCATTTTAACATGCTAATACTTTACCTTCTTCAAACCAACAGATGAAATAAAGTGAAAATCATTCAGTCACGTCCAACTCCTTGCCAGAATACTGGAGTGGGTGGCCTTTCCCTTCTCCAGGGGATCTTCCTGACCCAGGGATTGAACCCAGGTCTCCTGCATTGCAAGGCAGATGCTTTACCAGCTGAGCCACAAGGAAAGTCCAAGAATATGGTAGTGGGTAGCCTATCCCTTCTCCAGTGGATCTTCCCGACCCAGGAATCCAACCAGGGCCTCCTGCATTGCATGCTAACACTTTACTTTCTTAAAACCAATAAATGAACCCAAAACTAAAAAACTTCTTTCTCCCTTCCAACTATGGACTTCCCAGGGAAAAGGGAACATGGGTTCAATTACTGGTCAGGGAAGATCCCACATGCCTCAGGACAACTAAGTCCGTGCACAACCATTGAGCGCACATACTGCAGCTAGAGAGTAGCTCCCACTCGCTGCAACTAGGGAAATCCTGCCCGCAGCAGTGAGCACCCAGCACAGTCAAAGAAATAATAAATATTTAAAAAGTATTCAACAGATGACAAGACCAAACTTAGAAATGCAACGTTTGAGTCGTTATTTTACATCACTCGAGTTTACACATCATTTCTTAGAATGTTGGTCATATTTTAACAACTAAAAATTACCATTTATCAAGTGCCTACTATGCAACCAGCAATGCAGCAGGCACGTCAGAGATATTATTTCTGATTATCATAATTTCAAGAGAAGCAGATGTCTCCATCTTATAGATGAGAAAATTGAGGCACAAAGAGACCCATTCATTCTAATACCTATTGAACCTATTCATTCTAATACCTAGTGGAGAGAAAAAGGGAAAAAAGAGAGTGAATGACCAGGGATGAGACTGAAATTCTAATCAGGGACCAGACCCTAAAGATCCTTGATGAGGATTAAACAGTGCGGACTTTATCTAAAGGGCAACGGGGCAACATTGAAAACTTTTCAGGGGAAAGGGACCTGATCAGATTTGTGTATTTTAAAGAGCACAGGGATTTCCCTGGTGCTCCAATGGCTAAGATGCCGTGCTCTCAATGCAGGGGGCCCAAGTTCAATTCCTGGTTAGGGAATGAGATTCCACAGGCCACAAAGAAGATCCAGCCCAAAAAGAAAATAAATAAGTATTTAAAAAATAATAATAAATATAAGAGCACACAAATGCAATTTGGAGAAAGACAATAGGGTGAAACAAGGCCCAAAGCAAGAAGCTGCTTCTGGGAATAGTAATCCAGACAGATGATTCGACCGGAACTGAAACAATGGCGGAGGGAATGGAGAGAAGTTAGAATCTGAGAGCTATGCAGGAAGTAGAATGTAAGAAGACTGGTTTACCCCTGAGCCACCAGAGAAGCCCCTATTCAATACTTAATGCTAAGGAAACTTAGTAAATGAGGAAGTAGATTTTTGCCAACATTTTATTATGAAAATTTTCAAACATGCAGAAAAGTTGGAAGAACTTTAGAGTGAACACCTATATTCCCTACCTAGGTTCTTCAGTTAACATTTTACTATGTACATGCTTTATTACATATCTATTCAATCCTTTTTTCATCCTTTTATCCACCTATCCATTAGCATGTCATTTATTTGGTTTTTTGATGCATTTTAAAATTTCAGACAAGGGAGGTGGGAGGGAGGTTCAGTTTGGGGGCACACATGTACACCAGTGGCTGATTCATGTTGATGTATGGCAAAAACCACTACAATATTGTAAAGTAATTAGCCTCCAATTAAAACTAATTAATTAATTTAAAAAATTGCAGACTGTGGGACACATCTCCCTATATATTTCAGCATTAGTGAGAGTTCAATATTTGTTTACAATTCTTTTTAAGAATATACTGAAATAAAATTTGAATACAATGTAACACAGAAGACTTAAGCATATACATTCAAATAACTTTGGCAAATTCAAAGCCTGTGTAACCCAAACCTATATCAAGATGCAGAACATAAATATCACTCTAGAAATTCCCCTCATGCCTGTCCGTTCAGTCAATTCCTTCCCCCACTTCCCCAAGGGAAACACCGTTAGGATATTTTTCCACCAAACATTAGTTTTGCCTGTTCTAGAACTTCATATAAATAGAATCAAAGAGTAAGTATTAGTTTATGTCTGGCTAATTTTGTTCAACATAATATATTTGAGATTTATCAATATGGCAGTATGTATCAGTAGTTTATTCCTTTTTTATTGTTGGAGAAGACTCTTGAGTGTCCCTTGGACTTCAAGGACATCCAACCAGTCCATCCTAAAGGAAATCAGTCCTGAATATTCATTGGGTGGACTGATGCTGAAGCTGAAGCTCTAATACTTTGACCACCTGATGCAAAGAACTGACTCATTGGAAAAGACCTTGATGTCGGGAAAGATTGAAGGCAGAAGAGACGGGGAGGACAGAGGATGAGATGGTTGGATGGCATCACCAACTTGATGGACGTGAGTTTGAGCAAGCTCTGGGAGTTGGTGATGGACAGGGAAGCCTGGTGTGCTGCAGTCCATGGGGTCGCAAAGAGTTGGATGCTACTGAGCAACTGAACTGAACTGATTGTTGAGTAGTATCCCAAGGCATGAGTATTCTACAGAGTATTTATCTGTTGATGGACCCTTGGGCTATTTCCAATTTGGGGTTAACATGAATAAAGCTTCTTCAAATATTCTTACACAAGCCTTTTTGTGGGTATATAACTTCATCTCTCATGGATAAATACCTAGGAGTAGAATTGCTAAGGGGATTAGCTTTATATGAAGCTTAGCTTTAGAAGAAACTGCTAGACCTTTTGAACTTCCCTAGTGGTCCAGTGGTTAAGAATCCACCTGCCAGTACAGGGGACATGGGTTCAATCCCCGGCCTGGGAAGATCCCACATGCCTTGGGACAACTAAGCCCCAGTGCCGCAACTACTGAAGCCCATGCGCCTAGAGTCTCTGCTCTGCAATAAGAGAAGCCACAGCAATGAGAAGCCCGCACACCACAACTAGGAAGTAGCACCCACTTGTCACGGCTAGAGAAAGCATGCCTGCAGCAACAAAGACCCAGCATAGCCAAAAAACAAACAAAAAACTGCTACAACTTTTTTCAACATGGTCATGGGAACAGCTTTCAAAAGCCAACTAAGTATAACCACAAACAACTAAATTTACTGAGTGTAAATTTCTATGGGAACTGAGCATAGAGCTTTACTTAAATAAAGCATTTTACCTGATTCTTATACCAAGCATATGGGGAAGAAATTATTATTCTCATTTTTCAGGTAGGATAACTGAGGCACAGAGAATTAAATATCTGCCCAAGGTCACACAGCTAGTAAGTGGCCAAGGCCGGATCTGGACTCCAGTTCCTCTGCCTCATGATTCTAGTATTTAATAGCAAAACAGAAAAAAAGAAGAAGGAAGTGGCTATTTCTTTTCTCAAGGATGAAAATTGGTCCTGGTAAACAAGAGATACTGAATTCATCAATAAACACTATATAAATGTAAATTCTCCATTACTTAGATGTGGTGCATATGATAAACAGGGAGATAGGCAGATACATCCATTGAGGACTCTTTATCTTCCTGGGAGACTCTTCAAGGTTATCTTAAAGACACCCCATCTATCCAGCTCTGCACAAATCCATCTAACGTCTCTTTAGAATATGAAGGGTTAAACTTCAGAGTCTCTTCCTTGGGCTGGTTAATTAGATTATGATGCTTCTTCTCTATAATTAAGAAAAAAGAGTCTGAGGTTTTACTGGGGAAGTGTTCACATCAGCTGCCAAGAGACGAGAGATAGGAGCACGTTCCTGCCCACGGTTTTACTAAGTAGAGCTCAGTTTCAGATCCCAACTTGCCCTGGACCATCTGTAGGAAATTTGAGGCAAGGAGGAGGATCCAAGCGAACACATGTCTCCCTTGGGCTGAGAGCCCACCTCTCATCCAGAACTTAGACATCCTCTCTCATCTTTGAAAGAGTCTGCCTGCAATGCAAGAGATGTGGGTTCGATCTCAGGATTGGGAAGAATCCCTGGAGAAGGAAATGGCAGCCCACTCCAGTATTCTTGCCTGGAGAATTCCAAGGAGAGAGGAGCCTGGCAGGCTACTGTCCATGGAGTTGCAAAAAGTAGGACATGACTGAGTGGCACGCGCACACACACACACACACACACTCATCTTTGTGACTAACACAATGTTGCAAATTAACTATATTTGAATTATTTTAATGATTTTTAAAAAGTAAGAAGGGAAAGCTTTGAGTCATCAACCAGCACATATTCTACCAACTGTCTCATAGGCCCCTGGCTTAGGAGCCACAATGAAAGTTAAACTTTTTACCTGTTTTCTGAAGACTCAGACTCCCAGCCTTCCCTGAACAACAATTCCAATCTACAGCTCCTTTTCCTTTTTTTTTTCAAAACTCTTTCTGGTTTAAAAGGTCTTCTGCCTGCAATGCAAGAGTCTGAGTTTTCAATCCCTAGGTCAGGAAGATCCCCTGGAGAAGGAATGGCAACCCACTCCAGTATTCTGGCCTGGGAAATCCCATGGACAGAGGAGCCTGGTGGGCTACAGTCCATGGGGTTGCAAAGATACAACTTAGTGACTATACATATACAACAACCCTGTGGATACCACATTCCACCCATCTGCTTCTCCTCTCTATGCATCCTTTTAGGGTTAGGTCAAAAGTCACAAAAAATGGTGATTACTTGTTTACATCCACCTTCCACCTCCCAATCCTCTTCAGACTGATTCCTCCCTGCCCCAGCCTCAGGCAGAAATATCTAATTCTACTTTGCATTTCTAGCCTAGCAACACAGTAATAAAAATTTCATAAAGCTTTTCTAGTAAGAAAGACATATGGACCAAAACTTTTGAGTAAATAAATATTTTATTTAAACCACCCTAAGAGCGAAGAATTGATGCTTTTGAACTGTGGTGTTGGAGAAGACTCTTGAGAGTCCCTTGGACTGCAAGGAGATCCAACCAGTCCATCCTAAAGGAGATCAGTCCTGAGTGTTCATTGGAAGGACTGATGCTGAAGCTGAAACTCCAATACTTTGGCCACCTCATGTGAAGAGTTGACTCTTTGGAAAGACCCTGATGCTGGGAGGGGTTGGGGGCAGGAGGAGAAGGGGACAACAGAGGATGAGATGGCTGGATGGCTGCACCAACTCGATGGACATGAGTTCGAGTAATCTCCAGGAGTTGGTGATGGACAGGGAGGCCTGGCGAGCTGCGATTCATGGGGTCGCAAAGGGTCGGACACGACTGAGCGACTGAACTGAATTGAACTGAAGAACTAAATTATCTGTTTTCTTTGCTTCACAGAGTATTATTTTCATCTTGTAGTGAAAAAAAAAAAAAACTTTTTTGCCTAGGATGCTAAGACAACAATTTTTACATGTATTGATATGGGTCAATTAACCTTTTTGTCTTCTGAGCCCCCAGTGAGTTTCCTACTGACCAAAGCCTAGGTATCCATTAGAAATATTTTTAGAAGGGAATTCCCTAGCAGTCCAGTGGCTAAGAGTCTGGGCTCCCAATGCAGGGGGCCTGGGTTTGACACCAGTTGGGGAACTAGATTCCACATGCCACAACTAAGACCCAGGTATCAGTTCAGTTCAGTTCAGTCGCTCAGTCGTGCCCGACTCTTTGCGACCCCTTGAACCGCAGCACGCCAGGCCTCCCTGTCCATCACCAACTCCCAGAGTTCACCCAAACTCATGTCTATCGAATCAGTGATGCCCATCCAACCATCTCATCCTCTGTCGTCCCCTTTTCCTCCTGCCCTCAATCTTTCCCAGCATCAGGGTCTTTTCCAATGAGTAAGCTCTTTGCATCAGGTGGCCAAAGTATTGGAGTTTCAGCTTCAACATCATTCCTTCCAATGAATATTCAGGACTGATCTCCTTTAGGATGGACTGGTTGGATCTCCTTGCAGTCCAAGGGACTCTTAAGAGTCTTCTCCAGCACCACAGTTCAAAAGACCCAGGTATAGCCAAATGAATATATAAGTAAGTGAAACTGGAAAAAAAAAAAAGAAATATTTTTAGGGAATGTGTAGGGGAAGGGATAGATGAGGTGGTTTCAAAACTTAGTACACCGTAAAATTTTAATGACAATCAGAATTTTTCTCTGGAAAAGCTTAAAGAGAAAAAGTGATGTCTCTGAAAACTTCACTTTTCTTCCTTTTTAATTTTCTTTTTTTTTTTTGGTTGCACTGGGTCTTGTTGCTGCACGTGGGCTTTCTCTAGCTGTGGTGAGTGGGGGCTTCTTCTTGCAGTGATGCTTCTCTTGTGCGGAGCACAGGCTCTAGAGTGTGGGCTCAGTAGTTGTGGCATGTGGACTTAGTTACTCTGTGGCATGTGGAATCTTTCAGGATCAGGAATTGAACCCATGTCCCCTGCATTAGCAGGCTGACTCCTATCCACAGCACCACCAGGGGAGTCCATTTCTCTTCCTTTCAATCTCCAGAAATCCTCTTCTTTTTCTCTCACTTGCCCAGATACAAACTATAACTAAGGCCTCACCCAGGTGCCTCCATCTCTGATCAGAGTCCTGTTGACCAGCGCCCTGGGGACTCTTAGGGACAAGCCTCCTTTTTCTTTAGTGTTTTCTCTGCTTAGCACGTCCAGCCCTTGGCCTCTCCCCTCCCCACCCAGGGAGGGGAACCGGCTCACTCTCCTGGTAACTGGAAGGAACTGGGCGTTGTTGGGCACCCTGCCAGGAATTTGAACTCTGCTGAGGAGGAATGGGCTCTGGGCAGCAGCTGACTCCCAGAGCAGTGCTGTCTGCCGCCTGGCTACCTAGGGTGGGTGGGGAGGAAGAGTCTTCCCTCCTGACAACAATTTGTTCAGCTCTTCCTGCCCTGATTCCTCTCCTGCTGCTGTTTGCTGCATCCCCTGAGCCCTGTGGTAACTCTACCTCTCACCAAAAATTTGCAGTTTGTGGTAGACTTCAAAACCTTAGGCTTCTCCTCTCCTTCTTTTAGAGAGGTACTGGCCTGCAAGCTGAAAGCCAGCAGAGGCTTAAGTTTCCTTAACTCTTTTTCTTTCTGGCTCCTGGAGCTGAACTCTTTGGACCTGCATGCCAGAAAGGCTCCTTTATCGGATCACCATCTAAAACGTTTCCCCAGGATTCTGATTTGAGGTTGACTGCTGACTGCGTGTGTGTGATTTCTGACCTAGAGGCTGAGAAAGGAGCCAAACATCCTGTGTTCAGAACACTCCTGTCAGGACACTCACGCTGGGACACCGCGCCTCTTCATGTGTGGAGCCCCTGGTTTCTTAGTCCTCATGGGGGCTATTTTGGTTGTTGTTCAACTTTTTTTTATGACACATCTTTCTCCTGCTGCTTTTCTCTCTTTTGCTTTTCTTTTTCTTCTGTAATCTACCTCTCTCTGTGGAATTTTCTCTTTGCTTCCCTCTTTATGTTGTTTTATTTTTTCTAGTCAGCCTGCCCCTTCCTCTCGGTCCTAGAAACTTCTTTGTTCTGCAGTTTCACTGGGAGATTTTAAGAATTACTTAAGAATTTCTAGATCACTAATCCAGGGATAGCAATTTATTTCTCTTGTTCTGGGTTAGGTTACTGGTCAAGCCTGCTTCTTTTCTTTTTGGCCGTGCCACACGGCTTGTGGGGTCTTAGTTCCCCCCTCAGGGATAAAACCCTGGACCCACAGCAGTGAGAGCTTCTTAATTGCATGGGTAACCTTCATCCTCCTTCTACTGAGTTTCCATACAGCTTCACTAATTTTTAACAATTACCTGTCATCCTTCGAGACAAGGAGACACCTTGTCTCACTTCAAATCTTCAGCTCTTCAAATTTCTCAGACAGATGACTGCCCCCAAAATGGCAAATAAAACCTGAGGTACAAAAAAGTTATTAGGAAAAGCTTTTCCTTGAGGATCCTCTCTCTGATTGCTCACATGAACTATGATTTTCGTGGAAAGAGCACTAGACTGAGTTGAAAAGAGAACTTCCCTGGTGGTCGAGTGGTTAACGGGCATATACTTCCACTGCAGGGGGCATGGGTTTGATCCCTGGTGAACTAAGATCCCACATGCTGTGTGGCCAAAAAAAAAAAAAAAAAGTCAAAAAAAGTTCCAGTTCTGCTACCTATTGGCTGTGCAAATAAATCACCTCTGGGCTTTCCGTGTCTGTCTTCACTGGTGAAATAGGAACATTCAGGGCAGTGTCCTGTCAATGAAAGCACTTTGCAAAGTGTCTTGCGATAGCACATGATTCCTCTTTAAATCCTTCAAACATTAAACACTGAGATTTATTTTGGTCAGACTGTTTTAGATGGGGCGGGGGAGGGGGAAGGGGGTTTTCAGGGGAAATCTACCAGCTAGAAAAAGCACAGGGATCCTTGTGGTAACATTTGGTTAAAATCAAGTATAGAAACTCTAGGACTTTTTGAATACAGAGGGTCCTAAGGAATTTTGATTATTTTGGAGGTGGTAATCCAGTTCAGGCTACTGTGGCCTGAGGGCGGTGCTTTGATAAGTGAAATCTCTGCAGGTATGTTCAACGTTCACTTCTTAGGCAAGCCTAAAACCTGTTTTTAAAAAAATGTGTGCGTGTGGGCCAGACCCAAAGCAGCCTGGGACCTTTCAGACAGGCACCACCTCCTCTGGCTGTTTCTGAGGCCATCCAGAGGCCAGGGTCCAGAGGAGCTGAAAAGACAGGACTGCAGAGTCTGGGACTTTGCGTAGACGTGTCTGTAGCGCGGAGAGTGGGAGGGAGGCAAGGAAGGAGGGGAGGAGGGCGTTGGGAGCCGAAGCCCCACCTTTCATTCCAGCAAAGTGCACCGGCGGAGCAGGAATGACTCACAGGCGCGGGTGCTCACGTTCCCACAGGTGAGGCGACAGACTGCTTTCTCCGGGAAGACGCCGAGGCGCTCTCTCCGCCAGGAGCGGCCTTGGCCGGGTGCTGGCGCGCTCCGTCTGCGCGGTCTGGTCTCTGGGGCCAGGCCTGGGTTTCCCTCATGTATGGCCAGAGCCCTACGCGTGCTGTGCTTTTTCTCCTTGGCGTACAGCTCACAGGTAAGAGCTCGCGGGCTTCTCTGAGCATTTCCTCCACTGCCTACCCTGTAAAGTTAGCTCATTGTCGCAGAAGTTGCAAGAGTCTTTTTACCGGAGCCTGAGCCACAGTGACATTTCGCCTTAGTGTTGACTTTAATGAAACTGAAGTGGGGGGTTGTTTTGGGGGAACTGCTTTTGGAAAAACAGGTTTCGGTGTGTTCTGGCTGCCAGTGATTGGGGCACAGAGCGGGTTTTCTAATCTCAGGTTACACTCCATTTTTTGGTGGCTGCTCTCCACCCCCCCACTACAGGCAGAACCCGGCTCTTGGATTTCTGTGTGTGGGTCTTGTCTGCGACTCTGGGCAGTATTGGGAAACTGGAGACGGTTAAGGAGAGAGACCCACTGTGGCTTGCTAACTGCCCCAACATGCACATACTAAATGTAAATATGCTAAAAAAAAAAAAAATGCTACATGGTATAAAGGTTCCAGGGTACAAGCAAGCTAAACTGTCTGGGGCTGATTAATTCCGTTTTTTGCAGAAGACTAGGAATAGTAGGAAATTCACTTAACAAGGACCCTTTCTGAAAAACTTACTGCTAGGGGACCATTATACACATAAGGTATTATGGTTAATCTGAACAGAGGTCTAATTAGTTTTAATTTTTTTGTTTCTGCCTTCAATCTTATTTGCCAATGTTTATAGTTTGTTAGAGCAGTTTTGAAGGTACCATGAGGCTAGGGTATCCTGCTTTAGAGAAGGTGTGACTGCTAAGTAAAGTTTATGGTGTGTTATTTTTAGCTGTTAAATGAATGGGAGGGTCAAGGTTACATGTAGGTAGGAATATGTGGTGGGTGAAGCTGAGTTTGAGTGAGAGCTGGGGCATCTCAGATCTGTTTGATGCCCTACTCAGACCTTTATTTTGGTAGTGTCAGCAGAAATTCTCGTAAGACACATCTCCTGTTAACCCTTCATTGCCTTTTTTCCATTGCAGCTCTTTGGCCAGTAGCAGCTGTGGAAATTTACACTCCCCGGGTGCTGGAGGCTGTCAATGGGACAGATGTCCGGTTAAAATGCACTTTCTCCAGCTTTGCCCCAGTGGGTGATTCTCTCACGGTGACCTGGAATTTCCGTCCTCGAGATGGGGGCCCTGAGCAGTTTGTAAGTTTGGGGCTCTTGATTAGAAAAATAAGCCAGTCCATTTCTCCTGGCCCTTTTATATTTTTCTTAGTGATAAGTACAGGGTAAAACTGGGGAACAATTCTTGGCACAGAGACAGAACTGAGAGGCTGGTGAAGGGGAAAGCCAGATTGTTGCAGGAGAACTGCAGACGGGGCAGTCAAGCTTGCTGTTTCTCTTTTTAAGTTTTTTTTTTTTTTTCATGTGGACCATTTTCAAAGTCTTTATTGGATGTGCTCCAATATTGTTTCTGCCTTATTGTTTTGGTATTTTGGCCACAAGGCATGTGGGAACTTAGCTCCCTGACCAGGGATCAAACCCATGGCCTGTGCACTGGAAGGTGTTTCTCTTCTGCTCCTGCTATCTCAGTCTCCCTGCCCAGGTACCGAATAAACCCTTTGGTCATGACTCCTCTCTAGGTTTTCTACTACCATGTGGATCCCTTCAAACCCATGAGTGGGCGTTTCAAGGACCGAGTGGTCTGGGATGGGAACCCTGAGCGGTATGATGTCTCCATCCTCCTCTGGAAGCTGCAGTTTGATGACAATGGGACATACACCTGTCAGGTGAAGAACCCACCTGATGTTGATGGACTGATCGGGGAGATCCAGCTCAGCGTCGTGCAGACTGGTAGGTGATGCAGAGACAAGTGTTTTTGGAAAGTGTGAGAGTTTGTAGAAAACAGAGGGGCAAAGTTTTCTGATGGCTGAAAGAGAAGAGAGGAGGACCAACTCTTTGGATCTGGAAATTGCAGAGGAAGAGTGAAGAGTCCTGGGGTAAAAAGAGAAAGGCTTTGTTTGGCTGTGGAAAGAAACAGAAAATAAGGCAAAGGGACCTAGGGAATCGGTTACAAAAATGGCATTGAGATCATGAAAGGGAGAGGAAGCAACTCTCTGATAAAAGGCTAACAATAAGTCCATTCATCCACTCATTTAGTCACAAGATACTATTGAGTACCTACTCACTGTCCAAAGTGCTTGACATGTACTATCTCATTTAATTCTCACAATCACTGTTGGAAGTAGATACCAGTAACGGTAGTTATTGTTTATGGCGCCCTTCCCACATGCTAGGAGATTTATGTAACACATCTAATCTTTGTTGTTGTTCAGTGCTAAGTCATGTCCAACTCTTTGCGACCCCATGGACTGCAGCGTGCCAGGCTTCCCCTGTCCTTCATTATCTCCTGGAGTTTGCTCAAACTCATGTCCATTGAGTTGGTGGTGCCATCCAACCATCTCATCCTCTGTCTAATCTTTACACATATCAATTTACTGTGCTCTTAGTGCTTCCCTCCCCCCTCGTTACTAATGAGGAAACCAATGCTCATACAGGTTAAGTCACTTGTCCAAAGTCATGGAGCAGATAAATGGAATCACTCAGAACTCAAACCCAAGCATCTCTGTCTCCAAAATTGTGCTCCATCGAATGCACTGTATTGCCTGCAGGCCTAGAAAGGACAACCTGGAAAACTGCCAGATAACAAAAAGAAAAGACCACAAAACTTTAAGAGTTGTAAATTTGGGTCTGAGTCACTGCTACAGTTTATCAGCTATAAATAAATTTTTTTCTTCTGTAAAGTGAGAATAATAGAGCTAAGATTATGATGAGGATAAAAATGACATAATAAAAGTAAAAATCCCCAAAGTCTGAATTGTACTGAAAATTATAATAGCTACCATATATTGAAAGTATTATGTGCAGGCACAGCGTGGAACAATTTAAATAAGCAATTTTATTTTTTATAAGAACTCAAGATATGAGTATTTTTATCTTTACTCTATACATTGAAGAAACTGAGGCTCAAAAAAAAGTTAATTACCCAAGTCACATAGGAGCTGGTATTTTAACCTAGCTGTCTTTGGTGTATTCTCTTAACCAACACGTTACTATCCAAAACATAAAAGCCTATAAAATGGTATGAATTCCCCCTTTCAGTCCTAGTATCATCCTTCAAGGTCCTATCAATAGAGAGCTGTGTGACCTTGGAGAAGTCATTTGAGTGTTGAAAGAAGTAATGTAATGTCTTTGGATCTGTTTCTTCTTTGCAAAATGAACAGGTAGATAAGAACCCACGGGTCTTAAACATACTAGGATGACTACTCTGAGGACCTAATGAAAGCCATAACCCCTATTTACCACAAACAAGGCACACAATCTGACATGGATTTTGTGGGTTTGTTCTCCTTCACCATGCCCCGCCCCCCCTTCCCCACCCTCTTCCTTTACAGACTCGAGGCTGGGGAACCCCTGGGCTAGATATTCGCTAATGTCTTTTCTAGCTCTGTAGGTTTTTTGAAATTTAAGTCAGAAATCAAGCTCAAAATCAAGAGACCCAGCCTTCACAGTCTATAACCTTGTTTAGGGACCCTTCCCTCTGGGTTCTCTTACATCATTGATCCACTAGACTACAGTTACTTGTCTCTCTTTCCTGTGGGTATCAGTTCCTTGAAGGTAATGTCTGTTCTGGCTTTGTATTTCCACTAAAGTACTAGAACATAATAAGCTCTTAATAAACCTGAATAAATGACTGACTGAATGACAGGGTTGAGGATTCAGGGAGAAATAAACACTGGACTTGATTAGGTCAGCAATAACCTTACCCCATTAGCTAGGTTACCTGCCCCCAGTGATTCTCAAATTTTTTGCATGCATCAGAATCACCTGGTGGACAAGTTAAAACAGATTGCTGGGCCCCACCTGTAATTGGGTAGATCTGGGGTGGAGCCTGATGGAACTTGCCTTTCGAAGTTCTCAAGTCACTCTGTAGCTGCTCCTCCTAGGACCATAGTTTGAGAACCACTGACGTGTCTGTATGGCTTTTCTATTGCTACCAGAGTTTACACAGTTAATATGGTAGAAGAAAGGAATATTTCATTTGGTGAAAACACATCCCTATTATATCTTTAGATTTCATCACAGTCCTCCTCTTCAGAATCCCAACTTGATCTTTTCTCCTTACAGTACGCTTCTCTGAGATCCACTTCCTGGCTCTGGCCATCGGCTCCGCCTGCGCACTGATGGTCATAATAGTAATTGTGGTGGTCCTCTTCCAGCATTTCCGGAAAAAGCGACGGGCTGAAAGAGCTCATAAAGTGGTGGAGATAAAATCGTAAGGCTGGGCAGTTCTGCAGAAGTCTTCTAACACTGTTTTATGGCAACTCTTGGTATTTTATAGCGGGGCTAAATCATTCTTGAACAAATGTCCTTTCTTTTGGGTAAATCTCATACAGAATTCAAATCCACAGGATGGACAAATTAGGGTGTGAATTAGTAACTTTAGCTGTTTCTGTATGAAATACAGTTGATTTACACTGTTGTGTTAGTTTCAGGTGTAAAGTGATTCAATTATTTACATATATGCATATATTCTTTTTCAGACTCAATTCCCTTATAGGTTATTACAAAATAGTGAGTGTATTTCCCTGTGCTATACAGTAGGTTCTTGTTGGTTCACTATTTTATACATTATAGTGTGTATATGTTAGTCCCAAACTCCTAATTTACCCCCCCCCCCCCCCCCCCCCGCCCTTTCACCCTTGGTAGCTATAAGTTTGTTTCCTCTGCGGTGTTTAGTTTCTTAATTTTAGGGAAGATTTCATCATAGGCTTTCTTTACTATGTAGGATTTGATATACAAAAATTTGCTTATGTAAAGCTTTTCTAGGATATTCCTTCCTTTTAATGTAAAGCATACATTTCTAAGAATCACTGGGCTGTCTGCAGGGCCTCTGAATCAGTGCCTAGGAAAGACAGCCATGCTGATGTTAAGGTACATTATATATATATATTTTTTTTTTTAGATAAAATTTACATATAATAAAATTCATTATTTAATGTTCACAAAGTTGTGTAACCATTACCGCTAATTCCAGAACATTTTCATCACTTCCAAAAGAAACTCCATACCTTTTAGCCATCACTCCCTAGCTTCCTCTCCCACCTGCCCCTGACAACTACCAATCAATCTGCTTTCTGTCTCTCTGGATTCGCCTGTTCTGGACAGTTCATGTAAAGGGAATCATATAACATGTGACCTTTTAAAAAAAATTACATTTTTGTAATTTGAAAAAAAATATTTTATTTTTTATTATTTTATTTATTTATTTTTAATTTTTTTAAAATTTTTTATTATTTTAAAAAATATGTGACCTTTTATGTATGGCTTCTTTGACTTAGTATAATGCTTTCAAGGTTCAACCATGTGATAGTATGTCATTCCTTTTTGTGGCTTCATTATATTCCATCGTATACATATACCACGTTTAAAAAAAGTATTTATTTTTTAATTTATTTGGCTATGTCAGGTACTAGTTGTGGCACATAGGAACTTTGCTCACAGCATGAAAGGCTTCTCTAGTTGCAGGGCACATAGGCTTAGTTGCCCCAGGGCATGGGGCATCTTAGTTCCCCCAGGGCATGGGGCATCTTAATTCCCCAACCGGGTGTTGAACCCATGTCCCCTTCACTGGAAGGCAAATTCTTAACCACTGAGCCACTAGGGAAGTCCCCACATTTTGTTATTTCATTCAATTGATGGACATTTAAAATTTCCCCACTTTTTGACTAGTAGGATTAATGCTACTATGAACATTCATCTACAAGTTTCTGTGTAGGCATATGTTTTCAATTTTTTGGAGTATATAAACAGGAGTGGAATTACTGGGATATATAGTAACTCTATGTTACCTTCTTGAGGAATTGCTAGACTATTTTCCAAAACAGCTGCACCATTTCATATTCCTGCCAGCAATGTATGAGGGTTCCAGTTTGTCTACATCCTCAACAATACTTGTATTGCCTGTCCTTTTGATTATAGCCATCTAGTGTGTGTGAAGTGGTATCTCATTAAGGTTTTGAATTGTATTTTTCTAACGACTAATGATGTTGGGCATCTTTCCATGTGTTTATTGGCTATTTTAATACCTAATTTGGAAATATATTATTCAAATATGTTACATATTTGAATTTTTGAATATTTGAAACCATTTCCAAGTTAGGGTATTTGTCTTTTTATTGTTAAGTTTTGAAGGTCTTTATATTTTTTGGAGTATACAAAAGCACCTTGTTAGATAAAGGATTTGCAATTATTTTCTCCCATTCTGTGGATTGCCTTTCCATTATCGTGACTGATGTCCTTTGCAGCACAAAAGTTCTTCTAAGAGTTTTACAGTTTAGTTCTTATATTTAGGTCTTTGATTCTTTTTTTATTATTTTTTTGATTCATTTTTAATTAATGAACTTTAAATTCATTTAATTAATTCTTGTATATGGTGTGAAGTAGGAGTCCAAATTCATTCTCTCACAGTGTAATTTTTTTCAGCTGTCCCAGCATCATTTGTTTCTTTCCCTCAAGAAATATTTACAATAGTAAACAGAACTTGATTTTTAAAGAGCTTAATGAACCCAACTCTTAGCTGATTTGAATAGAATATAATTGATAAACATGACTACTAGGTCAGTCTTTGTTTTTGTTTATTTTGGTTTTAATTTTATGCTTTTTACTTTTTTGAATAAGAAGTAGAATTAGAATACTAATGCTAAACTGAAGTGTCTGTTTTAAATACCTGGAGTTCCCAAATGATATTCCCCTCTAGAAATATTCTGAAAAGGGTCATGTGGAGGCATGAGTATTGTTAGACAGTACTAGTTTGGTTTAGTGCTCTGTAAGTGTGATCTACTCCCAGGTGCATATACTTCCCCAAATTTGGGGGAATATATCTAACCTGAAACTTTGTATGACTTGCCTCCCTTGTTCCTTGTCTTGTTCTCCTGACATTGGTTTCTGCTTCTATGTTACAGAAAAGAAGAAGAAAAGCTCAACCAGGAAAAAAAGGCTTCTGTTTCTTTAGAATACACAGACTAACATTCTTACATGGTAAGTTTCACAATTGGGTTGCTTTCTTTCCTTAGCTTACTTACACGTTTATTCTCTACTGTAGATCTCCTAGATGATATGATTGTTAGGTGTTTCCTGTATGAAATGAGAGGAGCTGGGCAGAAAGATAAAAGTCTTTTCGTGTGTTACGGATGGCTTTCCCTTTGAGTGTGTTTTGAGCAAAGGACTAGAAATCTAGAACCTCCTATCATTAAAGCTGAGAATTCTATGATTATTTGAAGCTTTGGGGTTATATTTACCACCCTTAAGAATAATAAATTAACTTTCAATATGTAAGTAAATTTTTTTTTAATGAAAGAATTAATATTTGCTTTTTTCTTTTCTTTTCTTGTAAACTAATCATGGCAGTTAAGAGTGACTCAATAGATATGCTTGACATTTTGACAAGAGAACTTCTATATTCTTTGGAACTGATTTCAACTCTTCTCATTTAGTTATTGGGACTATGAACCCAATTTTAGTGGTGTGTAATTTTGTTTTTCCAGTTTTTAGGTTTATTAAGCTTAAAAGGTAGGTTGATTTATTTTAATATGATTATAATTTCTATTCCCTGAAGTTGATCCACTATTATCATTTGCAAAAAGAGCCACAGTTTTACAGCCTAAAGCTCCCGTGAAAGTTCACAAGAATTTATAAAAAAAAGAATATGGAGAAAAATGATTCTATTATAAACCTAGGGGAAAAAAATTGGTATCACAGAGATTTTTACCAAGGACTATTTTTAAAATCAAGCAGATTTTCTAAGTCAGGGGCATGGAAAATAAAGACAGAGGCTGTTTAAGATTAAAAGAAATTTAAGAGAGTGATACAATCAAGTGCAGTGTATGATCTCTGATGGATGGATACTAGTCTGAATGAACTAGTTGTAAAAAGAGTTGGGGGTACAACTGGGAAAGTCTTAATATGAAAAATGTCAATATGGATAATATTAGAGAGTTATCATTAATTTTTATTAGGTATAATAAAGATAGTGTGCTTACACAGGAAGACATCCATATTTTAAAAATGCATATTGGAGTACTTATGGGTAAAATGTCAGTAATTTGTTTTAAAAACTCTAGCCCCCTCCATATATGTTATTTATAGCAGGTACAATTTATGGCTATAAAATTAAGTGAGAGTGTATTCTACACACTGACTTCTTTGCTTTTCTGTATATTTGATTTTCTTTATTATAAAGGGGTTGGGGGGAGACAGAGAGAGAATGTATATATATGTGAGTAAGCAGATATTGTTCATCCAAGGGTCTAGGGAAGGCAGGGACTATGAGTTAAGGACACTGACCCTGAGAACTATGTAATAAAGATCAGGAAATTTTTTAAAAAGTTAAATTAGGAGAGGACAAATATACTTAAGAATATTTTTCTTCACAATGGAAAATAGATCTAGTAATATGTATGTATTCATGTCAGGTACTCCTATTGCACTGTTGCTAAATGCATTATCCATTTAAACTTCTGCTCTGTATTTCAGGAAGCTGAATATTTCCCAGAACAAGAACCCTAAGATAAGCTGGAGTTAATGGAAGCTTTGCTTTGGCTTTTCCAGTTGTGACCTGTCTTCCAACCAGCACTGCAGTATATAACCACCTAGATGAGCAACGTTCCTTTGGAGCCAGCATAGGGCCCTTCTTGAGCAGATACCACCAGACTCACAAACAGCTCTGTTACTAAGGTTTTATTTAATTTCAGAGTGCATATATTTTTCAAATGCTCACTAGGTTTTGTATACTAAGAAGCTATATTTTTGCCCTGAAACACTCCTTGTGGATTATGATTTATATTCACATATATTGGCCTCAAATGAGATAAAAACCAAACTGTCTCGTTCACTTTGATATATTAATTTTAGAGCAGTGTTCTAGCTACTAAAGTTAACATCTTTATTCTTTCCTTCTCACATGTTTTGTTAAAAGGTGAGCTAATTCTCTCAACAGTTTTGATTAATTAACAGAAAATCCTAAATTCAAACTGTTATAGTTTGATTTTTATGGCTCTCCTTAAGTATGAGACACATCTTATTTTATTGAATTTCTTTCAATACCCTAGATGGCAGGTTTTTGTTTTTGTTTGTTTTTGGTCAGTTGACCCAAGGTTTAAAGTAGCACAAGCCGAAACCACAGAATAACTAGGGAAGGTGACATAAATGCTAATAGATTGACAAATGCCATCTCAGGATGAAATGCTTGTCACCTTTTTTCTGTGCTCTGATAAATGATCCATAGCTCTGATTTTTCACAAGCAGTGAATGACTGTTTAGCTTACTATATTCCCCACTTCCAACTCAATTATTTATAACAACAGAGCAAAACCTATGCTCATTTGTAGACTGGAATCATTAAGCAGTTAAATGGAAGGATTCTGAAGTAGTATATTACAATTTAAGAATTTAGGGCTAGTGAAAAAAAAATCAACCCTAAATGGTGATAATTTTCTCTAGTGTTATACAAAGCTCTGAGAACTGGAAGAGATTAAATTGTTTCTTTCTTTTATATATTTTTTGTTTTAATACAGCTTGATGCTTTGATTTCACCAACTAGGCTGAAAATGTTATTTCTGTTAACAAACTGGAGTTTCAAAGCAGTTTATTTATATTTAAAGATGATGAACTTGGATTTTTTTCCCCAATACTAAAAGAAACCCACCCTGGTATAATTTACTTATTCATAATTTACTTATGAACTTGAAATGCTTCTCATACCTGTCTCATTTTGCCTTTTATGCTGTCTAAAAAAGTGGTTTTAGTACCCAGTTTTGAAACTAAAAATCAAATTTAAAGTCCATATTACCTTTCGTTCACATTTTCTTTTTTTTCTCTATATTAAATCTTTTGAAAATATAGTAACTGGATATTTCTTCAAACAGATGGCCTGGATAAAATGTAAAGAGGTAGTTAAAAACTCATGGAAGGTGTTTCCAGCGAAACTTGTAGTTTCTGTGTCTTGGTTAAATGCTCAAGGGTTAATACAGCCCCATTGTTCAGTGTCTTCTACTTAAAGAGAACTTTTGTATTGTAATTTATTTTTTATTGTGCCTTAAACACTATGTAAATAACTGTCAGTAATAAAGCATTACAATTATATAATTTGCTTATACGAAAATCTAAAATTTTTACATAGCAGGTAACAGAAAACTGATGGGAATGTATTTTACCTATATTGAAAAATTTTCTAAGGGGCAGCCTGGAAGTCAATAATAGAATTAGTTTCTACTGGATAAATAAAACTATATGAATTTCCACAGAATTTTCACATTGCTTTGAACAACAGAATTGAGCACAACAAACTACTTAGTTTGGGGACTCTTTTGAAGGAAGAGTAAGTATCATCTCTTCCATCTGATACTCTTACATTACCTTCTTAATAGAGAAAACTACCAGCTTTCAAGTCTAGTAAAGAAATGCGAGTTGAAAAATGTAAAGTTATTAACTATCCCCAAAGTTGAAGCATATTTTCTTCCCTTGCTTTCATTAAACATACGTAGATTCCAGGAGAATAGACTAATAATTAAAGGACAGTACTATCCCATTTCTTTTTCAGAAGAATCTGACATCACCTCTTCATTTCACTTCAAGCACTGTGAAAACACTTTCTCGCTTTTCCAACCAAAAGAAGCATAAGTCTCAGCTCCTTTTTGTAATGATTTCATCATTGCCACTGTCAGCAGTAACTTAAGTGAAAGAAAGTGAAGTCGCTTAGTCGTGTCCGACTCTTTGCGACCTCATGGGCTGTAGCCTACCAGGCTCCTCCGTACATGGGATTTTCCAGGCAAGATTACAGGTGTGGGTTGCCATTTAGTTCTCCAGGGGATCTTCCCGACCCAGGGATCGAACCCGAGTCTCCAGTAATTTAACACACACCTAATTTAAATTTAGGTACCTACTGAGATGGATGCTGTTATTAGCTACACGCCCCCCCCCCCCAAGAATACAAATCAGTCTTGTACAAGCTGCCCACGAAGGCCTAATACAAATTTATCTATTCACCGAATGACCCTGTATGCTCTCCAGGGTTCCTGTGAACTCTTAAATGCATAGAAATCTATTCTGAAAGCACTCAATAAAATAATCTGTAAGGAGTTAAAGGATTTCTGGCTTAGAGTCAGAGGATCAAGACGATAAAGTCCTGCAGAATTCCATTACAACAGTCAATTCTCCAAAGCCTGTCCGACTTCATTTCGAGTAAAAGAGAATAATGAACTCCTACTTGAGAGTTAAGCATCGCTGACTGGAAGTGAGTAAATCCAGGTGTGGCTCTGGAAAGAAGCCACGTTGCTATGGCAACTTGAATCGCCATTTTAGGTCTTCTCGCGGCCTCCCGCCCTCGCGTCACTTCCGGTGTTACCTGTGTGGTTATCGGGAGCCGTAAACAAGGTGTGCAAACTTCTGGAGACCTGTCGAGATGCAGCAGAGCGGGGTTCCTGGAAGCCGTGGCTGCGCTCTGTGCCCACTGCTGGGTGTCCTGTTCTTCCAGGGTGAGTGAGCCGGCGGCGGGCTCAACTTACACTTCCGGCCGGGGGCTCAGGGAAGATGGTCGCTTTTCCGGTTCCGGTGAGGGGTCTCAGGAAAGCCCCCACTGAGCTTCTGGGAAGGAAGGAAGGAAGCGGGAGGCAGTGCGGAGGATGTTCTCGTAATTACCACCCACTGAGCGGAGTCGGTGGCTTCTCAGTGTTTTCTCGAGCCCCTGAGAGCTCGACCACCTTGCGTGACTCTTGTGTATTGGGGCGATGGCGCGACTTGGTGAAAACACGGAGGGCCCTGACTTTGGGGGCACCTGGCATTATCTCGTGATGAGTTATCAACGATTGACTCGGCTGTGGTTTTGTGGGCCTTATCTCCTGCTTAGGAGAGAACAGTTCTAGTCTTCAGTAGTTTGTCCCAGTAATTTTGGGAAAGTAGATTCATGATTGTTGGCAATTTTATTTTTTCTAAGAGATTGTCAGGGCCTAGGAAATAAAACATTTGTTAGCCGCAGAAAGAATGTTCTTTGATCGCGTGATAGTGATGCATTTGTTGAGGAAAAGCAACTGCTTTATTATTTTGATAACAGTTTCTTTTTTTTTTAATAGAAGGCAGGGAATGTCAATTCTGTTAAAAAAGCAACTGCTTTATTATTTTGATAACAGTTTCTTTTTTTTTAATAGAAGGCAGGGAATGTCAATTCTGTTAAAATTTTAATCAATTAAATAGTATCAGTTAATATTCACTCTATGACATAATCTTAAAATTTGGATAAGTGTTGCTTTCATGCAGTTTTCAAGTTTCATAAATTTCAGTCAACCTAATTACCTTCATCTAGGGTGTAATTATTTCCTGGATTTTTGTGTATGTATGTGTTTGTCTTCCCCGGGAAATCATATGTTAGTAGAGCTAGCATTAGAGTGAATTGTTAACTTTGTAAAAAATTTCCCTGTGGGAATTTCTGAAGAGGACCTTTGACATAAAGGCTTCAGGTGTTGTAAGTCTCAGCAGGTAGGGCTAGGGAGTTCTTATTTATTTGATGATGACTAGTATTTATGCTGCCAGGACACTCCCTGATCCCTCCCAGCTTTTCAGCTAAATTATTTTGCAATATACTATTTAGTCTGAACTGCTGTCACTCTAAATAATCCTGGTTTCCTGTCTCCCTCTTTTTCTCTCTCACTCTCACACAAATGTTCAAATATTACCCTATTGAAAAAAAAAATTATAGAAATAGTGGGTGATTTCACAAATTTGAAGTCATTTCACATTAAAAAACATCCATCAATTCAGGAGGCCAAAAAAATCCAAGTGTTGAAAGTTGAGTTTATGATCTATATATACTTCTTGATTTATCTTTTGCCTTAAGAAAAAAAAAAAAAAGAAAAACCAAAACAGATTTATTGAGATATAGTTCATATGCCAAATGATTTACCTATTTATTTATTTATTTTGATTTACCTATTTAAAGCATACCATTCAGGGAATTTGGGGATGGTCCAGTGATTAGGATTCCTTGCTTCCACTGCAGGTGGCAGGGGTTTGGTCCCTGGTGGTGGTTCAGTGCTAAAGAATCTACCTCCAATGCAGGAGGCGCAAGGCTCAAGTTCTATCCCTTGGTTGGGAAGATCCCTTGGGGGAGTAAATGGCACCCCACTCCAGTATTCTTGTCTGGAAAATCCCATGGACAGAGGAGCCTGGCGGGGTAAAGTCCATAGGATCACAAAGAGTCGGGCATGACTGAGCATGAGCACAACAGGGAACTAAGATTCTGCATGCTATGCAGTGCAGCCAAAAAAGAAAAATAAAGTGTACCGTTTACAGTTGTGCAATTATTACAACAATTTTAGAACATTTTCATCATCTCAAAGAGAAACTCCATAGTCTTTAATAGTCATGTCTTAAAAAAAAAAAAAAGTCATGTCTTATTCTTCACACTCCTCTGGTCCTGGCAAACACCAGTGTACTTTCTACTGCTGCGGTTGCCTATTCTGGATATTTCATAGAATTGGACTTGTACAGTATGTGTTCCTTTGTGACTAGTTTTCTTTTTTCACTTAGTGTTTTCAAGGTTCATCCTTTTTTGGGAGGTCTTACTTTTGTTTTGAGTCTATTAGGTAATAGAGTTTGGTTTCATTCCAATTTATTTGCCTTGCCTTTTCATATTTTTGTTGCTGTTGATGTTTAGTCGCTCAGTTGTATTCGACTGTTTATGGCCCCATGGACTGTAATGGCCCCTCTGTCTATGGGATTCTCCAGGCAAGAGTACTGAAGTGGGTTGCCATTTCCTTCTCCAGGGGATCTTCCGGACCCAGAGATTGAACCGAAGTCTCCTACTTGGCAGGCGGGTTCTTTACTGTCTGAGCCACCAGGGAAGCCCAAATATGTAGAACCAGTAGATTAAGGCTCCTAGCGCTTACACTTTTCTGTTTTCCATCTAAGTGTACATTTTTATGAATCAAAGTTTGAGAGATCTGTGTTTTGGAAAATTGGGTGTATAAAATTGGGAGTTTTATAATTTCCCCCCATTTCTTCCATGTATAAAATTCAGTTCAGTTCAGTCGCTCAGTCATGTCCTACTCTTTGCAACCCCTTGAACCGCAGCACGCCAGGCCTCCCTGTCCATCACCAACTCCCCAAACCCATGTCCGTCGAGTGGGTGATGCCATCCAACCATCTCATCCTCTGTCATCCCCTTCTCCTCCCGCCCCCAATCTTTCCCAGCATCAGGGTCTTTTCAAATGAGTCAGTTCTTCACATCAGGTGGCCAAAGTTTTAGAGTTTCAGCTTCAACATCAGTCCTTCCAATGAACACCCAGGACTGATCTCCTTTAGGAAGGACTGGTTGGATCTCCTTGCAGTCCAAGGGACTCTCAAGAGTCTTCTCCAACACCACAGTTCAAAAGCATCAATTCTTCGGCGCTCAGCTTTCTTTATAGTCCAACCCTCACATCCATACATGACTACTGGAAAAACCATAGCCTTAACTAGTTGGACCTTTGTTGGCAAAGTTACGCCTCTGCTTTTTAATATGCTGTCTAGGTTGGTCATAACTTTTCTTCCAAGGAGTAAGCGTCTTTTAATTTCATAGCTGAAATCACCATCTGCAGTGATTTTAGAGCCCAGAAAAATAAAGTCAGCCATTGTTTCCACTGTTTCCCCATTTGTTTGCCATGAAGTGATGGGACCAGATGCCATGATCTTAGTTTTCTGAATGTTGAGCTTTAAGCCAACTTTTTCACTCTCCTCTTCTGCTTTCATCAAGAGGCTCTTTAGTTCTTCTTCACTTTCAGCCATAAGGGTGTCATCTGCATATCTGAGGTTATTGATATTTCTCCCAGCAACCTAGATTCCAGCTTGTGCTTCCTCCAGCCCAGTGTTTCTCATGATGTACTCTGCATATAAGTTAAATAAGCAGGGTGACAATATACAGCCTTGATGTACTCCTTTTCCTATTTGGAACCAGTCTGTTGTTCCATGTATGATTTTCTTGTTTTCCTTCCAGATTAAAAATTTTTTTAAATTTATATATTACTTCTATTGTTGGCTAGTTTTACCTGGCAAAATGCTTTTTCCCTCTACATGTGTGCTGAGTCACTTCAGTCGTGTCTGAGTCTTTGGAATCCTATGGACTGTAGCATGCCGGTCTCCTCTCCATGGGATTCTCCAGGTAAAAATACTGGGGTTGATGGCTGTGCCTTCCTCTAGGGGATCTTCCCAACCTAGGGATTGAATCAGGATCTCATGTCTCCTGCACTGGCAGGCAATTTCTTTACCACTAGTACCACCTGGAAAACCCTTTTCTCTCTGGGAAAAAGATAAATATCCATTAACACATTAGGCCTAGGGTGAAAGTTTCTGAATGAATGTAACTTTGGATTGATGTTTTTTTCTCTTTTTTTTTTTTGAGTGGAAGAGACAAATTATTTTCTATCCAGTGATTTTTAGAATACTTTTAATATCAGTAAAACATATAGAGGAAAGTGCCCATGTCATAAATGTATAGCTTAGTGAATTTTGAGAAACTGAGCACATCTGGGTGACTAACCAGAGCCAAAATCAGGATGTAGGTTGTTACTGACTTTCCAGAAACTTTCCTCATGCCTCCTTTCAGGCCTTCTCCCTTCTCCTCTAGGGGAACGAATGTTAGTGTAGATTTATTTAGTTCACCATGGATATTATGGTTACTTTTCTGTAACTATACATTGAAGACCTGCTTATCTAGTGTTTGAAGTTCAGTAAAGTGACTTTACGTATTGATCACTTTGTGGCAAAATTATGTTCATGAATATTGAGTTTATATAAAGAAGAAAGATGTTTCTAGTAGGTAGTTTTATTGAAGGTGTGGTTACTATAATTTAGTAATCAAAATTTGCTCAGAACTTGTCATTTTTATGCTTACTTTATAGCAATTTTCATTTTGTAAAAGGAAACCCTTGGTTTTGTTCCATTGAATAAATATTACTGAGCATCCATAATATGCTAAGTTCCATTTGGATGAGTTCAGGGTCTATTGAAGAAGACAGACAAGTCAACAGATTATTTTAGAATCTAGTACTAGGAGCAAAATGCACTAGAAACCATGACATCACAGAGGAGGTGCCCTTAATTTGCTAAGAGGCTACAGGGAAGACTTCCTAGAGGTGTCTCAAAAATTAAATCTTGAAAGACAAATAAGAGTTAGATCTTGGAGAATAGAAAATGGAGCTTGCCTGGTGGCTCAAATGATGAAGACTCTGCCTGCAATGCAGGAGACCCAGGTTCACTCCCTGGGTTGGGAGATCCCCTGGAGAAGAGACTGGCTGCCCTATGGACAGAGGAGCCTGGTGAGCTTCAGTCCATGGGATCACAAAGAGTCGGACAGGACTGAGCTACTAACACAACAACAGAGAAAGGGAGTAAGGAAAATTCCAGACATAGAAACATAAACAAGGGATGGCGGTATAAAGTAATTTTCAAAACAAATTTGATTAGATTAACCTAAGTCCCGTGTTAACCCCAGATATATCTCTATGGTCAGGAGGATGGTGTGCTGGATCTAGTTCCTACTGGCTTTCAAGAGTTGATCATGCACGTGTCTTCCTAACTCAGCATTCAGAGACTTTGTATTTGTAGCTTGAAAATGGCCATGGTGGGAGTATCTGTACCACAGGAATTGTCAAACCCTACACACTTGGGTTTTCTATTTTTAGTTTTTCACCAGCGTACCTCTGGATGTAATGATTGGTTTAGGCCAGTCTGAGGCACCATCCAGAACTGGAAGTAGGGTCTATTTATTCTTAATTTGCTCCTCTCTCACCAAATCCATTCACTTTTCTTCTCTGTTTTTCCTACTCCCCGGAAAGCTAACCTATAAACTGCATCATCCAGGCTCCCGTCCTCTGGCTTCCAATTAGGTTTGGTCAATGGGAGGCATTGGCAGGAGATTGGAAGGCAGGAGGAGAAAGACATTTTTCTTCCCTGCTCCCTCCCTGTCATGGTGCCATGGTTGATAGTGGCTGTGTTCTACTATGGCTACAGCTTCTGTCAAATGGCCCACACATCCACCTCTTACCAGGCTGCAGTAACACCATTTCCTCCCTTCACCCCTCAGGACTGGAGTGGTAAAGACTTTGTGCCTTTGTTGGTTTCCCTGACCCTGAGAAAAGTCCCTCTGAAAAGTGGCCCATACACTTTTCAAAGTCTTAGCTGACTCTGCCTTCTGTTTCCTGCCTGGACCCTGCCAGAAGTCTCCAGGCTCTTGGGCTATGTGGGAGAGGTGGATATCCCAAGAAAATCTGGGTATTGTGAGGAAAGGAGATGAGGGGAATGAGTATTGAGCTGGTAACAAACAAAAGTTCACTGCCTTCAGGTTAGAGTCCTGTGGTGGTGATAGTCAAATGGGTATATCCTGTAATATTTGGACACTCAGAGGCAGGTCATGGCAAGCAACATACTTTGGGAAATCATTAGCCCATTGTTGGTTGTGAAATCTGTAAAAATGGATAGGATTGTCTAAAGAGAACAGGTTGAAAGAAGGACCGTGGGCTCAGGGTGAACTCTGAGCAACACCAATGTTTAAGGGATGGGGTAGGAAAAAAGGAGCCTTAGAAAGAAATTTGATAGAAACTCTCAGAGAAGTGGAGTATGTACGTGTGTATGTATATGTAACACAGTCAGTGTGGAGAGTTGGTTGGAGGGAGACTAATGAGATTCTGATTTTATAGCTCTAATCCATATTTCTTCTTTGCTATAAACCAGGATTGGCAAACTTTTGTAAAGGGCCAGATAGTATTTTAGGCTTTGTAGGCTACATAATCTCTGTTGCAACCATTCAATTTTGTTGGAGTAGCACAAAGGGATCCCTACACAATACATAAATAAATGGAGCTGGCTGTGTTTGAGTAAAACTTTCTCTATAAAAAGATGTTATGATACACACTACTATATATAAAATAGATAGCTAATAAGGACCTCCTAGGTAGCACGGGGAACTCTACTAAATACTCTGTAATGACCTATATGGGAAAAGAATCTAAAAAAGTAGATACCTGTATATGTATAACTGACTCACTTTACAGTACAACAGAAACATTGTAAACCAACAGTAAAAGTTTTTAAAAAAGAATGTAGAGAATAGTATAGAATATAACCATTTTGTAATCCTAATAAATAAAGCAAATTGATGATTAAAAAAAGGATGATGTGGGCTAGATTTGGCCCATGGTCCATAGTTTGCTGACCCCTGCCCTGAATCAACTGCCTTCCCACCCCCCACCCCCCCAATATTGTCCCTTGGATATCTCAAGAGTCACCTTAAACTTATCCAAAATCAAACTCATTTTCTTTCCTGGTACTTTTCTAGTCTTCCCTATGTCAGTGAATGGTATCACCAAGATAGAAACTTGGGAGTTACCCTTGATATTCTCTTCTCCAAACATTCCACATATGACCTGTCACCAGCTCTTGCTGGTTTTACGTTGGAAGTACTGTTGTCTTCTGAGTTCTCTCCACCTCCACTGCCACCAAGTTAGTTCAAGCTTTCCTTATTTCCTCTTTTGACTATTAAGTAGCTTCTTAGATTATTTCTTTATATATACTCTTGGTTCACTCTACATGTCTTCTCTAGAGTGATGTTTTAAAATGCAAACTTTGTCATGCCCCTTCTCACTCCGTCCCATACTTAAGTATTTTCCACTTACTTTGAAAGTATGACTTCCCATTACTCTAAGAATAAGGATCCCAAGCTCTAAAGTCCTGCCTAATCTGATTTCTACTTACCTCCTAGTCACGTCTCATTCTTCTTTCTCGTGCTTTTGTGTTGCTGCCATTTTGCTTTTCTTTCTGTTCCCTTACTGACTGTCCTCTTTCTGGCACAGGACCTTTGCATATGCAGGATTCCCTGCCCGAAATGCTCCCGGTCTCCTCACCTTGTTACCCTTCCTTCAGAACTCGACTCAAAAGTAACCTTTTCAGGGGAACTTTCATTAACCATTCCCTGCTCCCCTATCATAACTGATATAGTTCTCATAGCACTCTCTTTGCCTTTTCCATGTAGTGCTTATCAGAGTTTATAATATACATTTGTCTTTATGATTATTTGATTAGTATATTGAACTTCTGCTACATTAAAAAAAATATTTGTTTATTTGGCTATACTTGGTCTTAGTTGCAGCATGTGAGATCTTTAGTTGTAGCTTGTGGGATCTAGTTCCCTGATCAGGGATCAAACCCCGACCCTGAGAGTGTGGAGTTGTAGCCACTGGACCACCAGGGAAGTCCCCTTCTGCTGCATTTTAAGCTCCAAAACAGGGAGTATATGTATTTTGCTCACATTTAATCTCGAACTCAGAGGGTGGCACAAAACAGATGCTCAATAAATCTGTGTTTGAAGAATGAGTGAATGAATGAGAGTATCACCCTGGAAACTTTGAGACAGAGAAGGTCATGGAGCAAATGGTCACTCTTGCAGAGGGAGCCAGTAAAGTCAGGAAAGAAAAGTCAGTTTTGATCCCTTGGATTTTTCAGGTTTAAGGCAATACTTCCTTTTATTAGAAGTGGTAGTGGAGTCCAGATTGTGCTGTAGGGTTCCAGGAGCGGATAGGCAGGAAAGAGGGAGATGTTAGATGTAGACAACTCTTGCACTAACTTGGCTTAGGAAAGAGAGGGCAGTGGTTGGTAATGAGTAGTATGACAGGGTTAAGGAAAATTTGTTATTGTTATTGTTCAAATTTTCCTTAACCCTGTCATACTGTAACTGTAATACTGTAACAATAGTTATATATTTGTTTTTATAGATGGAAGAGACTCCTGTGTTTTTAGAGGCTGAGGGAAGAGACCGCCCCTCTTGAAAGGGGTAAGCTGAAGATAATTGAGAGAGTTTTTGTTTTTGTTTGTTTTTTTCTGGAGCAGGTCTTGGAAGGGAGGGATCCAGGGAGAGAAGAAGGGCTTGACCTTGCATAGAAAAAGAGACACCACACCTTTTCAGATTGGAGGTAAGCATGGGTACAGACACAGGAAGGTGTGTGACTAAGCAGTTTGTATTGCTTCAAGTTTCTTGAAGAAGAGAAATGTTTTCTTTTGAGAATGAGGTGTTTATAGGTTGTACAGGGGGTAAAGGAGAATGGCAAAGTTTGAGGAGTCAGAGGAGCTGACCAAGGCTGGTTAAAGAGTCGTCATAACTTGGAACTTCCCTGTTGGTCTAGTGGTTAAGACTCAGGGCAGGGACTGTGTGTTTGATCCTTGGTCAAGGAACTAAGATCCCACATGCTGTGCAATGGGGTGGGGGGGGGGGGAAATCTAGATAATTTAAAAAAATGTCATCTTGCCTCGTTAAAGGCTTAGCTGTGATGGAATTTATGAGTTTCTTATGGTAACTATTTGTGCAACGGTGTGATTTTTCTCCTTCAGTGGACACCAGCCATAGTCTAGCAGTGGTCGTTTAGGCTGAGTTTTTCCTGAATCAGTGCAAAGGAAAGATAGATGTCTAGGAGGCTTAAAAATGTTGAAAATATTATAAAAATGGGGAAGGAGGAAAGTGAGGGACTAATAAGCACACTTTGTTCCTATATGAGAACTTTGGTGACCTGTCCACCTCTTTCTCTCAGTCTCTCTTTGCCTGCTTCTCTTCCTCTGAATTTTGCCCTTAAGTTATCTCTTTTTAATGGAGGAAATCATCTTTACAAATTGAGTACAAACAGTGGTATATGTGCTTGAGTAACATTATATACTAAATATTATGTGAAAATTGAAAAAAATAATAAACTGCGTCAGAGAATTTGGGAGGGCATTGTAAGGGAGCTGATATTTGAACTGAGTTTTGAAGGGTGTGAGTACTGGGGATGTGGTGTTGTGGGAACAACCCAGGCAGATTTGGTAGGGATGGGGAGAGCATTCTAGACAAAGATATATTCAACAAAAGTCACAGTGGCATGAAGGATATAGTAAATTTGGGAAATGGTAGGACATTTTGGGAAAAGTGAAGGGGATGGGATGGGTAGTGGGTAGAGTAGCAGAAGTTGGAGGCCAGATTGGCACTATTTAGATTTTATGTTATAGCCCAATAGAAAATTCCTGAAGGTTTTTGAATCTTTGTGGTGTTCATTTTAATGATAATAGCTAGCATTTGTCGAAAGTTTCAGTTTCAGGTTCTATGCTAGACATTTTATGTGTTACCTTCTTTAATCTTATTAGATCCTCCCAGTGACTCAATGAAGTAGGTCTTTTTTATTATTCCCACTTAAAGTGAGGAAGTTGAGTCTGGAACAGGTTAGGTAACTATTATCAAGATTTCATAGGCAGAAAGTAGCTGGGCTAGAACTCAAGTTCAAGTCTGTCTAATTCTAAATCCAAACTTTAAAATCTCTCTGGTATTCTTACAAACATAAGATAAAAATAGTGGGCTGGTCGAAAAGTTGGTTTGGGTTTTTCCGTAAGTTCTTATGTAAAACCCGAGTGACCTTTTTGGCCAATCCTAATATATAAAGGAAATGAGGAGAGTGTAGATTATCCGTTTATTATTTATTTCTGCTTTCCAGTTTTTAGAGCTGTATCTTTAGTACAGAGACCCTGTATCTTGGGTCAGGAGTGAGGGCTTAGGAGCGACTAGATTTTGAAGGATGAAGTCTTTCCAGGAAGAGGAGCAGCATTTGCAAAGGCATGGGAGGAATGACAAGTTTAGCATGACAGTCAGGATGTTTTAGATGAACCAGAAATAGTCCTTATTTTGGGGATGGGCTTAGTCTTGGTCTTGTGAGCTTAGTCTTGGTCTCCTCCTTTTAAGAGGAATGTGAACAGACTGGATTATCCAGAGAGGAGTGAGAATCGTGATTAAACGCAGCAGAGGTGAAGGCAGTGGAATGGATGACTCATAAGTATGTCTGTGATAAGAAAGGTTGAGATCGTAAGTTCAGTTCAGTTCAGTTGCTAAGTTGTGTCTGACTCTGCAACCCCATGGACTGCAGCATACTAAACTTCCCTGTCCTTCACTGTCTCCTGGAGTTTGCTCAAACTCATGTCCATTGAGTTGATGGTGCCATCCAACCATCTCATTCTGTCACCCCTTTCTCCTCCTGCCCTCAGTCTTTCCCAGCACCAGGGTCTCATGCAATGAGTCAGCTCCTCGCATCAGATGGCCAAAGTATTGGAGCTTCAGCATCAGTCCATCCAATGAATATTCAGGGTTGATTTCCTTTAGGATTGACTGGTTTGATCTCCTTTACTGTCCAAGGGACTCTCAAGAGTCTTCTACAGAACCACAGTTCAAAAGCATCAACTCTTTGGTGCTCTGTCTTCTTTTTTTTCTCTAGGCCTTCTTTTTGGTCCAACTCTCACATCCCTTCATGACTACTAGATAAACCATAGCATTGGCTCTATGGATTTTTGTTGCAAAGGGATGTCTCTACTTTTTAGTACGCTGTCTAGGTTTGTCATAGTTTTTCTTCCAAGGAGCAGGTGTCTTTTAATTTCATGGCTGAAGTCACTGTCCTCAATGATTTTGGAACCCAAGAAAATAAAGTCTGTCACTGTTTCCATTTCTCCCCCATCTGTTTGCCATGAAGTGATGGGACTGAATGCCATGGTCTTAGTTTTTTGAGTAGTTTAAGTCATCCTTTTCACTCTTCTCTTTCAGCCTCATCAATAGACTCTTTGGTTCTTCTTCACTTTCTGGCATTAGGGTGGTGTCCTCTGCATTTCTGAGGTGGTTAAGGACAGAACTAAAGAGGTGGCAGTAAGGATGATGAAGCTAGCTAATGCACATTGATCACTAACTCTGGGTTAGGTAGGCTTCTTAGTGTGGCACCTGTTTTAATCCAAATATTTCTCACAGTTACCTACTAAGGTAAGTGTTACTATTCTCATTCCTACCAGAATGAGAAGCTGAAGAGATCAAGTATGAAGACCACAGAGTCAGCAATTGATAGGGCTGGGATTTGCATACTGTCTCAACCAGAGGGACTTCTGGTTTTCAGAATGGTGTGTGAGTTTGCTCTCTTTTGAAACTTTGCTGCTCTTTTTGCCTTTGGCCTGCCAGATGAATCATAGCTCATTGTGGTGGAGAAGGAGGCAGGAAAAACGAACTGCTAGTGGCTTACGTTCCAAAAAAAAAAAAAAAAATGGCTCCCTAGTGGGAGAGAAATTTCTACTACTGTTCTCTGAAAATAGAGGGAATTGTCTAAAGAAAGTGCCAACACCTTTAGGGGAGACAGGGTTTCAGAGTTGGATCTGTGGGGGTGGTTTTGGACAGAGGAAGTCTCTGGAGAATTTTAAAATCATATCTTATTTTTACATTTTAAAATGCATTGAATTGCCTAGAGGCTGTCATGCAGAGTGAGGTAAGTCAGAAAGAGAAAAAAATATCATATATTAACATATATATATATATATGGAATCTAGAAAAGTGGTACTGATGAACAGATTTGCAGGGCAGAAATAGGGACGCAGAGAATGGACTTGTGGACACAGCCGGGGAAGGAGAGGGTGGGACAAATTGACAAGAGTGACGCTGACATATATACGCTACCATGCGTAAAGTGGAGAGCTAGTGGGGAGCAGCTGTAAAGTAAGCACAGAATACTAAGCTCTGTAATGACCTAGAGAGAGGAGATGGGGGATGGGGGTGGAAAGACGCAAAAGAGGGAGGGGATACGTGTATACTTATAGCTGAATCACGTTGTTGTGCAGCAGAAATGAACACAACATTGTAAAGCAATTATCCTTCAATTAAAAAAAAAATAAAAAGAACCTTACCAAGCCAAAAAAAATGCATTAAGTTGCAAAGTTAATAAACTTTTTCCTGCCTGTGATTTACTTTTAATGGGTATGTGATTCATTAACCGGCTTTAAGAAAGGGAAAAACAAAACAAAACCAGATAGCACCTTGAGGTAGATTTATAAAATTCTTTGAAAAAAATTCCAATTCTTATTTCTGCTGGTGGGTGGGGCAGTGACAGCTTCAGGTTAACAGCCGAGCTGTATTTGGGGTAAATCCCTCAGACACAATAGTTGTCATACTCCTGCAGTGTAAGTGTGTCAAGGGAGTGGGTGGCATTGCCTTTTAGCCTTCCGTGGGCTGACATGCTTCATTATAGTTAACTTAACCACAAGTCTATTGGAAAAATGCTGGTATGACCAGGTTTAAAATTTTTACCCAGACTTTCATTCTATGACTTCATTTCGTAAAATGACGAACCACCACCCCACTGTTAATTAATGTAGATATCCACTCCTTATTCTTTTGGGCCTGCCTGAGAAGATATTTATTCCCATGCCTTTTTGATGAGAGACCTAAAAATGATACCTAGTGCTTCTGTGTTGTTCACTCACATCTATGTATTCCATCCAATGCATACATTTTAAAAGTTTGGGCTTGCTTTGATTAGGTGTTTATGTCATCTTTTCCCTGGAGATTAAAGCGGATGCCCATGTCCGGGGTTATGTTGGAGAAAATATCAAGTTGAGATGCACCTTCAAGTCATCCTCTTCTATCACAGACAAACTCACCATAGACTGGACATACCGGCCTCCAAGCAGCAGCCGCACGGAATCGGTAAGTGTGTACTTTTATTTCTACAACATTTATTTATCTGACTGTGTTGACTCACATGGGCTCTTTAGTTCTGACACATGGTCTTAGTTGCCCCACAGCATGTGGGGTCTTAGTTTCCCAACCAGGGATAGAACCCATGTCCCCTGCGTTGCAAGGTTGATGCTTAACCACTAGACCACCAGGGTAATCCCAGTAAGTGTATACTTTTAAGGCTCTTCCCTTGAGCTTTCTGTGGTCAACAACTCTGGAACCCTTTTATTCTAAGTCACAGGCATACTTTAGGCCATCTCATCTTCAAATAGAAGATGAGCTTCTATTAAATAGAATGAGGTGAGCTTCTACTCTGTATGACAGCCATTTTTGGTCATGGAGGGCTTTTTCTTCTATGTAAGAATCTTGCAAATATGTTATAGGAAAAAACCAGTCAGAAACTCAGAGGAAATGTGGTTTAATTTTGTTTCCCCTTTGTTGTTTCATTTTGCTTGGCTTCATAGCTTGAGTTTCAGATTTGTTGTACTAAAAAGGGTACCTCCAGGCTGTTGGATAGAAAAATTCTATAGGTCCCAGTCTTAGACATCCTTTCGCTGAATACTTCTCATTTCCTGTCATGTGAGGTCATCTCTGTGGGTGTATCTGTTTGCATATCAGTACTGTGTAGATTTATCTTGGCATCTTCTCCAGTGTATAAACATCTGCATTGATTTACACAGCTCCCTTTGAAGGAAGTGGTGGCACCTTATGTTGATGACAGATGCCGTTGGTGACAGATGGTCTTGAAATATTAGAAGCAATATATTTTAATCACACATATAAAGCACATTTATGGCTCAAATCCATTGTGGATGTCTAATTGAAGATTGCAGTGCTATTAAAAAAATACTTTCTCTGTATGCTTCCAGCAACATCTTAGGTTAGGATACATTTTATCAAGAATGTCAATGTCATAGCAGCATGTAAGATTGTATCTTTGAAAGTATCCTTCATTTGTTATCCTGTTTTCTTCACTGGAAGTACTTTCTCTTTGATTTTAATGTGTAAGCTTTAGATTTTGTTTTAGGAGCCATTATTGAATGCCATGTAGCATCTCCCAGTAGCTACAGTAGGTGTCCCAGTAGGTGGTTCTAGTGGAGGTGGCTCCAGTGAGGGAAGCAAGGCTGTATTTGCAGTCCCTTTTTCTTTAGACTTAAAATAGGTCACTTTATTTTGAGTGGCCAGGAAACTATGGCTGGCTTTATATGACTCTTCTTCCTTGACCAAAAGTAGGACAGAATAAACAATGGGGATTTTCTAGGGGTAGAAACCTGAAATGCAAACTGCAGATCTCATATGGTGCTGCTTTTTGTGAGGCTAGTCAGGAACTCAGCAAATGCACCCAAACTGGAATTATTGGATCCTTAAAGTTTGCATTATGCTATGTTGCAGTTATGTGGTCAGTTAGGATTCTATCAAACTAATCAGATAACAGGATTTGAGTATCACTAGTTTAACTTAGCAGCAGCAGTTTAACTTGAAATTTACAGGTTAGATTAATCCTGAAGATTCACAGCAGGCTTTGTTTTGTCAATCAGTTCAGTTCAGTTCAGTCACTCAGTCGTGTCCAATGCTTTGCGACCCTATGGACTGCAGCACATCAGGCCTTCCTGTCCATCACCAACTCCCGGAGTTCACCCAAACTCATGTCCATTGAGTCGGTGATGCCATCCAACCATCTCATCCTCTGTCATCCCCTTCTTCTCTCGCCTTCAATCCTTCCCAGCATCAGGGTCTTTTCAAATGAGTCAGCTCTTCGCATGAGGTGGCCAAAGTATTGGAGTTTCAGCTTCAGCATCAGTCCTTCTAATGAACACCCAGGACTGATCTCCTTTAGGATGGACTGGTTGGATCTCCTTGCAGTCCAAGGAACTCTCAAGAGTCTTCTCCAATACCACAGTTCAAAAGCATCAATTCTTCGGCACTCAGCTTTCTTTATAGTCCAACTTTCACATCCATACATGACCACTGGAATAACCATAGCCTTGACTAGATGGACCTTTGTTGGCAAAGTAGTGTCTCTGGTTTTTAATACACTCTCTAGGTTGGTCATAACTTCTCTTCCAGGGATTAAGTGTCTTTTTATTTCATGGCTGCAGTCACCATCTGCAGTGATTTTGGAACCCCCCAAAATAATGTCTGCCACTGTTTCCACTGTTTCTCCATCTATTTGCCATGAAGTGATGGGACTGGATGCCATGATCTTTGTTTTCTGAACAAAAATTGTTTTGTCAATATGGAATTTTAAACCCTTTTATGCTGATGCTGATAATCTGTGATAGGTATTCTTTACCTCCCTCTTTGGAACACTCAGAGTGTTCCAGCTGTGTAAATCAATTAGTAAACAGATATTGGTTACTAATATCTGTATTTCCCACTAGCTGGTAAATTCCTGCCTGAATCCCACTGTATCATTTTGCTAAACCCAGTGACTAAGGGCATGTAGTAGGTGTGCAACAAGTATTCATTAAATGAATGCCTGAACCAGGAAGTGATTTAGTGTCTTCTCTGGGAAATTGCTTTTCAAAATTGGGCAATGCAGTGTTTGTAAAAGCCTGGGTTCCTAAGCGGGGAGGATACCAAGTAAGAAAAGAACGAGGAAAGGCTTGAGTCTTGCATAAGAGAGAAAGATGATATTGTATTGTAGTGCCTGCCCAACCTACCACCAGGTGTAATGAAGTGTTTTCTGGTGATTAGGTATGTGATCACCAATCTGAAGCAGCATTGTTTTAATTCAGTGTATATTCATTGAGTACCAATCAGACATCTGATGGGATTTTATTAATTTCCAAGATAAATGACTTGAGAGAGGCTTATGTTATAGTCTCTTGATGATTTTGAGGATAAATGAAAAATCTCCCCTTTCCCACTTATTCATTGGGTGCTTTTGAGTAACTCACTTAATTTTTTGTTTTTGGCCTTGTTTCCCTGTCTGCCCCATGGATAGTTCAGTGTTGTAGTGATGGTCAGATAAGTGAATGTGTAGAGGTTGATTGCACCCTATAAAGTACCATGTGATAGTAGATGCTGCTTTAGAATAGAATTTATTGACTTTGGCATTATTGGCATTTGATCCAGATAATTCTTTGTTGTGGGGGGCTAGCCTATGCACTGTAGGATTTTCAGCAATATCCCCTGGCCTTTACCCTCCAGATACTAGTAATACAACAAAAAACATCTCCAGATGGTGCCAAATGTCTTGAGGGCAAAATTGCCTCTAGTTGAGACCTGCTACTTTAGTACGCTGGGGAGAAGAGGTTTGAGAATCAGAATCCTTGGATTCTTTTGTTAGGACTGTTTTGGGGACAAGTTTCTTAAACCTATCTTTTTAACCTATAGTACAGAAGTGAACAAAGTGTAAGAAAAAATTGTCCAACTGGGAAAACCCATTATACATTTGTATTTTATTTTGGACTTACTTAGCTTTACATTGGAGAAGGAAATGGCAACCCACTCCAATGTTCTTGCCTGGAGAATCTCAGGGATGGGGAGCCTGGTGGGCTGCCGTCTATGGGGTCACACAGAGTCGGACACGACTGAAGTGACTTAGCAGCAGCAGCAGCAGCTTTACGTTTCATTGCATTTTCCATATTAACTCTTTTATTTTCTCATGGTGTTGCTTTCCTAGATTTTTCATTATCAGTCTTTCCAGTACCCAACCACAGCTGGCACTTTTCGGGATCGGATTTCCTGGGTTGGAGATGTATACAAAGGGGATGCATCCATAAGCATAAGCAATCCTACCATGAAGGACAATGGGACATTCAGCTGTGCTGTGAAAAACCCCCCGGACGTGCACCATAATATTCCGGCCACAGAGCTGACAGTCACAGAAAGGGGTAAGCTAACTGCCGCCAACCTTGTACTGCAGTGAGTGCTCTGGGACTTCTGTGGTGGTTTGTGGAGAGATCAGTGATAAGCAGAACTGAACTTATCTTTACCAGAACATTCTACCATCTTGAATTGTCTTTGAGGATGAGTTTTTTATTTTGCAAACTAAAGTTTTTTTTTTTTTTTTTTTCAAATATCGTCATAGTTTTGCCATGATTCTTCTTTAAATTTTCATTTCAGGTGACCAGAGTCTTGTGGAATGTAATGCAAACCCCTGAGTAAATAGACGGTTGCTATCTGTGTGAAACAGATGTCATTCTGGTTTCCCTAATGTGTTCATACCCTCAGTTATGAGACTGTGTTTTTTCCTGAGTCTTGAAAGGGTACCTCCTTTAAATATGGAGGCTGCACATTTCTTTTCTGTTGCAAAGAGCAGCATTCAGTATGAAGCATGAGTGGGATAAGGACTGACCTTTTTTCTCCCACCCTTCCCTGGTGACTGTTGAGTGGTCATTCTAGTCCTTATTTGGATTTGAACCAAAGATTTAGATATAGAGACCTGCATTATGGTTCATTATAGCTACCTTGTCATTTCTCAAATCTTTCTGTATGTCTCTCTGTCTCTTTCTCCCTTGCCTTTCCTTTCTTTATTTTTTTAGGACAACTTATAGATTTCAAAGACATAGGCACATTCATACTGCTGGTGGGAGTAGAAACTGGTATAGTTTTTCTGGCAGACTGATAGTATAAATCAGATACCTTAAAATTATATATCCTTTGATCCAGCAATTCCATTTTAAAATGTTTTAAAAAATAGAGCTAAGTATGAATGTTTATACACAAGGATGATCATCATTACATAACTCATAGATTCAAAGAATTGGAAACAACTTTAATATCCAGCTTTAGCAGATTGATGCAATAAATTATTCAATATGCAGAATACTATGCGGCCCTTTGAAAAAGTCACACCTCAACTGATGAACCTATTTGCAGAGCAGGAAAAGAGACAGACTTATTATTTTTTTTTTTTCATTTATTTTTATTTGTTGGAGGCTAACTACTTTACAATATTGTAGTGGTTTTTGCCATACATTGACATGAATCAGCCATGGATTTACATGTATTCCCCATCCCGATCCCCCCTCCCACCTCCCTCTCCATCCCATCCCTCTGGGTCTTCCCAGTGCACCTGCCCTGAGCACTTGTCTCATGCATCCAACCTGGGCTGGCGATCTGTTTCACACTTGATAATATACATGTTTCAATGCTATTCTCTCAGCTCATCCCACCCTCGCCTTCTCCCACAGAGTCCAAAAGTCTGTTCTGTACATCTGAGGAGACACAGACTTAGAGAACGGACTTGTGGACACAGTGGGGGAAGGAGAGGGTGGGATGAATTGGAAGAGTAGCATTGACATACATGCACACCACGGGTGAAATAGCTAGTGGGAAGCTGCTGTAGAGTCCAGGGAGCTCAACTTGGTGCTCTGTGATGACTTAATGGTGTGGGAGGGAGGCTCAGGAGGGAAGGGATATATGAATACACATAGCTGATTCACACTGTTGTACAGCGGAGACTAACACAACACTGTAAGGGAATTGTGTGTGTGTGTGTGTGTGTGTGTTAGTCTCTCTTTGTGACCCCGTGGGCTGCAGCCCGCCAGGGTCCTCTGTCCATGGGATTTTCCAGGCAAGAATACTCGAGTAGGTTGCCATTTCCTTCTCCAGGGGATCTTCCCAACCCAGGGATCCAACGCAAGTCTCCTGCATTGCAGGTGGACTCTTTACCACCTGAACCACCAAGGAAGCCACCAATTATACTCCAATTAAAAAAATAAATAAAATGGAAAAAAAAATAACACATGGATGGAATCTTTATGGAAAATATTTATATAGTAAATAAAAAAGAAGTTAGAAAAAGTCTGTAAAGTATGGTCTGCATTTCTGAACATATAGTCTCCTCCCTATATTCCCACTCATGCCCTGGGGACTTCCCTTGTGGTCCAGTGGTTAAGACTTCATCTTCCAACGCTGGGGGTGTTGTTTTCCATCCCTGTCAGGGGAGCTGAGATCCCACCTGCCTCGTGGTCAAAACCCCAAAACATAAAACAGAGACACAGACTCCTAGAAAGAAGAGTGAACAGGTAGATACTGACATGTTGATCCTATGTATCCAGATTATGGGTAAATTTTAATTCTTTATGTTTTTGTGTGTTTTCTGGTGTTTCTACCATGAATTTATTCCTTTTGTAATGAGAAGAAAACTGGAGCAAAAGTAAGACTATCTCATAGGAAGCACTTTGCACATCCCTCTCTTTTACCTTCTCTTTTCCTCCTTCAGGTTTTGGCACGATGCTGTCCTCTGTGGCCCTTCTTTCCATTCTTGTCTTCATTCCCTCAACTGTAGTGGTTATTCTGCTACTGGTGAGAATGGGGAGGAAGTCTTCGGGGCTGAAGAAGAGGAGCAAGTCTGGCTATAAGAAGTCGTCTATTGAGGTTTCAGATGAGTAAGTCCAGCTGCAGTCCTGAGCCATCCGCCCTCTTCTGAGCCGTGCTTTGTGGACAGCACCAGACCTCGGCATCATCCATGCCTTCCTTTCTTCCAGGCTGACCTCAGTTCTGCTGAAAAGGAAACTTGTGGATATTAATTTGGAGAGAAAGAGACAGAGGAGTTAATAGCATGGTCCTAGTCTCTTTTTTTTGGAAATAAGATTGTATAGTGCTGTGGTTCAGAGTGTAAATTCTGAAATGAATCTCTCATTCCTTCCAAATGAACAGGAAATCCCCAAGTCAATTATTTTTTCCTTTTCCTTATTTTGGCACCAAGCTGACAGAAATGCCTGAGCAGTGAGAGAGGCTTTAGAACAGCCATGGAGGGCAACATAATTTAAATATGCAAGAACTATTCTTGGTTAGCAAATGCTCCAAAGGGGTTAACTGGATTCTGATTATCAAAAGCAGGCGAGCAGGTGTGATCAGTATCTTCCCTAAGAACAAATCCACTAAAAAAAAAAAGGTAACAAAAGTCTACATAAAACTCTGTTGATTCTTCATTTTGTCTATTTCAGGGGCTTGGAACCTTGGAAGAAAATCTTACTTTGAGAGAGTCTAAAATCTTTCTCTGTGTGTGTATGTGTGTGTATGCATGTACACATTTATATAATGGGGGTAAGAGTCCCCTTTAAAGGAATCTGTGGCCTCCCACAAGGCAAAGAACTCTTGATAAAAAGTACTAAAATGTCTATTTCTAAGCATGGCCTAGTAAGACCTCCTTATGATCTAAGCCTGAATCACATTGTTTCTTGCTATTTCTTCTCATTGGTTCCAGTGAGCTGTTTCCTTCTCCAAACCGACTATACTCATTTAGATCTTAAAAAAAAAAAACATTATTTATTTGGTGGCTCTGGGTCTTTGTTGCTGTGTACAGGCTTTCTCTAGTTGCAGCCAGCAGGGGCTCCTCTCCAGTTGTGGTACACGGGCTTCTCACTGTGGTGGATTCTGTTGTTGCAGAGCATAGACTCTAGAGCGTAGGCTCAGTAGTTGTAGCACATGGGCCTAGTTGCCTCACAGCATGTGGGATCTTCCCAGACCAGGGACTGAACTGGTGTTCCTTGCATTTCAAGGCAGATTCTTAACCACTAGATCACCAAGGAAGCCGTATTTAGATATTAAAAAAATTTTTTTCAATGTGCTTCCCTCTCACCTGGATTCCCCTCCCTCCTTCCCTTGTTTGCCTGGAAAACTCTTCCTTATCTTCCAAGACCCTGCTGCAACTTCTCCTTCTCTTGAATTTCCCTGACTCTTTCAGGGTAAACTAATCTCTCTCTCCCCTTTGCTGCCGCAGCAGTTTGACTTTAACTCTGAAAACATTTATCACATTGTATTGTGACATACTTGTTAACGTTCTAATGGGTCTCTCACCCTCAGGAAATCATGAGCTCAAGGGACGGTGCCCAGACATGGTTGATGCCGAGTATATTTCTAAATAAGCAGTTGCCATTAGCTCTTATTTATCGAGCACTTACTATGTGCCAAGCACTGTGGTCCATGATTTTACATGTGCTTATTTTGCACATACGCCTCACCACTATTCTTTCAATGTAGATGGTAATACCTGCATTTTGTAGATGAAGAGACAGGCTCCTGGAGCTCAAATAATTTGCCCAGTCACCCTGTTAGTAAGTGGCAGAACTGGAATTTAAAGCCACACCCATCTGACCTCAGCACTTGTCCTCTTAAGGATCACTACCGAGGATGGTGACTGCCCGTGTTTGGTTTGTCCTCTTTCTACAGCACTGACCAGGAAGGGGGTGACTGCATGGCGAAGCTTTGTGTTCGTTGTGCTGAGTGTGTGGTAAGCCCGTGCTGCTTCACTGTTCACTCTTCATGCTTTATTTTCCTGCTTAATTAAGGTAAGCCCTTGTCCTCAGAGAAGCAAGGGGCATGCAGGTAGGTCTACAGCAAAGTATGAACCAAGGCCTTTGCCCAAAGCATTTTAGTCTCAGGGGACCCTTCCCAGTTCTAACCATCATTTTATTTTCTGTCTTGTGGGCACTGAGTGGTGTCCTTAGGTTAGGGAAGGGGACTGTGTAGGCAGCCTCTGCTGGCTGACGGGGAGCATCCTGAAAGAGGAGCGTCCCATGTTGCTAAGGTCATACTGGGAGAGCTGGCTGAACTGGCTGAACCTAAAGCCGGTAGAACTGAGCTTTTCTGCTGAGCCTCAGGTTTTCCCAGGAAATTAGAGTGATATCACCGTTTAGGTGACTCGATTGTTTTGTCCATAAGAAATACCCATGGTGGAAGGCTTGAGTTCTGATTGAAATTGCGGAAAGCACTTGCTGTGACTGGTAGGCTTGCGTGGCTGCCTCAGGATCCTAGGAGGACAGGCTTTCTGATGTGGTACTGTTGAAAACAGGTCAAAAGCAACTCATGATCTAATATGAAGCATACCTGTCATTTCGGGGTTTAAGCTTGAGCCTTCTTTGTACTTATTGCTGAGCTCAGCACTTGGCCAGATGACGGCAGCCCAGTTACTCATCACAGTGTTCTTTGTCTCTCTTTCTTTCTCTCATGTACTTGAGTATTATAAGTGGCTTCTCTGATGAGAGAAAGGTGGATAGTGCCAGTGGATAGAATCTAATTAAAACTCTTTGGGATTTGAATATTTTGATAGCACAAAATAAGCTAATGTCAAAAAAAAAAATTAAGCTAATGTCCTGAAACTAACATAACATTGTTAATTAACTATATTCCAAGATAAAATAAAAACTAAAAAAAAAAAGAGGAAAAAGAATAATTTTTCTCAAACTAATACAGCATTGTTAATCAACTATATTCCGATATAAGATAAAAATTAAAAAGAAAAAGAATCACTTTGCCATACACGTGAAACTACACGACATTGTTAGTTATGTCTCATCCTTCAGGACACAGTTGAAATATTACCTTCTCTTAAGTTGGGGTACAAATAATAGCTAACTATATCTTTTTAAAATTAGTAAGATATAGTGTTTCAGATAGTGCTTCATGCTATAGAGAAAAAATAAAATAGAAAAGGAGATGGAATGGCTAGATAAGGGGGTGTGATACTAAATAGGATGGTTGGGGGAATTCCCTAGCAGTCCAGTGGTTAGGACTAGATGCTTTCACTGTCATGGACTAGGTTCAATCCCTGGTTGGAGAACTAAGATCCCATAACCCACATGGTGTGGCCATAAAAAAAAAAAATAGAATGGTTGGGGATACCCTCATTGAGATGATATTTAAACAGACACCTAAAACAAGAAGCAAGAGGCATGGCTACCATGGAGAAGCGTTATTCTATGCAGAGGAAGTGGTCAGTGCAAAGACCCTGGGGAGGGGCCATGATTGGCATGTTCTAGGAACAGCGTGTAGGCCAATGTGGCAGGAATGAAGAGAGCAAGGCAAAGAATAGCATTTCTTCAGAGAGTTAATGTCATATCTTATAGAACATTGCATGACTGTAATGACCTAGACTTTCAATCCTACTGAAACAGAATCCACTGGAGGTTTTTGCAAAGAGAACACTGAACTGATTTAAGTGGTAAAAATGTCATTTTGGCTTCTGTGTTGAAAACAGGTGGTGAGGGACGATGACAGAAACACAGTCCATTTAGGAGACTTTAGCATTAATGGAGGTGAGGGAAAAGGGTGTTGATCTGGACCAAGATGGTGATAGTGGGGATGGTGAGAAGTGGTTGTTCTCTGGTTATAGTTTGTAGGTAAAGCCAGAAGGACTTCTTGACTAGTTGCATGTGTCTGTGAACAAATGAGAGGAGTTAAGGATAAATCCAAAGTTCTTGACCTGAGCAAATGGTAGAATAGAGTTGCCATTTTCTAATATGTACAAGCCTGTGGGTGGAACAAGTTTTAGGCAGAAGATCAGGAGCTGAGTCTGGATATATTAAATTTGAAATACTTAGTAAACTTAGGTGGATTGAGTCAGTGCCATTTTACTGTTAATGAAGCCCCTAGCTGAGTTCCATCTGGGGGGCCCTGCTGTGTGGTCTTTACCTGAATTCTGACTGTGGTGTATACTTCATATACACACTGCAACTACTATTCTTTCCTTTCCAGGATTCAGACTATGAAGAGACATATTGATGAAAGTTTGCATGATAGAAGAAGAGTCACCTAATAACAGAAGATGTTCCGTTCCACTGGCAGCTAAAGCCTCCCAGAGAAGTGGAGCTGGCTTGGACAATAATGGTGGAGAATCCTGGAAGTTATCAGTAAAGACTTTAGGAGTGACTTATTTATTGAAGAAATATTCTTTTTGTATTTATAAACTGTTCAAAAACTCTAAGAAGAGACTCATAACTACCCCTGTTAATAACTTATACTCTAATTGAATGAAGGAATTCTTTTCCTAAATAGAAAGATAACTTTTTGTTTAGTCTTTGTTCTTGAATGTATTACATGTTTTCTTCCAGTTTTTATGAGGGAGAATCCTAGATGTTGGCCACACTGCTGATGCCAATATACATATATATGTATTTATTGAAATGGATCTTAGAGCTTCCTGATGTGCTCCTGGACAAAATGTTTTTTGGGGATAGTTATTCTTTGTTTTTTGCTCCATGAATATTTTCAGCTGTGAGTTAGCATACAGCATATACTCATTGGTTTAATTATCTCATCATCAGTTGTGTTTGGGAGGCTTGGAGTGCATAACCCCAGTTTTTTAGAGTTGGTAGGATCAGGAGTCAGTGGTTTATTTGACTGCGCTTTTGAAGTATTAAACTGTCAACAATTTACAATTAAGAAATGCTGAGATAGAGGGGTTCCCTTCTTTTTCTCACTAGGTGCAATTTTTTATTTTACTTTCTTACAGCTGAGTGGTTTATGGTTTCCTTCTTGACTTTTCAGATCAGAGGCAAGAAAAACTCTTCATAGGGTTTTTTTTTTTTTTTTCCATAGGGTTTTTAGTGGGGATAAATAGAATAACTTTACCAGTTATTTGCAATGAAATCATCTTTTTTTTCCATTTATTTTTATTAGTTGGAGGCTAATTACTTTACAATATTGTAGTGGTTTTTGCCATACATTGACATGAATCAGCCATGGATTTACATGTGTTCCCCATCCCGATCCCCCCTCCCATGAAATTATCTTTTAACCTATGCTGTTCTTCAAGATTTTCTTCTAAAATGCAGAAAATATGAGTGAAAGAAGGTGTTTACAATCCCTTTTTTGCATAATATTTGAGATAAGGAAGTGAGGGTGTACACAACTTATACTTCCTTCTTCTGTCTCTTGATACTTTCTATCAACTTCCTTCATTCTACTGCACCAAATTATTTCAAATATTAATTTACATGGGGTTTTTCTATAAGCCATTAAGAAATATGTATGACATATCAGGAAGGGTTGACTGTCTAGTCCTCTGTAATAGAGGGATAGAGTTCACTTCTTAATTATGAGAGACAAAAAATGTCTCTCATAATTTGATTTTTTTAACAGGGTAGCCCCTTTCCATGATTCTTTGCTAGGTGACTCAGGAGGTTTCCATATTGTAGCACAATACATTGTATGCTGTACAAAAATCACTTTTATATTTTTTTGCCAAGATCTATTTTTAAAAATTTAGGTTATTCTGTCTCATAGATTTGGCCTGGCCTCTTATGTTAATCTAGTCCGTTAATGAGAGAGTCTGATCAGTTAATAGATGTTATAATTTACCTCTGATCATATAAGAAAGAAGAGGCAGTTGCAAGATTGTCAGTCTGCATCTACAGTGGTTGAGTTTCACAGTCTTGAGCTACTTGTTAAGTATGTGGTTGTCTGGGGCCAATCTAGTGAGACAGTCTAGTCTGACACCTCAGTGCAGAAAGGAAAACAGTTTGAGCAACAAGAGTAGATAATTTGGGCTCTAGGACATTTGAAGATAGAGATCTAGTTGTGAGATAGACTTCTTGTGGGTCCTCATTCTTTGAGAAAGAGATGATGTTACAGGAACCCAGGTAAAGTTATATCCCATTCAATGAAGGACCAGTTTTGACTGAGTTTTCTGGTAGTTTCCCTTCAGGCATGTTATAAGGATTCATCCAGTGGGATATGTTTATCACTTTAGGTAAATAGTACTGTGTGAATGCCTGGTCATGTTATTTTGTAGCCTTGATCAGGGTTTGAACCAGTCCCTTCCTTTTTAAGTGACTGAATGATGGAATCCTTCAGGGTAGGAGAGTAAATTGACCACCTAGTCTGCTCCATGGGTTTGTGGTCACATCACAGTCTTAAGGTCGCTCTGTCTCCTTCTTCAGCCCTTTTATTGGGGTCTGAGTTACAGCTTTTTTTTCTTCAAAGAAGCACAAAGCAGTGTTTGGATATACCTGCCTTTTAAGGCTTTTAAGGATGAAAGGAAGAAAAAGTGTTGTTATTTTTTTTAAACTTACTGTTTTAATATTTTCTAAGGTGCTATTCTCTCTTTTTATTTTTTTTTTCATTTTGCTTCTCTGTGAGTTCTTATCACACTTTATGGAGACCAGCCTTGTCTAGAAAGAGAATTGAATTCTGAACCTTCAGAGGGGGTTAAAAGCCTTTCAGAATTTTTCTTTGGCTGCTGAAGTCTTTACTGGTGGCTACATTGCCTTATGAGTTTCATGCATGGAGTTTTTAATTCTGTTACCAAATGTGAACTTATAAAATGTTTTGTGTTTCCTATGTGACCTGGTACCTCAAGCTTCTTGGGGGGCACATTCTCTGCAGTCCTTAAACTGGGCTCTGTGCTCCACAAGGGAATGTTTCATGTCTTTGTTTAGAAAAAATTCTGGGGGCCAAATCCTGAGTCCACATGTTCTTATATGTCACTCAGTTATGATTCCAAAGGGGAGTTGTAAGAAGACTAATAGCATGTGGCACAAGACTCTCATTTAATTGCACAATTTAAAACTTTGCTCCTAGAAGAGGCAACTCCATCCTTTTGACTCTAGTGTTGGACTGTTAACTGCTGCATTTCACTTTGTTTCTTGTTTGTCAATTTTTGTAGGAGGATATGCACTATTGGTTCATATGCACAGACGTTGTAACTCTTGAGATCTTTACCACATCATAGTTAATAAACTTCTTTGCACTTTCTGGCTCCTTTTTGGTGTGTGCGTACATACAAGACTAGAGCTGTCATGTGAAAGAGAAGGGAGGTGGTTTCTGATTTTCAGCACCCAGTAACGATTCATCTCTGAGCCGTACCCCAGCAAAAATCTGCATAGGTGTGCTGCAGAGATGTGCTGGAGCCAGCTCACACCTTAAGAGTTGATTGTTAAATTTTTAGGAATTTTAAACAGCTGTTAAAATGTTGGTAGTCTAAAATAGACCACATTGCGGGTATTTGCCCAATTGCTGGCTCACCAGCATAACCATTCTCAAGAACCATGCGACATAGTCCTGGAGAAGAGCAAGCATTCAACAACTTGTCAAATGATACAGAACAAGTCTCAAAAAACAAGTATGCCCGTGTGTAAGTCAAACCATTGCAGGCAAGATTGAAGGTGTACGCACTGAAAACACTTATTTTGAAGTGGTGACTTGAAAGCAAAAGATACCTTGATTCAAAGAAGCTTTGAGTGTTTAATCTAGGATGTCCAAGTCACCTGAGGGATTCTCTGAGGAATAAAATGCTTCTTGTATGCTAGAAATGCTGACGTCATATGGGGAAGGGAAAGATTGACATGCCTCGGTGGTGAGCTGGAGGACGGGACAGGCATATCTTTGAAAACAGGGATTAGCTATATTGCCCCGGTGTACTGAGAGGAAAAATAAAGTTGCAAGATTGCTATATTTTAGATACAGAGCAAAATGTTTTGTGTTAATCTTAAATGTATTTTGTTTGCACAAAGCTGATTTCTCAGCTTGTTTACCTGGGACCATTCAACATCCCATCCTAGGAGGTTGTCGCCTAGAAGAGGAGATGACACCTGCAGAGGTCTGAAACATGAGGCTTGCCTCAGTAAGGTGAATTTATTACCTCATTTTAGAATGAAAGTGTAAATAAAAATTGAGTAATAGGCCAGCTGACTGAAACGAGAACCTTAATTTGGAGGTTCCTGTTTGTGTCGCTGCAGCCACCTCAGGATGCACGCATATGGTTTGATCTGAGCCTGACCTTCTGTGCAGGCAGAAGTGTCTTCAGTCGGACTTCGGAACTGCAGTGGTGGGAGAATTGAGTTGCTGGTGTTGAGTTCTCCTGGTGTTCATCATCTTGGGTAAGCGCCTGCTTTCTATTTCTTAAGCAGTGACTTGAACTTTTCTCACTTGGAAGAAGGCTGGTTCTGAAGGTTTTCATTTAAAGGCCATCTTTTTGGGCTGTGGGGCAATCCCAGAATTGTGAGCCTCTGCAGGAGGACTGCCATAAGGTAGACTAGTGGGTCCAGTTTTCCTTTCTTCAGTGTAGAGTAACCTGTGTTAAGATCCTCAGAGAAAAAAACAGTAAGGTTTGCTCTTAATAAAAGAGTAAATTATGATGATGATGGTGATAAGCTTTAGCTTTTAAGTTGCCTGTGGCTTTAAGTAGAGCTGTGGCTGGCTGTTCCTTGGACTCATGGCAGAACTCTTCCTGAACTGTTTCTTTTCTCCCAATCCTACACAGGCCAATATTTAACCTTAAGAAGTCAGGAACTTAAACCTCCCAAGAGAGCTAGGGTGTTGTTCATGCTTGACTTACCACCTGCATAGCCAGATCTCAGGGACGATTAAGTAGGATGGTTTAGACAGAAGCTGGTCTAAAGGAGAGAGCAGGAGTAATGACTGCCTGATTGAGGGAAGGTGGTGAGGTTGTGGGTGGGCTCAGTGGTCACTTGTCCTTACTAGGGGCAGACACTTGACTGAGAGAGAGAGCTCCTCTCCCTTATTTTGTCCTGTAATATTATAATATTGAGGAGGTCATTTCCACATACTGTGTGGTCAGCTCATTACCATGAGCCTCTTTTCTGAAGATTTTTTTTCTGTTATAATTGTGCCAAAGACAACAATTCCCTTACACTTTTAATAATAGAAAAGGGGGTCCTGATAGTTACAACTCCCCAGGGGTGATAGAAGATACTTGCCAAGAGTTATATTGTGAAAGAACCGTTAGCTCAGCTCCAAACATTTGACCAACACATGAGATAATTTATTATGCAGAATTACCTCAAGAACATGCTGGTGAGAAGATAAATTAGCATCTGGGAAGGAAGCTGGCAGAGTCGAAGATTCAGGTGGAGTCCATCAAGGTGCTTAAGGTTCATCTGAGTGCTTTCGTTAGATTTTTTTTAGAGACTGAGATTCATATATGAATTCTGAATTATGTATCTGAATAATAAAATTCTGAACTATATGTGTATATATATATATAAAAAAGATTATCTATTATGTATCTATCTGTATTACATGGTAGGGATTTCTGAGTATCTGCCAACTAACTAGGAAATTTAACTTGAGTCACGTTCTTGGCCCATTTAAGTGTTTATTAATTCATCTGATCAGTGGTCCCTGGACTTTCACTCTGGGTCTTACTCTGTGCTGGTGCTGGAGATGCACTGGCCAATAAGCATGGCTGTTACCCTCATGAAGCTTATAGTCTTGGGGGGTGAGGGTGGAGTACAAGCCTTTACTCAAACAAGCACTTAAGCAAATAGGTAATTAGAAATTGTGACAAATGCCCTAAAAGAAAGAGAAATAATAGTACTATTAAAACATGTGGCTAGGATGTGCCCTGGATAGGGTGTTTCGGGAGAGGTTTCCTTGACGAAATTACATTTAATTTGAGATCTGAAAGATGAACAGGAGTTAACTAGGGACAGGGGGTGTGAAGAACATTCAGTCAGGGGGATCAGATTAATCTTGTTTTGTTAAATGAAGTTCAGGGAAGCTTTGCTCTAAAACACTGATTACTTTCACATGCATGGAGGAGACGTCCATAGCAGTGAGGACACAGTCTCTGATCCAGAAGACCCCGGTTTGAATCCTGGGTCTGCCACTTGCTCTGTGTTGTTAGGCAGAGCACTTCACCAGTTTGTGCCTCAGTTTCCTCATGTATAAAACCTCATAGAGGGTTGTGAGAATTAAATTGGTTAATGTGCAGAGCACTCAGTGCGTGTCACATACTCTTCTCTAGTTTAATGAGTGTCAGCTACTGACTCCTAGTGTGGTGCTAAAACTAGAGGGGGAAAGTCTGATCCTTTAATGTGAAGAAAGAGGCCCGGGGAGATGGAGTGGTTTCCCAAATATCAAAGAATTAGTTAATGAATGTCTGATCTGGGAAGAGAACTTTTAAAAAACGCAATGCTTTTACTGTTAAGTCATTGCTTCTCTATTCATTCACACAGAGTTCTAAAGGTGTCTTTGAGTACTTAGGACTGAAAATGGGTATCTTCTATTTATCAGATTGTTGGCACATTTCTTAGAATTTGTTTGAAAAAGGTTTGGGTGTGGCTCGGTGAGTCTTGAGTTTGGTGACTAGATTCAGAATCTTTTTGGGGTCGCTGGTTTCCTCTTAGAATAGAATGGTGCATTTGTAGGATGTCGACGCTGATTTCAATTTGATGGGTATATTGGCAGCTATCAGTACGTATCCAGTATATGCCAGACACTTCACCCATGCTGTAGCACAGGCATGGGACAATCATAAATGAGATGTATTTTGGTCCTGCCCTTGAGGGTGTAGGTAAGTCTACACTAATCAATGATTACTCCTTGGTGCAAATAGTGCACTGCTTTGGGGAATATAGGACAACTATTTGCTGGGGAATGAAGGGAGCGCAACTAACTTCCTGGAGAAAAATTTCATCCAGAATACAACAGGGATCTTAGTTGTTCCAGATATGATGAATTAAAGTTATACTATGCAGGAAGCCCCTTTTCATGCTCAGTGATGTATGTGTGGGATAAGGTGGGTGTATCTTATATAGAGCTGGAATAAAGCACACTGTGGCTATCTTGAGAGAGATCTGTATTTTCATTAGAAATACTTATATTTGGGAAAACTTAATGTGACTTTTGGTAGATCTGAGTCAGTGTAATTGTTATCTTCATTGTTGTAATTGATTCAAGAACCGAAACATAAGAAGTTTCCAGTTCATTCTGATTCATCATTTGCCATTCTTGTAAAGGTAGATTCTCAGAGTCCAAAATCTCCTCTAAAGCTAACAACTCTATTTCCTATATGACTTTTAGGCTATAAAAAATAGGATCTTATATAGTAATGCTTTCTATTTTTTAAAGCACTGAAATCTACATTCTTACATCTGATTCTTGCGTCATTATCCCCATGTTATAGGTGAGGAAATTGAGGTTCATCAAGGTCAACTGACTTTCTGCATAAGCAAGACCTAGGTAGGGCTGCCTTGAAAAGCTTGACCCTGATTTTCCAGATGGAGAATTTTTTTTAGTGATTTTATTTATTTATGGCTGTGTTGTGTGTTCGTTGCTATGCACAGGCTTTCTCTAACTGTGGTGCACTGACTTCTCATTGCTGTGACTTCTCTTATGGAGTGCGCACTCTGGACACGCATGCTTCAGCAGCTGTGGCTCCCAGGCTCTGGAGCACAGAGTTGTGGCGTCTGGACTTAGCTGCCCTGCGGCACGTGGGGTCTTCCCAGATCAGGGATTGAACTCATGTCTCCTGCATCGGCAGGCAGATTCTTTACCACTGAGTCACCAGAGAAGACCCAGATGGAGAATTTTGTTGATTAAAATTCAGATAAGAAACTCTTAGGTAATCATTTTTTTATAAGTTGAAATGGCCACCATATATGTTCTGGACTTCCAACAGAGCTGGCTAGGGTAATATGATATTAATACACCAAGAAGACCTTTCCTTTCAGCAAATTCTGAGGTGGAATTACTCCAGGGTGTTAAGGGTTCAGAGATCATGGCTGAGGCCCACCACAGTGGTAGGTCGGAGCCTAAGGCTGGTTGAATTGTGACTCTTTGGAGTTAAGGTATTTCTGTTTTGTTAAGAAAACTGTGGGGCTTTGTGTAGAACAGCAAATCTATTCCCAGGAAATGGTGGGTGTGGTGATATTTATACCACAGAGATAATAGAGATACTTTTAAAGTACTTTTGCCCATGTACAGCCCAATTCTCCTTCTACTCACGCTATCCTGCCTGAAAAAGTGAAAAGATAAAATCTTGCCATGGACCTTTCAAGTGGCTTTGTGTCATAGAACTTGGTGAATGCCTTAGCTGAGTTTAAAAATCTCCACCTTATTTGTATATCTCCTTTCTTACATGTTCAGAATGTTTTTTTTATATATTTAAGGTAGCTGTTTTAATTTAGTTGGAGATATAGGTAAACATTTTAGGCTGAGTATCCTGTAATCTTTCATTTCTATGAAACTCTCAGACTGTAGATTGTTTAAGGTTGTCATCTCAAGGTTATCCTGGAATTATTTGCTTTTATTCTCTCGAAAAGCAACTTTCATATAATCTTCCCTTACAGCCAATCTGAGGCAGCCCCCAAGTGACTCTCCAAACACCACTCTGTTTTATCATAGCGGTTACCAGCATCTGCTGTTTCTTATTCATTCATTTGCTGCTTTTTTCTCTCCATTTCCCTGCCACATGCAAACTGCATGTGACCTAGGACCTTGTCTTCCTTGTTCCATGCTGCATCCTAGTGCTTCAGAGAAAGGCTGGCTCACAGAGGTACTCACTATTGATTGGTTCAATGAATGAACTCCTCCTAACACTATTTTCTGATTTTTTTTTTTTTTAAGATTGAAAAATTGACAACAGCATGTTTTACCCACTGAAAGTCGTCCTGATGCCAGTGTTACTGGGTAAGTAGAAGCCAAGGGACCAAGGAGGGTATTTGATTTCTTTCTAGTCTCATGTGTGTTCAGAAGTCAATTTTATGTATTTTCATTTCCCCTTGCTTTGCTGAAAACGGAAACCCCAGCCTGGAACTTTATAGTTTTGTTGAAACAGTTGTTTTAGAAGCCAGGTGGCAGACTCTTTCTTGGAAAGCTGAATATTCCTCTGTTTCTATTAGAAACAGAATGCTTTTTGGTCCTGACTGGGTGTTTCTACGACCTTCCTACAGAATATGAAGAAAGTTTCTTACTGGCATTCCTGCACTTTCAACTGTTATCTTTAAAACCACAGCTTGTTGCAGATCAGGAAATGAAATCATCAAAGAGAGTCCCTAAGTCCCTGTAATTGTTTTCCTGCTTTAGCCATGCCAGCCTTCTTGCAGTTCCTCAAATGCATTGAGCTCTTGCCCAATTTTTGACAGTTTCTTTTGTCTAGTACTTTCTTTCTCCACTTCACCCTAACAAGCCTGCCTAAGCCTTCAGTGTTCTCCGTAAGCTCTACTTCCCTTTAAAAAGCCTGCTCTGGTTGCCTCCTTGAACTGGGTTGGAGTCTCCTGTTCCTACAGTGCTCAAGCCTGCTGCTTCTTGCTCATCCATTGTCTTTTCATCCTTTAGCCCCCTTTCATCCTTTAGCCCCTTGTCTCTCTCTTTATCCCATGGATATGGCTCTGTTGGAAGAATAAATTAATTAGGTGCTTTACTCTCATGACTTTTAAATTTGTTTTTTTAAAAAAAATTTTTTTTGAATTTTATTTTAAAATTTATTCTATTTATTTGGCTTCATTGGGCCTGAGTTGCAGCACTCGGGGTCTTTAGTTGTGGCATGTGGGATCCAGTTCCCTGTTGAGGGATTGAACCCGCGGTCCCTGCATTGGGAGCTCAGAGTCTTAGCCACTGGACCACTAGGGAAGTCCAAAACTTTTTATTTTGTTGAAGTATAGTTGATTTATAATGTTGTGTTAATTTCTGCTGTGTAGCAAAGCAATTCAGTTATACATATATACATACTTTTTCATATTCTTTTCTATTATGGTTAATCACAGGATATTGACTGTTGTTCCCTGTGCTATACAGTAAGACTTTGTTGTTTATCCATTCCATTTTTCTCTTTTTTATTAGCTTTTTGGACTTTGCATGGTGACCTAAAGAATGACTCAGCAAAGTGCACAAAAGAATGGTTTTTGCTTTAATTCCAGGCAACATAGCATTTGCACACACATGCAGTTAGACACGTGCACATACAAGAAAATAGTCCATATTAGAGAAGCTTTTTCACCATGGAATCAGGGTTATAATCATCTCAGGTGCTTCCCTGATAGCTCAGTTGGTAAAGAATCTGCCTGCAATGCAGGAGACCTGGGTTTGATCCCTGGGTTGGGAAGATCTCCTGGAGAAGGGAATGGCTAGCCCCTCCAATATTCTGGCCTGGAGAATTCCATGGACTGTTTAGTCCATGGGGTTGTGAGTGACTTTCACTTTCACTTTCTTTTCTTTCCAGAGATGGGTGAAGCAGTCTGCAGCATTTTGCCCTTCCATCAGAGACTTAGCAATCTAACCCCTGTGGAGTGGCCTGGTGACACTGGGCGACCAGGATTGTACTTCCTGATGGAGAGGTGTTCCTCCTCTGTAGAGAAGTCTTGATTTCTTCAGCTATTTCTGTGCAAAGACTACCTGTCAAGTCTAAGTTTCTCTCTGCTTTGCTTGCTGCTCTTACCATCTAGCAAGCTCATTTAATTCTACAGTCAGCACTCTTCATATCACATTAAATAGCTTCTTATCCCCTTAACCACACTTGAAGCTGCTCAGTTCTTCCTTACAGGAAAATTCCAAATCATTTTTGGAGGTACTTTTGATTTCTTTCAAAATAATTCCCTCCAGTGGGTGGCGAGTTCATGTTTTCTTGCCCATCTTCCCCACTGTGTGTGCCTGCTGTTGGGCAGGAAGTTAACACTCTTCTCTTGGGACAACAGCTTGGATGGAGAGGCTGGCGCATTTTCTGTTTATACCCAAATCCATTCACTTGGCTCTTCTTTGATGGGAACTGGCCAGCATCTGATTGTGTCTTGCTATGGTTGTCTCTTTGCACAGAGCATGTCTTGTGAAAACAGAAAAAATCCATGTGATGGTTTTCTCTTTAGAAATGGTTTCTCTTTAAGTGAAAAGAGAAGTTACTTGAACAATGGACAGATATTGGAGGGGTATGATGTAGACTAACCCCTAGAGGTTGGAAAGCCAGACTGAGGGCAGAACTAGAGAGGGCAGGTGGGGAGAAAGCAAACAAAGGAAATTCAAGGGAGGAACCGTGCTCTGTATTGACCTAATTACAAAGATCTGCACTACAGCCAGAATCAGCCTGCACATTCAGAGATAAGCTTTTGTAGAGGAATGAAAAAAGGAGAAAAACCGAGGGAAGCAAAGTTACCTGTGAACTGGCCTTTCAGTTAGGGGGCTGGTGGGAAACCAGAAGCCAGAGATATCACATTACCTGCTTATAGGTGTCTAAATTTATGACCTCAAGGGAGAGATTTCAGGGTTTCTCTTCTTTCTTCTTATTTTTATTTTATTTTTTTGGCCTTGCTATGTGCCTTGTAGGATCTTAGTTCCCTGATCAGGGATTGAACCTGTGCCCTCAGCAGTGAAAGCACAGAGTCCTATCTACTGAATTGCCAAGGAATTCCCTCTCTTCTTTCTTTAGAAAGGAGATTTCAGGGATGAAGTCTAGAAAAGAGGGAGGGTCTAGCTAGGAGCATAGGACAGTATGAAGATTGTACAAGTCCTCTGACTTGAGCTACATGGGGGTAACCACAGGGTATCTTTCTTACCCTTGGGAATACCACACTGGATTGCATTAAAGGGCTCTGAATACTTTGTTCACGTTGGGTCATCTGGGGAGGGAAGATGTTAGTCACTTAGCTATGTCAGACTCTTTGTGACCCCATTGACTATAGCCCACCAGGCTCCTCTGTCCCTGGACTTCTCCAGGCAAGAATACTGGAGTGGGTAACCATTCCCTTCTCCAGGGGATTTTCTTGACCCAGGGATTGAACCCGGGAATCCTGCATTGCAGGCAGATTCTTTACCCTCTGAGCCACCAGGAAAGTCTGCATCTACTTGGAGATTAATACTAGTTTTTGTTGTTGAGTGTGTTTGTCTGATGATGTCTCTCTTGCCTTTTGCCTTCTCTAGGTTATTCATTGGGCCTGAATGACTTGACTATTTCCGCCATGGAGCTAACAGTCCACGTGGGTGACTCGGCCCTTCTGGGATGTGTTTCTCAGAGCACAGGAGAGAAACATGTGACCAAGGTAGACTGGCTGTTTTCATCAGGAGAGCACGTCAAGGTAACAAGGAGGAAACCCTGCTGTGTATTAGAAGCCCCTGACCAGTGGTGTCAGAATGTGGGGAGAGGGAGAATCAGGTCATCCCGTGCCATGAGGTGGGGTTTCAGGACTTGGGTTCTAGAGCTCACAAGAACTGAGCCTCCTTTTAGTTTGGTCTCTTGGCTGTACACAGCTGATTACAGTCAGCTGGGCAAGTTACTCAACCTCTCTGAGCTTCACGTCCCCATCTGTGAATAATGGTAATGTTTACTTTTCGGGTCATTGAGAAGCTAATGGGAGACATACACAGAAAGTTCTTTTAGTTTCTTTTCCTCCCTCTGTTTCTCCCATTTGTGGAGTAGCATAGGTGGGTGGGAAGGGTGAGAAGAATAAAAACACATTGGTCTAGACAGAAAGAGTTATGGCCCAGGCACAGGAATGATGTCACAGTAATCTTTCAGGAGGGTGAAGATTCTTTCGGCATTCTGCTGATCCATTTAAGTGCTGGGGAATCATCTCTTTCTCCTTCATGGCTGCTTAAACTGTTAGGATTGGCAGGTTCAGCATGGCTGAGTGAGGGTGCTTTTTGGATTAGCAAAAGTGTATGAAGCCTCATCTGAGATTCTGTGGAGATACTTGTGTATCGGGCTCATTTGTGAAATATACTCCAAGTAATGTATGACTAGCAATAAAGTCCTAAGGTTTTCAAACGAAATATTGTTCCAGTAGCTCAGAGCATGTTATTTCCATAATGTTACTGTCACTCAAATTTTTGTTACTATTTACTTTTTTCAAAGATTTTTTTTGCTGTGGACCATTTTTAAAATCTTTATTGAATTTGTTACAATATTGCTTCTGTTTTATGTTTTGATTTTTTGACCCCAAGACATGTGGGATCTTAATCCCTGACCAGGGATTGAACCCTCCTCATCCTCTGCTTTGGAAGGCGAAGTCTTAACCTCCTGACTGTTTATTGTTATAAGAGGGGTATACCCATGGTCTAAGTGAAAATAAGAATTCCCTATGGTTCCTCCCCCCAGTCTGTAAAGCATTTCCTTTGGTGATTCCTTCTCTTGCCTTCTGATGTGCTGCCTGGAGGAGGGTGGAAAGGAGAGGGGTGCCAGCCAACATGGCAGGCATTCTTACAACAGCCAGTCTGTGGGATTGCATTTAGACGCCATTGAATCCAGGGGCCATGGCAGAACACAGGGAGGTACTTTTCAAAAGTTGTGAGTTTGTGGAATTCCCTGGAGGTCCTGTGGTTAGAACTCTGCACTCTCACTGCTTAGAGTCCAGGTGCAATCCCTGGTTGGAAAACTAAGATCCCACACGCTGTGCACCATGGCCAAACAAACACTACAAGCAGTGAGTTTGAATCCCCAAAGTGATTTCAGAGCAGGTTCTACATTTTACCTTAAACTATAAGAAATGAAAATGTATCCACCCTGTTTCTCCAATTGTCTTTGTCTAATAGAAACCACAGAGTCTTGTGTCAGTTAATGTATTGTCTGACACATTCTTCTTCTTCTTAACTGGATACCAAGTACTTTTTTGATCCTGATGGTGGTGATGACTATGCTGCCTCCATGGAGCAGGGGCTTTTGAACCCAGACTTCTGGGTCTGGTGCCATGGGCTTGAGATTTCCTCTGATGTTGTGTTGCCCTCCAGGATGAGTACGTGCTGTACTATTACTCCAACATCAGCGTGCCTTTGGGGCGCTTCCAGAATCGCGTGCGCTTGGTGGGGGACATCTTACACCATGACGGTTCCCTCTTGCTCCAAAATGTGGAAGAGACCGACCAAGGAAACTTTACCTGTGAAATCCGCTTCCAAATGGAGAGCCTTGTGTTCAAAAAAGTGATTGTTCTGCATGTACTACCAGAGGAACCCAAAGGTAACATGAATGCTTACTCAGAGAAGGGCAAAGGGCAAGAGATTTGGTGTGCAAAGGTGGATGTGAACTGATTTTGTTGAGCAAATGCCAGTCAGTGGGCTAGGTACTTACCACGAAGTGAGTCCTCAATAAATGGTGCTTGCTATTTATTACTAGTTTTTTAAAGTAACCCATAGAGGATTAAAAAAATATTATCTATTTATTATTTTTGGCTGCGTTGGGTCTTTGTTGCTGCTCATGGCAGGGACTACTCTCTACTTGCGGTGCGCAGACTCCTTGTTGAGGTGACTTCTCTTGTTGTGGACCATGAGCTCTAGTGTGTGGCCTCAGTAGTTGTGGTGCATGGGCTTAGTTGCCCCATGGTGTGTGGGATCTGAATTCTCAGACCAGGGATTAAACCTGTGTCCCCTGCATTGACAGGCAGATCCTTAACCACTGGACCTCCAGGGAAGTCCCAGTGGTGCTCTTTAAATAAAAATTTTGATGATCATTATTTTATCATTACTTTAACATATTTCATCCTTATGAAAATTCAGTGAAGGAAGTACTGTGTTCTCCTTTTCATTTTATAGACATGTTAACTGAGGCTTAGAGAGGTTAAGTGACTTGCCTGAGGAGATATATTTATTAAATGGCATATCCAGTACTTGGACCCTGGTACCTCTGTCAACATAGTTCATGTTCTTTTCACTATACCCTGATACTCCCTATAAATTTTGCAGATTGATGTTGTCTCCATATTTTATAGGTAACTATGACTTCCTTGGCGGCTCAGACGATAAAGCGCCTGTCTACAATGCAGGAGACCCTACAATGCAGGGTTCAATCCTTGGTTCGGGAAGATTCCCTGGAGAAGGAAATGGCAACCCACTCCAGTCCTCTTGTCTAGAAAATCACATGGATGGAGGAGCCTGGTGCAGGCTACTGTCCATGGGGTCGCAGAGTCGGACACGACTGAGCGACTTCACTTTCACTTTTCTTTCACTTTATGTTAAGTGTTCTGGGGGATATAAAAGAAATGAGCAGGTTTCCCTAATTTCCAGGACCTCATGTTCCTATTTACAAATAGTTTCAGTAGTTTGTTGGTTTTAAAAAACACGCTCTGTAGGGTCCAAGGGAGCTGGTGGGCCACACAGAGGGTGAGAAGAAGGCAGGCGGGGATAGAGGACCTAGTCATTCCAGGACCTCAGGTTTCCACCTCCACTACAGCAGAGTCCTTTTCCTTTTTTCTGTTGTATTCTTAGACTGCCAGGTAAGATTTTGTTTGAAGAAAGAATTCTGCTCCTTTAAAAAGTTTGAAAGTCACAGAATCAGGTATACTCTTTAAGTGTGTGAAATGGGGACTTGGCTGGTGGTACAGTGGATAAGAATCCACCTGCTAGTGCAGGGGACACAGGCTTGATCCCTGGTCCAGGAAGGTTTTACATGCTGCAGAGCAACCAAGTCTGTGCGCCACAACTACTGAAGCCTGTGCACCCTAGAGCCCATGCTCTGCCGCAGGAGAAGCCACAACTGTGAGAAGCCTGCACAGTGCAAACAGAGAGTGGCTTCCGCTCCCCACAACTAGAATAAGCCTGCACACAGCAGTGAAGACCCAGTGCCACCAAAAGTAAAAAATTGAAAAAAAGAAAACAACAACAAAAAAGTGTGAAATGGGAGAACCGTCTGTGGCCTCAGGAGAGCTTGCTGTCTAGTGCGGGAGCTAGGATTTAGACCCCACTCCCAGCCAGCTTGCTTAGGTCTGTCCTTTCAGTGAGCTCCTTTGAAGCACCCAGCTCTCCTCTCTGGTGACGCACTCCTCACACCTGTTCAGGTGTGTCTCCCCTGTCCACCTGCATCTGTGTTCTTGTCCCATGGACCGCCCCAGGCACAGCACTTGATGCAGAACGCAGTCAATAAGCATTCGTCAAATGAATGAAATCCTTAAATTAGCATCTCTCACTTGAATCTGATTTCTAAAAAAACGAAGTGGTAGGAGGAATTGTGGAAGGTGGCCTCTGACCTTACTCCTAACTTCATATTAATACTTTTTATCAATTGCATTTTTTTCTTTTGATTTCAAAGCTAGGGCTCTCCAGGAAGAAGAAATGAACCAGTTACCTGTGTCTCCCAAGGATTATCTTTGAATTACTCCTTTCTTCTTTGTTCTCTGATGCTGATCTTGAGAACATGCATGCATGTCCTACAAAATCGTGCCTTTTCCTGCTTAGAAGAGACACAGAGGGAACAAATCCAAAGGAGGCAATTTTAAGAGTTGAGTCCATGCAGTAGGCTAGAGCAATGTTAGGGGAGGCAGATATTCCCCACTAGCCAGTGGAGCAACTTGTATTTACTTTTTCCTTCCAGCCAGAGTGGGAATAGCTCTGAGTGTTAGCCATTTGCCTGGTGGCCATCACCTCCTACGTGGAAACTCATGTACAGCTTCCTCCACGAAGTTTACTCTTCAGTTTGTAATTCTTCTGTCTTTCTACTACTTCAACTCTTTTACTCATAGTTCTTATTTTAACAGCTAGAGACAGTTTTCTTTTTCTATTCTTTTCTCTCTCTCTCTCTTTTTTTTTTTTTTTAAAGAATTTGCTTCCTTGTATTCTGTGAAAGGATTTTAAGGCATCTGAATATGTGTGTTCACAGATTATATAATTACCCTGTGTAGATATATAATAGTTAATGAGATGTATAAAGAGAACAAAAGTAATTGTTACTCAAGCATGTGCATATTATTTCAATCATATGATCTGTATTTTTAAGATTCAAAATGGTTTCCATAGCAGATGAATTGCCTGAACAATGTTTTGAGTTTGCTTTAGCATTTTGGAAAATACATTGTTCAGGGAGAGAAAATATTCTTATTGAAGAGACTCATGCACGTGGTAGGTGGCACAGTAGGTGAGCTTTAGGTGACTTCTGGATCCTAACTTCATTCAGTTCGGTTCAGTTCAGTTCAGTCGCTCAGTCCTGTCTGACTCTTTGCGACCCCATGGACTGCAGCACACCAGGCCTCCCTGTCCATCACCAACTCCCGGAGTTTACTCAAACTCATGGCCATTGAGTCGGTGATGCCATCTAACCATCTCATCCTCTGTCATCCCTTTCTCCTCCCACCTTCAATCTTTCCCAGAATCAGGGCCTTTTCAAATGAGTCAGCTCTTCACATCAGGTGGCCAAAGTATTGGAGTTTCGGCTTCAACATCATTACTTCATTACTCTAGTTATTTTTATTCTATTCAGATCTCTTCTCAATTTATGAAGGTCTGTGATACTAGAAAGAAAGAAAGTGAAGGTGAAAGTGAAAGTCGCTCAGTCATGTCTGACTCTTTGCGACCCCATGGACTATACAGTCCCTGGAATTGTCCAGGCCAGAATACTGGAGTGGGTAGCCTTTTCCTTCTCCAGGATATCTTCCCAACCCAGGGATCAAACCCAGGTCTCCCACATTGCAGGTGGATTCTTTACCACCTGAGCCACAAAGGAAGCCCAAGAATACTGGAGTGGGTAGCCTATCCTTTCTCCAGCTGATCTTCCCAACCCAGGAATTGAACTGGGGTCTCCGGCATTGTAGGCAGATTCTTTATCAACTGAGCTATCAGGGAAGCCCCATGATACTAGAAAAAGCCCACAAAGGTCCACCTAGTCAAAGCTATGGTTTTTCCAGTAGTCATGTATGGATGTGAGAGTTGGACCATAAAGAAAGCTGAGTGCTAAAGAATTGATGCTTTTGAACTGTGTTGTTGGAGAAGACTCTTGAGAGTCCCTTGGACTGAAAGAAGATCAAATCTGTCAATCCTAAAGGAAATTAGTCCTGAATATTCATTGGAAGGACTGATGCTGAAGCTGAAACTCCAATACTTTGGCCACCTGATGCGAAGAACTGACTCAATGGAAAAGACCCTGTTGCTGGGAAAGATGGAAGGCAGGAGGAGAAGGGGACGACAGAGGATGAGATGGTTGGATGGCATCACTGACTCGATGGAATTGAATTTGAGCAAGCTCTGGGATTTGGTGATAGACAGGGAAGCCTGGCATACTGCAGTCCATGGGGTTGCAAAGAGTGGGACACAACTGAGCGACTGAACTGATGATACTAGAAAGGAGGGAGTATAATGAAATAATTAAAAGTCCATGTTTTAGAGTCACATCTGACAGGCTTTAAATTTTAATTTAGAGAAAGTTCCTAATATTTGAAAGACAAATTTCAGTTGTATAGACAGTTTTCTTACAAATAAAAATAATGTTAACTTCCTGTACTTTTGCTCTAGAATCAGCCATCTTTCCACTTCTGTGAGGTGGTAACAGTAAAGGGAGTGAGAACATGTGGGCTTTGTTTTCACTCAGGCCTGGGTGTGAGTTCTGCTCTGCCTTTTACTGGCCATGAAGCGCTGGGCTCATTCAGTTTCTTCCTCTGTGAAATGGGAGGATAATAGTGCATATCTCAAAATATTGTAATGACTAGGTGATAACCTAGGTGTCTAGCACATGTCTGGTGTGTTGAAAGATTCAGAATATTTAGTTCTTATTATTGCATTTAAAACATAGGGTTCAATTCTTGATATACTCATAGATTTAGAGGGCGTTTCCTTTGCTATTGATATTCTTTGGAGTTAATTTTTATTACTTCCAAAATAATTCCCTCCATAGAGCTCCAAGTTCATAATATTTTCTTTTGCTTTCCTCCCATTGTACATCTTTCCTGCTGAGTGGGAAGTTAGTGTTGTCCCAGGGACACAATTTGGATGAAAAAGTTAGCTGATGTACTGTGTTGCTTTGTGAGCTTTGCTCAATGCTCTTTTGAAGGAACTCTGTCCAAATAAGACCTAGACTTGTGTCTCCCTTAAATACCATCCTGCCTTTGATTTCTTGACTGACTTTGCGGTTGGTTTATATAGAGCACTGTTGAAAAATCAGAAGTATCTTTCTAATTGTTTTCTTTTTCAGGAACTTTTTAAAATGACATAAGCAGTAAACATATGATGGAATCAACTATTTACACAAATAAGCAGGAGGAAGAGACTATGAGTTGGGAAGCCAAGAATGAGGGGAAGGGGGAGCAGGTGGGGAAGGGGGAACAGGTGGGGAAGTGGGGGCAGGGAATAAAACAGAAAAGTCAAAAGGAAAACTGTCTGTTGTTTGCCCTAATTAGCAAGCAGTTCTGTGACCTGTAGTCTAGCCAGAATTGTCCTAAGCAAGTCCTAAGACAACTTGTAAAAGAATTAAGTTGAAGAGAGTCACCCATGATTCAGTTTTTCACCTGGGAAAGCCAGTGGGTTACTTATAAGAATGAGAGTTATTTCTCCTTCCTGTTTCTGTGAAGCAGATGTGGGTACCCAAGTTGGTGAACAGAAAGTGGAGGGCTTCATGGTTTTCCGTTCTTTGTTACAGGCTTGAAGTGAAGTTGGGGCTTGTGGGAGAAGTTCTAGAAAAGGAGAAGGAGAGAGGAATTAAAGAGAAGCCAGAAAGTGTTTATTGATGTCAGTGGGACCCTTCAGACTTGATGTGTGTTGGCAACTAGAGGATACTGTCTTATCCTTGGGGTATTGTGTTGGTTTGATGTTGGCCTCTGAATGTTCTGACCACACAGAAGGAAAGTTGCAGTATGTGGTGGTGACATTGATGTTACTGCTGAGAATGTTTGGCTAAACGTGATCTCCTCCAGAAGTTCTTTGGCTTCTAGAGATTATACTTTAAGTTTGACTTGATTTATCATTTTATCCCCAGAGCTCATGGTTCATGTGGGTGATTCGACTCAGATGGGATGTGTTTTCCACAGCACAGAAGAGAAGCACATGAGCAGGGTAGACTGGATGTTCTCATCAGGAGAGCCTGCCAAGGTAAGGAGGAGAAGCCCTTGTTGTGTAGAAGAAGCCCCTGGCCAATGGTGTCAGGACAGAGTGGGGACAACAAGAACCTAGGCATCAGGTGCCACATGGTGGTCTCATGAGGGCTTGGACTTTGGAGTTTGTTAAAAAAAAAAAACTGGGCCTCTTAGCTTGGCTGGGCAATTTCAGCTTCCAGTTGGGAAAAATGACTAATGAAGATGATGAAGAAGTAGATGTTGCTACTGCTCAACTTTTTGGGTTGTCAAGATGCATCTAGGACATGGTGATGTCGAACATTGGTTCATGACTTGGCTACTGCATCTTGGCTTTATCCTTTCTCTCCCTTTTCCTTTTTGTAGAATTCATGGAGTAATAAGGGGGAATGATTTTGGTGACCTAGCCAGGAAAGCAATGGGTTAGGCATAGGAATGATTGTCTTATTTGGGTTATTTTTGTGAGTTTTCTTTTGCGCCCCTTCACCCCATTTATGTGATGGGATTTTCTTTGTCTTCATGAATGTGTTGAATGTTGGGATTAGTAGTCCTGGAGGCCAAGATGAGGAGGCTTCTTCACAGGAACTCTGAAGCAGTAATTAGCAGGTTAGTTCATTAGACCAGTAGATGTCAACTATGGCATGGTGATGTCCTGATGAGTCAAGCTGTGTCTTGAGAGACATTCCACATAACTTATTATTAGTAAAAGTTAAGGTACAAAGCTTAGAAAAGATTTAGCTTTTACAAATGAAGACATATTCTAGGTCATCCATACAAAATGTCATTTATACTCAGTTGATTCCTACATGCTGTCTGAGTGGATCAGAAAGGATGGCTTCATGGTGGGGTCTGGGGAATTACATGTAGTTTCAGGTTCACCTCTGGGTACTCATTGTATATTTAAATGTCATCCACCAAACTGAGTCACTGCAGAACATAGGATGATAGTTGACATTTGTGAGTTATGAATTTGAATCACAAGAGACAACAGGTTAGGTGCCAGGTCTTTTCATTCATATTTGTGTCTGTATCCTCATTTCCTGTTCTTAAAAACTTCTAAAAAATAATGGTATTTATATACCTTTATGAAAAATTCTGACACTTTTTTTATCTAACAAGTATTTTTAAAGTGTCTGTTGTATGGTGAACACTCAAAACTCCTGCCCTGGTGGGAGACTTACAATCAAGATGGAGAAAAATAATGAATAAATAGAAATTTCTCTGGTGGTCCAGTGGTTAAGAATTTGTCTTGCAATGCAGGGACACTGGTTTGATCCCTGGTCAGGGAACTAAGATCCCACATGCTGTGGGGCAACTAACACCCAATGCAGTCAAATAATAATAATAATAGTAATAATGAAGAAATATATACACAGTATGTCAGGTAATAGTAAGAGCTATGGAGAACAAGAAAGTAGGCTTTTGTGATTGTTATTTTATGTAGGTGGTCAGGGAGGCTTCACCAAAAAGGTAACATTTGAGTAGAGGTCTCCGGGAAGTGAAGGAGGCAACCATGTGTCTGTCTAGGTGGGAAGAGTGTTCCAGGCATAGGGAGCAGCAAGTGCAAAGGCCCTGAGGCCAGCCCTCAAGGAGCAGCAAGGAGTTTGGTGTGGACACGTGTGTCCGTGACTTTGTGTTTTCTGACACTTTCTGATGATGATCCCGAGAGCTCCCTCCAACCCCAGTTCTTTAGTCTCATACATTTTACCTTTCCCTTCTAGGAGGAGATTGTGTTGCGCTATCAACCCAAACTCAGGACGTCCATGGGGCGCCCCCAGAACTGGGGCCGTTTCCTGAACCGTGTAAACTTGGTGGGAGACACTTCCCGCAATGATGGCTCTATGATGCTCCACGGAGTGAAGGAGTCTGATGGAGGAAACTACACCTGCAGTATCTACCTGGGGAACCTGACATTCAGGAAAACCACTATGCTGCAAGTGATCCTGAAAGAGTCCCGAAGTATGTAACATTTGGCCAGGCGGGGAGGAGGGACTGCATAGCTGCTGGCAGGGCCAGTACTAGGGTGAAGCTGGAGAGGCTTCTGGGATGCAGAATTTAAGGAGGCACCACGCTCAGGTCCTGTACCTGCCTGCCCCTGATGAGCCTCGTACTTACCAAGCACTCTACCCTGTGCTGGCATGACCTTGAGAGTAATCCCTCCTTAAATTTGGTGCCCTAGGCACCTTGCCTGCCTCACCCTAGTGCTTCCCTGATGGTAGGTCAAGGGAAAAAAGGTAATACTGAGTGAACACCAACCCCTCTGCCAAACCTCACCCATGGTTTCTGTAACATACCAGTTTAAAGACACAGGAGCTCAGAGATGGATTGGGGTCGTTTTGACTTGGCTTCAAGGGAGATGCTCTATGCTCTGTAGTAGAAGGGAAGATGCTCCTGAGCTGGCGAGAGACAGCAAAGAACAAAGGAAACAGGAAGGGGAAAAAACCAAAAAGACAGGGAGTTTCTGATCCAAGGTTCTTTATTCTGACAAACAGTGTGTATTAAGGCCATTGGCGAGGAGGAGAGTAAAGACTCAATTGTGTTTACAGAGAGGTTGATAAATGAGGGGTTAAAGTTAAACCAGAACCCAGTTAGCTGTCAGGATGTGGCCTGTGGACTCTGCCTTTTGCGAGGGCCCCAGGGGTTGGCTGTGGTTGATTGGGGGCAGGGATGGGGTAAGGAAACACCTCTACCCTCAATACCTCTGGCCAGAGACTTAAGTCTATGGAGGCACCTTCTTGTCAATTACGGAAGATCCCAGATGGAGAGGGAAGCAGGACAGATGGCTTTCTTCACTCTCAGAAGTCTTGCCTCTGCTTCACAGGAAAGAGAAGCCATTAATGGGAACTCAGACAACTTCTGAGCCCTCCACACCCACAAACAGACCTACATCTACCCCATCCTCATCTTTTCCCTGCCATCCTGAGCTCCCTTCCCTTTTGGGGCTTATCTGAGCCCCTGTGCTCAGGTGGTGCCCTCCCCTCCTTCTCAGGACCCTCACAACATGCCTCTTTAAGCTCATACTTTCCATGGGCTTCTGCCATTAAGCACATGCGTACACTCAACTCTTCCCCTTACCTGCGTCCTTCTCTACTTTAGCTCTCACCCTGCGTCATACCTTTTCTTTTTTTCCCCTTTCACTTAAAATTTATTTATTTATTTTAATTGGAGGGTAATTACTTTACAATATTGTGGTGGTTTTTGCCACACATCAACATGAATCGGCCATAGGCATACATGTTTCCCCTCCCTCTTGAACTGCCCCGACCTCCCTCCTTACACCACCCCTCCAGGAGACACAGACATAAAGAACAGACTTTTGGACTCAGTGGGAGGAGTTGAGAGGGTGGGATGATTGGAGAGAATAGCACTAAAACATATACATTACCATATGTAAAACAGATAGCCAGTGTTTTACCTTTTCTTGAAACAGCTTTATTGAGATACAACTCACATGCCACACAATTCACCCTTTTAAAATGTACAACTCAATATTTTTAGTGTATTCTGAGTTGCACGACTTTCGTCATGATACATTATTCATTTCTCTCTAGACACAGCCAGATAGCTTACTGAAGGACTGAACTCGGGATCTCGTCTCATCTTCCGTTAACTCATAGCACTCTGCAAGCGGTCTTCTACTTCTCCCTCTCCCCCAGTGGTGCTCTAGCTGTTCATCCTGGACCTTCCCTACCCCAGTGGTATTGAACACCACGTTCTGTATGCATTTAACATATTCTGTTACACACAACCTATCTATCTATCCGTCCATCCATCCGTCTATCCATCTGTCTCTGTATATGAACTCCACCCAGATTTTCCACAAATACTCAAACACAAATAATCTAAATCCACCACTCACACCTGTCCCCTGCCCATCTCTCCAACCTCAGTTGATGTCACTGCTATCTACACAATTATCCAACTGGATGCCTGGGAGTTGTACTTGATTTTTCCCTTTCCCAGGACCCCCAGTCTAAGAAGTCAACAAGTCCTGTCATTTCTACTACTGACTGTGGATCTGTCTTCTTTCTTATCTGGCACCATCCCCTTATTCTGACTGTCTGTCTGTCTTAGACTGTAATCCTCTCACCAGTCTCTGCTTTCACTCTTAGTCACTATTCCTCATCCTCAGTGCCATCTTTCTCAATCACAAATCCGAGCTTCCTACAGTCTTTTGATGTCTTCTCCATCGCCTACGGAAAAAACAAAAAACAAAGCAAAACAAAAGATTGAAACAAATTCCTCAAGATAATTAAGGTCCTTCATGACTTAGATCCTATTATCTACCCAGCCTCATTCCCCATCAGGCCCTCAAATGCAACCTTTGACCCAGAGCCATGGCCCTCTTGCTAGTTTCTCCAAGCACCATCCTGAAGCTAAAGCCCCTAGACCTTGGGTATAATGTCCCTACCTCCCCCACCCTCATCCTTCTCCTGTTGTTTGCTAAAATCCTTGATAGTTCCTTTCAGACTCAAACTTTAAAACTTGCTGACAGATTCTCAGGTTCTGCCCCCATAGAATTGGGCGCACGTTTCTCAGTGCTTTGCCCCCATGTGGGCTGCTCTCCTGGCACCCACGGCAGTGTGTGGTGTTCCGCGCACACTGTCGCCTCCTTGGGGGCAAAGACCATGCATTATTGGTATTGGTGTTATTACACCAATAATAATTGGTGTTATTTGTATCTTCTGCGCCTAGTACTATCTGGCACTCAGGAGATGTTTGATAAATGTGTTCAGAGTGAATTGAGGAAATGGGTGAAGGGTGCTATATAGATGGATGGAAATGTCGTGCTTGGTATCATGACTGTGGGGCTGTGTTGTAGCCTAGATACCTTTGAAAACAATCACTTCACCATAGAAAGGTCAGCAGCCTCTAACATATCTGTTATTTGTGTCATTTGGTGAACCACATTTTAAGATAGAATTGTTAATGTAAATGGAAACTCTACTGTAGGTCAGGTGATATTCTGTTTACCCACCCACCTTCATATATATTTTAAGGGTAAAATGGGGTGGGAGAGGCTGGTTCTCAATGTGAAGAGGTCAGCTGGAGTACCAGTGCTTCCATGTGGGGTGAAGCCTGGCCTTCTCCTCCTACTTCCTGACCTGGCTGTTGCTGCTTGGCATAGAACTGGTGAGGCTCCCAGCTCTTCTCTGGAATGTTGAGGCTCTGTCATTGCTCTTCTCCTTTCCCAAGCATTGGTGACCCCGGGAGTCCTCAGACCAGAGATCCTGGGTGGTAACCAGCTGGTGATCATCGTGGGGATTGTCTGCGCCACCATCCTGCTGCTTCCGGTTCTGATACTGATTGTGAAGAGGGCCTTCGGAAATAAGAGGTATGGGGCTGCTCCCATCTCTTGGACGGGGAGGCTGAGGTGCCTCTAGCCTGAAGTGGAAGAGAGTGGTAAGACCCTATGTGTACCATTTTCACAGACGGGTGTGTTTTATTTATTTTTAGAAAGAGTTGTTTGTTTATTGTGGTGGGTCTTCTCTAGTTGCGACAAGTGGGCTTCTCATTGCAGTGGCCCCTCTTGTTGCCGAGCTTGGGCTCTCGGCGCTCAGGCGTCAGTCGCTGCGGCCAGTGGGCTCCATAGCTGTGCATGGACTTAATGGCTCCATGGCATGTGGGATCTTCCTGGACCAGGGAATCGAACCTGTGTCCCCTGCATTGGCTTGAGGATTTTTAACCAGCGAACCACCAGGGAAGCCCAGAAGGGAGTGTTTTAAACTAGCCATCATCTGGGGTAATCGTGTTAGATGTCATCGTACAGTGACCCCACCCCCTTTGCTCCCTGTTCAGTCTCTTAAGTCGTCTCTGACTCTTTTGCGACCCCATGGACTGTAGCCTGCAGGGCTCTTCTGTCCGTGTGATTTCCCAGACAAGAATACTGGAATAGGTTGCCATTTCCTTCTCCAAGGGATCTTCCTGACCCGGGGATCAAACCCAGATCTTCTGCACTGGCAGGTGGATTCTTTACCACTGAGCCACCAGTGAAGCCTCCTCTGTTCCTTGTTGTCCTGAAAAGCCTTACACATTCCCACATCATCACCATTTTATAAGATTACAAAGACTTACAAATGTTTGTCCAAGTAGAACATAATTAAGAGTATAAATCTTATGCAAGAACCATAATGGTGCTGTTCAATGCCTGAGAGAAATGATTTTTGGATTACCCATGGCACATACACATTTTTTAGAGAAGCTACGATTTTGAGGGTTGTCAGTGACTTTATTTGAAGGACCACATGTTAATTATGAGAAGCTACTTTTGGATGGACAGCCTCAGGTCCTAAATTATTTTTAGGGAATGTATTTTTAAAGGCTTGAGGTTCTGTACATGCATGCTCAGAGTTGTATCTGACTGTTTGCGACACCATGGACTATAGCCCTCCAGGCCCCTCTGTCCGTGGGGTTTTCTGGACTGGGTTGCCATTTTCTCTACCAGGGGATCTTCCCGGCCCAGGGATTGTTTCCTGCACTGAACAGGCAGATTCTTTACCAGCTGCACCACCTGAAGTTCTCCTAGTATCTCAGAAATTGGCAGATCCTCTGGCATGAACACTAGCGTTTCACTGGTTTTGGCTGGGCCATATCCTTCTGTTTATCCAACTATTGATGAACTATGTTGCTAGGGCAAATTGACTCTCCTTTTGAAATAGTGTCAAGGGGCAAGAACCCCCATTTAGACTGAGTAGAGCTGACTTTTAGGTCTCCTTTCCCCATGGGACATGGATCGTACAGAAACTGCTGGTATCTGCTAGGTTTGCATTTGACTCCTCAGGGGCCTTCTGACTTGGTTTTGAAATTGAAAGTCTTTGCTCTGGGCAGGTGGGCAACACAGAACGAAGAGTTAGACAGTATGGCTTCCTTGTCAGCTCACTTCCCTGATCTGGACCTCAGTGTCTCTCAAAATGAAGACAGAACTCCCACGTCTATGTATCTGTTTATTCTAAGAAATAATCAGATGGATGTGTTGAGATTTGTGCATAAACATGGTTGCTGTAGCAAAGGTTATAATTAAAAACTGAAATCATTGTCAGTGCCTGTCAGAAAGGTAATGATCCAATGCTGCTCAACCCTGTATGTGATGATGGGGAAAGATGTCCAAGAAGTAATATACCATGTATAGTAGGATCTTATTTTAATAAAAAAGCAAATTATGTAATTCTCACTTCAGCAGCACGTATACTAAATATATCCTGTGTGAGTATACTAATGCATTGGGAGAAGTTTGGAAGGATAATTTTTAAATACTAATAGTGCTATTTGGGAGAAAAGAAAAGGTGGGTCCTGTGAGGGTAGGAGGTTTACTGGAACTTGAACTTCAGACTGTCTACATTTCTGTATTATTTGAATTATTTTACAATCAGAGCATACAACTTTATAATCAGGAAATATGATTAAAACATTTACACTTTGAGACAAAAAAACAGATTCCCTTCTAGCTTTAACCCTGGTTGTTTTTAGCTGTACTTTAGGCCAAAGTAGAAAAATGGAAGGCTATTCAGTAGCAAAAGCAGAAGGCAGATGGTCAAGAGATCAAAGGCCAAGGGGCAAGGAAGGGGCCCGAGCTCCCAGCCCTGGGTGTTTGCAGGGTTAATTCTGCTTGTCCTCCCGGCTGGGAGAGTCCCACAGCCTTTGGAACTGGTGTCTTGCTGAGTTTCTGCTGCCCCCTGCTGGTCCAGCTTCTTCTCCCTAGTCCTCCAAAATGATGAAATCGAATCCCGTGGAGTCCCTCTATTAATTCACTTACAATTGTTCTGGACAGGAAGTTATTAGGGTGACAGGAGACAGGCGGAGGAATTCCCTTGTGGCTCAGCTGGTAAAGAATCCGCCTGCAATGCGGGAGACCTGGGTTCGATCTCTGGGTTGGGAAGATACCCCGGAGAAGGGAAAGGCTACCCACTCCAGTATTCTGGCCTAGAGAATTCTACGGATTGTATAGTCCATGGGGTTGCAAAGAGTCGGACACCACTGAGCAACTTTCACTCACAAGAGAGGCCGAAGCTGTCTTCCGCCCAGGCTTTCTCTAGATACTTCTCTGCTCTTCATTAAAGAGATGCATGCCTCAGATTCTAAGCTGAGCTGTTTAGTGCGGGCTGAAGGTGTCTAGAAGTGGGTCCTCCTCTGAGGTTTCTTTTTATAAAAACTCTGTGTGGTCTTGTGTTGTCACCCTTGACTATACAATGCCAGGTGGTTAATTGCACGTGCTTTTCATGTTTCTCATGCTTTTCTTTGCAGTTCAGTCACTTCCACCACCCTGGTCAAAAGCCTGGAGAACACAGAGAAGCCTCGTGCAGAGGTAAGAGAAGAATTCTGCCATTTTGGGACCTCCCTGGTGGTCCAGCGGTTAAGACTCTGTGCCTCCAACGCAGGGGACATGCGTTCGATTCCTGGTCAGGGAACTAAGATCCCACGTGCCTGCAGGGCCAAAAAAAAAAAAAAAGAAAGACAGACCAAAAAACAGAATTATGCTGCTTTGCAGCTGTGCCCCGTGAGGACAAGGTGGAGACTGCTCCAGCACCCAGGTAGTGTCTTTATCATTCTCCTGGAAACTGTGTCTCATTCACTGTTATGTCTCAGCACCCCCAGTGCCTGGCCCAGAGCAGTGCTTAGGAGATCTCCATCACTCAGTAAGAGCCCAAGAGTAGCGAGGCACGTGGGGTGGGCGGGGCGGGCCCTGCAGCCCAGCCCAGCCTTGGAGGGTCCGGGGAAAGCGCACTGGACTTGGAATCGGAAGCCAGTTCAAGCCCAGCTCTGCCACTCCCCGAGCCTCTGTTTTCTCATCCCCAAAATGAGGAGAAGGACAAACATATCTGCCCAACTGTGAGGTTCAAATAGCGTGATGCTATGTGCAAGTGCTCTATAATCTCTGAGGCATTGTATCAATATGAGGGGTGATTATGATCCATTCTGGGGTTAAGTGAAGGAGTTAACAGTTCAGATTAAATATTCAGGAACCTTTAGAAAGAGAGACTCAAGAACTTTTTCTTGATCATATTAGTTTGTGATAGTTTATATAAATAATAAATAATTGCTACTAGGAACTGAGAAATGGATTAATTTCCTTGAACTTTCCCCCCCCTTTTTGTTCTTTCTTTTCTTCTCTCCTCCCACCCTCTTTCTTTCTTCCTTCCTGTTTTCCTCCCTCCCTCATTCCTTTCTTTCTTTTGAAAAACTCTTCTTACATACCTTTTCATCTTTTGGGCTGTTTGTGACCCAAGAGTAGGATTTTCTCACCTCATAGGGGACTCCAGAAGTCCAAGAATTTGTCACCGGATGATATCACTTCCCCAGATAGTGACAGGGACGGGAGTCACAAAGTACCCCTGACCTCACAGACGTGAAGTTCAGTGAGGGCTGTTCCTGCCGTTTAAGCCCTGTGGGAGAGATGATGACAATTAGGTGCTGATGAATGCTGTCCTGCCAAGACTCTAATTGTGAGGAAATAACCACAAAATTCAAATCATTCGGCAAAATAAGAATTCTCTGCTGCTACCTCAATGCCCATCCAAACAAAGATGTTGGAATTTTTTTTTTCTGGTCACACCATGGGACAAGTGGAATCTTAGTTCCCCAACAAGGGATTGAACCTGTGCCCCCTGCATTGGGAGTGTGGAGTCTTAACCACTGGACCACCAGAGAAGTCCCAGATGTTTGACTTTTGAACCAAAGAAGTTCGTTCTGAATATAGTGCTCTTTGCCGATGAGTTAATTTTCTTAATTTTCAGGAAGTCTGAGGACTGAATTATTGTGACCTATGATCATTCTGTAGCTCTCAATAACCCTCAGAACCCACTGATTTTGGGGGTTGATGCCCTGTGAACATAGGGAATCATAAGAACATGGAAAAGATAGCCTTTTCTCTGGCATGTAAGATTTGTTGAGCTTTAAGACTATTTATATGATTTTCTCCCCTCTAGAAACATATTTACTCCTCAATAACCACACATGAGGTGAACGATGAGGAAGAATCAGGTGGAAAATCGGAGGCCACCTACATGACCATGGTGAGGAATGTTCTGAGTCCCGCTGAGCCCGGTGTCTGGAGGCAGGAAAAGGACTTGGGAAGGATATGGCAGACTCATGGGGGGTGGACATTGCTAGGTTTCCTGGCGGGAGCAGGGGTGGGGGTGAGGTGCGGTGGTGGTGGGGTGAGGGGACACTCTGCTGAAGGCAGAGATTTTTCTAGGTAGTTGGAAATTGTAAGAAGTTGAAGCTCTGCTGGATAGAAGAGTAGTAGCAAACTTGTCCTTATACCCAATTTCCAGTCTTCTGAGCATCTCTAGGGCTGGAGAGGGTTGATCTTAGAGGTAGAAGGAAGTGCTATCATGAGGTTAGACAAAGATCTCTTTCTCATCAGCACAATACTGGTTTAACACAATGTAGTAAAGAGGGGCTAGATGATCCTGTACAAAAATCATGTCACGAGGAACTGTTTTCCTCCCTGTCAAAAGGTCCCTTCCAACTCTTAGATTTTTTTTTTTTTGTTTTGCAGCATAAGGTCATTATTTGCACTTTATTAACTGAAAGCAACACAAATTTGCTATGCCCATTAGATGCTCATATACACAGGCCTGCAAGCCCAGCACCAATAACTTCCTAGTGCTGTGTTGTGCTAAGGAATTGCTATTTACGATTTAAGCCCTAGGTCCCTTAATGAATTACATGTCTTTCCCCAAGTCTTTTTATGCTAGTAGCATTCTTTATTTGATGCAGCACTAACTATGAGAACCCTACTGTTTATGCTATTTTACCCAATGCTCCTTTATTCATAGCCTTTACAGCTTTCCTATGGTGTCGGGATATTTTATTGTTGTTGTTGTTTAGTCACTAAGTCATATCCGACTCTTTTGTGACTTCATGGACTGTAGCCCACCAGGCTCCTCTGTCCATGGGATTTCCAGGCAAGAATACTGGAGTAGGTTGCCATTTCCTCCTCCAGGGGATCTTCTTGACTCAGGGATCCAACCTGTGTCTCCTGCATTGGCAGTCAGGTTCTTTGCCACTGAGCCACCTGGAGGCCCATTGTGATATTTTATACACTTGCTAATTGCTTTATCATGTTATTAAATTTTATTTTTTTACATTTCTGAATATGACCTCTTCTCTGCACATATCTTTTAGAATTCCTTAGATTACTAATGGTTGTATCTTTGCACTGATTTCTAGTTGGCTCCAATTCTGGATGGCCAACATATATCCAAATATATATGTAAAGTCAATAGTTTTCAACTCTTAGATTTTTTACTTCTGTGACTTATTGTACCTTGACATAATCCAAATGCTGGAAGGCTGCATGCTGGATATCATGTAATAATACAGAGTCTGATTCCTATGTTCTCTTTGTTCAACTCTCCAGGAAAGTCTAGCACCTAGAAAAGACACTGACTGTGTAGTGAGTAGGTGTAAGGACAAAAGGAATGAGCTGGCGAGGGACATGATGCTATTTGTAGATAAATAATGTTTGGTCAAGAATCCGCCTGCAGTGCGGGAGACCTGGGTTCGATCCCTGGGTTGGGAAGATCCCCTGGAGAAGAGACCGGTTATCCACTCCAGTATTCTGGCCTGGAGAATTCTGTGGACTGTGTACTCCATGGGGTCGCAGAGAGTCGGACCCAACTGAAGGACTTTCGTAATAGGCACCCCAGCCATGCAGGGAACAGTGTTCTACTGTGTTCAGGAAGGCTGGCCTCCTCTGTTTATAGGATGATGGCTTGTGTTTTTTTCCTGTTACACCAGCTCCAAGGACACATGACTCCCAGATGATTGCAACAGAGAAAGGTTCTGCCAGGGAAGAGTGAGATCAGAATCTGGCCTTACTCCACCAAGTGAAACACGAGCTCCCCTCTGAAGTTGAATATAGTCACTCCCCTTCCCCCATCCTTCTCCCATCATTGCCATGTGATGCTACAGTAACTGCCAGAACCTTGTCTTAGAGACCTGCTGATAACGGTGCCTGCTGATCTGTGTCCGTCACCTGGGTGGTACCGTTTGCAGACACTCTGTGGGACAGAGATGATGGAGAAGTAAGCCAGCTTCAGTGCCAGCGTCTCATGTTTAGTGCCAGGTGTTTGAGATTTAAACTCTGCAGAAAACAGCGCCCATGTCCCCTTGAAACGGATCCAATAAAGCAAGTGTGATGGGAGACCAGGGCCACAAACTCAAAGGCCTTCGGGGCTCATCAAGTTATTCTAAAACACTGTCAAATTACACAAGGCTGTGGGTGAATTCTGGTCTGTGTACCATTTGTTTGAGACTTTAGGTAGGGGGCTGTTATCTGATAGAAAGCAGGGGTAACAAAGAAATTTTGCTTAAAATTAAAAAAAAATTTTTTTTGTTTATCATGGATTTTTTTTACATTGATTTTTATTTTTGACTACACCTGCAGTGTGCAGGATTTTAAATCCCCAACCAGGGATTGAACCCTTCCCCCCTGTACCTCCCTGGTGTCCTAACTACTGAACTGCCAGGGAAGTCCCAGAACCTTTGCCTTTTTATTAAATTTACTTAAATGGAGGGGCACCATACCATGTCCTCTTTCTGAGGCTGTATGGCACAATGGTTAAGATCCCTAGCTGTGGAGTTGGACAGACCAGGGTCCGCATCTTTACCCTGACTTAGAAGCTGGATCATCTTGGGCAGGTAACTTGGTTTCTTGAGCTTCGGTTTCCTCATCCTTAATGGGGAAAATATTAATAAAACCTACCTCTCGGGTTGTGAGGAACAAATGAGATAGTGCATGTGAAATTCAGAACTAGCCCAGACAGATGGAAAGAGCTCAATAAATGGTAACTATTATGATTGAAATGCTTCTTACAAACATGCTTTGTTTCTCTCTCCCCACAGCACCCAGTCTGGCCTTCTCTGAGGTCGGCAGCAGCTAGCCCACTAGACAACAGGTCATCTGGGGGAATGGCAAAAACAGAGCAAGCCTTCTGAGAAGAAGGGGTGGTCCTCTCACCCTTGGCTGAGGCAGAGACTCTCTTTGCTGTGTGTCCGGAGTCCATCCATGTAGCAGTTGTTTCAGACCCACTGCCCTCCCAGTCCTCTTCCTGCCTCACTGCTTGGGCAGAGGGCTGAAGTTGGAGGGCTCGAAGCCCAGCAGAGACCAGACAGGCCTGGAGGAAGACAGGCTGATAAGGGGGAGCCTGGACGAGGTCCCCCTGGAGTGAGACCCTGGCCCCGGGGACCCTGGTCAGCTGCTGCAGTGGCCTCGAGCGTCCCTTCAGGTCAGACCCTCTGCTTGGACGGTGCTCTCTGTGGATGTTTCCAGAGAGGAATCACAGAGATAAAAACTGCCCCAAATGATTGTTCCTTTGGCCAATGATCCCTAAATAAATGCAGTCTGTAGCAATCATCCTGTGTTTTTACCCTGGCTGAAGGGCATGTGGAGTGCTGGTGAAGAATCTATAGTTGGGAATTCCTGAAACAACTGAAGTGACTGGAAGAAAGCCCTGCTGTGGCTCATACATTGGGGGCCGGTTTGAGGCTTGAGGAAGTTTGGGGGGCGTGAATGGGTTGGAAGTGGGGTATGACTACATCTCTTCGATGTAACTCAGTGCTTCTTGATGCCGGCTGGATATCAGAGTGGCTGGTGGCTCTTGGCTGGGTCCCACCAGAGGTCTGAATAGAATATATGGGTGGAGCTGGAGCACTTGTCTTTTTCAGAAATGACACTCCTGGGTCACCAAAGCGGACAGCCACTGATTTAACTCTTGGTCTGAAATGTGAGATTCCTTCCTTTTTGGTTCCTTTAATGCAGTAAGATTTAATAAGGCTAGTTTTTTTTGTTTTTGTTTTTTTTAAATCCTCTGGTTCTGAACTCCTGTTTCTAGTCTGGTCTCAGCTCAGATCTCTTTGTCTTTACTCCCATACAGCCTGCCTCATGTACTGTGTCCCATTTTCCCCTTTTAGCCATTTAGGGCCTGGATAAAGAGCAGATCTTTTGTGGGTCTGATTTCTGATCCAATCTCAAGTTGAGGTAATTTTTAATTTTTTTTAGCTGCACCCCACAGCACATGGGATCTTAGTTCCCTGACCAGTGATCGAACCCATGCACCTTCCATTGGAAGTGTGGAGTCTAAACTGCTGGACCACCAGGGAAGTCCCAGAGCTACATATTTGAGTGATTTCCCTAACTCTCCAGATTTCAAGGACCCTCCACAACACACTCATCATTAATTTCTCTTTTACCAACTGTCCTCTGGTCTACACTTGGAGGCTTGAAGCCTCTTTTTGTTCAGCCATGGCTAAGAGTCATGACATGTTTCTTCCTCATTTTTAGCTCTCAATAAGGAGCATGTCAATAATTTACAATATGTGGATTGAAGGCAATATCCTGTCCAAGACATACCAGAGAGGCGACACATGTTGACATGATGGGGGGACTTCTTTCATATACTAAGAGTTCATGGGGAGGAAGTGGTTTCCTTTCTGACTTATTAGGCAACATGCTCTCCTGAGCTGAGGGGCCCTTTTCTACTTCCTCAAATATTGTTTTCATGTGATGCCAACCTTCAGGATACCGAGTGAAGTGGGTGGATGGTGATTGTACATCTGTTGTTCTGACTAGAAGGGAATACTTTGAATTCCATTCATTCAAAGTTAAGCTTTCATTCTGAGGAGGAAGAAGAGGAAGTCTTCCTCTCTCTCTCAACTCTGCCTCTCCACAAATCTTCCTCTTACACACAGGCATGGAGTCAAGGTTGAGAGCGCAAGTCCACAGCTGTCAAATACAATTTTGCCCCAAACCAAAATAGCCCTGCAGGGGCCCATGGGAAAGACCTGCCTGCCCCCTATGCCCTTTGCTTGGGGGTGGTTGTCTACTAAATCCAGGACCTTGAAGGCATATAGTGTAGGGAATGGCTTCTAGTGAAAAAAACCTGGTTTAAATCTTGGCTCTGCCTCTTACTCTCTGTTCAACATGACGAAGTTTATGTCAATTCTTTGAGGCTATTTGCCTGATAGAAAATAATCATGGGAACTAAATGAGGTTGGTTAGGGGCTAGAGCCTGGTCTGGATCCTCCATCCCCTTCCAGTATGTTTTCCCCAGTGGATTTGTCAGCTGATGATTCAGTCCCCATCTCATTATTTTTTATTTCTATGGGCAGGAAGCCCTGCAACCCTAAATATAATAACTAAGTCCTTCTTCTCATCCAAAGAAAGAGTTAGGAAGCCAAACTTGGGGAAGGGTTTTGCATAGCTCTGAGGGTTGACATTCTGAAGGGCAAGACGCCTGCTGGAGATGGAGCAAGCTGAATCTCCTTGTAGATCCAAGCAGTTATGTTACTTGAATTTGCAGCATTTTAAGTCTCTAGAACACCAGATGCTCCCATATTCAAAGGCTTCCAGAAGCAAGCAAACTTTTGCCAACAGAAAGCAGCCTAAGGGTGGAGGGGGTGGGGCCACCCAGGAATAAAGGAGAATCTGGCACCATCAGAGTTTGGCTACTGGAACTGAAAACAGTTCAGCCTGTCCCCTGGGGACCTGCAGAAGCTGTGCCTCCTTTAAAAGGCTTCTGCCTTCTGCCAGTGCTTCAGTCTTTGTTTCTCTTTGCCACCTCACTCTTTCTGCTCTTAGCTAGCCTGTGTGCTTACATGTCTACACTGGGAATTTTCTTTAATAAAACACCAGCTCTTTGTATGTGTGTGTTTGGAAGTGGTCATCCTGCCACTGATTTGGCTCAGTTACTTAGACCTAGAGAACCTTAGGTTGCAAGTTTTGTTCCAACCCAGACCAGTTATCTTCTTAGAATAAACAAAGTTTCTCAGAACTCCTGACCTTCTGTCCTGGCCAGTTGGTTTGCAAATGTGGTTCGTTCTTCCTCAAGGGAGATCAGGTGATCCATTACCACTTCTATAAAAACCAACTCTTTTTTTTTTTTAAGGCCAACTCTTGAAACATCCCTTCTTCACCAAAAACTAAGGGAACTTGGCGTTTTCACAGAAAGCTAAACCCTTTCATATTTCCTAGATGGTGACAACAGTGATTTACTTTGTCCCAGAACTCCCAGAACCCTTGTCTGAACTCCACACTGTATGCTCATGGCCTTCTGACACTGGGCACCATTTTGTCTACCCATCCACACCTCCCATTTTTTCCCCATGATTCACATACCTTTGTCTTCTGTGCTTCTGAGCCTTTGCTCTTGGTGTTCCCCTGTCTAGAATTCCCTTTTTCTTCTTACCTGCCCAAATAAACATTTCTTCAAGGACCTGTTTGAGTCTCGCTCGGGTGATTGTCCACTTCTACTTGTCTCTACACTTACTGAATTTTATCATTTGATGTTTTCTAATTGTTTCATGGGTGTGGGCTTTATTTTCTCTGAGAGATCTTAAACTCTTTAGAGAATCTGCTTTAAGTCTTTTCTGTGAGCGTTGCAGTATCTGACTCCATGTGGGAAAATCCTTCACTGAATGGAATTCCTACGGAATGGGATGGCTGAACCTAGCTCCCAGACCTGGTTCCACCACACTTTGGCTGTGGAAGGTCAGGTTGATGGAGTTTCTGCTCTTTCCCAAGATATGAAATAGATATTCATTCATGCATTCATTCTCATCTGCTCAGGGACTAATAGTGGCCTAACACAAACTAAGAAGAATAAGACAGAACCCCTGTCTTTAAGGAACAACAGTCTAGTTGGGGAGGTAAGATATGTAAACAAAAAATGACAATACTCCCTGGCTCAAGCAATCCCAGGGATACTATAGATGAGAATTGATACATTTACCTCCCTGTCTAGAAGGTAAACTCTCAAAGAGTGAGCTGTATCTCATCCACTTCTATGTCTCTACTTTCTAGCCTTGAGTCTGGCACATAGGGGACATTAGATATTTGAGTTTGTTGTATGAAGGAACTGATAAATGAGGGAGTGGACCCAGGGTCAGAGAGAAGTATGTAGGTACAACAAGGAAGGGGTTACTTTGTATCAGATTTTTAAAAAATATATTTATTTTTTATTTGTTTATGGCTGCACGGGGTCTTCATTGCTGGGAGCTGGGTCAACTCTCTAGTTGTAACGCACGGGCTGCTCATTGTGGTGGCTTCTCTGATTGGTGAGCACAGACTCTAGGGTGCATGGGCTTCAGTAGTTGTGGCAGGCAGGCTCTACAGCATGTGTGATTCTGTGGTTGTGGCGCATGGGCTTAATTGCCCCACTGTGTGTGGGATCTTCCTGGACCAGGGATCGAACCTGTGTCCCTTATGTTTTTGGCAGGCAGATTCTTAATCACTGAGCCAGCAGAGAAGTCATTTAGTAGATTTTTGAAGAAGGACTAGGAGCTAGCTGAGCAGACAGGGGAGGAAGGGCATTCCTGGAGGAGGAAACTTCAAAGGTCGAGACACCATGCTGTGAAGCTCTTACACGGGGTCAGAGAAGCCTCGAAACTTGCCTGGTGCAGAATGGCTTGGGAAGGGTCAGGGCAGAGAAGAAAGGTGAGTGAAATTGTTATTTCTGGGCAGGCCACTTGGTGCTGTACACATTTAATCCTAAGCTTGTTCCTGCTTGCCAGCCCCTTCTTCCCAGCCTCCCATACCTGGCCTTTGCACTGCCTCTTGCTCCTGGGATGCAAACCTTTTAATATTCATTGAAGGCATTACTTCTTAAACTTTCATGTGCTCAAGAAACATCTAAAGATCTTGTTTAACATGCAGATTCTGATTCTTTGGATCTGAGGTGGGACCTGTGACTCTGCATTTCTAAGAAGCTCCCAGGTGAGACTGAGGATGCTGGTCCAGTAAGGCAGTGGTACCCAGGGAGTCTCTCTGTAGCCTCAACTAAGAATTTCAAAGGTAAAAGGAAACCACCTTCCTTTGGGTTATTTGTAACATTCTTCCACCAGCAGGATAGAAAATTGAGTGTTGTCTAATCCAGTCTTCAGGGTTAAATGGCACTGGGTAGAAATGCTGAAAAGAGGGCCTCATTCCCCAGATAGCCTGTCTCCAATAGTGGTGTCTTCGTTTTGCAAACTATTGATTACCTCTTTGAGTTTCTGCTTCCCAGGCTTTTATTGGCTCCTGGGGGAAAGCATAACTTTTTGAAGCAGATGGGCATCTGGAAGTCCGGCTGAGCTGTGGGGAGGCTCGAGGTCTGCTCTCCTCCCAACTCACCCTGCCAGGGTGCCTCTCTGATCCACTGCCTTCTGACTCTTGGTCCTGGAGAGCTGAATTGGACAAAGGCTATACTAAGTCAGGCTTGGCTTCTCCTAGCCAAATTCTGGATAGAGGCAAAGGAACTTCTGGATCTGTTTCTTAGATGTCCCCCAAATAGAAGCTTTTGGACCCAGTGTGAGACCAAGGGAGCGGGGTAAGCAAGCAGCTTTCCTGGGCCTCACGGGCATGCTCAACAGTGTTAAGAAAAAGGAGGAGGCCGGCTACATCAAACTAAAACTCTCCGCCTGACATGTGCCTGCGGCAGCATGGTGCTGCAAACTGGGATGGGGCTGAGGGGCTGGGGCGGGAGCTGGGGCCCCTGGGCTGATGCCGGTGTATCCCTGTGAGCGCACCTGAGAGCCAGGCCAGGCTGATGGCACAGGAGGCCTGGGATCTGAGGGTTGTGGCCACCAGGAGACTCTTTTCTCCTAGGTTAACCCATCTCTCCTTCTCTGACTTCTCTTCCTTTGGGCTGTGAGCTCTGTGAATAAGCCAGCTAGTGCTAGACTCTGGGGGTGTGAGAGAGGCACTTTGGTGACAGAATCTCTGTAAGATCCAGGTACGGATAAGCTCAGAGGTCTTCTCCCCACATCTCTGCCTTCAGCAACTGCCACCCAAATTTGACCCACTTCACTCCTCCTCAACCTAGGACAGCTTCAGCAGCCTGGGCTAGATCTCACTGCCTTCTTGATAATGTGGATGATGTCCCATCCCTCTCCAAATTCACTCATTCTTTCATTCAGGGTACCCTGGGCAGCTAGGCAGCACCTGTGTCTGCTCTGAGCGGAGCACTGTGCTGGCCTCTCATTTGATTCCTTTGTGCCCTGTCTCTTTCTGCATTCTGTTACACACACACACACACACACACACACACACACACACACACACACACAGGCATCTTGCTACATCTATTCTGGTTTTCTCTTCCCTATGTCTCTAAACAACCCAAGGGAAGTTCTCATGTCGCCTCCCCTTGGTAACAGGTGATGTGGATTACTGGATACATGCAGTCTTTCACACAGACTGCAGCTTGAGTCTTGACTCTGACCCTGCCCTTAACTATTAATATCATAGGTAACTTGAGTGGGCTCAAGTTAAAGATGGGCTAATAAAGGACAGAAATGGTATGGACCTAACAGAAGCAGAAGGTATTAAGAAGAGGTGACAAGAATACACAGAAGGACTGTACAAAAAAGATCTTCACGACCTAGATAATCACGACGATGTGATCACTCACCTAGAGCCAGACATCCTGGGATGTGAAGTCAAGTGGGCCTTAAGAAGCATCACTATGAACAAAGCTAGTGGAGGTGATAGAATTCCAGTTGAGCTATTTCAAATCCTGAAAGATGATGCTGTGAAAGTGCTGCACTCAATATGCCAGCAAATTTGGAAAACTCAGCAGTGGCCACAGGACTGGAAAAGGTCAGTTTTCATTCCAACCCAAAGAAAGGCAATCCCAAAGAATGCTCAAACTACCACACAATTGCACTCATCTCACATGCTAGTAAAGTAATGCTCAAAATTCTCCAAGCCAGGCTTCAGCAATACGTGAACCATGAACTTCCAGATGTTCAAGCTGGTTTTAGAAAAGGCAGAGGAACCAGAGATCAAATTGCCAACATCCTCTGGATCATCGAAAAAGCAAGAGAGTTTCAGAAAAACATCTATTTCTGCTTTATTGACTATGCCAAAGCCTTTGACTGTGTGGATCACAATAAACTGGAAAATTCTGAAGGAGATGGGAATACCAGACCACCTGACTTGCCTCTTGAGAATCCTATATGCAGGTCAGGAAGCAACAGTTAGAACTGGACATGGACCAATAGACTGGTTCCAAATAGGAAAAGGAGTATGTCAAGGCTATCTATTGTCACCCTGCTTGTTTAACTTATATGCAGAGTACATCATGAGAAACACTGGGCTGGAAGAAGCACAAGCTGGAATCAAGATTGCTGGGAGAAATATCAATAACCTCAGATATGCAGATGACATCACCCTTATGGCAGAAAGTGAAGAGGACCTAAAAAGCTTCTTGATGAAAGTGAAAGAGGCGAGTGAAAAAGTTGGCTTAAAGCTCCATATTCAGAAAACTAAGATCATGGCATCTGGTCCCATCACTTCATGGGAAATAGATGAGGAAACAGTGGAAACACTGTCAGACTATTTTTTTGGGCTCCAAAATCACTGCAGATGGTGACTGAAGCCATGAAATTAAAAGACGCTTACTCCTTGGAAGGAAAGTTATGTCCAAGCTAGACAGCATATCAAAAAGCAGAGACATCACTTTGTCAACAAAGGTCTGTCTAGTCAAGGCTATGGTTTTTCCAGTAGTCATGTATGGATGTGAGAGTTGGACTATAAAGAAAACTAACCACCGAAGAATTGATGCTTTTGAACTGTGGTATTGGAGAAGATTTTTGAGAGTCCCTTGGACTGCAAGGAGACCCAATCAGTCCATCCTAAAGATCAGTCCTGGGTGTTCATTGGCATCTCTTAGCCATGATGAATTCTACCACAAAGGCTTGTGGGTAGAGCATCCCTGGACATCACTCCCCCTTTAACCTCCAAGGAGCCTTTCTTGTGGTTGGGGAGATCTCCTGACTTCAAGAATGAGAAATATGTGGTCTAGGCAGGGCCCAGCCTCCTCCCTTAATTGTCCTGCTCTTATATTATATTAGGGCTTCCCTGGTGGCTCAGACGGTAAAGAATCTGCCTACAATGCAGGAGATCCAGGTTGGATCCCTGGGTTGAGAAGACTCCCTAGAAAAGGGAATGGCTACCCACTCCAGTATTCTTGCCTGGAGAACTCCATGAACTGAGGAATCTGGTGGGCTACAGTATTATATCATTTTTATTATTGTTGTAATTATTGAACAACAGCATGTAATTATAATTCACTCATATAATTATTCATATATATAATGAATATTATATGAATATATAATCATACATATTATTAATAGTTCATATAATTATTGAACAACAACAATTATTGTTGTTGTGTTAGTCACTCAGTCGTGTCCAACCCTTTGCACCCGCATGGACTGTAGCCCACCAGACTCTTCCGTCCATGGGATTCTGTAGGTGAGAGTACTGGAGCGGGTAGCCATTCCCTTCTCCAGGGGATCTTCTCGACCCAGGGATCGAATCTGGGTCTCCTGCATTGCAGGCAGATTCTTTACTGTCTGAGCCACCAGGGAATTATATTATTAATATATGTATATATATTATATTGCTCCACAGGGAATGGATCTCCAACTGCGTTACCCTGGGGTGGGGAGCATCTGTCTCCTGTTTCACTACCATGTGTAGACTGGACAGCTAGTAGGAAGCTGCTGTGTAACACGGGGGGCTGAACTCGTCCTCTGTGACGACCGGGAGGGGTGGGATGGGAGGAGGAGGGAGGCTCCAGGGGGAGAGGATGTTTGTATACACTGATTCATGTTGCTGTACGGCAGAAAGCAGCACAACATCGTGAAGAAATTATACTCCAATGAAAAAATAAACTTAAAGAAGAGAGAAGAAATCACTTCTTCCAGCCTTATAATGAGGCAGAGACTTGCTCAGACTTGGTACAGTCAATGTTCTAAGATGCAAGTGGCTCCCTCTTGGTTCTTCAGTGGCCCATCACAAGTGCGTGTAGTGGCTGCATGAGAATCTGTGTTCTCCTCAAATGTCTCCTTGGAAGACTGGGTACTACACCCCAAATTCTCTTACAATTATAGCTTTTTTCCTTCTTCTTCCTTTTTCAGAGGAAGTATTTTCCAACATGCACAACGAAAGAGTGAACCTACAGTAAACCTTTGCATCCATCACTAGTTTCGACAGTCAACAACTACTATGTCTCCTATGTCACCGACCTCCCCCCGTAATTTTTTTCTTGGAATATTTTATTTTATTTTTATTTTTTAAAATTTTCCCTGAGCTTTTAATTTCAGTTTTTATGTTTTATTCTATTTATTTATTTATTTATTTTAGTTTTTTGAATGTTGAGTTTTATTTTTATTTTTTTATTTTTTTTTAAATTTTATTTTATTAGTTGGAGTTTCTTGGAATATTTTAAAGCAAATTTCATCTATCCTATCTTTTCAACTATGAACATTCCAGTGTGTATTACAGAAAAATGTTAAAGAACATAACCACAATTTTTTTTATGACACCCCCCAAATGAAGTATTCTTCATTAATGTAATCTAACACACAGTCCATATTTGTTTTCTCCCCAGTGATCTCAACAATGTCTTTTTACTATTGATTTGATTGAATCAGGATTCCCCAAAGTTCACATTATATTTGATTATAAAGTCTCTTAGACATTTTGACACCAATCTGCTGTTCTGTTTTCAGTGGAAATGCTAGAAAAATGAGGAAGTTCTTACTTCCTGAAAATCTCCCAGCCTACTTCCTGAACCCATTCCAAGTAAACAAAAATTATCATCTCCTTTTTTGGGTGTTTTTAAATGACAAAAAAGAATTCACCCCGCAGCAGCTTTGAGATAAATGGGTTCCTCACACAACTTTCAAACCGCAACAATCATTCCAGTGAAGAAGAAAGGCAGGCCATACTTTAGTGCTGCTGTTGGAGGGACTTTTTTCTTTGCAGAAAGACTTTTTTATGCCCTCCCACCTGCTTTTCGAAATCCACCAACCACAAAATTTACTCCATCCACTTTTTTCTCTCTCCCTTCCACACTCCCTCTCTCTTTTTAGCAGCAACATACAAGCCGGCCATATTAGAGAGATGGAAATAAAGCTTCCTTAATGTTGTATGTGTCTTTGAAGTACATCCGTGCATTTTTTTTTTTAGCATCTAACCATTCCTCCCTCGTAGCCCTCGGCCCCTCAAATCACCCTCTCCCCTAGCCCACCCGACAAACATCTCAGTCTGAAAATGCACAGAAATGCCTGGCTACCTCGCCCTGCCTTCCGTCTCACGGGGCTCACTCTCTTTTTCTCTTTGGGTAAGTCAGACTGCACATCTGCATGCTCCTGAGGGGTCCAGAAGTGCAGCTGCAACAGGAGGAGGATGGGGGCCGGGGGCAGGAAGGAAGACATTGCTTGTGCTTCCCTTGGTGTCCTTGGGGAGAGAGGTGCTGGGACTGGGGGACTGCATAACGCTGGGGTGATCTGGTCACAGAAACGCTGGGTCAGGGGATCTGAGTGCTCCCCGGAGGTGTCAAGAGAGGTGATTTTTCTGTGGATTTCCCTGAAATGGACCTATGTGGGGGTGGGGGCAGGGGGTAGGTTGATCTGCAGAGCCTCTTCATGGATTTTTGCTTTCAGCTGCTACAGATGATCTGGGACTTAATGTCTGTGAATCTTCAGAATCTGGTGGATTTAGGGTATTGAAAAGAGTATTCGGTGGTGGAGTAGGGGGCAGAAAGTTGAGTCTGGGTCTGGCTTCATGGAAATCTGTACCACTGATTTGTTGCTGTGTGTGGGGGCGTAGGTGGGAAGCAGGCTTGAGGAATGATCTCTGCATTGGGATGAGAACTGCTGAAGCAGGCGCTGATGAAGAAACTCTCTGGCTTGGGCCAGATGGAGTGGGGGAGGGGTCAGGTGAAGGGATCAGGAGAAAAAAAAAGCAACTCATGGACTGAGGGTGGTTGTGGCCCTTTAGATCATGTCTCCAAACTGCCCAGCACCGCCCCCACCACCCACCTTGCAGACTGTCAAGAGATCCAAATGCTAATTTTATACCTGGCCACTCATGGACTTCTTGGTGGGTAGGTGGGCGAGGGAGTTACTTGCAAACCTGCTTTCTAGGTAGTTTCACTCTTGCTTTTGAACTTTACTCATTGCTGGCGCAGCAATTGAGGATCCAGTCCAAGGACTGTCAGTGGGAATATTCCCTGTCACAGTCTCTTTCTCACTCCCTCTCCTTAACCCTCTTTCTCTCTCCTTCTCTGGCATGCTGTGCTGGCTATTGGTGGTGCTAGTGGTAAAGAACCCTCCTGCCAATGCAGGAGACATGAGACGCGAGTTCAGTCCCTGGGTGGGGAAGATCCCCTGGAGGAGGGCATGGCAACCCACTCCAGTATTCTTGCCTGGAGAATCCCATGGGCAGAGGAAGCTGGCAGGCTACAGTCCATGGGGTCACAAAGAGTCGGACATGACTGAAGTGACAGCATACGTGCTGGCTATTGGGCTGGAGTGCTAAACAGAGACAGCACAGGACCCCTGGCAGCCTGCACGATGAGGCAAACGAGCTTTGCTGAATTATTGGATGTATTAACAGAGCAGGAGTGTTATAGAAGCTCGGGTGGTAGAGAGAGCATGAGCTTTGGATTCCATCTGGGTTTAAAGCCACCTTTGTCATTTACTTCATACTATTGCCAAGTTACTCACCTCTTTCCTGGGTGAACTGAAGAATATCTACTGGCTGGGGTTTTTTGAGTCTGGCACATAGAAGGCGCTCAATGATAGTTAACCTTTATGAATGCTTTTCACATGCCCATGCACTGCATATCTTGTTTACTCCTGAGGCAATTGGTAATCTTGTGGGGTAGATATGCTGTGATTCTCATGGTATAGATAAGGAAACAGGCACAGATAAGTCACTTGCCCAATAGGGTCACAGGAATAGTTTAAAGGGAGTTGAGATTTGAACCCTTGGTGGTCTGACTTCAGCCCATTCTTAACCATTGAACTCTACTGCCCCCCAATGTTTGAGAAATGGTACTGCTATGCTAAAAATGGGCTTCTCTGTTAGCTCAGCTGGTAAAGAACCAGCCTGCAACGCACTAGACCCTGGTTTGATCCCTGGGTCAGAAAGATCCTGTGGAGAAGGGATAGGCTATCCACTCCAGTGTTCTCGGGCCACCCTGGTGGCTCAGATGGTAAAGAATCTGCCTGCAGTGCGGGAGACGTGAGTTCGATCCGTGGGTTGGGAAGATCCCCTGGAGGAGGAAATGGCAACCTACTCCAATATTCTTGCCTGGAAAATCCAATGGACAGAGAAGCCTGGCGGGTTACAGTCCATGGGGTTGCAAAGAGTCAGACACAACTGAGCGACTAAGCACAGCACAGGCTAACAATAATTTGGATTAAAGAATCTTAAGTACGGGCAAAAAGAGTGGAGCTGGGTGTGTGACCAGTGTATAAGGAGGTGGGGAAGCAGGACAGGCGATCTCTTCTGGGAATTAGAGAGAGCTTCCTGTGGGAGGGAGAGCCTTCCCTAAGTGAAGAAAGGGAGGGTGTCTGGGGGACCTGAACCAGGGTGTGGCTCAGGGGAAGATAGAGTCTGGGGTGAAGAAGTCAGGGTGTGGGCTGTGAGGTGGTGGTGGGAGGAAGCTAAAGCTTCTGCAAACCTGGATGGGGGGAGGATGCAAGAGTGAAGACCTTGAACTTGAACTTGGTTGGTGCTGTGATGAGGCATGCTCTCGCGCTCCAAGGCCAAGGAGTCAGGTGGACAAGGAAACTTTGGTGGCTGTAGCAGCAACAGTCCCTGAGATGGGGGGATGCCACACGTGATAAGGGCAGGGCTATGACGAGGCTGAGTTTGTAAGGATAACTATAGAGCTGACAAAGGGGCAGGGGACAGCTGGTCAACCTGCGGTACCCATGGCAGAAGCAGGTGAGACTTGTCCTCAATTAGAAGCAATCCAACTGATTGATCTTTCCTAGAGCTTTTCTCTAGATCCTTGGCTCCGTAGTCACTGGACTGGTCACCAAAGTCTGGATTATGTTGTCGTCATTGTTTAGTCACTAAATTGTGTCCGACTCTTTTGTGGACACTGTAGCTCAGCAGTCTCCTCTGTCCATGAGATTTCCCCAGGCAAGAATACTGAAGTGGGGTGCCATTTCCTTCTCCACTAGATGTTCCCGACCCAGGGATCGAACCTGTGCTTGGGAGGTGGATTCTTTAGCACTGAGCCACCTGGGAAGCCCCTGGGTCATGTTAGGCAAGGCCTAGAAAATGGAGTCTGGTCCTCACTCAAGCCCACTGTACATGGACAAATGGGGGGAAAGGCCTTCCCTTCCCCCTACAGACTTTATTGAGTGTCCACTGTGTGTCATTCACTGTTCTAGGACCAGGGATGTCAAAATGGATGTCAAAATGGATAAGAATCAGCTCCCCAGAGTCTCCTGAGGGATTCGGGAACATAAATAACAATGCCACATCACATGTGCTATGAAACAACAGCAATGGCGATAATAACAGCAGCTAACATTTGGTGAGGCTGACCATGTACCAGGCACTGCCATGAGCTTTATGTTTTAGTATTTAATCCTCACAACAGCCCTAGGAGGTAGGGCCTATTGTTGCCTCCCGTTTTACAGATGAGGAAGCTAAGCTATTGGGAGGTGGACCGTCTTGCCTAAGATCAGAGCAGGGTACGAGAGCGCCAGTCTTGGCCACGATACTGCTCTGCCTCCTGGTCTGGAAGGCTGGGGAGAAGGCTCAGGCACTGGGGAAGTGATGCCTTGTTAGCTGGGGGCTGCAGGATAAGGAGGAGGGCTCAGGTGCAGCAGGGTGAATGCGCATCCCAACCAGGAGCAAAAACTCATCCAAAGGCATGGAGGAGTGGAAGAAGATGGTGTTTTCAGAAAAGTAAGAACTCTGGAGAAGGGAATAGCAACCCACTCCAGTATTCTTGCCTGAAGCACCCCATGGACAGAGGAGCCCGGGAAGCTACAGTCCATGGGGTCGCAAGAATTGGATGTAACTTAGCGACTAAACCACACAAGAACTCTGGAGTCATTGGAGTGGAGGAAGTGTGGAGGGTTGGGAGCTGGAAATGAGGCTGGGATGCTGGTTGGCCCCGGATGGTTAAGGACTTGGAAGCCCAGGAGCCTGGACGAGATCCTGAAAGTACCAGGGAGCCAGCGGTGGTTGGGGGTGAGGGGTGATAAGGACAAGGGCTCTCATGGCTGCATGGGGGTGGCCTGGCCTGGGAGGGGAGCCCTGAGGTGATGGGTCTAAATGGTAAGGCAGCCCAGGAAATGGACTGCATGTCACACTCACCTGGGAGTCAGGGGCAGCAGGAGACCGTGTGCTCCAGAAGAAAGTGAAGTCGCCCAGTCGTGTCCGGCTCTTTGCGACCCCATGGACTGTAGCTCACCAGGCTCCTCCATCCATGGGATTTTCCAGGCAAGAATATTGGACTGGGTTGCCATTTCCTTCTCCAGGGGATCTTCCTGCTCCAGAAGGGTGGGAGGTAATTTCTCTGCTTAGACAAACCTTTTTTTTTTGTTTGTTTTAACCAATAAAAAAATTAATCTACCTCATAGACTGGAAGGAGGCATGAGGACAATTAACTTCTAGTCTCTGTAGGAAAGTGTTTGACAGGTAATGAGCAAATGTTCATGATCTCTGCAAGATGGGCCATTGTATGACATGGGGCCCATGGTGCCCAGATGCGCCTAGGAGAAAATGAGGGGGCCTGGGCCCTGGTAATGTTTTGGAACTAAGCTCAAAAGCCACATCCTTACTCTACCCCTGTTGATCATGTCCTTTCTATGAGCTGAAATTCAGGAGACCCAGGCTCCAGACCTGGTACCAAATGGGACAACCAGGAAGATGATGGGCTCCCCTTGTATGGTGCACGTGTGCTAAGGTGCTTCAGTCATGTCAGACTCTTTGTGATCCTATAGCCCACCAGGCTCCTCTGTCCATGGGATTCTCCAGGCAAGAATGCTGGAGTGGGTAGCCATGCCCTCCTCCAGGGGATCTTCCAAACCCAGGGATCGAACCCACATCTCTTACATCTCCTGCATTGGCAGGGGGGTTCTTTACCACTAGTACCACCTGGGAAGCCCCCTATTGAATGGAAGTTCATTTTAAATAAGACCAATCCCCTCTGGCCAGTCTGGGGGCTGACAGTTATGGCGCAGGACCTGCCTTGCAGACAGCAGGTGGCCTGGTCTCTGGGACCCCTTGGAGCAAAACCCACACCCTCACGCAATCTCCACCCCTCACGCAATCTCCACCCCTCAACCCTCTCTGTCTGGAGCCTGGCGGCCTGGGTTCCAATCTAGCTTTGTCACTTACTAGCTGTGAACTTGGGCTATTCATTTAACTTCCTTGTGCTCCATTTCTTCACCTGGAAAGTAGGGGGTGGTCATAGGGTGATATCTGTAGGGTGTTAAAACAGAGCCTGGCACATGGTAAGTGCCTTGTTGTTATTATTATGAAGTCCTTTTGTGGCCTGAGCTGTGGATTCTGCTACTTTCCTGAAGCAGCAGAGTTCATCAGGAGCCCGGAAGTTTGCTCAGAGCTCTGCCTGTGTTGCATGATGATTTACTCATCTTTAAAGGAGCGCCTGGATTGGTGAAAGGACGTCAAGACTTTGCCCTGAGCTGGGATCCTGGGAGACCTCAGGTGGAAGTAGGCTCTGGACAGGGAGTCAGGGACCACGACTCTGGCCCCGGCTTGTCCCTATCCGCTGTGTATCTTTCTCAGGCCTCCCTTTCCTCGTTGGTAAAATGATGGAGCTGGATCTGTTGTGATACAATTCCTGAGTTTCCCTCTGCAGTTGGGAATTGACGGTTGACCTCTCTGGCCGCTAGAGGGCACACGTGTCCGCCTGGTGCCTCCTGCCGGACGTGCGGTAGAGATGCGGCAGGGACCCGCATTGCACCTCTCTGGCTGCCTCCCCACCTCGGGCCAGAAAAGGCCCTTCGCTCCCCAGGGTCCCGACCTCCCCGAAGAGTGCTAGCTTCTTCAAGGTGGAGGGGGTTCCTGGTAGGGTTCAAGTTCTGTGTGTGGAGTGATGTCGTGGGCTGGGGTGGGACAGAGGCAGGGATGGGCCACCCAGATTCACCCGACCTACTTTCTAATGTCACTTGGAGGCTCCTTTGGCTCAGGAGCCCTGGGAAAGGGCAGACCCTTCCCAGGGAAGGTGCTAGAGAAGCAGGGTGTTCCCGGGATATGAGGTAAGCTCAGGACAAGGCCCTGCCAGGCTCCTTCCCTGCAGATTCCTCCGCCTCTGCAGAGCGGGGGTAGAGATGGCATTTGCCGCACACCTCCTCCTAGCCTGGCGCCCTGCTCAGTGCTTTCATAACGCTGTGAGTGGGGAGGTAAGAACTGGGCTTTGTTCTTCTGGGCTCAGCCTCCCCAGTTTATATTCCCCTGACGTGCACCTCAGCACACCTAGCAGCCTGTCCTTGCAGGTGGGGCCGCCTGTCTGCCCCCGCTGTCTACTGTTAGGTCCTGACCTCCGGGGGCCAGGGTTTCAGAGCATCCCCTGTTCTTAAGTGCTGCCTACTGGGCCCTGGCCACTCATCCCGAGGGATGAGCTGAGCGGAAGGACTTTGCTATCCCTGCTTCCAGGCTGCAGTGCGGTTGCGTCTGGGGTGGGGCTTCCACAGCTTGGCACAAAAAACAGCTTCTGCAGAAGGAGTGCCCTGTGCCAAATCCCAGGCCAAGGGGCTATCCTGAGGGGCCAGGCTCCAAGGAGCCCCTGCCAGAAGAGTGCTCCGGAAGCCCTTCCTTCTATGGGGCAGAATTTGAGGAGAATTTAAGGCTACCTTTTGCTTTATTTTATTTTTTAATTTTTGGGGGCCCATGCTGTGCAGCTTGCGGGATCTTAAGTTCCCTAACCAGGGGCTGAACCCCCAGTCACCACAGTGAAGTGCGGGTCCTAAGCACTGGGCCGCCAGGGAATTCCTCTTCCCTTTGGTTTGTATGTTTTGTCTTATTTAATTGTTATAATAACCCCAGCAGGTAGGTATCATCGGTGCATTTTACACAGGAGGTGCCTGAGGCTCAGAAGGTGGAAGAACCTGCCCACGTTCTCCCAGCTGATAGAAAGCAGAGCTAGGATTGAGCCGTGTCTAATGGGAACTTCGTGCCTCCTAGCTGCTCCCTGGGCACCCTCCAGTGGCTTCCTATCTCAAGAATGGCAGCCTGGTCCCTGCCTAAGTCTGGGACCTCAGCTCTCTCCACCTGCCCCTCTGATCACCTGCCGGATTGTGCCCCAGACACGTGATGCTCATTCCAACCACTGGAACTTTCCTCTGGATGTTCTCCTGCCCCAGATTCCTTCAAAATTTGAAAACTTCTTACTCCCTCACTCGAGTGGGGGGGGGCACCTACAGGGCACCCCTTGGGGAGGCCTCCCCTGACTTTTGATGTCAAACAGCACCCTGCACCTTATATTATTTACAGCCCTTGCTGTGTATCACTAAAGTTACATTATTATCTTTTCCCTGTTAACATCTGTCCCCCTCCCTAGAATACAAACTCAGTTAGGGCATCTCTGCCTGCTTCCATCACAGCAATAACCCTGGGGCCTAGAATGAGTGTCTAGGGGGGCAGAGAAGGTGATTCAGAAATGTTTGGTAAATATTTGGTATATGGGTGAATGGATGATTGATACTTAGTATTACTGTTTCTCCTCTATGCTGTTGTTTAGTCACTCAGTCCTGTCTGACTCTTTGTGACCCCATGAACTGCAGCATGCCAGGCTTCCCTGTCCTTCACTATCTCTCAGTTTGCCCAAATTCATGTCCATTGAATTGATGATGCCAGCCAACTATCTCATCCTGTCATCCTCTTCTCTTCCTGCCCTCAATCTTTCCCAGCATCAGGGTCTTTTACAATGAGTCAGCTCTTCGCACCACGTGGCCAAAGGAATGAAGCTTCAGCCTCAGCATCAGTCCTTCCAATGACTATTCAGGGTTGATTTCCTTTAGGATTGACTGGTTTGCTCTGCTTGCTGTCCAAGGGACTCTCAAGAATCTTCTCTAGCACCACAGTTCAAAAGCATCTGTTCTTTGGCACTTAGTTTTCTTTATGGTCCAACTCTCACATCCCTACATGACTATGGGAAAACCATAGCCTTAACTATATGGACCTTTGTGAGTAAAATGATGTCTCTGCTTTTCAATATGCTGTCTAGGTTTGTCATAGCTTTTCTTCCAAGGAGCAAGCTTTTTTTAAAAAAAATTTCATGGCTGCAGTCACTGTCCACAGTAATTTTGGAGCTCAAGAAAATATTATCTGCCACTTTTCATTTTTTCCCCCATATTGTTTCCATGAAGTGATGGGATCATATGCCATGATCTGAGTTTTTTGAATTCTGAATTTTAAGCCAGCTTTTTCACTCTCCTCTTTTACCCTCATCAAGAGGCTCTTTAGTTCCTCTTCATTTTCTGCCATAAGTGTGGTGTCACCTGCATATCTGAAGTTGTTAATACTTCTCATAGCAGTCTTGATTCCAGTTTGATTCATCCAGTCCATTCATCCACTGGCATTTTGCAGTCCAGGCCTGATGTCTCCAAAAGGGATTCTTATCCTTGTAGACCCATCGGTTGGTCCCTTTGAATTGTGCTTGTTCTTCTGTTCAGCTGCCATCCCCACCCTGGGCTGGGCTGAGTGCACAGGCTTTCCTCGGCCCTGGGGTATGCAGGACGAGGCCTCTGCATCTGTCCTTCAGGCTGCGTGCCCCCGGAGACACTGCAGCTGCAGCTGGAAGGGCATGGGCTCTGCTGAGATGGTTGGAAGCGGTGGGAAGAAGGGAAACCTAGGCCAGCACAATGCAGTGCCTTGTCCAAGGTCTTCAGCCATCAGGTGGCCATATGAGAGTCCTGTGGCGTCATGACAGCCAGGTGGAGGGAGGGCTTGAGGCCATCTGTCTGTCCCTGGCTCTGCAGATGCTTTGATCTCTCTTCACCCCAGCTTTGTCTTGTCCCCCACTTCTCTCCAAGGGCCACATCAGGCACCCCTTATGAGTTTTGCCTCCCCACTCCACCCCACCCCCTGATAAATTGCAGCCACAAGGGACCCAGCCAGCTGCCCGAGCTCTGCTCCCCTCCCCGGCAGCGTCAGCCAGAATCCTCACTGGGTGTGACTTTGTCCACAGTGCCACCAGGGAGGAGCATGGAAGTCACAGTACCGAACACCCTCAACGTCCTCAATGGCTCTGATGCCCGCCTGTCCTGCACCTTCAACTCCTGCTATACCGTGAACCACAAACAGTTCTCCCTGAACTGGACTTACCAGGAGTGTAACAACTGCTCTGAGGAGATGGTGAGCCCTGGGATGGTGGCAGGGGATGGGGGAGGAGGCAGGAGCCCCACAGCATGAAGCCCCCATTTCCCACCACCTGTCCCTGCCTTGGACCAGGACTGCGGCATACCCTGGTGGGCTGTCTGCTTCCCAGGGCATCGGCAGAGGTGTGTTGTCATACCTTGGTGGCCCTGGGAGGGCGGCAGAGATCTGGAGATGACTGCCTCCCTTCCAGGTAAGGGGTGGGGGAGGGGGTCCTGCTGTCCTTGTAGCTCCTCGCTCATCCAGCCCCCCACCCCATCCTGTCCTTCGCCCCCATTCAGTTCCTCCAGTTCCGCATGAAGATCATTAACCTGAAGCTGGAGCGGTTCCGAGACCGCGTGGAGTTCTCGGGGAACCCCAGCAAGTATGACGTGTCAGTCACCCTGAGAAAAGTGCAGCTGGAGGATGAGGGCACCTACAACTGCTACATCATGAACCCGCCTGACCGCCACCGCGGCCACGGCAAGATCTATCTGCAGGTCCTCATGGAAGGTGAGAGGCTGCTGGGGGCCCTGCCCGTTCCCAGCCCACTACTCTCCAGCAGGGCTAGTGGGCGCCTTGGGAGAGGCTGTACCCTCCTGAGGGGTGGGAGCCACAGCGTGTGCTGGGTGGAAGGCATCTCTTCTACTCCTTCCAGTCCTTGAGGACTGTGTCTCTGAGAGTCCTGATGATGCTATCCATCATGATCATGACCTTAAGAATCCTGAGAACAGCTTTCATTTATTGGACACTTACTATGTCTCAGTTATAGGTACAGGTACACTCTCTATATGCATTATCTCATTTCGTCTTATACAACCCTTACTCATCCCCATTTTACAGATGAGAAAACCAAGGCTATGTAAGGTACCTAAGGTCACACAGTAAATAGTACAGCGACTTCCCTGGTGGTCCAGTGGTTAAGACTCTGCGCTCCCAGTCCAGAGGGCTTGGGTTCGGTCCCTGGTCAGGAAACTAGATCACACATGCTGTAACTAAGACTTTGCATGCTGCCGCTAAAGATCGCACATGCCACAACTAAGGATCACACATGCAGCAACTGAGATTTGGTGCAAAAAAATAAATAATTTAAAAAGAACTTTAAAAAATAGTGCAATCAGACATTGCTATATTTAAAATGGATAACCAGTGAGGACGTACTGTAGAGCCTATGGAACTCTGTTCCATGTTATGTGGCAGCCTGGAAGGGAGGGGAGTTTCAGGGAGAACAGATACATGTCCATGTATGGCTGAGTCCCTTCGATGTTCACGTGAAACTGTACAACTGTACAACACTGTTTATCGGCTATGCTCCAATATAGAATAAAAAATTTATAAAACAAATTGGCAAATTTGTTAGTGTTGCCAAAATGTTACTAATTGGTCAAACTGTAAAGAGTATATGGGAATGCTGCAGCTTTTCTATATTTTACTTTTTAAAAATTAAAATTTTTGTTAAGAGAAGTTTTTAATAAAAGAAATGTTACTCAGTTCAGTTCAGTTCAGTTGCTCAGTCGTGTCCGACTCTGCGACCCCATGAATCGCAGCATGCCAGGCCTCCCTGTCCATCACCAACTCCTGGATTTCACTCAAACTTATGTCCATCGAGTTGGTGATGCCATCCAGCCATCTCATTCTCTGTTGTCCCCTTCTCCTCCTGCCCCCAATCCCTCCCAGCATCAGGGTCTTTTCCAATGAGTCAACTCTTTACATAAGGTGGCCAAAGTATTTGGAGTTTCAGTTTCAGCATCAGTCCTTCCAATGAACACCCAGGACTGATCTCCTTTAGGATGGACTGGTTGGATCCCTTGCAGTCCAAGGGACTCTCAAGAGTCTTCTCCAACACCACAGTTCAAAAGCATCAATTTTTCAGCCCTCAGCTTTCTTCACAGTCCAACTCTCAGATCCATACATGACCAATGGAAAAACCATAGCCTTGACTAGACAGACCTTTGTTGGCAATGTAATGTCTCTGCTTTTTAATATGCTATCTAGGTTGGTCATAACTTTCCTTTCAAGGAGTAAGCGTCTTTTAATTTCATGGCTGCAATCACCATCTGCAGTGATTTTGGAGCCCCCCAAAATAAAAACTGACACTGTTTCCACTGTTTCCCCATCTATTTCCTATGAAGTGATGGGACCAGATGCCATGATCTTAGTTTTCTGAATGTTGAGCTTTAAGCCAACTTTTTCACTTTCCTCTTTCACTTTCATCAAGAGGCTTTTTAGGTCCTCTTCACTTTCTGCCAAAAGGGTGGTGTTAGCTGCATATCTGAGGTTATTGATATTTCTCCCAGCAATCTTGATTCCAGCTTGTGCTTCTTCCAGCCCAGCGTTTCTCATGATGTACTCTGCATATAAGTTAAACAAGCAGGGTGACAATATACAGCCTTGACGTACTCCTTTTCCTATTTGGAACCAGTCTATTGGTCCATGTCCAGTTCTAACTGTTGCTTCCTGACCTGCATATAGGTTTCTCAAGAGGCAGGTCAGGTGGTCTGGTATTCCCATCTCTTTCAGAATTTTCCACAGTTTATTGTGATCCACACAGTCAAAAGCTGTGGCATAGTCAATAAAGCAGAAATAGATGTTTTTCTGGAACTCTCTTGCTTTTTCAATGATCCAGAAGATGTTGGCAATTTGATCTCTGGTTCCTCTGCCTTTTCTAAATACAGCTTGAACGTCTGAAAGTTCATGGTTCACGTATTGCTGAAGCCTGGCTTGGAGAATTTTGAGCATTACTTTACTAGCATGTGAGATCAGTGCAATTGTGCGGTAGTTTGAGCATTTTTTGGCATTGCCTTTCTTTGGGATTGGAATGAAAACTGACCTTTTCCAGTCCTGTGGCCACTGCTGAGTTTTCCAAATTTGTTGGCATATTGAGTGCAGCACTTTCACAGCATCATCTTTTAGGATTTGAAATAGCTCAACTGGAATTCCATCACCTCCACTAGCTTTGTTCGTAGTGACGCTTTCTAAGGCCCACCTGACTTCACATCCCAGGATGTCTGGTTCGGTGAGTGATCACACCATCGTGATTATCTGGGTTGTGAAGATCTTTTTTTGTACAGTTCTTCTGTGTATTCTTGCCACCTCTTCTTAATATCTTCTGCTTCTATTAGGTCCATACCATTTCTGTCCTTCATCGAACCCATCTTTGCATGAAATGTTCCCTTGGTATCTCTAATTTTCTTGAAGAGATCTCTAGTCTTTCCCATTCTGTTGTTTCCCTCTAGTTCTTTGCTTTGATCGCTGAGGAAGGCTTTCTTATGTTTCCTTGCTATTCTTTGGAACTCTGCATTCAAATGGGAATATCTTTCCTTTTCTCCTTTGCTTTTTGCTTCTCTTCTTTTCACAGCTATTTGTAACTCCTCCTCAGACAACCATTGTGCCTTTTTGCATTTCTTTTCCATGGGGATGGTCTTGATGCTGTCTCCTGTGCAATGTCATGAACCTCCATCCATAGTTCATCAGGCACTCTGTCTATCAGATCTAGTCCCTTAAATCTATTTCTCACTTCCACTGTATAGTCATAAGGGATTTGATTTAGGTCATACCTGAATGATATAGTGGTTTTCCCCACTTTCTTCAATTTAAGTCTGAATTTGGCAATAAGGAGTTCATGATCTGAGCCACAGTCAGCTCCCAGTTTTGTTTTTGCTGACTGTATAGAGCTTCTCCATCTTTGGCTGCAAAGAATATAATCAATCTGATTTCGGTGTTGACCATCTGGTGATGTCCATGTGTAGAGTCTTCTCTTGTGTTGTTGGAAGAGGGTGTTTGCTACGACCAGTGTGTTCTCTTGGCAAAACTCTATTAGCCTTTGTCCTGTTTCATTCTGTACTCCAAGGCTAAATTTGCCTGTTACTCCAGGTGTTTCTTGACTTCCTACTTTTTCATTCCCTGGTGGCTCAGCTGGTAAAGAATCCGCCTGCAATGCAGGAGACCTGGGTTTGATCCCTGGGTTGGGAAGATCCCCTGGAGAAGGGAAAGGCTACCTACTCCAGTGTTCTATCCTGGAGATTTCCATGGAGTGTATAGTCCATGAGGTCGCAAAGAAATGTTATTAAAGAAGTGTTAAAAAAAAAAAAAAAAAGGAAAAACCGTACAATCGGGACTCAGATTGGGTCCACTGACCTCAAAGCCCATCCTCTTGGATACAGTATGGGGCCGCCCATTCCTGGGGATTTCAGGTGCCCTGGGATTATGGGGTGGGCGGGGCGCTGAGAGGCTGGGTTGATTTTTGGCTTTGCCTAGCTTTCCCAGAGGAGAGTGAAGTCAGGACCACCCGCGCGCGCTGCAGGGAGCAGGGGCCAGCGGGCGGGGCTCCCTTCTCCAGCCCTAGCGCTCAGCGGGTCTGTCTCCGCTCCTTCTCCAGAGCCCCCCGAGCGCGATTCCACGGTGGCCGTGATCGTGGGCGCCTCCGTCGGAGGCTTTCTGGCTGTGGTCATCTTGGTGCTGATGGTGGTGAAGTGCGTGAGGAGGAAAAAAGAGCAGAAGCTGAGCACGGACGACCTGAAGACGGAGGAGGAGGGCAAGACCGACGGGGAGGGCAACGCGGACGACGCCAAGTAACGGCGGGCGGCCCGCGGCCCCCGCCCGCGCGCGCGCTCCCGCCCTCCGCCCCGCCCGCCCGCCCTCTCTGGTGTGCCTCCCCCGAGCCCGGACCCAGGGCCCGCCGGGGGCCTCCTTCTGAGCCCCTCCTCCCTGTCCCCTGCACCAAGAGCGACCCACCTCTCTGTGACTTGAGAAACCTGCCGGGCGTCTGGGAAGTGTGGGCCCTGGGTGGGGGGCGGGGGGGAGGAGAAGCGGGGTGAAGACTGCCGGCCGCTGAGAGGAGGCAGGAGGCCTGCGGGAGGGGCGCGGAGAGAGGGCAGGCGCCCGCTGTGCAGCCTGCCCAGGGCGTGGGCTGATCTGGCGGTGGCTTCAGGGGGGCCTGAAGGCGGGACGGGGCCCTGGGGCTGCCCCTCCAAGGCGGGGGCGCGAGGCCCCGGGCGGCCTCGTCATGGGGGTGATGACGGCTTCCTGGAACTTGGGGGCTTGTTGAAGGAAACCTGTGCGTTTCCTGGGTGTGGAAGGAAGGGGAGCCGGGGCTGGAGGCAGCCAGAGACAAGCCTTGGCCGGCGGAGCTCTACTCCTCGCCCTTCCCCCCATGTCTGCTTCCACAGACGCCCGGGTCTCCACTGGCTGCCAAGCGAGAGAAAAGTACCCAAGGGCTGCTGAGCGAGGCCGTGGGGCCGGGGTCGCGTCTGTGTGCTGGTGGCCCCTTTTCACCACAGTTACCCACTAACAGGAGATGAAGTTCAAAGTTAGCGGAGACAGACAAGGGGCTGGGGCCTCTGTTGTAGCATGGAGTTCCCTGTCAACTGCCTTCTCGCCCAGGGTGGCGGCTCTCACGGGGCCAGGAGCCGCCTCGGGTGTGGAGAGGAGGAGGGAGCGGGTGGGAGCCACGTCGGAGGAGCTGGTGTGCAGAGCGGAGGGCTTCTGCTCAAACATTCCCGTGAGCCTCAGCAGGGTTTCATCTGGCTTTTGGCCCCGAGGGAAGCCTCTGAGACCCTGTGGCCATGTCACATCTGGAGCCATGTTACACCCTCCCCCGCCTGGACGATTTCTCTCTGTGGAGAGCAGAGTAGCATTCGTGGGGAGCCAACTTTCACTGCCATTTTACTCACACGGAGAGGGAATTGCTTAAACCTCAGGAGAGGATGAAAGAGAGAAACTGCCTTGGAAGGCCCTTGGAGATCAACTAGCCTAGTCACTCATACTACAGACCAAGAGACTGAGGGTCAGATTCACAGAAACCAGGGGCCCTGCTTCTCCTTGGGTTTCTCAGTTTCCAGTTTGAATCAACAGAGCTACAGTTTGTGGAAGAGATGAGGAGAGGGAGTCCGGCTCCTCCAGCCCCACTCACCTCTTGGGAGTCCAGCCCTCGGGCTGTGACTGAGGCTGGGATGGGATGATGGCAGTGGGAGGGCAGAGCTGCCGGAATGCCCCACCCTGCCCCAGGCGGACCCTCTGCAGTGCTTCCCAATCTTTCTCAGAGCTCAGGCCCTGCTCAGGTTCAGGGAGTCAGTGCCCAGTACCCCAGAACCCGAGTCTGGGTAAATGGGGCCAAGACAGGACTCCAGCAGCCTCTGGGACCATTCTCTGCCTCTGCCCAGCAAAGGGGAGAGAACAATAGAATATGGACGATTCACTTTAATTCACTTCAACTCATCATCCATTTATTGAGCATCTCCTATGTGCCAGGCACTGGGCCAGGTGCTGGGGATGTACACAAAGCCATAACAGAGCTGGGAACCGCTAGGTCAGCACTGTGGGGAACCAAGATTTTTTTTTTTTTGGTGCATCTAATTCCACCTCTGCAGCTACTGCTTCCATGGCTGGGGTAGGAGAAGAAGGAAGAGATTCCAGAATCTGGGCCCTGGGAAGGGAAGAAAGGAAGGAAAAAGGGAGGATACAATAGGGAAGAGGGTGAGAGGCCAGGCGGAGTGCGCACAGAGCGGGGGATGGGCCACAGCCTGAGAGCTCCAAGGTGGGATGAGTCCAGCTCATTTCGAAATTCTAAGTCATCAGTACCTAACTGCCAATCAACACACTGCCAATGGGGGGTGGGCTAAGCCCCCAGGATGCCTGGGGTGGCTGGACATTGCCCATCCTTGAAGCCAACCAGCTGAGAGGGGAGAGGTGGGTGGTGGGCACCTTGATCTCCAGCCGAGATCAAGGGTGGTTGTAATAACATGTCTGCCCCTTGCAGATTTCGCTTTTTTGGGCAACTTCTCAAGTGCTCTCCTCTTCCAGGATGAGGAAGAATCTGTGCAGATGCTGGGAACTCTTCTTTTTCATAACATTTAGGGGAATTATTTGCAAGATTCCCTGGGTTTATTCTAAGAAATTCTACTCTCTATAAAAGAAGCCTGAGACTTTCAGCTTCCTTCCTTTCTTTGCCCTGACTTGGAGGGTCCTAGGGAGAGCAATGCCTCTCCAGGGGCCTCAGACACCCGAGCCAATGGGGAGGGACCAGGAACCACCTCTGTCCCAGGTGCCCATCTACATATGCTCTTTCTTCCCACGCCTCTTAAGAGCCTCTTCCAGAGGCCTCATGGAGCTACCTCCCCCAAGGCAATGAGGTTGGGAACAAAACGGGGCTTCTGCGAGTAGAGGTGGGAGACCGGTGAGATGTCCCCTCGGCACCCTGCTTTCTAGTGTGTACCTCCTCCTGCACCGTGGGGCTCAAGCCCTACTTCTGGCTGCACATTCCCATCACTGCACTCCGCTGGTTTTCTCAACTGCTGCTGCCTCTCCTGCTCTCTCGAGACCCCCTACCTGTCTCTTTCTCCTAATTAAGGGTCCCTGTAAAGAGAGATGGGCTGGCCAACCCATGGGATTTAGCTTATAAAGAACAGAGCACACTTTTTCAGGACTGAAATGCCTTGAGGTGCCTTGGAACTGGTTTTGGAAATAGCTGTCTGCCCCCTGCCTCCGGACTAATCACAGTTTATTCTCGATTTATAAAAAGGAGAAGCTGGATCCGTATTTCTCCTTGTGAATCTCCTTGGTGAGGCCAGGCTGGTAAGTATTTGCAAGGTCAGGTTAAGCAGAGGGACAAATGAAAATACTGGCTAGGTCCAAAAAAGATATTCCCAGGCCATAGGAATGGCTTGATGCAATTGGAACAGGTGATGAATCAAGAGATTTTTCTTCCTATCTGTGTCTTAAGGATAGACAGCCTGTGTCTTTTGCTGTGCCTCTTGGTGATGTTGTCCTTTATTGAAGCTTGCCGATGCATTTGTACATAGTCTATATATAGGTAGAGATATATTATATATACAAATATAGGACATCTCACTACATCCACCCCAAAAGTTACATTGGGTGGGGGCGGAAAACAATCATTTCTCAATGTTTTGAGTTGATTCACCAAAGGCAAATTATGGAATGTTCTCATGGCTGTTTGTGCACTTGGAGGGGAAAACACAGCTACTCATGCATTTTCTAGGACTGATGTACTATGTGATGATGGAAGAGGTGGTGGGGAGAGAAACTCGGGTTGTCCTCTGTGACCCAACCGCTGTGAGGCGTCTGCTTTTGGGAGCAGACTGAGTTTCTTCCGCAGTGTGTCTCCTTGCTTGGATGTATTGGCTGCAATAAACAGACGGTCTCCCCTGAACCTCCCTTGAGTGTGACTTTTTTCAGGGGGTGGGGCAAGTTGAAGCAGTGCCAGGACCGTCACAGGGGCCCCTGTTACTCCTTTCCTGGTGACGTCACTGACGCTGCCAGGTCCCCATCAAGGATAAGGTCGTTCTGCTCCCCTTTTGTTGTCAGATGTTTCCTCTTTTCCCCTCGTGGCCTTCCCAGAATCCTGGCAGACTCCATCCACCTTGAAAGCACCCTGGGGACAGGGTGGCTAAACACCCACTTCTTGGAGGGCTCTTGGTTATTTCTGGATGACAACAACACTTCAAGCCCCCAAGGCTGACTGTCATGCCGGTGCTGTCTACTCTTTCTGAGGGTGGATGGGCCATCCTTCCTGCTCCCTGTTGCTAAGCTGCATCTGACTAGGCAGACATCTCTTTCATCTGCTTCAGTCTCAAGGAAAATAAGACAACAGCTGGTGCAGTCTGCCCTCATGCAACTTCACGGATGAGGGTGACTGCGGGGAGGAATCAGGTTGCTCATATCCCACCTGCGAACTGCTGTATCCTAGTTATGTGTTCATAAGTCAGCCCTCAATTTAGGACCAAAAGCAACTGCCTGGCCCAGGGGTTCTGCTTCCCCTAGACACATACAGTCTTTTTCTCTCTTGCCTCCTGTTATTATGTTTCTCTATGCATTTTTCTCTCTCTTACGCACAGACACACACAGACACACACAACCCTTGCTTAGGAAGCTCACCAAATAAGAAAAGCCTCAACTTTCTGAATGTCAAGGGAATGCTGAAGTGGTTGGTTCCTGTTTTTTTCTTGGTTTCTTTCTCATTTCTGCCTGCTTCCCGGTAATCCAGAGACCTTCACCAGTGGTGAGTGGTCAGATGCATTTTAGAATATTCCAGGAGGAGCCTAACACTCATAGTCCTAATGCTGGCAGCTGCTCCCCAAGAAAGAAGCCAGATAGAAGGTGGCAGCCTTAAGCAGAAGTGTCTGGTATTTGATAGAACTGAAGCTACCTTAGTTTAAAAGGATGTCTGTCCTTGGAGATCCTGAGTCCTTCCAAGGACCTGATGTTAGACAGGATGCTTCTTTACCTAACAGGGAAACTGACGCAGGTGACGTGGACTCAGGAGTAGAAGGTGCTAGGGTTCTGGCTGGTTCCTTCTGGGTGGACACAGCATCTGGGGCTTTTCCACCAGAGCCTTGGAGGACACCTCAGAGCTGGGCCTGGCTTGTGGGAGTCTTCCCTTGTGGCTCAGCAGTAAAGAACCCGCCCACCAATGCAGGAGTGTGTTTGATCCCTGGGTCGGGAAGATCCTCTGGAAGGGGAAATGGCAACCCACTCCAGTGTTCTTGCCTGGAAAATCCCATGGACAGAGAGCCTGGTGGGCTACAGTCCATGAGGTCACAAGGAGTTGGACATGACTTAGAGACTAAACAGTAACAACTGGCTTCTGGGAGGGCTGGGTTTGGCTCAGGTGTCTGCCCTAAATTGATGTTTTGGGCCCTGGGGGGAGGTTTGTTTCTGACTGCTGAAGGCACTGCTGTGTCAGGGAAAGCTAGCTCCCACCTGGGTGTTCAGAATTGCTCACCAGCCTCCCATGGCCCCAGGCCGAGGAACCTCCCCATCCCCACTGTTCCTTGGCTTCCCACCGGAGCCCCCGTGGGGCTCAATCCATCGGCCTGCCCACAGCCAGTTGCCATGGAACAGGAGTCTATGTGCCGGGCCTGAGTCTCTAGGACCGGTTTTAGAGGCCAGAAGAATGGCAGAGGTGGGGAGGGAGTAGATCTTTATATCAGATGGGTCCTAGGGACTACTTGACCAAGTCTCCTGGTTATCCTGAAGGGGAAACTTGAGGACCAGATTGGGGAAGTGACTTGCTTAAGGCCACTTGATGAGTCTAGGACAATCCAGGATCTCCCAGCAGGCTCCAGGCCGCCTGTTCTTTCCACAGCCCACACCTCATCTGGGCCTAGCGCTTGGCACAGCTCCACACAGCAGCCCACACCGGCCCAGGCGCCTGCCTGCCCCTCCCCAGAGGGCTTGAATTGCAAAAGAGGCCCCATGCTTCTTGTCAGCATGCAGTTTTTAAAGCTGAGGTTCAAAAAGGGTAAGTAATTCTCCCAAAGTCACACAGTAGGCTATTGACAGAGCTTGGCTTTAGTTGCCTTTCTGGGTCCTCTTCTACACCCCAGTAGAGTGACTTTCCTCAGGCTGGTGTGTGTCCAGTCCCTCTTAGACCGCTTGTCTTCCTTCCATCTTGCAGGGTGGGGGTGGTATCTAGAAACCTTTAGGTGAGAGGAAGCAGGAGCAGGGCCTGGTGAAATTTGGGCTGGGCAGCCAGATGGAGGAGCATGGGCCCCTACTAGGTCTCCTGCCCTCCTCCTCCTTTGGCATTTCGGGGCCTCAGAAGGTCCATGCTGGCTGGGCTCTGCAGGCATGCTTCTCAGATGCCCTAGTGGCATTGCCTGATGCCCGCCAGTTTCTAGTCACTCCTGCCTGCTACGATGCTGATGTGCAAGGCTCCAACCACCTTTTAGCCCAGGCTCCAGTCACCCAGTGATTGAGGGTCCCAGAGGGTGGGGGAAGGAAGCTCATCTTAGAACTAGATCCTGGCATCTTGACATGGCACATAAACTTGTGCCAAAACAGGTTAGTCTAGCCTCGAACCCTGCTCCTTTGCGGGGCCAAGGACGTCTCTGTCTAGGAAAGAGAGAAGGACTGTGGGATGGAGGTGGTGGGACTGCATGAGTTGAGTGCTTCCACTAGGCTAGTAGTGGGAAGCCTCACAAAGCAGCTTCTTTTCTCCGGCCATCATGACCTTGAGGGTCCATGAGGTGCTAGGGAAGCAGGGCAAGTGGACACTGGATGCTCTGCTTCCGTGGGAGGGACTTTCCCTTTTGCCTCATTGGCAAATCACCTTTGTCCTGACCGTAGCTGCCTCTGCTTCTCAGCCGTGACAAATTCCCTGTGAACAGGTGGCGTGAGGACTAAGAACTGTTTGCCTCAACAGATTGAGAGCCTCCTGTGGGCAAATGGACAAATGAAGAGGGTGGGTTCCGCTCGCAGGAGAAGTGTACGTCACAGCTGACGGCCAAAAGTGGTCAGGGCTGTGGCCCCAGGGGAGAGGGATTAGCCTTGTCCTGTTCTGTCCCAGGGTGAAACATTAGAGCTGGTGGACAGAGGCGGGTACAGATCTAGCGTAAGTCAGAGCTGTGCAGAGGGTTGAGTTTCTTTCAGGTAATGAGATCGCCATCCCGGAAGGTCTTCAAGCCTAGCTTGGGGGTGTTGTCCAGAAGATGCATATATTAGGGCATACTTTTAGATGCTGTCTAAACTTACTGGCAATGACCCTCTGCCGCTGTCATCTTAGTATTCAAATGACAAATGTGGGATTAACTCTTGCTTGGCTGAAGATGAACAGGACACATGCAAGGGCAAATTCCTGTCTGGCTGCTGTGTTCCTCAGTCATGCTCTACCCCAGGCTGCCTCTGCATCCTTCTACCTGCCTGCCCTGGTCATCTTTACTTGACTTAGCAATGGTGGGGAGAGGGCAGGTGGCAAACCCCTATTCACAGTGCGAAATAGGCTGGGAGAGGGTGGAAGTTTGGAGCTAGGAACCCTCAGGAGCTTCCTTCCAAAGATCACGCCAAGCCTAACTTGCATGCTTGGTCCTCCAGCAGGGGCAGAGTATCCCCTGTCCTTCAAGCAAAACTGCAGAAAAAGGTAACAATCCTTTCCACCTCCTCCCTTTGCCCTCCCAACTTTGCTGAAGTCTTCAGCCTCCCCATCCTTGTCTCATAGCATGCTCAAATGCATACCGTGTGGGCTCTCACAGGAGCTGATGCTGTTGGGAAGGGCTGTGGGCATGGGTGGGTTCAGGCATGCATGCTCAGTCACTCCAACTCTTTGCAACCCTAAGGACTGTAGCCCATCAGGCTCCTCTGTCCAGGGGACTCTCCAGGCAGGAATACTGGAGTGGGTTGCCATGACCTCTTCCAAGGGATCTTCCCAACCCAGGGATCAAGCCTGCGTGCCTCCTGCATTACAGGCGGATTCTTTACCACTGAGCCACTGGAGAAGCCAGGGTGGGTTCATATCCAGCCTCAGAGGGCTTGGAGGGTGGGGCCAGGTTGGTTGGGGGGATGAGTGACAGTTAGCTACACTAATGAGGATGATCACTTTGTACTGAGTAGCTACTCTGTGCCTGGCCCTGAGCTCAGCATTCTGTGTGCATCAGCTGACTTTATCCTCTGGACAACTCCCCCAGTATGCATTATTTTCTCACTTTTACAGATAAAGAGACCAAGGTTCTGTTATACTAAGTAGGTGTACACTCAAGGTGACACAGCTAGAAAATACTAGCAAAGAATTCAAACCCAGGGTGGAGTGATGCCAAAGCCATCACATCAAACTATGAGAAAGGGCAGTGGACCAGCCTCTTGCAGCCCAGAGGCCTAGGAGTGGGTGGGGGAAGGGTGACTCGGAGCCAGTCTCAAAATGACTGTGGACAAGAGGTGGGCAAAAGTGTTTGGAAGCAGAGGCAAAGCCTTCCCACTGGGCCCCAAACATCCCACCCTGCCTGGCCTGGTCCTTGACCCCACAGCTCTGTGCAAACAGCTCTGGCCTTTGCCGGCCACCCTCTCCTCTCTTGGTTTCTGAAAACCTATAAAAACTCTTCTTCACCTGCTGACCAGTTTCTATCGCTACCCCACCTCCTCGGTCTGTGTCTCACTCCAACTTCCCCAGGTGACCCTTCACTCCGGGCAGACGCTCCCCTGCTGCCATGCTGCTTCCCTTCCTCTCGGCCAAATCCTGACTTTTTGCCCCTGTCATAGCTCCTCTCCCTACTCCACGTCCTCCCTCTCCCCTCACTTTACAAGATCCACTGCTCCTACACCAAGATGTTCATAGCGGATGGGACCAGAACATCCAGGGAGGCTTGCCTGGCACTCTGTTCGATTTTATGCTTCTGGTTTGGTCAATCTGTCCCAGTGCCCAGCTCAGCGGCAGGACCAGGTCTAGGGTTCTGGGAGGACATCTGGCCATTCAGTTGACAAGGCAGTCCCCCTGCGATCAATGACCACCTTCCCGATGCCTCCGACCCCCAGCCCTCCTGAGCCCCCATTCTCCCTTGATGGGAAGGCAGTGAGGAGGCATGGTAACCCAAGAAGCAGAGAGGTAAACACAGCTCTGGGGTGCTGGGCAGGATGGCAGAGACCCTGCCGTGGGGCTTCACACCCCACCCCAAAGTGGCCCAGAATAAAGGGATGCCCAGGACTCACCCCATCTCTGAGTTGCAGTGAGGGAAGCAGAGCCTGGTCCTGGAAGGGGGCACACACCCCTCTCCAGCTTAGGACAGTCCGGTGAGCATCTCTCTGGTCAGGATATTTCAGCTTCCTCCTCTCTCTGCCCTCCTCCTCCCAATGAGCTCATCTGTCTGGGGCTCCCCACCCCCCCTTTGCCTGAGAGGATGTTTGGAAAGAACCTGGCAGAAAACAGAAAAAGAAGAAGGGAGGGATGGAGGAGGTGGCTGCCTACCTGCCTGTACCCAGAACCCTTAGAAAGTGGAGATGCCTGAGGAGGGTTCAGGAAGTGTTTATCTCCACCCCAACTCAGATGCCTGGTGGGCTGGGGAGCAGCAGGCAAGGTGGCCAGTACTGGTTCCTTGCTGGACTGCCGAGCCACGTGCCTGCGGGTTGGTTAGGTACACGCTGTCGGGTTAACCCCCTCAGCACCTGCCAAACTTCAGCCTATGCTGAGACTGTGGCTGGGGCAAGCAGGCACCGAGCTGGGGGTGGGGGCAGGAATGGTGAGTACGGGTGGGCAGCGAAGAGACCGAAGTACACTAGAAAGACGTTCCCAAATGTCTGTCCAGGTCACATCCTCACAACCCCAACCCCAGGGGCAGAAGGATTGGGGGGCGTTCAGCTTGAAGTTCATGCAGAGCTTCCTGGCTCCTGCAGTCCCGCGGTCCTGAGCTTGGGGCTCTGTTTATAACCGGGTTATAAGCTCTGGGGTGTTGATGCAAGTGGCCCATGGTTGGTGGGAGAGGCTGTGAGGTGGGGGGCTTGGGGAGCTCCCTGCAGAGCCCCTCGTCTTCTGCCTCTAAGAGCCGAGTCAGCAGGGTTGCCCTCCAGTCCCGTTACCTGCAGTGCCCGGACAGGAGCCGCGAGGGCTTGTGGGGGAGCGGGGGAGGCGGGCGGCAGACAAGGGCGAGAGAGGAGCGGGTGGGGGGGGCGCGGCTCCCTGCCAGGCTCGCCTTACTTAGAAGGAACTCCTCTTAAAATAGCTCTGGAGACCTCACCAGATCTCTCCCTTCCTCCCCTGCCGGGGTCTTGGCTCGCTTTCTGAGAACCGATAGGGGTTGGAATCTTCCATCACCCGCCCAATGCCACCCCCCCAATACCCCCCCATCCCCCGCCCCGCCACACCGTGGAAGGTGAGACTGCGCCCAGGGGTGCGCGCCTTCCCGGGTAAGAGCATCTCCCTGGAAGGCTGTGAGCCAGAGCTCTGTCCCCATTCCTGCCCGGGCCACGTCCCCACCACACTCTAACACTCTGACCCTCATCTCATGCTTGCGCCCCTTCCTAGCGCCCATCTTGCTCCCGGAAAGGCCAGGGGTGGAGGCCCAGGGCCGGAACCGAGAGGCTCGTCCTGTCTCAGAGAGGACTGTTGGACTAACTGCTTCAAAGAAACGCTTGAACCCTCCTTCGTCCCACCCCCACCCCCTAGGGAAAAAAAATCCTTTCCCCTTAAATCTAGACCCTATCTCCTCCCACCTGATAACAGCTCCCTGACAGCTCCTTGGCCCAGCGCCCAATCCCTCTATGCCTCCTTGAAAACTTGCTCTTCAGGGTGTTTCTGAGCCAGACCGCCCAAGACTGGAGTGTGCAGGAGCCCACCCTCAGGAATCCAGCCTGCTGGGTGCAGCTGGGGGCTGTGTCCCAACTGCCATCCTCCCTCTAGGGACGTCCAACAGGAGGAGGAGGAGGAGGAGGAGGAGAAAGAGCCAAGGTACCTGCCCATCCCCCTCCCCAACCCAGACTGGGGCTCTTGAGTTGGATGAAGGGGGTTTATGTCAGGGAGGGCTCCGCAAAGAAGTAGTTTTCTAAAGGTGGGACAGAGGAGTTCTGACCTTTGTTTGCCCTCTCCCCTGGCATCCCTGGATGGATCAATCGATGGACTAGGGTTTTGAGAATTTCTGAGGAAAGTGCTCTTTAAATGTAGAATTCCTCTAGCCGCTAATGCATCTCTCAGACACTTTTTCTGACCAGTTGTGGAGCCCTCCTGATGTTCTTTAGAGGAGAGCTGGGGGTGTGGAGGGAGGGAATCAAATAATGGGGTAGGTTCTAATTCTGACTTGAGGAATCACTTTCTCTGTGACCTTGGCCCACACATCTTACCTCTCTGAGCCTGTTTTTTCATTTGGGAGGCATATGGGTTTCCTAAGGACCCTTCTGGCTCTAAGAATTGGTAAGCAGAGATGCAGCTAAGAAGGTGAAGGGCATGGAGGAAACTGGCACATTTTCGGGTCACTAGGATCTAGAGCTACCCAGGGCGCTCTGTCCCCTCCCATCCCCCTTCTCTGGGCAGGGGTCACGTTCCTTCCCTTTGGCTTACCTCCTGACTCACCTCAGGCTCCAGCTCCTGAGAAACATGACCCCTGCTGTAAAAATAAATTGAGCAGCGTTGATGCCTGGCCCTGTGGATCTAGTGTCTGGGACCTCCTGGCAAAGGAGGGGTTGAACTTGGAGACAGAAAGAGGCTTACACTTTTTAGGGACCCAGACCTCTTTGAGAATAACAAGAGCTAAAATGTACTGGGAGCTGACCCTATGCCTAGAACTCTATTAGCACTTTTACATGTGATAATATCTCATCCAGGACTTCCCTGGTGGCTCAGTGGTAAAGAATCCACCTGCCAAGCAGGAGATGCAGGTTCAGTTCCTGGGTCAGGAAGATCCCTAGAGGAGGAAATGGCAACCCACTCCAGTATTCTTGCCTGGAAAACCCTGGACAGAGGAGCCTGGTGGGCTATAGTCCATGGGGTTGCAGAAGAGTCAGTCACAACTTAGAGACTAAAGGATAAACAACAACATCTCATCCAGTCTCCATAGGTCTACATCTGATGTCTGTGATACTTGGGGTGAGCACACAAATGGAAATTACATATATGTCTAAATATAAGTTACCCATCAAGATAACAAAGTGTGAAAACTTACCTATTATCTTCTGTCTCTGATGGATTTTTCTTAGTCTTAATTTTAAGGCCAGGCCCCAAAGCCATTCCCTGGCCCACTCTTCCCTGGTCCTTGGAGGACAGGGTCTCTGATGCGTGCCTGGATGTCAGGTTCTACCTGCATGTCAAATTCCATCCACTCCCACCCTCTGCAAACAGGTGCCCTTTGCCCTCTCCCCAGGCCTGTGGGTACGCATTCTGCAGGGGCAGCTCCTGAGAGGATGGGCCCAGGGAAGAGGCCTGCTCAGAATTGGGTCATTTGAACAGAGAATTCCATGATCCCAGATGTCTGGAGCATGGTCTAGAAGATGAGGTGTATGGATTACCCTTCCCTCCTGTTCCAGGAACCACTTTTCCAGTGAGGAGGAGGGTGTGTGATCAAAGGAGGGCCAGAGTGAGACCCTCCAAACTCAGGAGCCCAGGGCTGAGGCCCCTGTTGCCCAGGTAGAAGGGTGGCATTGCCCTTAACAATTTCATGAGGTAAATATCATCACTTTCGTCATATTACAGATGAGGCTTCTGCAGAAGATTGTATAACTTGCTCAAGGTCATCCAACAATAAACGCTGGAGCTGGGACTTGATTCCCCAGCGTCTAACTCCAGAGCCACTGTACCACTATCACAGCTATACCGAATCTTTCTCCCAGGAAAAAAAGAAAAAGAAAAAAACACATAGACACCCAGCATTTCCCATACAACCTTAAGGGGTCCATGATCTCTGAATCCCACCAAGAACCCTCAAGTCAAGAAGGTGGGTGGTAGGGGGCTGTAGCAGGGATCAGGCCATGAAGTGGAAGCAGGTTTCCAAGTGTGAACCAGTGTGCAGATAGGCAAAGGATGGAGGGGCAGGAATGCAGACAGGACCTGCGGTGGAGGGAGGGGGCCGGAATGGTTGGGGAGGGGGCCTGAGGAGGCCCCTCTTAGGGGGGTTACTAAACCCCGGGGAATAGCACTGTGCGTGGGTGCATGCGTGGGAGAGTGTGCGCTCAGTCACCTCAGGACTCTTTGCGACCCCATGAACTGTAGCCCACCAGGCTCCTCTGTCCGTGGAATTCTCCTGGCAAGAATACTGGAGCGGGTTGCCATTTCCTACTCCAGGGGATCTTCCCGACTCAGGGATTGAGCCTGTGTCTCTAGCGTCTCCTGAGTTGGTTGGTGGGTTCTTTACCAACTGAGGCTCGGGAGACAGGCTCCCTTGTAACTCCAGAGGTTCTGGGAAAAAGCCTTCTGACCTGGCTGTGACCACGCATCTCCTACCCTGGGCTAATCCACCCCCACTTCAAAACAGAGGTGAGCCTAAGGGAGTCTTCCAGGATTCTGAAGGACACAGGAAACCCTTGGAAGAGGGGGGAAAAGGGAGGGTCGGGGGTGGGGGTGGGGTGGCCTAGGTGGAAAAAGGAAGTAGGGGTACCAGGGAGGGTGAATCAGGGGTTGGCCCCAACGGTAGAGCTTGGCCGGATTCCGTAACCAGGAGCATCAAGGTTTCTGCGCAGTCCATGAAGCAATGCGAGAGGTTGGTGTGCGGTGGCGGGGGCAGTTTGCAGTTGGAAGCCGGGTCTGTGGGACCCTGCACAGCTGGGCCTCAGGGCTGCACACACGCGCGTCGGCGGCCGCAGTGTACATACAAGCCCGCACACGCCCACCGGCTGCGGCAGTGCAGGCTGCGGGCGACCGAGCGGCCCCTTCGCGGCCCCGGGAGAGGGAGCCGTTACCCAAACTCGTGTACCCCAAAGCAGACATCGCAGCCGTCCAACACCCGAGAAGCTCCACCTCGACTCCTCCCCAAACTATCCTCCTAATTGGCAGCTCAGCGCACGGGATGATGCGGGCGGCTGCGGACGGCCCTGCAGTGCCAAGCCGCAGCCGCCCAGCCCGAGCCGGAGAGGAAGCAGGGGTGTGTGGGGGGCGGGCGAGGGGGTTGCTGGGGGTGCGGCCGGCTCCCGGGGCTCCAGGACCTGGAGGCGGGGGCGCCCCGGGCTCCGCGGTGGCCACCGCCCCTCCTGCGGCTGGAGCGCTTCCAGAGCAGAGGCGCAGCGTCGCTCGCCTCGGTGCTAGCTCGGCGGTCCCTCTGGCCCTGCTCGCGTTCCTCCTCCTCGGGCTCCTCCTTCTCCCCGCGCCCCCGGCGGCCGCTCCCGCAGCCGGCTCCTCCTCTCCCTCCCTGCCTCCCCCTCGTCGCGCTCCCCGCGCTAACTTTCCCGAGCCCTGCCCGGCGGCGCAGAGCTCCCCGGCAGCCTCCGGCCCCACTGCAGACCGCGGGCTGAGAGCGCGGGTGTGCCCTGATCCCGTCCCCGCGCCCCGGGGGCGCTCCGGAGAGAACAGAACGATGCCCGGGGCTCGGGACCAAGGCGCAGCCCGGGCGAGATGGCTGAGCATTGGGCTTTTGGGTAAGGCAGCCCCCGCTTGGTTTCTTCTACCTCTTCCCCCCCCCCCCCCCACCGGGGGAGGGGACACTTAGAAGAACAGCACCTTGGACAGGGTGGGCTTTGGAGCGGGGCCCCCAGTGAGCGGCTCCCGCTTCTTCCAGGACGCAGTTCGGACTGCTGAGCTGCCGGGGGACCTTGCACCGTCCTCCGCCCCATCCCGCCGGCCAGCCCAGCGATTAGTTCTTTGCTGTCTCCAGTGCTTTCAGCTTCTAGAGCTGGAGCTCGGGGCCGCAGAGGTTTAAGCCGGCTGGGGGAACGTGTCTGGGATCGGGCGTAGGAGATGCCCGGTGGGTTGCACGTGTGGCTGTTGGGATGCTGGTTTCTACCCCAGCCCAGAGCTCCTTGCAACTTGGATGCTTGTTGCCCCGGCACTGGCAGTGCACCAGTTCAAGGTGGGGGAGCTCCCCTTCCTCCTGTCCCTTTTCTGTTTGGCTCCTCTTCTGTCTACTTCCTCTAGTGCCCATTGCCTTCTCTGCAGACTGGATGGGGTTGGAGGGACTTGGAGGATCGTTCAAGCCCTCCTTTAAAATTTATTTATGGCTCAAGACTTGTGGGAATCTTGGTTCTCCGACTAGGGATTGAACCCATGCACTCGGCAGTGAAAGCACCAAATCTGAACCACTGGACTGCCAAGAAATTCCCCCTTTTAGGAAGGATCCTGTGTCTCTTCTTAGGTAAAGAGTCCATGGGTTGGGCGGTAGGACCTGTTTAACCTGCTCTTGGCTCTTTATTTTGGGGATGAGTATGAAGACTAAGGAGGCACATCCGGAGAACACAGAAGGAACAGATGAATAGTGTCTATTTTATGCATGATACCTTTGAGCATCAAACTCCTAGAGATTCGGGAATGATATTTAGTAGTCCAGAATGTAGCCTCTCAGAAGTCAAAGCTGGATTTCAGTGTAAGCCGATTCCATCTCTGGCACCTGCACCTCTTCCTGTTTATATTTGTCAGATTTGGCTTTTGGCAGCTCCCCGCATCGGGTTGGGCACACGATGTAAGCATTTGGGCTGAAAACAGGAAGACAGAAGTCTTTAAGGGTGGCCGCTGCTGCTTCTGCCAATGTAAACCGTGTGCTGACCTGTCGTGTTAGCACCTGATGGTGGAGTGGGGATAAAGTGTGTCCTTCACTCAGGAGCCACTGCTTTTGTTACATCCCTCCAGTTGGTGTTTTCTCTTGTAGCTTAGGCACAGGTGTGCTGATTCCACGGTGACCCTAAGAAGTGGGTCTCTGCGAGGCCTGAGGCTTCTCTTCATGGGCAGGGCACAGAGGCCCTCTGCTCCCCCTCATCCCATCTCTGATCACTGTGGGCATGGCAAGGGGAATGGGTCGCTGGGGAATTCAAACTCACACCCCCATTAAACTAGCCTGCTTACCAACACCTCTGGCTTCCCTTTCTCCTATTGCCTGGTTGGCTGGTGGAATGCGAGTGCCAGAGTTTTCATAGAACCTGTCTTCTGTGGGGAACCCCACCATACGCCACGTGTGTGTGTGTGTGTGTGTGTGTGTGTGTGTGTTGGGATTTCAGGCACAGATTCTTGGTACTTTTCTCCAGGTGGAAACCCCCACCTCCTCTAAGCGCTCTTTGAGCTGAGAGACTAGGGAGGAACAGAGGCCCATTGGAACAGGTTTGGAAGATTCCCTGAGCTACCCTCTGGGCGCCCAGGAGAGAGCAGAGTGATTCGTAGGGGGAGACCAGCAGACCCTAGAACTGGCCCCAGCTGCTCTGCCACGTCCCCTCTGGTCTGCTGAGGGAATACAACCTGAGCCCCTACCTGGACCTTGCCCAGGCAGCCACTGATAAGACCTCACAGTGCATTGCTTTGAGTTTGGCACAAAGACGCCGTCCTTGCTCTTGGTCCAGGAGGGGAGATGCAGAGACGACTGGACAGCCAGGTAGAGCATCAGAGCTGGCAGGAGCTTTGGAAGCCACAGCACAGAGCTCCCCTCAGGATGAAGAAACCACGGTCCAGAGAGGGAAGGTGACTTGCTCACTGGTGTGTAGCCAGTTGATGGCCAGGCGGGCCAGAATCCAGGTCTCTGGGGCTTTGTCACACCAACTTGCCTCTCAGTCAACCAAAGTCTGCTGAAGGGGAAGGTCAGCAGGGGTCGTGCTGATGGACTGAAGAAGCAGTGAGCTCGGGAGCCTGGGTGTGGAAGGACAGAGGCTTGGGGGCCCAGAGCTGTTGTTCTCACAACTATGGAAACTGGGTACAGAGCTGTAAGCTCCCAGGAGTCGTCTACCCCTCCAGCTTCCTCTCCGCACATCAAACCAAATCTCCTAGGCCGAGACGAAACTGATTTTTGATAATCTGACCAGATGCTCCTTTCTTAAATTGAGACACAGTTTTCAAGATGGCAGTATTGCAATTGAGGATAAAAAGGTGTCAGTGCCTTCCTAAGCTTGTAACTGGTAATATATCTATCTTACCCACTTCTTCCTTATTGCCTGATTTGCTTAATTGCTGTGATCTCTGTGTAATTATCACTTGTGAGGGTGCTCTGTTGCCCAACCCTCTTTCCCTGGGTATGTATTTATTAAGGACTTGTTTAATGAGAAGGCAATTAAGCAGAGGGTGCTTAGTCCCACTCAGAGAAAGGAAAAGGAAAGGGTAAGTAAGCGGTTCATGGCAAAGAGGATGGGAAAGCAGGGAAGAGGAGAAAGACCCCAGGTTTGGAATCTGGAACTGGGGATTCATTCTTATTTTGGACATGCAGGCTTGTGGGGTCCCAAGTCATTTTGGCTGCTGTGGCAGGTGGGACCAGCATGCTGGGTAGACCTCAGGCACAGATTCTCCCACCTTGCCCCACTGCTGAGGGTGTAAGGATCTCTGCAGAAGCCACACCCATTCCATGGACTGCAAGAGGAGGGGTGGGCACACCACTTGGAATTGTTTGCAAAGCTGGTTTTGTTGAGCATCCAGCGCTGTCTCAGGGGAATGTTTCTATCCCTGCAAAGCTCCTGGGGGTGCGCAGGAAGCCGGCAGGTTGCCTAGGGAGAGGGAGCTGAAATCTTTCCTCTTTCTCTGGGCCCAGGGGCCTTGCCTGGCTCAGCCCTGCCTCCCACAGCCCCCAGGGCCTGCACCCCAGGAGGGGTCTTGTCCTGCTGGCCTCGGCCCACTTTCTCCCTCCCAGCTCTTACTTTGAACCTGACTCCCCTGGGGCCAGAGTGTTTCAGCATCCCTATTAAAGTCAGCCGCGATTCCGCCTGCCTTGCCAGGCAAGCCTGGGGAGCTAAACTTAGAGTGTGCTCCATGCTGGCCCTCTTTCCTCCTCTTGCCCTAGGTTGGGTGCCACTGTACCCGGATATGGGAAAAGGTGACGGAAGATTTCTGCCTTGGCATTTGCCTTGGAATGTCTGATGGTAGCCATGAGATCCCCCTTGGTGTATTTAATGATAAGATTTGCCTTTTTAACATTTGCCTTAAAGTAAAGTTTTTACTTTAAATGGGAGGTCTGAGTCAATCCTTAGACATAATCGCATGAGATGGGAGGGGGCCGATCAGAAAACAGCCAAGAAAATGGCTGTTCTGAGAATGGTTCAGTAGTTAGGGACTTTCAGTGAGCAAAGAAGTTAGGGACTTTCAATTAGCAAAGACAAGGCTTAGGATTGAATTCCACAGGATCACGGATCAGAGGACTTGTTCCCACCCATCCCAGGAAGCTGGAGAGGGACCCCCCAATCTGAAATGCACACAAGATCACTAGAAATTCTAAAGGGTTTAGTTTGGGACAAAGAAAGTCCTTCTTTATCTGAGGAAGTAACCACATGGAAATAATTACCTCCAGAAAGTAGTACAGGGTGAAAGCATAAAACAGTGCATTAATGGCTTGGAGATTTTGTTGGCTGACACTGGTCCTTAACTGGAGTGACTTGGTTTCGTCCAGACCTAGGCCAGCCCTGTCCCCCTGCCTCCTTTTAAACACTATGCTCCCCTACCGGCAGAGAGCCCAGGCCAGAGGGATGAACTCATTGAAGCCCTTCTCATGTTTTATAAGCTCATGTGTTTTTAGCTTTATACCAAGCTTAGAAGGTAGGAAAGACAGGCATCCCTGGTTTGAGGATTTAGCACTTCCGATTTTCTCAAGGTCAGCCGGCCAGGTGGGGTCTGCCATGTGCCTGCTGACATATCCATCCTGGTTTGGTCATCCTGGTGAAGTACCTCTTTGAGTCCTCTAGTGGATTTAGGTCTGACCCTGCCCCCTTCTCTGCCCACAGTGCAGGCTCACAGGGAAGAAGGCACAGGAGCCAGGCCTCTGGGTTTTCCCGCGCACGAGCCTCCCAGACACGGCCAACAAGACTTCTGCCTGCTGGGAGGGTGTGCAGTGGAGAAGCCGGGCTTGCTCCCCATCTCTGATGCTTTAATTCAGGCAGGACTCTGAACTTCACCGTGGAAACATCTCTGCCTTCCCTCTGTCCCTTCCAGGCTACGGTGGGAATGGCAATGCTTCACTCTGGGAGTCCTGTGACATTAGAATTAAGTCATCCACACAGGCGCACACTAATCAGGTGGAAATGCGCACTGTCATGAGTCAGACCTTAGAGAAGTACTTTTCTCCTCTGTCCTGGACTGTTTTTTTTTGTTTGTTTGTTTTTGCTTTTAAAACGGTCAAAAAGATTTCACTTCTGATGTTGCTTGGATAGTCTATTCCGGTTGAGGTTGGGGGAGAGGCGTTTGGCCCCTTATTTGAATCCTCCATCTCCCCCAAGATCCTGGACACTAGAGGCTGGTGCTCCTCGGAACATGTGCTCAGGCTCAGAGGGAGCACTGTAGGCATCAGGAAGCTCCTTCTGCTGAGTGCTTCCCCATCACCACACCGCACTCTGTTCTTTGATTTGTGGAGGTGGTGGGGGGTGGTGAGAGGCAAAACTGAGGTCTCCCATCAGAAGGTTGTCTTCTTGGGACTTCCCAGGCTGTCCAGAAGCAAGCAAAACTCCTTGCTTCTACTGCGGGGGGTATAGGTTCAATCCCTAGTTAGGGAACCAAGATCCCGCATGCCATGCAGTGTGGCAAACAAACAAACAAACAAACAAACAAAAAACAAACAAAACCAAAATTGAAGGCCATCTTTTAGGCAGGAGGGTGTAATCTCATGCAGACAGCTCCTGTCCATAGATCTCTGGGGCAAGGTGGTGAGGGAGGAGAGAAATGAAAAGAAAACCAGGAGCTTTAAGGAGGGCTGGCCCTGACAGCATTGTTCTCTTGGAGAGGCACCATCACAGGGTGGTGGAAAGCAGAGCTCGGTCTGTACTCTGCTTATTCCACTCACCAGTTGTGTGGCCTTGAGCAAGTTAATCTCTCTGAGCCTGTTTCTTCATTTTGCATGTTGGGGATAAAACTAATAAGTACCTCATTAGGATTATCATGAGGATTAAATGAGACAGTGCCTGTAAAATGGCCATCCTATTTTACAGTCAGTGCTCAATTCCAGATCCACCATTTATTATGTGACCCTGGGCAAGTGACTTAATCTCTCTGAGCCTCAATTGAATCATCTGTACAACGAGAAAAATGATAACCCATCTTTTGGCATTCTAATCAGAGTTGAAGTTAATAGGTAGAAATCCTCTAGCATAGTGGGGCCCAAAGTGTCATCTCTGATTGCAGCATTTTCTGGGAACCTCTTAGAAATGCACATTTTCAGGCTCTGCTCTAGGTGCTGGATCTGAAACTGCTGGGGTGGGGCTGGCAGAGCGAGCTGTAAGGGCTCCAGTTGATTCTGACCCTTTGTGAAAGCCACTGCTCTAGAACAACTCCTGGCACAGAGGAGCTGATCAAAGATTGAAGGCTAGTTGAAATGACCCCTCAGCACTAATTGGAACTCTGGTGGGCAAAATCTGATGTTTTAGGATGTAAGGTAGGATTTTCTTGCTTTGGGATGCTAGAAATGTCTCTTGTTGACCTTTGTGTGTGTGTGTGCTAAGTCGCTTCAGTCGTGTCCAACTCTGCGCCACCCTATGGACTGTGGCCTGCCAGGCTCCTCTGTCCATGGGATTCTCCAGGCAAGAATACTGGAGTGGGTTGCCTTGCCCTCCTCAAGGGGAACTTCCTGACCCAGGGATCGAATCTGAACCCATGTTCTTACATCTGCATTGGCAGATGGGTTCTTTACCACTAGCACCATGTGGAAAGCCCCTCTGCTGACCTTAGGCAAGTCACCAAACCTGTCTATGTTCAGTTGCCATGTCTGTAATATGGGGCTATTATGGTACACCACTCAAGGCGTGGGTGTGGAGGTTATATGTAGCCATCACATAGTAAATGCTGAGCATACACCAGCAGTTGTTGACAGTGGCAGCGGATCCTGGACTATGGGCTGTTATTTCTGAGCTTTGTGTTAAGAGCAGTCCACTTTGCCTTCAGAAGTGAAGAGGGACATGAAGAAGCTGAGGGAGTCCTAAGAGCAGAGTTGGGCTTCCAGCTCTCCATGGAGCCTCTCTTACTTATTTATGGCTGCACCACATGGCAGGTGAGATCTTAGTTCCTCAACCAGGGATTGAACCTGAGCCCCCCTGCGGTGGAAGTGCAGAGTCTTAACCCCTGGACTGCCGGGGAGGTCTCCTCCTTCTAAGTTAAAAAGCATTGCCCAGGTGGCGCTAGGCATACTTACTTCATGTGTTCAAACCAAGAGCAAACTGGTTTGTGATGTATCGATACGATGAGGACATTAAGCTTGATAAAAGAGGTCCTTCCCTGAGAATGAGGATGGGAGCAAGGTTGGAAACTTTAAAACAAAGACTGACCCTACCTGTCTTGGGAACAAGAACAGTTCTGGGAATTGCCTGCAGAGCTGGGAGCTGACTGGCCTGAGAGGGGTTGTCAAGTGGCTCAGCCACTAAACCCAGTTAGTTCAGTCAAGTCTCCTCCCATTTTGGGTCTTGGTTGTCCCATCTCTAAAATCAGGCAGTGGCAACTTAGTGTCTCTAACCTGAAACTACCTGGGTCCTTTAGCTCTGACACTGTGGGAACGCCAGGCTGAAGGTCCAAGTAGTTGAGAGAAGCTACAGTCTGGGAAGAGGTGCCAGGGAAACTTTGGCATAGGAGGTGGTGCAGGCAAGTGTCTGCTCAACTGCCCACTAGCCCTGGAGTCACACTCCAGTTCACATTTCAACTACCTCTTTAAGTTGTAGGACTTTGGCCAAGGGACGAGGCACTTTGCTCTTCTGATCCTTATTTTTCCCACCTGTAAAATGTGATTAATAAGACCCTCTTTCCAGGTGAGAGGTGAAGATGCTATGAGATTACTCACACGCAGCCTTAGCCAGCATATCCGCTCAGGAAAAGGTCATTATTCTCAGCATCACTGGGAACCTGAGAAGGACTCTGAGTCCTCACCCAGGGTGACCCTGGTTCATTTAGGGGCAAGGACAGCTAGTCTCTAATTCTGACGCCCCACCTCCTCATGACCTTGAGGTACAGTGGGGTTTCCTCAAGGACTCTGTAGGACTGGAGGGCCAGGTTCTCTTACAAGAATTCACGAACTCACAAGGCAATGCCCAGAGGCCATGAGTGGAAATTCACAGCGATGAATTTCCACTGGCAGCGATGGCAGTGGACTGGAAGGTGTGGGAAAGAAGGGGTGTGGGGGTGGGGATGTTCCCAGGATGAGAGGCTGCAGTGGGGCTGCAGGCAGTCGGGGGGCTACTCTGGGTCCCGAGGGGACCATGGGTGCAGTGCCCACTCCAGCCACCGTCTTGCCAGCATCCTGTTGCCCTGAGCCAGCCTCCATAAAGTGTCTTCCGCCTTCACTTTCTCTGCGGTTATTGCTTTATTCCCTCTGATTTCGTGGCTGCTGACTGATGCCAAGACATCCCCGTTCCACCCCACCCTGAGGGATGCCCTCCCGGTCCGCCTTGTCTCTCTTTTCTTCTCGAGGTCCCTGTCGTGGTGGAGCAAGGTCCAGCGGGAGGCAGCCGCCTGCCTCTCGGCCCCTTGGGGCAGGTGGGGGCTGCCAGGGTGCGTGATAAGTGGCGGAGGAGCCGGGTCCTGTGTCTGCCGTTTTCCTTTTAGCCACCAAAGGCTACCCACTCAGTCTCCCAACCCCCTCGCCCCGCCAAATCCCGAAAATATCACGATGGGGTGGCGCACAGTCCTTGGGGAGATTCCCAGCGCCAACAGGAGGCGCAGGTTCTGCACTTGGGGGCTGCAGGGACCACGTCAGCTGGTTATGGGGCGCGGGCTCGGGGCTGGGAGGCCGGGACCTGGTTTTCCTGGGTTGGGGTGACCCCTGGTGGTCACTTAGAGTGTCACAAGGGCTACTAACAGGCTCAGAAGTCCATCCGGCTCAGGCCAAGAGGGAGAATGAATCACGGAGGTGGTCCAGGCAGAGTCGGTTAAAGTAAAGAGAACCATCTTCCTAATATTGACACGGAGGGCAAAAGAGACTCCCTGCCTGACCTAGCCACTCCACTCCGCCGGAGAGGTCCCTTCCAGGGCTGCAGCCTGGAGGTGCCGCTGGGGTTTTACTCAGGGAGGTGGTGCCCCTCACACAGGTCTCTTCCTGCTGCCGGCGTCCCTGTCGTTGGAGGTGTCTGTGGGAAAGGCCACCACCATCTATGCTGTCAACGGCACGGAGATCCTGCTACCCTGCACCTTCTCTAGCTGCTTTGGCTTCGAGAACCTATACTTCCGGTGGTCCTACAACAGCAGTGACACATACAAGATCGTAAGTAGGCGGAGAAGGGATGGGACAGCTCAGATCCTCCTCCCGGGTTTGTCCCCTCACCCCTGCCTCCCACCCCAGGCTATGGTCCATTCTGGACTGACCCCTCAATGATGGTCTCCGGGGACCTTTTGATGCACCTTTTGTCACCCTCACGTTTTATTTATTTTAAAAATAAATGAATTTATTTATTTTGGCTGCACTGGGCCTTTGATGTTTTGTTGCAGCTAGTGGAGGCTACCTTCTAGTTGCGGTGCACAGGCTTCTCACTGCAGTGGCTTCTCTGGTTGTGGAGCACGTGGGTTCAGTAGTTGTGGCGCATGGGGTTAGTTGCCCCGTGGCATGTGGGATCTTCCCGGACCAGGGATCGAACCCGTCGCCCCTGCATTGGCAGGCAGATTCTTAACCACTGGACCACTAGGGAAGTCTCTCTCCAAGTATTCTTCCCAGAGCCTGTCTAGACGGATCTATGTGGGAAGGATGCTTAGATTTTTGTTACCAGAATTTAGGGTCTGTTGGAATTCCTGTCTAGAGTCCTCTGTCTGGTCTGATGAAATACCTGAAACTTGGTTAGCTTGTGTAAACATTAATAATTTAATTAAAAAAGCAGAAGAGACAAGACGTTTGGAAGACTTGGAGAGGGGGAATGAGAAGAGTTCAAATAAGAGAATGGCTGGGGAGTGGGCCTTGGAAGGATGGAAGGGGATGCTGGAGAAGAGAAGGGTCCAGGGCTTTGGCTGGGGGTGGGGATGGAGAGTCAGCAGGTGTTTTTTAAATGTTTCTTTATGTATATGACTGCACCAGATCTTAGTTGTGGCAAGCAGGATCTTTAGTTGTGGCATGTGGGATCTAGTTCCCTGACCAGAGATTGAACCCAGGCCACCCTGCATTGGGAGTGTGGAGTCTCAGCCACCGGACCACCAAGGAAGTCCCAGCAGGTGTTTTTTGAGTACTCTGCAACCTAGTAGGGGACTGGAAGTCACAAGAGACCAACTCTGGATGTAATTAAATAGTGAACTCAGAGGGTGCCAACGCCCTGCCCTGTGGGATTGATCCACATCTTGATGGAGGGTCAGAATTCAGGCAGATAGGGGACGAGGTGTCAGCAAAAGCTGGAAGGAATGACAGAGGGAAGCGAGTATGGTATTAACAGGCAATTATGTGGTATTAAAAGGTTTTTATGAAAAAAGCAGTAAAAGTCATGCTACATTCTAGGGAGACCTTAGTAACAGAAATTGGGTTTAGCCTGAAGCAAGTAAAATCCAGGTTAGACAGACAGAGCTATCGATAAGCGTGGGAAGCCAAGGGAAAGGGCTCTTCCTGGCCTGGGCAGGGAGGTGCCCAAGGAGTGGGCTGGAGTGATGTCATGACTCTAGAAAGGACTCAGATTTTTTTCTTGGCCACCTCCTTGCTTCCATCTTCCCACACAGCTCATAGATGGGACTGTGAAGAATGAGAAGTCGGACCCCAAGGTGAAATCGAAAGATGATGACCGCATCACTCTGCAGGGCTCCACGAAGGAGAAAATGAACAATATTTCCATTTCGCTGAAGAACCTGGAGTTCAGCGACACGGGCAAATACACCTGCTATGTGAAGAACCCCAAGGAGAATGATTCTGAGCACCAGGCCACCATCTTCCTCCAAGTTGTTGATAAATGTATGCAATGGGTCTGGGACAAGGGCAGTGCAATTGGAAGGATGGGGTGGGGGTGGGTACCCAACTCAGGGTAATGGTGAAATGGTCCATGTTGGTGTTTTCTTTCACTTTATGCTTTCAAGGGCAACTGGAGTTACATCTAGAAACTCAGATAACTTAGTGTGAATACTCATTCTCTGTCACTGAATAGCTTATGATATACACTGAGGCCCTCTGAGCCTTGTTTTCCTTGTGTGAAGATCTACCTTCTCTTAGGGTTGCTATGAGAGTTCCAGAAGCTACATGGAAGTGTGTTGTGAAGTTCTCCTTAGGTGTTGATTATTACTACTCTTGTGTATTCTGTTAGCAACAGCTGATTGAATGCCAGGTAGGACCAAAAAGTGCTATGAATGATACACAGTGTCCTTTCTCAAAGAACTGACAGGTCAGGGTAGGACAGAAGACAAGTAAACACATAACTGAAATGGGGCAAAGCATGCAAAGCCAAGGCAACAGAGATTAAAAAAATATTTATCTATTTATTTGGCTGAGCCAGGTCTTAGTTGAGGCCTGGGCTTAGTTGGGCTCTTAGTTGCCACATGTGGGATCTAGTTCCCTGACTAGGGATCGAACCAGGGCCCTCTTCATTGGGAGCTTGGAGTCTTAGCCACTGGACCACCAGGGAAGTTCCAGTAGAGATTGATAAGAATGGTCTCTCCCTTCTGGAGCTTAAGTCCCAGTTGAGGGGATTCCAATCCAACAATAGTGGAACAATTAGACAATGAGGAAACACGTGATGAGGGTATCCCATGACCCCGACACTGGACGTGTTTAGAGAAGGGGCTGAAGGAGTTAAGACTGGGTGGGCATCATGGAGAGGGGAGCCTGGAAGGCTAGCGAGGCATGGAAGTTGAGAAAAAGGAAGGAAACTTGCTTAGGCATCCTGATTGTGTTGCGTTTCTTGTTTTCCTGGGCTCCACTGCTCTCCTGGATGATGTGGGATTCCTGCAGAGAAGATGCTCATGATTCTGTAATTTTTTGGAGTTAGGGCCATTAGGATTCTCAGGTGGGTTGGATATAGGGGTTTGAGAAAAAGAGAGGAGTCAAGGATGTCTCCAGGGATTTTGGCCAGAGCAACTCAAAGGATGGTGTTTTCTCAGCAGAGATGGAGGAGACTGTGGGTGGAGCAGGTTTGGGAAGTCGGGAGTTCAGTTTTCAGATGAGGAAACTGAGGCTAGAAGGGTTAAGTGACCAGCTGTAGGTTACCAGCTCATTAGTGACTGTGGACATCCTGTTGTTGAAATCCAGGTTACCTGGCTCCTGTGTCTTCTGGCCACATAAGAGATATTACAGGGAGATTCTCAATTTTTTTTTTCTGCATGGGTAAAAGGAAACCTAGAAGGAGGCAATGAAAGTTTCATGCTTGAGGGTCAAATCAAACCTGGATGCTGTGGTCCCCAAGTCTGAGTTATTCCAGAACTTGTGTGGGTGTCTGCGGGAGGGCGTATGTGTGGAGCACAGGGGGAGAGGGATGACTTCCTGTTATGTCTTAGCCTGATGGATGCCATAGTCTAGCCTCTCCTGCTTCCTGCTGGGGTGGGCATGTCCCAGAGGCCCAGGTTGGAGGCTGGGGAGCTGTTGGGCTGCCATGGTGCTCCAGGTGACTCCTGCTCTCCTTCTCCACCCCTCTTCTTTCCCTTCTCTGACCATGAAGTGGAAGAAGTGGACAACACCGTGACCCTCATCATCCTGGGTGTCGTGGGCGGGGTCATTGGGCTCCTAATATTCATCCTGCTGGTTAAGAAGTTCATTGCCTTCATCATCAAGAAGACTCAGGAGAAGAAGTAAGTTGACTCCTGCCTTCCCACCAGCCCACCACCCATTCTCATCTCATGGGTGTTCCCAGCATCCTCTCATCCACCATCATATAGCCCCATCTGCCTTCATCCTTCCATCTATCTCCTAATCCCTCCTCTCTTCCTAATTCTTCTACTCTCTTTTTTATCCTTGCCCCACTCCTCTCATCTTTCAGCCTGATTCTTCATCTCACTCCTTTCTCCCCATCCGCTCAGCACATGTTTATGAATACACTGACTTCACTGAGAACATACATACAACTCATCTGCTCTTCCTCATTCCCCTGTCTTCTTGCCCATTCTGTTATTTGTACCACCTCAATCTAAAGTCCTACCAAAGGCTTTAAAATGCCCCCCCCCCTTTTTTTTTAGATCAGGGGAAACATGAGATTCTGCATACAGAAACTCTAAAATGGGAAGATCCTTCTAGGGTGATGGGAGTTTTTTTATTGTGAAATTCTGAAAATTCAAATGAAAGAGAGAAAAACAGTCTAAAAAGGCTGATATGACTACCCAGGAAGCCCTAGGATAAATTCAGGTGTAAAGACAGATATCTGTAAGAGGAATGAGAAGAAAGATCGGGAGGTACAAAGGGTGCAGCCTACACTCAGAATTGCCAGAGCTGGCAGGTTCCACAACTGAAAAACCACAGCTACAAAACCCAGAGCAGAACAAAGGCATTTGAAAGTTGTGTTCTTGGCAAGAAAGATGAGATGAGGCAGACCTGCCATTGAAGCAGAGAGGGTGAAAGTAAGTCGGAGAAGCAAGGGAGAAGCAGAAGATAGAAGGAGAAGATCTGTTGGGGTTGGCTTCATGCTGTTTTGTTGAGAAGAAATTAGGCTGAAAAGGGCAGAAATGCCACTGGTCAGAAAGGAAGGTTGCTGAAGGCAGGGAGAGAATTTTAATGATTGGCATAGGGGAGGGAGAGCTGGGAGGACTGGTTGCGATGATGAACTCTTGGGCTATCTAGCATCATGGCTAGAGGCTGGGAGGATTTCAGAGATCTTGAGGGGGGCCTGGAGCATGGATTCAGACCAAATTGTGTTTTTAATAATCAGTCTTACTATTGCTGGTGAGAAAATTTGAAGAACACATTATTCAACGTATGGTTTAAAAACACTTGGGAAAGAAAGCAGTCATCCTTGGGAGCCACCATGAGTTCACTGAAAACAGGGCAGGATAACATTTTCGTGCTAGTACACAGTTGGATCAGGAGGATGCTACATGTAATAGCACTTCCTGTCATTCATCACATGCCTCTACCATGTGTTAGATACTCCATCAGGCATTAAAAAAAATAAACCATGTATGATTTTATTTTGAAGTTGAGCAAAGTGAGGCTCAGAGTGGTTAAGTGACTTGCCCAGGGTCACACAGCTAATAAGTGATAGAGCTGGGATTTGAAGTCTGACTTGTTTGCTTCAAAACTTCAACTATTGCTGCTGCGCCCTACTGATTCACAGCGGGGTGGGATCTAGAGTTCAGTAAGTCATTCTTTCATTCGGTGACTCTTTTTGAGATGCTGTGTGCAAAGTACTGTGCCAGGCACTGCCGGAAGTTCTAGAAGTAATGAGATTCTGCCCCTAAGTAAAGAAGACATGTGCAGAAATCAGTGTAACAGGAGGTAGAGGAATTAGGGCTGGCCTAACCCACTCCAGGATTCTTGCCTGGAATGCCATGGACAGAGGAGGCTGGCTGGCTGCAGTCCATAGGGTCGCACAGAGTTGGACATGACTGAAGTGAGCATGCATGCCCACACTCAGAGAAGTGTGAGAGAATGTTGAGGGGGTTCAGGAGAGGGTGGAATAATAGTGAAGGATTTCTGGCCAAAGAGACATTTGTGGTCAGCCTTGCAAGATTGATATGAGTGAAGAGAAGGTTGTTCTGGAGGGGGAACCACTGAGAGCAAAGACAGACAGCCTGGGAAGCGAGCATGTTGTGGAGAATAGGCATTTGTGGTTGCTATTGTTGAGAGAGTAGGGGTGGGGTCAGGAGAAAGGGGGGGAAACCTACAAAGGGAGGGTGGGTTTTGTAACCCACCTACAGACCCTTGAGGATTCTTGAGGCTGAGATTGGCTTTTCTCTGACCACGGGGGAGCTGGGGAGGGTTTTCAGGGCCTGGTTCCATCAGAGGACCTGGAAGAAAGGGTCTGGTATTGGTGGGCACAGGGAATGGGTAGGCAGAGGCTAGAGGTGGGAGACAGGCCAGGAGGAAGCCTGAGAGGGTCCTCTGAGCAGCGAGGCAGGCCTGCATAACAGTAAGGATGTGGTGGCTTCCTGAGAAGAAGAGAGGTGTGGGGCAGCATCTTCTGATCAGTTCTGGGCTTTCACATGTGAGGGTGTGCCCTCTGCCTAGAATGTCTCCTCCCTCTTTTCCTGCTCATCTTTCTTGGTCTCAGCTTAAACGACGCTTCCAAAGGGCCTTCCCTGACCCTAGAAGGAGCCCTCCTAGGTTGAGTCCCTCCCTGGTATGCCCCACCCCCATCCTCTCATTTACTGCATTGTACTGCAGTTACTTGTTTAACAGCACATTCCCTGGAAGACTGCAGGTTTTTGGAGAGCAGGCACCTTGTCAGCTGGACACCTTTCTAGCCTGACACAGTGCCTGGTAGCCAGCAGGGTCTTTGGAAAGAAATATGGATGGTTAGGTGGATAGGAATTGGCTAGACTGACTATTCCTTATGTTTAGAGATAGGTAGGTAGGTAGATAGATGATAGACCCATCTGAATAGAGGTCTCTAGTGGTATGTCACAGGGCTCTGTTTGTTCATTGTTATTACTGATTTAAACTACACTAAGAATGACATGGGCTTCTCTGGTGGCTCAGGGGTAAAGAATCCACCTGCCAATGCACGAGACACAGGTTTGATTCCTGGGTCGGTAAGATCCCCTGGAGAAGGAAATGGCAACCCACTCCAGTATTCTTGTCTGGGAAATCCCATGGACAGAGCAGCCTGGTGGGATACAGTCCACAGGGTCAAAAAGAGTTGGACATGACAACAATAGGAATGATACACTTATCAAATTTCCAGAAACCTAGCAACTGTGTTGGATGGAGAACAAAATTGGGATCTGGGAGGATCTTTTTTTTTAAAAATTGAAGTATAGTTGATTTAGTGTTGTGTTGGTTTGCTGGAATCACAGCAAAGTGATTCAGTTGTACATACCTACATATTGATTCTTTTTCAGATTCTTTTCCATTGTGTTTTATTATAAGATATTGAATATAGCTCCCTGTGCTATACAGTAAGGCATTGTGGTTTATCTGTTTTATATATAGTAGTTTGTATCTGTTAATCCCTAATTTATCCAAATTTATCCCTCTCACTTTGGTAACTATAAGTTTTTTTCTATCTCTGTGATTTTCTGTTTATGCTTCGTAAAGAAGTTCATTTCAACCATACTTTAGATTCCACATATAAGTGATATCAGATGGTGCTTGTTTCTCTGTCTGATCTACTTCATTTAGTATGATAATCTCTATGTCCATCCATGTTGCTGCAAATGGCATTATTTCATTATTTTTATGGCTGAGTAATATTTCATTGTACACATGTACCACATCTTCTTTATTCATTCATCTCTGGGTGGACATTTAGATTGTTTCCATGTCTTGGCTGTTGTAAATAGTGCTGCTATGACCTTTGGGGTGCATGTATCTTTTTGAATTAGAGTTTTCTCTGGATATATGCCCAAGAGTGGGATTGTTGGATCATATGGCAACTCTATTTTTAGTTTTAAAAAACGAAACCTCCAAACTGTTTTGCATAGTGGCTGCACCAATTTACATGCCCACCAACAGTGTAGGAGAGTTCCCTTTTCCGGATTTAGGAGGATAGGCTGGAGGTATAGACTAAATCCTGTAAGATGAAATTGATGAAGATGAAATGTTAAATCTTTCCTGAAGGCCTCAAACTCAGCTACACAAGCCCAGGGTGGGGCTAAGATGTAGTTTAGTAACAGAAGCCACGAAAAAGACTTGGAAGTTTTCATTAACTGAAAGGTGGGAGTAATGCAGCAGTCAGGTCTTTTCTGGAGAACCTGTGCGGCCTGCCCACTGCTGTTGGGGGGTGTAGCACTTAAACTGGAACATGCCCAGCACAGGGTGGCTGGGGTGGTGACATTCTGGGGGTTATTCCCATCTAACCATCTCTCCTTCCTTCTGCCCCATCCCCCCACCCTCTGCCCACACCTGCCTGCCCCTTCCATCTTATTTTTCTATACCTAGTCACAGTGAACTTTAGGAGGAAGGGCCTGCAGGACCCTGGGTGAGAGCTATTTGCCCTGGGCATACTGCCTGCTGGCCTGGACCCTTCCCCTGGCTTGGCACAGCCTGACATCTACCCTGGTTGGCCTCCCCTCATTACTGACCCCTGGGCGGAGTGACTGGTACCCTTGCCTTCTGCCATGTTGAGATGACCTGGTGATGCTAGCCTTACTGAGTACTTCCTGTGGCTCAGGCACTGTTCCAAGTGCTCCCCGGCTCCTCCCAGCAATCCCATGAAGAAGGGGCCATTGCAGCCATTTTTTAGGCAAGGAAATGGAGGCAGAGGGTGGGCGACCTGGCCTCTGGCTACAGTGGCACTACAGAAGGCCAGGGAGAGGCTCCAGGGCTGGCACCGGGGGCCACGGCTCCGCCTCCCACACCATTTTACCCATCCCTTGGCTCTTCCTCTCACCACCGCCTCCCCTCTCTCCTTTCTCCCTCTCAGGAAGGAGTGCCTCGTGAGTTCCTCAGGGAACGATAATACCGAGAATGGGTTGCCCGGCTCCAAGGCGGAAGAGAAAGCACCGACAAAAGTGTGAGCCCTGCTTGGGGCCAAGCAGCTGCCGGGAGCCTCACTTTCCTGTGATGAAACCGATGCTTGAGCCGTGTCCGTGACCCCATGTGCCTGAGAACATCTGCTGCTTGGCTCAACTGTAGTCTTCCCCGGGCGGGGAGAAACTGGGGTCCTGTCCCGCCTGCCTCACCCCCTACCTCCCACCAGGGCTCCCCAGGGACAAGGGCTGGCCGGGGAAAGGAACCTGCGGAAGGTTCTGGAAAGGAAAGGAGGGGCTGGGGCCGTGTGGATGGCCTGCTCCCCGACACCGGGGTAGATGGTCTTCAGCGCCCCCCACCCTAGATGAGGAGCACCTTGGATTTCCTCCTGATGTCTCTTTGTGAGAGACTTGGGGGGTCGGTGAGGGCTGCCCCAGTAGTTGGACCCTGAGTATGGAGGACTAAGCCTTTTATGGTGGGAGCGGCCGGAGGACTCTCTACAGGCTCTGGGGGTGGGGGCCGCTGGAAGGATCCTGCAAGGACAGGCTTCGATGGACACCTGGTTCCCCGTGTCCCTCCCCCGACCCCGACCCCTGGGTGCCTGCCTGCCTTGGTTCCTCCCACCCCCACCCCCATGCTGCTCGGAGTCTATGAAGACTCCAGCTAGGGCTGCCTCTTTGTCTAAGGGGGTCCTAGCCCACTTCGTCTGCTTTTCTAATATCTGGGCTCCGAGGACTCATGAAGGGGTCTCTCAGTCCCAGAGCACTGGGCGCCACTTATTCCTTTCCTAGAATATCTCTTTGGGGCATCAGGGCTGCAGAGGTGGGCCTCTTGGCGGCAGAACGCCCACCAACGCTGGTTGCCCCTTCTCCTTGGCCTGGCAGGACCGTGGCCACTCGTGGGAACTCCCAACCGGCTCCGCCCTGCTGCTCTTCCTCCGAAGCAGCAGGTGGCGCCGTCTTGCTTGAGGAGCTGCTCGCTCCTGTGTTCCTCTCGCTTCTCCCCGCCCAGGGTTGTTCACCTCCATCCCAGGGTCAAGGCTTGCCTTCGCCTCAGGGACCCTCTTGGTTTGGATGAGAGGGCTCTTGGGTTTGCTGGCTGCTTCCTGTTCATCTGTCCCCTCCATCCGCAGCCTGGGGTCGGGGAGGGGCAGGTCGAGAGTGCCCACAGTTTTCCTTTGCTTTTCCGTGCACTGGTTTGCACACCCCTTGTGTGTGGGGCTAGACTGTGCCTTACCTCCTGAGTCCTGGCTCATAGCGTCCTCTGCCCCCTCCTTCAGCCCACGTGGAACAGCCAACTCTGGTGGGGCCCTGGTGAGGGGTCCCCAGCCGCCCACACTCAGGGTCAGGCAAGAGACTGGGGAGCTAACTCCCCCGGGCCAGCGGCTGAGTCCTGGAGGCCTCTGCCAAGTGCTCCCAGGGCCCTGCTATGTCGCGGTGTTGGCCCTGTGGGTTGATGAAGTGGGGGATGGACGGGGCTGTGATCATGGAGGAATCCACCATCTGCTCCCACCCACCTCGCTCTCTCATTAAATTTCTGACACTCCCTCCTTTGGGGCCCAGGGAGGAATGAGAGGGGAGTAGCCCCTTTTCCAAAGTGTGTGGGGACTGCCTCAGGGCTCTCCCTGCCAACAATCAGTGGTGAACATCCCAGGAAGGGCCCACGCAGATCTTCCTCCGTCCCTGTGTCTTCCTTCTCCCATCCTAGGCTCAGGTTCAGGCTTTCCTGTCTTTAGGAGCAGACAGGCCAGAGCCACCAGTTATTCGGGAAACTTCTTCCGTTTCCTTCATGCAGAACCACTTTCTTTTTCTTTCCCAGCTTCAGCATTTGGACAGGCAGAGTGTCTTGGGCTCCTCTGACTTCCCTGAGAAGAAACCAAGGCATACAGAGTATGGGAGAGGGAGAGCATCATCCTCTCTACTTCTGGGTCTGCTGCTGACTCATAGGCAGATCATGTACCTTCTCTGGGCTCAACTTTCCTTATCTGCAAAATGGGTGTAATAATACCTACTTCACAGGACTGTAAGACTTGGCAAGTTTTGGTTTAAAAAAAGTCTTTTTGGCTTGGAAAGGGATCTAGGAGTTCAGGTATCATAATTAGAGGGAGTGTTCCAAGTCCATCCTGTCCTCTGTGTCCTATCCCTATAGTGCACACACTCACACACACATATACACACATTCTCACTCTCTTTTCTGTCTCTGTCTCCCCCCCCCCCTTAGAATTATTTTAGCCTTTGTAATGTTAGAAACCTTGACTCTGATACTTAAAGCTTCTTGTCCATGGCTTTTGTTTGGTAGTTTTCCATAGAGGTGATTGGAACTCTAGAGAGGGACACTTTTGGTTGCTCCAAGGCCTGAGGGCTCATGGCTACTGGCATTTAATGAGTGTGAGGGCTAAGAATGTCCAACTTAGTCCCCACAACAAAGACTGTCCTGCCCCAAGGCTGATTATACCCATGGAGAAACTCTGGCATGAATTTGCAGTGGAAGATGTGTGGGCAAAGCCATCTTCCCAAGCAGACCCTCAGCACATGCAGGTCTCTGAGAGTGATCTTCAGGGGCTGGTGAGGGTGTTTTCAGGGTGTGTGGTTTAGAGAGAGCATTCACAATGTTGAACTTGGGAGCCCAGGACATATGCAGTTTCGCTGACCCTAAGTCAGGAGACCACAAACAAAGTCTTTCTCACTTCCCCTTTCTTGACCCCCAAGTAGGACCTGAGCATTCCAGGCGTTGGGATTCTCCTGGTGTAGGAACTGTGCAGAAGGCAGCCAGAATGAGCTTGGAGAGGTCTGGGAGGACAGCTGGTGGAGCTCAGACTTTCACATCTGGCTGGCTGCCCACAGCTGGATGCAAAGGGAAGGGCGTAAGAGTGAGCTCCTGAGATGGGAGCAGCTGAGGGTGTGTCTGTGTGGACTGAGCGTGTGGAAATGCATGGCTGTGGGGTGGGTGGGCCGTGCAGGGGCGTGGGCATGTGTGGAGGTGTGTATAAAGGCTGAGTGTGCCTGAGATGGGGGAGATTCTGTACATTTCAGAGCCATCTTTCCCGGCCTGAACTCTACCTGTTGGGGCACCTCGAGCCTGAGAAAGAAGAGACAGAGGGAGAGACCAGCTGTGCTCCTGGGCCCCATAACACCATGATGCCATCTCACTGTCACAGCTGCCGTCAGAGTGTGGGGGGGAGGGGGTGCTAGGAGAGGGGACTTCTCTCAGGGAAATCCTGCAGCTTGCTTGACTACTGTGTCCCAGGGAGTCCCTACCCTCCCACCTCCCACCTGATACGCAGTGCTTTCGACTATCTTATGCATGGTTTATCCCTCTGGCTTGGATAACAACAATACTCATAGTCAATTTCCTGTATAGCTATAGATCAAAACAATGCAGCACAAACGGGCCTTGGGGGGGCCTCAGATCTGCGGGTGCCTCTGGGAGGCGCAGATGTGCACACACCAAGCACTTACTTGTGTTCAAGCACAGAATGAATGTAAGCTGACTGACTGTCTTGCCTTGACAACACGTTTTGCTTTGTAGAATTTTATTTAGTTTTGCCTTGGATGAAATAAAAATTATGTTTAATAGAAACAGTTTGGGGTTTCTATTTTTGGCTAATTGGAAGTTGGGGTCCAGTTTTATTACTTGCCAGCTGAGCCTCAGTCTCCTTGTGTCTGAAACGTCCCCTGCCTTGGTGAGATGCTGGGTGTAAGAAGTCTAGGAATGTCTGGTGTATTCATAGGCATTCAGGTTGTATTAGTGCTGATAGTACTTCTCCTTCCCGAAGAAGGTGCAAAGATGGCCCTCTAATACTGGAATCGTTACCGGGGCCTTCCCTGTACTGATGACCTTGGCAGTGATTCTGGTACCACTCAATGTCATCACATTCCCTTACCCAGGTCCCTCCACCCCAGGTTAACACGTATATCCAGGTGAAATCTGTTTCAAATTACAAGGCCAACCTTAAAGAGGAAAAGCACAGGGCTTCCCTGGTAGCTCAGTGGTAAAGAATCCCCCTGCCAATGCAGGCGACATGGGTTCAACCCCTGATCTGGGAAGATCTCACATGCTGTGAAGCAGCTAAGCCTGCGCACCACAACTGCTGCGCCTGGGCTCTAGAACCCAGGAGCACAACTACTGAGCCCATGTGCGGAAACGCCTGACGCCCACGTGCACTAGAACCTGCGCTCTACAAGGGAAGCCATTGCAACAAGAAGCCTGCGCACCACTGCTAGAGAGTAACCCCTGCTCACCACAGCTAGAGAAAAGCCAGTGAAGCAACAAAGATAAAGCCCAGCCAAAAATAAATAAATAAGAATTTAAAAATAGTCCACATTAAAAAAAAAAATCTAAAACAGAAAGCACAAAACGACTCACTGATGTATATGGGCACAATGAGCCATGCATGGTGGGTCATGCTGTCTGGAGGGATGGGAGGATGGGCGTGGGGTGGGGATGGGGGAGGGAGGAAGTTTAGGCTTACATCCCAGGAATGACTACCCATGTGCATTTCATATTGTCCATCTTAAGTTATTTGAACATAGTTTAACCAAGCACTCAAGCCTCCTTTCCAGCTGCTGGGCATAAGGCAGGCTGGGAAGGAATTGGGAATGTGTGTGTCTGTGTGCTTGTATTTGTGGATTCTATCATTCCACATGTTTTTCCCATATCCCTCTCTTAAATGGGTTCACCTAAGACTGCATCTCAAAGGGTTTCAAACACTAAGTCCTCAAGAGATCTTGTTAAAAGACTCTGCTTCCTCAATCAAGGATCACAGCAAGGCAGGGGTCTATGAGGTCCTCAGTGTCAGCAGATGTCCTTGACATCTGTGTTTTCTTCATCCTCAGCAATAGTAACTCCTCTGTGCACCCAGCCTGAATGGACTCATCACCTGGATCCATGTGCTCACCCGTCTTCAGCTCTTGCTTGTTGCCTGTGACCTCCTGACACCTTCTCATCAGCTAGATATTGAACTTTCCTGGTCCACATCTGAGTTTATAACACTCTTGGAATGCTGTGCCTTGAACTTGCAGTTCCCCATATGAGGATCAGTCCCAAGGCCTAGATAGGTTTCCATCATTGGTGTTTCATCCCTATTTCCTTTCCCCACTCAACTGTCATAATTGATAGATAAATGAATGTGTCAAAACCAAATTAGGAACTGGGACTGTCCTGGGTAAGCCTGACATAGGGTCACCCTGTGAAGGCCATACTGACTCAGCCAGGACAAAAGTACACATAAATTGTTGTTGTTTAGTCACCAAGTTGTGTCTGACTCTTTTTCGACCCCATGGACTGTAGTCCTCCAGGCTCCTCCATCCATGGGATTTCCCAGGCAAGAATACTGAAGTGGTTGCCATTTCCTTCTCCAGCAGATCTTTCCAACCCAGGGATTGAACCCACATTGGCAGGTGGATTCTTTACCACTGAGCCACCAGGGAAGCCCCTCCCCACCACACACATAAATTTAAGGGTTCTTAATCTGAGCTGCTGGCAGGCACACAGACTAGATGAACTATTCTGAACTAGATGCTCTGTTAGAAGCTGGTGTTACTAAAATGGACTAAATACAAAGCATACTCTCAGGGAGCTTATAGTCTCTTGTAATTCAAACAGAAAACTTCTAACATGATGCAAGTTTGCTTCTCAGTTGTGGATCTCCTGTCTAGGCTCTTTCCACATCTTGCTCAGGGGTGTGACATCTTACGTTGTGACTTTTTCCTCCTCTGGGTCCTTGGAGCCTTTCCCATGCAGTTGATGGACGGGGAAGGAGAGAATGAAGATGGCGTGTGGGGATTTTTACGGGCCAGGCTTGGAAAAGAACTTCACTCTGTTCATGTGCTCCCCCACAGGAAAGCTGGGAGCCCAGGAGAAAGCGAAGTGTGTTCTGGGGGTCACAAAGCAGCCCATGAGAGGATAGGGGTTCAGGTAACTGTAGGAGGTTGAACTGTGGCCGAAGCCCCAGTGGTGTGCTGGAGATGGGGAGGGAGGTCTGCAGGCAGCGTAGGTGGGGCCCCAATCCTGCGGGGCTTGTAGGCCATGCCAGAAGGTTCAACCTGTATTTTGTAGGCTATGGGGAACCATTGGAAGAGTTGGGAGAGACAGGGGAGAGAGAGGGTTGAATTGGGGAAGGCAAGACAGGAGAGTGAGTATGGCAGGGCTGATGTGGTTGCCCAGGCAACAGATGAAGGCAGGAAGGGAATGGAGAGCAAGGGTTGAGACAATCAAGGGGATAGAATATACAGAGCTTGATTTGGGGGGCCTAGGAGAAGATGGTGCCAAGGATGGCTTCTAAGATCCCCCTGCAGATGATCAGGTATTTAGAGATAATTTTGCCCTGAAAGGGGGCAGAGGGGAGCTCTGGGCATGGGGAGAATATAAATGCATTTATAAAAATGTTCAATGTGCCTCCAGGATAATAGCAGGTAGTTGTAAAAAAGAGTCTAGAACTTAGGAGTAGTTCAAGTAGTATGTTCAAACCATGGTGAAGGTAGGCTCATCTAGAGAATCCTGGGCTCTGACACGCAGGGGCTGTTTGGTGGAAGGGGAGGCCATAAAGGGTGTCATGAGGGTAGGCCCAAGGGTAAGGTCAAGTGGTGTCTCTGAGGTCAAGGTGGCAAGGAGTGCTAAGAACTGAGTGGCCATCACTAAGTTAAGGATCAATCCTTACAAAGGACATTGGTGATCCCCGTGAGCCCAGCACAGGAAAAGGGGTGGCGGGCAGGTGGGAGAGGCGGAAGGAGCCTGATTCCAGGGTGTGGATGAGTCAGCGGGAGGGAGGAATGCACTGGCATACAAGGTTATGAAATCAGGGAACTTTGGTTTGAAGGAAAGAAAAGGCATTGGCTCAGATAGGAAGGAGAATGGATGATTTTCTTCTTAAGATGGGAGAAATGAAATAAAATCAGGGTTAAATGCAGGTGGGGAAGAGTTAGTGGAGAGGGGAAGGCTGTCTTGGCTGATAGGCAGGCAAGAGTCCGTCGAGCAGACCTGAGTGGATGGTCCCCAAGGCTGGGAGGGTTTTATCTTGTCTAATTGACTTTAGACAAGAGGGGAATCAACCCTCTGCTACTGCAACAGGGAAAGGAGGTCAAGTGGAAATTAAGGCTGCTAAGTCTGCAGGGGATGTGGGGCAAGAGACTGAGAGACTTTGCCTCATGGTCTTGGTTCCTACTAAGATAGCAGGTCACTTGCAGAGCGGACTTAACACTGAAGCTGGAGACAGCTCAGTACCCCTCTCAATTCAGGACCCCAGGTATCTGGCCAGTTCTTTCCTGGCATTCCACTTGCATGTGCACGCACTATAACAGGAACACACTAATGGCGGGAAGGAGAGGTGCTCACAGGTCAAGGCTTAGATTAAGTCCCCGAGCTGCTAACAGGTAAGACGAAGGGTCCCCTTCCATCGCCTGAGTCTAAGTATGGAAAAGAACAATCCTGGATTTAGAATTCAGAGTTCAGGTTCAAGTTTTCACTCTATGATTGACCAGTAATGGCCTTGGGCACCACCTCACGTCTCTCAGTCTTAGTTCTGGTTCTATAACCTGCAAATAGAGATGGTTACACCCACCACTGGTGTTCTTCAGAGGATTAAAGGAGACAATAGTTGTGAAATACTTTAAAAACTACAAAGTGCTAGCCATAAATGTCAGTAGTTTCTAAGCCAGGTAATGGCTTCTGTGAGCATTTCTGTACTTGGAAAGGGCTGGCCAAGGCACGGCTCTATCAAGGCATCTCCAGTGAGCTGGAAAGCAAGCCCGGGTGTGCCCAGAGCTGAGCACACCCTCGGGTTCCAGATTAGGAGAGGCCGTCAGTGGAGTGGGGCAGACCTGGGAGGGAGGGATGTGTGTTGAGAAATGGCTTCCTGGCAGACAGGGTTATGTCAACTGTTCAAAACCAAATTCCTGATCTTGTTTCATTCCAACCTTGCTCCTCCCAGTCTTCCCTGTTCACCCAGTTCTTTAGGCTTCAAATAGTAGAGTCTACCATGACTCCTTATGATCTTTCACACATGAATCAGTAAATCTCACTGGCTCTGCCTTCAAAGTACATCCTGAACTCTGTTACCTCACCACCACCATCCCTGAAGTCATGGGCCAGGGAACCACTGGCTGTCCCCTGGATTACTGCAATTGTCCACTGGTCTTTCTACTGTTGCCCTTGCCCATCCTTTGTCTGGTCTCCAGAGTGATCCTTTTAAGACAAAATTAGATGATGTCATCTCCGCTTCCCAGCCAAGATGGAGTCTTGGAGACCATTTACCCTTGTACTTCAAACAACTAAAAAACTGGGGGAAACACATAACATGGTGGTTTTCATCAAAAATCATAAGACAAAAGGGAGTGGAGGATAGATGGTTTCTGAGAGTGAAAAACAAATGAGCCTTCCACTGGCCCAGTTTACTGCTTGGAGAGAATTTCCCGACCACAGCACAGGGAGGGGGACCCAGGCTAAGCCTAGTGTTGTCCCTGAGTTGACGACAGGAATTGAGTCTCCGGGAGGATAAAGTCAGTTAGAATTCCTGGGTCTTCCTGAGTCTTCAGCTGAGTATTGCTAGTTGGGTGTGTGAGGAAGCTATGTGAGCCTAAGGGAGAGAACCAGCAGAAAGGATTAGGGGGGAATGCTTGCTGGAGCTGACACAAGGCAGCCTTTCATCTAGGGCTGATCTCACCCACTGGGCTTCCCAGGTGGCTCAGTGGTAAAGAATCTGCCTACCAATGGTGGAGACCCAGGAGGCACAGGTTTGATCCCAGGATCAGGAAGATTGCCTGGAGAAGGGAATGGAAACCTACTTCAGTATTCTTGCCTGGGACACCCCATGGACGGAGGAGCCTGGCAGGCTATAGTCCAAAGGATAACAAAGAGTTGGATATGACTGAGCAACTACATGCACTATCTCACTAACTACTGAGGCAACATCCTTTGAATTCTCTTCCTCATCTCCCAGGAATCATGACATTTTCCATTCTAGTTGGTGGTGATGATCCTCCTCCTGGGCCTGTGAGACCTCTAGGGGTTGTTCTCACCAATCCTTCTTGGTGGTTCTTCCGCAGCCTTAGGTGTCTTCCTCACACACAGGGGTTGTTCAGAAGCCAAAAATCTGATGGGGCCCTTTGCAGCTCTCTGGAACTTTCTCTCTGGAAAGATCTCGTCTCCAGGACTTTGCAAGGTGGAGGCCTCCCTGACTCCCACCTTCATCTCCTTGGTTGCCAGGCTCTGCCTGAGTCCCCCTCCCTTCACTCAGCATTTGTAGGGCTCCTTTCACTGGTTTCTTCTCTCTCAGATATCACTGTCCTGTGATGTCTGATGTCCTATGTCTGAAAACCATTTTGTATATTATTTTCCACTAGGTTTTTAGTTGTTTCAGATAGGAGAGTAAATCCATTTCCTGTTACTCCATCTTTGTCAGAAGAAATTCATGAAAACTTACGATCACATGAAAGCCTGTATATAGATGTTTGTAGGGATTTTATTTTGTCATTGTCATCAATAAGAAACAGTCTGAATGTCTTTTACCTGGTGAATGGATGAACAAACTACCACATCCATGTGTAATACCTAGAGTGACTACTAAGTAATAGTAAATGAATGTATATATTAAAAACAACCTGGTGTTTTTCTAGTCATTATGGAAATGATAGGATACTGACCATGTGACATCAACAAAAGCCAGAAATCTTGCTCAATTTTAATATTTGAATTTAGAAAATAAAAAGAATTTCTATATGCCAGTATGGATGAATCTCAAGTGCTTTATGCTAAGGGAAAGAACTCAGACTCAAGAGGGCATCTACTATAAAGTTTCCTCTAAATGACACCCTAGAAGAAGCAAAGGTATCAGGACAGAAAATGGGTCCGTGGTTGCCAATGGTAAAATGTGGGGATGGGAAAGGCTACAAAGGGCAAGGGAGATGATAGGGGGTGATAGAGCGATGATTGCTTGCTTGCACACATTTGTCAGAACTGGCAGAACTCTACACCAAAAATGGTGAAGTTTATGTAAATGACATCTTAAAAAATTACAAAAAAAAAAAAAGATGATGTCACTCTTTTGTTCAGAACTTTCCAGTTTGTCTTACTCACTCCTCACAATTGCCCGGAAGGCCCTGTTGTTCTCACCGGTGCTGCCTCTTTGATATCTTCTTTTCCTGACTCTCCTGCTGACTCATCCCGTGCTAGTCTCACTGTTCTCGCTGTTCCCCCAAACATCAGTCTCCTTCTGCCTCAGGACCTTTGCACATGCTGTTCCTCTAGTAGAATGTTCTTCCCCAGATATCCACAGAGGTCATTCTCCTATTTCTTCCTCTTCTTTTTCATTTTGACAGTTCTGGGTCTTCATTGCTACTGGGTCTTTTCTTTAGTTGCTGGGAGCAGGGACTGCTCTCGAGTTGTGGTGTGTGGTCTTCTGACAGCGGTGGCTTCTTTTGCTGAGGAGTTTGAGCTCTCGGTGTGTGGGCTTCAGTAGTTGTGGTTCCTGGGCTCTGGGTCACAGGGCTTCATTGCTCCATGGAATGAAGATCACGTGGAACGTGATCTTCCTGGATCAGGGATCGGACTCACGTCTCCTGCATTGACAGGCAGATTCTTTACCACTGAGCCACCAGGGAAGCCCCTCATCTTTTTTTTTACCTTTTTTTTTTTTTTTTGACAGTGTGGTCTGTGTAATCCTAGTTCCCTCCGGAATTGCACCTGGGTCCCCACAGTGAGATTGTCAAGTCCTAACCACTGGGCCACCAGGGAATTCCCTATTATTCTCCTGTTTCAATCAGATCTCTGCTCACATGCCATCTCTCAGAGAAGATTCCCCTGGCTATCATATCTACAATCACATCTTCCACACTCAGATGCTGTCCACTTATCCTGCTTTATTTTTTTCAAAGCACTTCTCTCTAGCAGATGTATATTTGTTTACTTGTTTATTGTATATCTCCTCTAATTAGCATGTAAACTCCCTGGGAGCAGAGGCTGTGTCTATCCTCTAAGGAGAATCTAGACTTTCCCTGCTTTCTTTGAAGGAATAGGATTCTCAGAGGCTTGGGTGTGCCCAGAGGGAGGGCAGCCCCTTGGGGTTCAGAATGGATTGTGAGGTCAATTGTCTGGGTCCTTGGCCTTGCCAGGCAGAGCATTTGTCAATGTCTTTCAGCTGGGCCACAGGAAGGACGGGAGTCTAAGGCCCTGACTACTACGAGTGTGGTCTGCAGACCTGCAGCATGAGTGTTGCCAGAGAGCTTGTTGGAGATGCAGAATTTCAGGCCTCATCCCCAAAGCATAGAATCAGAATTTGCACTGTAACAAGTTTCCCAGGAGATTTCTGTGCAAGTTCTAGTCCCTGACCCAAACTCCATCCTTTTCTTGGGCACGGTCTGCAGGAGGGTGAGAAAAGCCAGGGTTTGTCCTGCCCTTGATCTCCGCTTCTTTTGGGTGTAAGATGGCTTTAATCAGTGAGTGTGAAGACCTGTGGGAGCAAGCAAGGGAGACCCAGGCCCTGTGTAGTTATGACTAAGGCAAGTACTGATCCGGTTCTTGAGTTTCTAGTCCCGTTCCCATAACATATTCACATCTCATTACAATCCTGAAAGGTAGGTAGAATTAATTCCCTTTTACTCATGATAAAACCAAAGAACTGAGGAGGAAAAATAATTTTCCAAAGACATGTAACTATTAGCTGTGTGCTTGCTCAGTCGCTCAGTCGTGTCTGACTCTTTGTGACTCCTGTGGACTTGTGGCCCTCTAGACTTCTCTGTCCATGGAATTCTTCAGGTAAGAATACTGGAGTGGGTTGCCATTCCCTTCCCCAGGGGATCTTCTAGACCCAGGGATTGAACCTGGGTCTCCTGCATTTCTTGCACCGCAGCTGGATTCTTTATGGCTGAGCCACCCAGGGAAGCCCCAACGCTATGAAGGAAGAGCCATTATTACTAGTCCCATTTTACAGATGAGGAAATGGAGACACAGGTATGATTACTAATAATTGTATAGAAAGGAGTCTGAAAAGGTACACATCCAACTGAGATCAGTGGTTGTCTCTGATGAGGGGGATTGGGGATTAGGCTGGGAATGGAAGACAAAACTTTTTTTTTTTTAAGTAAAGCAACTATTCCCCAATAGAAATTCAAAAATATGCTATAAAATTATATTTTCATTGAAGTATAGTTGATTTGCAATGTTGTGGTACAGCATAGTGATTCAGTTACATATATATGCACTCTTTTTTTAAAATTTATTGTTTAACTGAAGGGTAATTGCTTTACAGAATTTTGTTGTTTTCTGTCAAACATCAACAAGAATCAGTCATGGTACACCCATGTCCCCTCCCTTCCAAACCTCCCTCCCATCTCCCTCCCCATCCCACCCCTCTGGATTGTCACAGAGCCCCTGCTTGAGTTCCCTGAGTAACGTCAAATTCCCACTGGCTGTTTATTTTACACACGGTATTGTAAGTTTCCATGTTACTCTCTTCATGCATCTCACCCTCTCCCTCCTCCCCTCCCCCCGTGTCCATAGGTCTGTTCTCTATGCCTATTTCTCCATTGCTGCTCTGAAAATAAATTAATCAGTACCATTTTTCTAGGTTTCATATATATATGTGTTAGTATGCAATATTTATATTTCTCTTTCTGATTTACTTCACTCTGTATAATAGGCTCTAGGTTCATCCACCTCATTAGGATTGACTCAAATGCATTCCTTTTTATAGCTAAATAACATTCCATTGTATATATGTACCACAGCTTCTTTATCCATTCATCTGTCAATGGACATCTAGGTTGCTTCCATGTCTAACTATTGTAAATAGTGCTGCAATAAACACTGGTGTACATGTGTCTTTTTAAATTGTGTTTTCCTCAGAGTATATGCTTAGTTGTGGGGTTGCTGGGTCATATGGTGGTTTTATTCCTAGTATTTTAAGGAATCTCCATACCTTCTTCCACAGTGGCTGCATCAGTTTACATTCCCAACAGCAATGCAAGAGGGTTCCCTTTTCTCCACACCCTCTCCAGCATTTATTGTTTGTAGACTTTTTGATGATGGCCATTCTGACTGGTGTGAGGTGGTATCTCATTGTAGTTTTGATTATATATGCACTGTTTTTAATATTCTTTTCTGTGATGGTTTATCACAGGATATTGAATATAGTTGCCTGTGCTATATAGTAGGACTTCATTGTTTATCTAGTCTATATATAATAGTTTGCATCTGCTAACCCCAACCTCCCACTCCATCCCTCCTCCACTCACCCCCCGCCTTGGCAACCACAATTCTATTCCCTATGACTGTGTTTAACTCTTTACTTTAGACCTTTGGTGTTGGAATTTTTATAACTATGTAATACACTCATAATGAACACACACATACACACAGAGTTTTGAGTCAGGTGTGCTTGCCCCTAAAATCCAGATTCTTTTCTCTTCACTATGGTGTCATCCCATATCTCTCCTTTCTGCTTCCCATTCTGTCCCCTCTCACACTGTTCTTTAAACACAGGGCTTCTTCCTTTGGACTTGCTCTTCCCTCTAGCCACGCGCTCCTCCTGCTGTGGGTACAGCCTGAGGTCTCCAGCTATAGTTCAGACATCACTGTCCCGTGGCATTTGTACACACTTGTGTTACAGTGTTTCCCACTCCATCCTTAAATCCTCCCTTGAGTCCCCTAGGGGGCTGGGCTGCCTCCTCACCCCCTCCCTCTGCCTTTCTAGTTCCTGACCCATGTTCATATCCAGGGCTCCATCATGGTCTCTGTAATAGCTTGCTTTTCGGTGGGGACTTTTCTAGTGTAAGTGGCCCTGGACAGAAGCTGAGAGCACCACGGAGTCAGGCTCATCTTTCTGGGGTTCAGCTCCCATCCTTCCTAGTGGGAAGCGGATGGGTCTTCTCCACCAACCCCCTCACCACACCCTCCCTTCCAGAGATGGTGAGGGTCACCTTTGTGAGTCTCAGTGTTAATCACTTTATAACTTTCTGTTTCTCTCTTGATTCCTCTCCCCTCTTCTAGTGGAACCACTGATACTCCGAGTGTCAAGTGCAAAGATTGGTCCATCCCCAAGCAAATCCAGATCAGTGTGAGCACAAGGACTTTCAGGTTAGCTGCTGAATGTCACTCTAAAACAATCTATGTATATGTGCTTGCGTCTGTATACATCTTTACATATATTCTATATCTTTCATTATCATTCTAAGTAAATTTTTTCCTTATAATTTCTGCTTTGACCTATGAATTATTTAGAAGTGCTGTTAAACATCACATACATTTTATATTTAAAAATTGCTGCTTGCTGTTGTCTTATAACTTAATGGGGTTGCAATCAGAGAGTTTAATCGGCTTGATAGTCAGACCAGGTTTCTTAGAAAACTTAAGCTGTATAAATTAAAGTTAATCTTAACAATTTTTTGTGGAGTTCAATCTCAGAGAAGCAGGATTTAGGGGGAAAGGACAGAGTGGCAGGTAAAGAGAGAAAGGAAACACAAGATGATGTAACCTTGAGCTGACACAGCTCTGTCAGCAACATGCCGCTGGTTGCTGAATCACAGGACTGTCTCTGGAGAACTAGGGCTTCTCTGAATAGTTTCATTCTGGGGAAGAAGGTAGAATAATTAATCTTCTGGCTCCTTTCTGTCTCCTGTTTTCCATTAAACATTTATCCCATAGACAATACCCTCCATATTTTACCCAGTCTTTCCAGACAGCCTGGGGAAGCCGAACCTTGTGGGTATAGTCTGCTGGTGCTGAGTGCTGGTGGGTATGATGAAGATCCTTCAAGCCACAGACCATCCCTGGCTCCAGGGGAGGTGGAGACCAACGTGGTGTTAGGAGAAGAGGTGGTGACAGTTGAAAGGGCTTTAGAACCAAGGGAATGAAAGGAACCAGAGCTGGGGCAGGCAGCCAGGCCAGTGACTTCATCCAAGTGGTGAGAGGATGGGGGATGCAGACAAGGCTGAGTAGAAATTGATGGATGTGGTGGGTGCCCACACTGCCTTTGAAACAGATTGAGACTTACTTTATGAACCAGTATGGAGTTAATTTTTTTTTTTTTTAACAAATGTGCTTGAGAAAGATGGTTACTTTCTAAGCATTGAGTACAAGGTCCTACACATGTGTATTAATCAAGTATGCTAAGTATATTGTTTACGCATCTATGTGTGTGTGTGTGTGTGCACACACCCAGTGGTGTCTGACTTTTTGCAACCCCATGGACTGTAGCCTGTCAGGTTCCTCTGTTCATGGGATTTCCCAGGCAAGAATACTGGAACAGGTTGCCATTTCCTACTCTAGGGATCTTCCCGACCCAGGGATTGAACCCATGTTTCTTGCATCTCCTGCACTGGCAGGCAGATTCTTTACTACTGCGCCACCTGGGAAGCCCCTAAGCATCCATACTTCACTAATATTTTAGCTGTTTGACCTAATAATCATTGAGAGAAGTATGCTTCAAGTTTCCTTTATGATGGTGGATTTATCAGTATCTGCTTGAATTTCTTTCAGTTTTGAGATGGTTTTAAAACTATGCTTATATTTTTTTTTAAAAAAATCTATTTACTGAGAAAAAATTCAGATATACAGAAAAGTAGGAAGAATAATAAATATCCATCACCTAGAGTCCACACTTGTTGACACTTTCCTATCTTGTTTCAACTTTTCTTTAATGAATTACAACTTTGTGTCATTTTATCCCAGACACTTCTGTATGAATCTCAAAAAATTAAAGATATTTTAAAGTAGAATATTATAATGAAATTAACAATTCCTTGTTATCATCCAATATCCAGATAGTATTCATATTTCCCCACTTAGCCCTTAGCTCAAATGTCTTTTGGGATTCTCAGGTGGCTCAATGGTAAAGAATCCGCCTGCCAATGCAGGAGACGAGACGCAGGAGACGTGGGTTTGATCCTGTGTTGGGAAGATCCCCTGGAGGAGGGCATGCAAACCTACTCCAGTATTCTTGCCTGAAGAATCCCATGGACAGAGGAGTCTGGCGGACTGCAGTCCATGGGGTCACAAAGAGCTGGACATGACTGAGAGAGCGAGCACACATGCAGGAAGGATCCAGTCAAGGTCCACACCCTGTATTTGGTTGTTACTCCAAGTCTTCTCTATTTTTTGAAATATTACTATTGTTATTTTACTGTTTATATTGGCTGTGCTGGGTCTTCACTCTGGTGCATGGGATCAGTAGTTGCAGTCCATGGGCTTAGTTGTAATATGTGGGGTCTTAGTTCCCTGACCAGGTCTCTTGGTCTTTAGAATGTCCCGCCTTCTGGATTTGTCTGTTAGCTCCCAAGGGTGTCATTTAACTTATTCCTCTAATTCTTATATTTCCTATAACTGAAAATTAGATGTAAAGGTTTGACTTAAGCATATTTGATAAGTTACCTTTAGGTGACAAAACATGAGGTATACGTTATCTTCATGTTGGGAGGCATATAATATCTGGTTGTTCCACTGTTAGTGAGTATATGATGACAGTCTGATCCTTTGATTATATTTTAATGTTTAAATTTGAAACCTTTTTCTGTTCAGAATTTTCTCATTTTTATTTTTTTGTTAATTTATATTTTATTTATTAAATTTTGGCTGTACTGTGTGGCTTGTGGGATCATTGTTCCCTGACCAGGGATTGAACCTGTGCCCCTTGCATTGGGAGCTTGGAGTCTTAACTACCGGACCACCTGGGAAGTCCCCTCTTGACTTTATAACTAGGTTTTCCTCTTGAGATTAGCAAGGAATCTGTGAGGGTTATACTTGGGCTTTATGCAAATATCCTGTTCTCTCTCAACCTTTCATTTAGTGGTTTTAGCATCTGTTGATTATACTTGCCTGAACCAATTATTTTATTGACAATGTAAAAAATGGTTTTCTATCATTCATCTATATCAATTTGCTATATTTTTTCTTTAAAGAAGAGCTTTCCCTCACTACCTTGAGTCATCTTGTTAACTGCAAGTAGATTTTTATGGCAAAACAGAACAATGCTCACTTTTTTCTCTCTAAATACAATTTCCTAATAAAGACTTGGTGTGACAGCTAACTCCTGTGGTGACAAAGAGATGGCATTTTTTTCATTTCTTTTTTCTTCTCTTTGTTTACAATTTTTTTCTTTTTAACTAATTTTTTATTGAAGCATAATTGCTTTACAGAATTTTGTTATTTTCAGTCAGACCTCAACATGAACCAGCCATAGGTGTACATACATCCCTTCCCTTTGGACCCTCCCTCCCATCTCCTACCCCATCCCACTCCTCTAGATAGATCACAGATCCCCTGTTTGAGTTTCCTGACCCATACAGCAAATTCCCGTCGGCTATCTATTTTACATATGGTAATATAAGTTTCCATGTTACTCTTTCCCTACATCTCACCCTCTCCTGCCCTCTTCCCAGGTCCATAAATCTGTTCTCTATGTCTATTTCTTCATTGCTGCCCTATAAATAAATTCTTCAGTACCATTTTTCTAGATTCCATATATATATACATTAGAATATGATATATAGCTTTCTCTTTCTGACTCACTTAACTCTGTATAATAGGTTCTAGGTTCATTCACCTCATCAGAACTGACTCAAATGCATTCCTTTTTGTGGCTGAGTAATATTTCATTGTGTATATGTACCATAACTTCTTTATCCGTTTATCTGTCAATGAACATCTAGATTGCTTCCATGTTCTAGCTATTGTAAATAGTACTACAATGAAAAATGGGATACATGTGTCTTTTTCAATTTTGGGTTTCTCAGGGTATATACTAGGAGTGGGATTGCTGGGTCATATGGTGGTTTTATTCCTAGTTTAAAAAAAATCTCCATACTGTCTTCCATAGTGGCTGTATCAGTTTACATTCCCATCAATAGTGCAAGAATGTTCCCTTTTCTCCACACCCTTTCCAGCATTTATTGTTTGTAGACTTTTTGATGATGGCCATTCTGACCAGTGTGAGGTGATATCTCATTGTAGTTTCGACTTGCATTTCTCTAATAATGAGCAATATTGAGCATCTTTTCACGTGTTTGTTAGCCATCTGTGTGTCTTCTTTGGAGAAATGTCTGTTTAGGTCTTTTTCCCACTTTTTGATTGGGTTGTTTGTTTTTCTGGCATTGAGTTGTATGAGCTGCTTGTATATTTTGGAAATGAATCCCTTGTCAGTTGTTTCATTTGTTATTATTGTCTCCTATTCTGAGGGTTGTCTTTTCACCTTACTTATAGTTTCCTTTGCTGTGCAAAAGCTTTTAAGTTTAATCAGGTCCCCCTTGTTTACTTTTGTTTCTATTTCTGTTACTCTAGGAGGTCAGTCACAGAGGGTCTTGCTTTGATTTGAGTCATCGAGTATTCTGCCTACTTTATACTTTCTGGTCTTATGTTTAGGTATTTAATCCATTTTGAGTTCATCTTTGTGTATGGTGTTAGGAAGTGTTCTAATTTCATTCTTTAACATGTAGCTGTCCAGTTTTCCCAGCACCATTTATTGAAGAGGCTGTCTTTGCCCAATTGTATATTCTTGCCTCCTTTGTCAAAAATAAGGTTCCCATAGGTGCATGGGTTTATTTCTGGGCTTTCTATCTTGTTCCATTGGTCTATATTTTTGTTTTTGTGCCAGTACCATACAGTCTTGATGACTGTAGCTTTGTAGTATAGTCTGAAGTCAGGAAGCTTGATTCCTCCAGCTCCATTCTTCTTTATCAAGACTGCTTTGGCTATTCGGGGTCTTTTGTGTTTCCATATGAATTGTGAAAATTTTTATTCTAGTTCTGTGAAAAATGCCATTGGTAATTTGATAGGGATAGCACTGAATCTGTAGATTGCATTTGGTAGCATAGTCATTTTTCACAATATTGATTCTTCCTACCCAGGAACATGGAATATTTCTCCATCTGTTTATGTTGTCTTTGATTTCTTTCATTAGTGTCTTATAATTTTCTGTGTACAGTCCTTTTGTCTCCCTAGGTAAGTTTATTCCTAGATATTTAATTCTTTTTGTTGCAATGGTGAATGGGATTGACTCCTTAATTTCTCTTTCTGATTTTTCATTGTTAGTATATAGAATTGCAAGTGATTTCTGTGTATTGATTTTGTATCCTGCAAGTTTGCTAAATTCACTGATTAGCTCTAGTAATTTTCTGATACTATCTTTAGGGTTTTCTATGCACAGTATCATGTCATCTGCAAACAGGGAGAGCATTACTTCTTTTTCTCCAATCTGGATTCCTTTTATTTCTTTTTCTTCTCCAATTGCTGTAACTAGGACTTCCAGAACTATGTTGAATAATAGTGGGGAAAGTGGACACATTTGTCTTGTTCCTGATCTTAGGGGGAATGCTTTCAGATTTTGACCATTGAGAATAATGTTTGCTATAGACTTATCATATATGTCCTTTACTATGTTGAGGTAGGTTCCTTCTATGCCTATTTTTTGAAGAGTTTTAGTCATAAATGGGTGCTGAATTTTGTCAAAGGCTTTTTTTTTTTGCATCTATTGAGATTATCATATCGTTTTTATCTTTCAATTTGTTAATATGGTGTATCATTGATTGATTTGCATATATTGAAGAGTCCTTGCATTCCTGGAATTAACCCAACTTGATCAGGGTGTATGAGCTTTTTGATGTGTTGCTGAATTCTGTATGCTAAAATTTTGTTGAGGATTTTTGCATCTATGTTCATCAGTGATATTGGCCTGTAGTTTTCTTTTTTAGTGTTGTCTTTGTCTGGTTTTGGTATCAGGATGATGGTGGCCTTGTAGAATGAGTTTGGAAGTGTTCCTTCCTCTGCAGTTTTTTGAAAGAGTTTTAGAAGGATAGGCATTAGCTCTTCTCTAAATGTCTGATAGAATTCTCCTATGAAGCCATCTGGTTCTGGGCTTTTGTATTTTGGGAGATTTTTCATCACAGCTTCAACTTCAGTGCTTGTATTTGGGTTGTTCATAATTTCTACTTCTTCCTGGTTCAGTCTTGGAAGATTGAACTTTTCCAAGAATCTGTCCATTTCTTCCAGGTTATCCATTTTATTGCCATATAGTTGTTCATAATACTCTCTTATAATCCTTTGTATTTCTGCATTGTCCGTTGTAACCTCTCCTTTTTCATTTCTAATTTTGTTGATTTGATTCTTCTCTCTCTTTCTTGATGAGTCTGACTAAAGGCATGTCAATTTTGTTTGTCTTCTCAAAGAACCAGCGTTTAGTTCTATTGATCTTTATTATTGCTTCTTTCATTTCTTTTTCATTTATTTCTGCTTGGGTCTTTATGATTTCTTTCCTTCTACTAATTTTGGGGTTTTTTTGTTCTTCCTTTTCCAGTTATTTTATGTGTAAAGTTAGGTTGTCTATTTGATGTTTTTCTTGTTTGTTGAGGTAAGATTGTATTGTTATAAACTTCCCTCTTAGAACTGCTTTTGCTGCATCCCATAGGTTTTGAGTTGTCATGTTTTCATTGTCATTTGTTTCTAGAAATTTTCTGATTTCCCTTTTGATTTCTTCAGTAACCTGTTGATTATTTAGAAACGTGCTGTTTAATCTCCATGTGTTTGTGTTTCTTACAGTTTTTTTCTTGTAATTGATATCTAGTCTCATAGCATTGTGGTCAGAGAAGATGCTTGATGTGATTTCAGTTTTCCTAAATTTACTGAGTTTGATTTGTGACCCAAGATGTGGTCTATCCTGGAGAATGTTCCATGTGCACTTGAGAAGAAGTGTATTCTTCTGCATCTGGATGGAATGTCTGCTGATGATTTGGTTTGTATTTTTGTTTTGTTTGTTGTTTAGATGAGGTGTCCTGCACAGGGTGCTACTGGTGGTAGGGTGATGCGGGTCTTGTTTTCAACTGGTTTTCTTTGTATGAGTTCTGACTATTTGATACTTCCTAGGGTTAGTTCTCTGATAGTCTAGGGTCTTGGAGTCAGTGCTCCCACTCCAAAGGCTCAGGGCTTGATCTCTCTGCATCTAAGAGAAGATGAGGGAAGGCTGAAGTGAGTTAGAAGCTGTTTTCTGATGGAAGATGAGGAAAACCTACAGTGACTTAGACGCACCTGGAAGCCCTCTGTGGGGCCATTTGGTTCCGGGACTGGAAGGAAAACAGCAGCACCTGCTTTTACAAGTTTTAACTTACTGTGTCTTCCTGGTGAATTGAAGCTTTTATGATTGTGTAGTGACTCTCTTTATCCTTAAGTATTTTTTTCTTTTTTGCCCTAAATCCCTATTTAAAAAAAATATTTAGCTTCTCCAGTTTAAAGTTTGTTATGTGCTTGCTTTCTGTACTTTGTTTCACCTTCTTGTTTTAACAGTCTATAACCTAACATTCGGAGAAGGCAATGGCACCCCACTCCAGTACTTTTGCCTGGAAAATTCCATGGATGGAGGAGCCTGGTAGGCTGCAGTCCATGGGGTCGCTAAGAGTCGGACACGACTGAAGTGACTTAGCAGCAGCAGCAGCAACCTAACATTCTGGTGTGTCTCTTATAAATAATACGTAGCTTAAGTTTACATTTTTATCCATTTTGCCTATCTCTATGTATTCGTTGATGAGTTTAACATTTATTGTAATTATTGATATTTTATCCTATCTTTGTATATTTTATTTACTCCATTTTCTATACTTTTCTTACTTTTAGCTCTCAGCCTTCTTTTGAGATTGCTTGATATTTAGTTTGTTTTTCCTTAATCTATTTCTTGTTTTTATTATTGTTTTGAAGCTAAAAACTGTATTTCCATTCTTTTGGTGGTTACTCTTTTGAGCACTTAGAGTATGTATGGCCCTATATTGCGGTAGCTTGTAGCATGAACTCTGGAGTGAGCATGCTTATGTTCAACTTGACAGTATGCAAACTCGGCAAGGTACTTACTCTCATTATGCTTAGTTTTCTTATCTGTAAAATGGAGATAAGAATAGTACCAATTTCATAGGTTTGTGTGAGTATTAAGTGACTCCCTACATGATGAAGTCATTGGAGAGTAGTGTCCATCACACAGACATACTCTATCATATGTATATATGATTTTATATATTATATATTTATACACACTCTATGTCTATATATATAATAAAATATAATAATTATTGTAATTATCTATAATTCTAACATCTAAAGTTCTTGAGGTTCTATTTTCTATTTTTGATGATTCCCCCAATTGTGGTTTTTATTTTTTAAACTCTTGGACAATCTTTGATTGTGAGCTCATATTTGGAGGATCTCTCTCTGGAAATCCTGAGGCTCTAAATCTAATGGAGTCTTTCCTCCTCCATTAGATCTGCCACATGGGATCTACCCCATTCACTTGTCTCTGTTTTATGTGGGAATCCCAGTTTCAGCTTCCCTGCCTGCAGTCGGTCTGGGGTTAGTTCTGATCTCAGGTTTAATGTGAATCTTTGTCCAAGGGCAGCCCAAGACTTTAGTAAGCTATTGCTCCCAGATCTCCCCCGTAGTTTCAGTTCATGATACTGACGGTTTTGCTTTATTTTGATTTTTTTTGCCTTTGAGGATTTCTGTTATTTACTAAGACCCTAGGAAGACATTAACAAGTATATTTTATCAAGGATTTGACACAACTACAGCAAGAGGGTCCTCAAAACACCTGGGACTCCCTACAGCTGCCAGAAAAGTTCATGGGGCTTACTTCTCTGACCATTTTGACTGCAGGAACTTATTCATGTTAATATCCTCAGATCCCAGCTTGGAGACCATCTCATTCCTGTGCAGGATTTTGCTCAATTGTTCAGTCATGTCCGACTCTTTGTGGCCCCATGAACTGTAGCCCACCAGGCTCCTCTGCCCATGGGATTTTCCAGGCAAGAATACTGGAGTGGGGTGCCATTTCCTACTCCAGGGGATCTTCCAGACCCAGGGATTGAACCTGCATTTCCTGCATTGGCAGGAGGTTTCTTTACCACTAGTGCCACCAGGTAAGCGGGTGATAAATGACTGTTTAAAACTGAATGATAGGGACTTCCCTGGTGGTCCAGTGGTTAAGACTCTGCACTTCTGTGCAGGGGTGTGGGTTTGATCCTGGTGGGGAACTAAGATCCCACATGCCACGTGGCTAAAAAAAAAAAAAAAAAGAATGGTTAAAAATCACACCTAGAGTTCTTCAGGTAGATGTTAGGACCTAGAGTTGCAATACCTTTTCCCAGCCTCTTGGGGAGCCGTGATTCAAAGTCAGCCTTGAAAGCCCAAATCCTCTCTGCTTGTGGCTGATATCAGGGCAGAGAGGAAAGGCAAGAAGGCAGCGGGACAAGTCCCCTGTGTAGAAAGTACACTTAATGACCCCTGGCTTCCCTGGTCGGCTGTTCACTGTTGCCCCCTGGGTGGGGTGCCCCCATCCATCAGCTCTGGTACCCGTGTCTCCTTTTCTTCTACTTCGAGAATCAATCATTTCCCATAGATCTTTTCCTACCCAGGCCAAGGAACAAAGATCATAGTTTGGTAGTCTTTAGCTCAACCCTTTTCAAGCAGCCCCGTCAGCCTATGTCAAAGACTTCACGCACCAGTTTAATAAACAGTGGCCACAATAAAAACAACAGTAAGAAATGGTACTTGAGCCAAGAGCTGGACAGCACATTTTCCATTATAAATGGTTTTTTGTTCAGGTGGGCTTGGGGATGGGTGGGGAGGCAGAGGGCTGACTCAGCCCCTTTCCTCCCTCCACTCCAGCCCTTGGTGATCTGGGCTCTTAGAAGAGCATTTGTTTCCATTCAATAGAGTAGAAAGTTCTTGGCTTAGCAATGCCTTCTGAGACCTCAGCCTTGGAGGCTGGCTTGTATCTCTCCCTCCCTGGGATGCTGAGAGCATCATGGGCAGCTGAACTGGAGCTGATGACTTCCTGGGTGCCTGTGAGCTGCAGGATGACTTACAGGATTGCAGGTCCTTTGCTGCACCTAGAAATGCTGAGAGTGTGGGCAGAGAGGTGTGCCCAAGGTGGGCTCTTGGTCTGTGTCTGACTTCTGGGGGATTCCCATGCGGGCAGGGCAGGGGGAAACAGTTTCCAGCACTGTAGGGGGCAGGAGCATCATGGATCAGACTAGAATAAAAGAGACCAACAAATAAACTGGTAATTTGAAATTCGACAAAATGATGGCATGCAAAATTAATCTTCCTTTTCTGAAGCTCTTTGCTCCTCTCTCTACTCTCTAGAGGTCAGGAAGTCTCATAAGCCTTTCCAGCCTCCTTTTTTTTTTTTTTTTAAAATTGGAGGATAATTGCTTTATAGCATCGTGGTGGTCTCTTCTGTACATTAATGCCAATCAGTCATAATTATATATATCCCCTCCCTCTAAAGCCTCCCTCTCCCAACACTTTCCATCCCCTAGGTCATCACACAGCACCAGACTGAGCTCCCTGTGTTATATAGCATCTTCCTGCCAGTTATCTATTTTACACATGATAGTATATATATATGTCAATGCTACTTTCTCAATTTGTCCTACCCTCTCCTTCTCCAAATGTGTCCACAATGCATTGGTGGTATAGTGGTGAGCATAGCTGCCTTCCAAATGTGTCTACAAGTCTCTTCTCTATGTCTACGTCTCCATTTCTTCTCTGTAAATAGGTTCATCAGTACTATTTTTTTCTAGATTCCATATATATGCATTAATATCTGATATTTGTTTTTCTCTTTCTGATTGACTTCATTCTGTATAAAAGGCTCTAGGTTCATCCACCTCACTACAACTGACTCAAATTCATTCCTTTTTATGACTGAGTAATATTTCCATCCCCCTCCTTATCAGAGTCTGGTCTCTGGAAAGTGTCTGATAGCTGCATTTGATCAGAAAACGAGAGAATGGTAAAGCTGGGTGTGTTCCATACTGTAGGGTATTTGCATTTAATGGGAGTCTCTGATCTAAGGAATTGCAGCCCTTAATGGTGGAATTCCAGGTTGTCACTTGCTGGGAATGAAGACTATTGGGGACTTAAAGAGGTATCTCAGAGCCGTCAAGTCACTAAGGGTGGTTTGGAACCCACAGAGGAGAGGGAGGGAGGGTTCAATAGGGAGGACAACACGCTTACCTTCCGGACATTGTAGATCCAGTTGAGATAGGCTGTGACCTTGGTATATACTCCTGGGGTAGTAGGCCCCCCACAGCCATGGCCCCAGCTCACGATGCCCACCACTTGCCACCGGTCAGAGTGATACATCAGAGGGCCCCCACTGTCACCCTGTGAGAGAGGCCAGAGCAGAGGCTGCTGGGGAGGGCAGGCAGGGCTGGGGTGGAGAGGTGGGCTTTCCCATCCTCCCCTCGCTGCTTTGGCCCATCTGGTCCCTGCTCTCCAGCGCCCTCTGCTGTTCCACCTTCACTGCCCCTGCTCATGCTGTTCCTGCAGCCTGGAATGCCCTTCCCTTTGGGGGCGAAAGGGTTCTGTCTGGGATCGAGCAAGTTGTGGGTGTGCTGTCAGCCCTTTCTTGGAGATCTACAACTCACACTAGAACAGTGAGGGCTCTAAGGGGTCCTGCAGTAAGGAAGCCTGGTTATCTTTGCCTAACCTAGTGCGTGCTAAGTCACTTCAGTCATGTCCGGATCTATGTCACCGTATGGACTGCAGCCCGCCAGGCTTCTCTGTCCGTGGGATTCTCCAAGCAAGAATACTGGAGTCGGTGGCCATTTCCTTCTCCAGAGGATCTTCCCGATCCAGGGATAGAACCCGTACTTCCTGCATTTCAGGCGGATTCTTTACCAACTGAGCCACCCGGGAAGCCCATCTAACCTAGTAGCTCCCAGATTTATTGAACCATTACAGGAGGGCTTATTTCATGCCAGTCACTGTTCTAGACAACTGGGATCAATTAATGAAAAGAGAAAAGATCCTTGCCCTAAGGGAGCTTGGAATCAGATGGAGAGAGAGAGAGAGAGAACAAGCAAAGTACAAAATGACATTTTCTTGTATAAAAATTGTCAGATAGTGAAAAGTACACTTATTTGGGTGTCCTTCTTACCAGCTCTTGTAGCCTCTGGGGCTTCATCCCTCAGAACCCAGTAACTCTATAGCTGAACTGCCTGTGGTGTTATTCACCCCCACCCCCATTACTGTGAACTTCTGAGGGAAGACACTGTCCTCAAAGTTCAGCATCTATCTGACATCAAGTCATCAAGAGATGACTAAGAGTGCCTCTAGAGTGAAGGAATTTAATGACTGAGAATGGGGGTGGGACAAGGGTTTGGGGTTTTAACGAAAATAGTTCAGAAGATCCTCTGGGAGGGGATGTGAGAATATATTCACGGACTGGCCAGTCGGATGGGGAGAGGGGACAGTGCACTGGGGCTCATCCAGCATGAGATGGGTTTTCTCTAGTGTAGTCCAGCAGCTTGAGGACAGTTGTAGAGAAAACAGACCTGGGGTTCCTGCCTGCTAGGGGCTCATACTCTTTTAAATGAGTAAACTTTTAAAGTCTCTGGGTTTCTGGGAAGTAAGAGCAGGTGGGGAGGGAAACATCATCTTTGTATGTAAAATATACATTTGAAATCTCTCTGCTTCTATGTATCTGTCTATCCATGCATCCATGCATCCATGCATCCTCATATCTTTCTCTCTCTCTCCCTTCCTCCCTTCATCACACACTGAGTGCCCACAATATGCAAGGCTTCATGTGGGGCATTCATCCTCTGAACTTTTTCATCTCTTCAGAGCAGACTTCCTCATCTCTGTAATTCCCTCATGATCCTTGGAGGCCGCACCTGGCAGGTGTCCACGCCACCCTCTGGGAGGCCTGCACACATCATCGTCTCGGTGACCTCCCCCTGGTAGGCATCCTCTGCATTGCACCGCGTGCTGTTGATGACCTGGACGGAGCCCTGCTGCAGTACGTCAGACATCTTCCCTGGGGGTTGAAAACACACTCGCATTCCCATTCTTGCCTTCAAACCCCAGCCCAGGACAGTTCCTGGTACCTTGGTGCTTGGACCTCCAGGATGGGTTTCTCTAAAGGATGGTCCTCCTTCCCATCACTTTTGGGAGCTGCTCACTTAGTCCCGTGATCTTGAGCCTGGCACTTACCTCCGTTCTCTTCTGTAAAGCCCCATCCGATGACCCAGAGTGGGGTGCCTGGAGTGAGCTCCTCGTCAAAGAAGGGCAGGCAGATGGGCCTGATCGTGCCTGCCAGGAGCAGAGAGGAAGAGGGGACCCAAAGTTCAGGAGAGCCTGGCGGCTAAACCCTCTGTAAGGGTTAACACCAGGGTTTCCAAAGCACATGTTCCATGGGATGTTAATAGAAGTGGCATGGAAAGAAAAAAAATTCTGTGGTCAAGTAAGTTTAGAAAATGTGTTGGATTTCCCTGGTGGTGTAGTGAATGAGAGTCCACCTGCCAATGCAGGAGACATGAGTTTGGTCCCTGGTCCGGGAAGATTCCACATGCCACAGAGCAACTAAGTCCATGAGACACAACTACCGAGCCCATGTGCTGCAACTACTGAAGCCCGTGTGCCTAGAGCCCTTGCTCTGCGACAGGAGAAGCCACAGTAGTGAGAAGCCTGACTGCCGCAAGGAAGAAGAGCCCCTGCTCGCCTCAACTGGAGAAAAGCCTATGCAACAATGAAGACCCAGCACAGCCAAAAATAAATAAATAGTTTTAAATGGAGAAAATGTGAGCTAAACACAACAAAACAAATTGTTAAAAAAAAAAAACAAACACCTCTCATGTCATTAATACACTAATGTGTTCCAGGAAGAGAGCTATGGTATAAAAATGTTTTCCAAACTTATTTGAGAAAGGAACCCTCTTGTACCCAAGGGACCCGTGTTCTATGGAATCAAGCATTGGAGATGCTGATCTAAATACTACCCAGTGTAAGCTTGAGTCATCAAACAGAGCTGGTCAAAGATGCTACGGGCTGCTTTAACAGTAATGAGTCGCTGTCCCTGGAGGGGAGCAAATGTGCCCCATGACCCTTTGGCAGGGAGATTGTTACAGGCTTCTGCATTGGTTGGGGTGGAGGATGGGCCAGGAGATCTTTTAGGTCCCTTGCAACTGCAAGATTGGAAGAATCTGTGACTCTCACTGGGGGTGCTCTATGTAGAGAAGACAGACCTCAGAAGAATCTGGCAGGGGTAGGGTGTCAGCTGAGAGCTCAAGGGGCCTCATGGCTTTCGTGACAATAGGCTGATATACTTGCCGGAAACAATGGGCCAACTGAGGTCTTGAGAGGAGTAGTGATGTGCCCAAGGCCACTTAGGGAAAGAGCTAGTGGCAGAATGGGAGTTCTGTCCCCAGGCGCCGGCTCTCACCAGAGTATGTGAGCGGGAGCTGCAGCTTCACGAGGGCAATGTCGTGCTCTCTGGGGTGCGTGGCATTAGGCTCAAGGATGAAGATCTTGGCCACAGGCAGGGATGGGAAGCTGCCCAGTCTGTCTGAGCCAGCCCTCACCTTCCAGTTGGGCACATCGAGATGCTTCCTGGGGGCAGAGACAGTGCAGTTCAGGTCCAAGCCAAGCATGAAGAGGCTTTGCCAAAGGCTGGGTCTCCAGGGCCCTGGGGAGTGGGGTGCTGCATGTCCCTGCCTTGGAGGGTAATGATGGTGAGGGCAGGGGTGCTGCAGAAGGGACCATCTGAGGAATCACCTACTGCAGGTCAGATTCTAAAGGGGGATTTGATTCTTTTCCCTGGTGAAACCTGCCGGAAGAAACTTCTAACTGGAGGGCTGGGGAATGGGCTATGCCCAGTGCTTGAGCTCTGGGTCCTGATACTCTGTCCTCTAGTGCATTTTACTGGCCGTGTTGCTCATGTGGTACTTGCATTGTGGTCAGTTCCACTGTATACAGTAAGTCTCCTACACATGAACTTTCAAGTTGCAGACTTTCAAAGATGTGAATGTGTGTTTGCATGTCCAATCACGTAAGTTAGTCAATGTGTCTGGCATTATTTGTAAAAGTTGGGTACCTCAGGCTAACTTTGTTGAAGTTAATGAACAAACTGGACTTACAAGTGTATTCTTGGAATGGAACACATTCCTATGTAGGGGACTTACTGTATTTGTCTTCTTCTTGATCCCAGACACAGCTGAGTGTGCAGGGGAAAGGTTTATAGCTTTTATCAGATTCTCCAAAAAGGTTAAAAATCACTGGCTTACATTGTGTGCTCCTCTGAGGCAGTGATGGCATCTACAGCATGAAGGCACCTAGTAGGTACTCATAGATGCTGAATAAATGAACAGATGAATGAATGAAGGTGAAGAGGCCCTGGAATGGTCCTTCTCCAGACACATGGCAGGCCTCTCTCTGCTGGCTGGTAACAGAAAACTTTTTTTCTTAACTTCTGGATATAGTGAAAGAGTGGCATGGACCCGGGATTTGGAACCACTTCTTGAAAGACTGGCAGAAAGGGAGAGAGTTCTCAAGACTCCCTTGGAGTCCTCAGAGGCAGATGGGAAGGGCTTTTGTGCAGTGAGTGATGTAGGGGAGAGTGAGGATGCTGGGTATTTGATGGCTTCCCCCCAAAAGGGAAGAAGTCAGGCCTGGTGACCGGCACCCTCCACTAAGACCCCCAAAGCCTAACAAAGGATGTCACGGCCAGTGTCTCACTGGGTAGCCACATCCTGGTACATGGTCTTTAGGGCGAATGGAGGGAGTGGAGGGCATCACACAGACAATTGAAGACAGGGGACCCAGGCACTCAAGGTCCCTCCGCGTCTCTGACTCCAGGCTCCCCACACGTGCCTTACCAGAAGCAGTGGGCAGCGGTGAGGATCCAGTGTGGGTCCAGGATGCTCCCTCCACAGATGTGTTGCTTGTTGTACTGGATGCTGACCTGCCAAGGCCAAGAATCCACAGAGGCCTCCTGCCCACCCACCACCCGAGGGGCCTTCACGCTCTGTCCACAGGCTGGACTCAGAGGGAAGGAGGAAGAAAGAAAGAGTCAGGCTCTTGGGGACTGGGGTTGTCCCCCTTAGAGCCCCCAGCCTATCCTGAGCAGGGTCCTTGGACTAGGAACAGGGGTGACGGGTAGAGGACCAGGCCAATTTTGAATTAGTCACCAGGAGACGCTGAGTGTCCCAGACTTTCCCCCAATCTCCATCTCTTTTTATAAGCTTCAGATGGAGTTTATACAGTGAATATAGGTGTGTCCATTCTGCTGGAATTCATGACCTTGAAACTAAACATGGACGCAGAATTATGAAAGTCCTGCCCCGGGGAGTGTCCCCAGCTGCTCCCACTGAGTAACAGTGAACAGACGCCCACAGGCTGCTTTGGGATTGGAGAGTGGGAAGAAAGTTCCACAAATGGATCTTCCCATCCTGAACTCACCTTTCTCCAAGTCCCTTCCCCCTGCTCAGAGAGTCTCCCGATTTGACATCCTGTTCCCTCTTTCACATCCCACTCTCCTGGCTTTCACGTCTGACTTGCAAACTCTTGTAAAAACTCTCGGGTTCCACCTCTCTGCCCTGTTCCCAGCCTCTCCAATCCTTCTGGCAGTCACTGCCACAGTGACGGTTCTAAGGGGGAAAGGCCACCACCCTCTCTGGGTTTGTGCCTGGAAGGGGCTTGTGAAACACTTTCTAATTCCAAACACTGCTTTCTACACATCCCTCACTCCCCCACTCAAAGCTCCTTAGCATCCCTCTCTGTCTGTAGGGGAAGAGTTTAAACTCCCGCTCCTGGCAGCCTCCTGATATAAAATCGCTGTCTAGCCAAATCGATCTGCTGGTAGCTCCCTGAAAAGTCTTTCTGTTTTTGCTCCAGGAAGTCCCTGTCCCTGAGATGCTGTCTCCTCTCATGTTTATCTAAATCACTGTTCATTCCTCTGGGAAGAGAGCACTGGCCAAGACAGAGAGACAGACCTGGTCCCTGCCCTCCTAGAGCCTACAGTTCATTCTGAGATGTTTAGCCTGAGCATTTTCTCCAGGTTGCCTGATCCCTGGGGATTTTCCTCTCCTGGCATTTTCACAGCCTGCCTGGATGTTGGCCAGCTTTTCTTGTTGTCGTAGTTCAGTCTTCTCTTCTCAACGAGACTGAAGCCTCCTCTAGGGAGAATCTGTGGCTTAAGCCTCTTTCTGACTCCAGGGCTGCTTAGCTCACCACATCAGGTGCTCAGACCCCATCGGCATCTTGGGATCACATGATAATGGGTAAAAGTCTTAACATCCAACAGGGATACATCAGTCAGTTCAGTTGCTCAGTCATGTCCAACTCTCCATGACCCTGTGGACTGCAGCATGCCAGGCTTCCCTGTCCATCACCAACTCCTGGAGCTTACTCAGACTCATGTCCATTGAGTCGGTGATGCCATCCCACCATCTCATCCTCTGTCGTCCCCTTCTCCTCCTGTCTTTAGTCTTTCCCAGCATCAGGGTCTTTTCCAATGAGTCAGTTCTTTGCATCAGGTGGCCAGAGTATTGGTGTTCCAACTTCAGCATCAGTCCTTCCAACGAATATTCAGGACTGATTTCCTTTAGGATAGACTTCTTGGATCTCCTTGCAGCCCTCAAGACTCTCAAGAGTCTTCTCCAATACCACAGTTCAAAAACATCAATTCTTTGGCACTCAGCTTTCTTTATAGTCCAACTCTCACATCCATACATGACTACTGGAAAAACCATAGCTTTGACTAAATGGACCTTTGTTGGCAAAGTAATGTCTCTGCTTTTATGGACAAAGAATTAATCTCAAAAATATACAAGCAACTCCTGCAGCTCAATTCCAGAAAAATAAAAGACCCAATCAAAAAGTGGGCCAAAGAACTAAACAGACATTTCTCCAAAGAAGACCTACAGATGGCTAACAAACACATTAAGAGATGCTCAACATCACTCATTATCAGAGAAATGCAAATCAAAACCACAATGAGGTACCATTACATGCCAGTCAGAATGGCTGTTATCCAAAAGTCTACAAGCAATAAATGCTGGAGAGGGTGTGGAGAAAAGGGAACCCTCTTAGACTGTTGGTGGGAATGCAGACTAGTACAACCACTATGGAGAACAGTGTGGAGATTCCTTGAAAAACTGGAAATAGAAATGCCACATGACCCAGCAATCCCACTGCTGGGTATACACACCGAGGAAACCAGAACTGAAAAAGACACGTGTACCCCAATGTTCATCTCAGCACTGTTTATAATAGCCAGGACATGGAAGCAACCTAGATGTCCATCAGCAGACGAATGGGTGAGAAAACTGTGGTACATATACACCATGGAATATTACTTGGCCATTTAAAAGAATACATTTGAATCAGTTCTAATGAGGTGGATGAAACTGGAGCCTATTATACAGAGTGAAGTAAGTCAGAAAGAAAAACACCAATACAGTATACTAATGCGTATATATGGAATTTAGAAAGACAGTAATGATAATCCTATATGCAAGACAGAAAAAGAGACACAGATGTATAGAACAGTCTTTTGGACTCTGTGGGAGAAGGTGAGGGCGGGATGATATGGGAGAATGGCATTGAAACATGTAAATTATCACATGTGAAACGAATCACCAGTCCAGGTTCGATGCTTGAGACAGGATGCTTGGGGCTGGTGCACTGGGATGACCCAGAGGGATGGGATGGGCAGGGAGGTGGGAGGTGGGTTCAGGATGGGGAACACATGTACACCCATGGAGGATTCAAGTCAATGTATGGCAAAACCAATACAATGTTGTAAAGTAAAATTAATTAATTATTTATAAAAAAGAAAAATAATCAGATTGAAGAGCCCCCCCCCCCCCCAAAATGTAATGTCTCTGCTTTTTAATATGCTGTCTAGGTTTGTCATAGCTTTTCTTCTAAGGAGCAAGCGTCTTCCAATTGCATGGCTGCAGTCACCATCTGCAGTGATTTTGGAACCCAAGAAAATAAAGTCTGTCATAGTTTCCATTGTTTCTCCATCTATTTGCCATGAAGTGATAGGACCAAATGCCATGATTTTGGTTTTTTGAAGGTTGAGTTTTAAGTCAGCTTTTTCACTCTCCTCTTTCACTTTCATCAAGAGACTCTTCAGTTCCTCTTTGCTTTCTGCCATAAGGGTAGTGTCATTTGCATGTCTGCGGTTATTGATATTTCTCCTGGCAATCCTGATTCCAGCTTGTGCTTCATCCAGACCAGCGTTTCTCATGATGTACTCTGCATGTAAGTTAAATAAGCAGAGTGACAATATACAGCCTTGACTTCCTCCTTTCCCAACTTGGAACCAGTCCACTGTTCCATGCATACACACTGCTAAACTGCAAAGGCAGCGAGGATGACCTTCCTCCTCTCAGGTGATCCAGTTTCTGGCCATCCTCCAGGCTCAACTTGGTTCTCCCATGAGGCTGGTGGGATGAGTGGGACCTCAGCACTTGTTTTTCCTTCTGATCTCCTCTCAGAACTAGGTAGTCTCCCAGGATCCTGTTGGGCAATTGGACTAAAGATGAACTTCAGAGAGATCAAGTGAATTACCCAAGGTCACATTGGAAGCCAGTGGGACGGGTGCCGCCTAGGTCTCCTGACGACCTCCCCCCCACCCCGCTTACTCCCCCAGCCCCATGCAGCTCTCTTTGGAGCATGTTAATCGGGACTCCTGCATGTGGCCTTACACCTCTTTCTTTGCTCAGTCATTAGCTCCTAAGGACAGAGGCCAATTTTCTTGCTTGTCTGGTATCTTCTACTTCCAGCTAGCATCCGACAGTGATGACGCATCTTAACTGTTTCATGACTCTTTGCTAAATGAATGAGCAGATGAGATTACATGGGCCCTGGCCAGGGGTGGGAGCAGGTAGAGGCTCAGTCCTGCCCTTTCTGGTTTTCCTACTCTCTCTTGGATCTCTGCCCACAACAATTGTGGAGATATGGGTGGATAGTGGGAGGGAGTTCTTAACATCAACTACTTGAAGGAGTGTTCACCTATAAGCCCAAGGTCCAAGTAGCAATGTCTGGACAGAATAGAGTGACACTTGGAGTCTGAGTGATTTAAGAATGAGGATGAAGGTCTTCTTTCCTGCTTATTGCTGGCCCAGGACCCAAACCCTCAGAGATGGAGTATACTCACCAAGGCACTGCAGGGAAACCAGGGAGCCTGAGAGACAGGGGCTGGAAAGGAGACATAGGCATCCTGTGGTTTTTGTTTATCTCTCGGCTGGGAGGCAGGGACTCGGGTCTCCTGGCACTGTTGATTCCAGTCCCCTCCCAGCATCCGGGAAATATGAAGCCTTGCCTGGTGGGGGCTGTATAGACACTGTGCTGTGCTGCCCTTGGTTATTCAATCATGTCTGACTCTTTGTGACCCCATGGTCTATAGCCCTCCAGTCTCCTCTGTCCATGGGATTCTCCAGGCAAGAACACTGGGGTGCGTTGCTTGCCCTCCTCCAGGGGATCTTCCCAACCCAGGGATTGAACACAAGTCTCCTGCATTGCAGGTGGATTCTTTACTGTCTGGGCCACCAGAGAAGCCAAAGGATACTGGAGTGGGTAGCCTATCCCTTCTCCAGGGGGTTTTCCCGACCCAGGAATCTAACCAGGGTCTCCTGCATTGCAGGTGGATTCTTTACCAGCTGAGCCACCAGGGAAGCCCCATATAGACACCATACTTCTATCCAACTCAGTGCAATTGGATGCAATTGGATTTCACACCCCTACTGATAAGCATCTGCTATATGCTGGGCTCTGCCTGAGTCACAGCCCACCCTGGGGCTCTTGGCAGCCTGAGATGGAAGAGAGCAGAACTTGGACCAGCATCTGTGGCACTGCGGGCTCAAATAGAAGAGGAATGGGATTTTAGTGAAACTCCAGGCAAACAATCATTCTGCTCCTAGTCCTCTCCTTTTCAAGATTTACTCTTTGATGAAAAAGCGGCTCTCAGCAACCTCCCTGCATGCTAAGGAGACATCATTCTCTCCGTGGGGTGACAGTGTTCCTGTAGATGCTGGGCTCTGGCACGGTGGTGGGCATGAGAATAGGACGTTGACAGTGGCCATACAGCTGCTCCTCTGGAGGGTTAGAAATGCAGGGGAGGGCCTACTCTGGCCTGGGTGAGTGGCAGGAAGGACAAAGTGGCCTTTGGAATCTTGCCTCTGGGGCTTAAAGTGGCATAAGGCCATAGGAAACCAATTTGGTTTTCTTATTTGACTGATGAAAGGCCGCCAGTGTGTGGACAGCACACTTTGTCCAGCTGCCCCTTGTATTAAGCCAAAGAATCAACACAGAAAACCGCTCAGAAATGTGATGCTCTAGCTTTTGATATTGGACAGTCTGCCTGGCCAGGAGTTCTTCTTGTTGTCTGGCTTATGTTCCCCTTGCTGCATCCATTCAGGGCGGGCTGGCTGCAGCCCTGACGGCAGCGGGCATGGGTGAGCTTTGTGGGCCAGAGGTGTCCTCTCACTTACCCGCTTGAGTGTTGCACCTGAAGCTCCTGCAGATTCTCTGTGATTTTGACAATGTCCAGATCTTGGGCTGGGCCAACGTTCACAGCTTTGAAGGTGGGTTTGCTGCTCGTGTTGGGAGGGAAAGGGAGAGAGTGAGAGACGTGAACTGGAGCAGGAGCTCAGAACAAGATGGTGGGAGCAGCCCCCACTCTCAGGAGAGGGGTCAGCAGAGGATGCTGGGTGGGTGTGGCAGGGGAGTGGAGGTTGCCTTGGTCAGGGAGGGTAGTGCCTGCTTTGCTAGATGACAAGGGATGTTTCTTGACATCCAGGATTTAGCTCTGAGCACAGTGCTGATGTGGACTTGCTTTCTTGGGCAGGGAAGACTGGTTCTGAGCCCAGAGCTCTGAAGAAATGTTATGGATGCCCCTTTGTAACTCCCAGCTCTGTCCTGATTCCAAATGTCCCAGCTGCTTCTCTTGGTTCAAAGTGAGGGGAATAGGGAGGCAAAGGAAACAAGTTAGCACCCATCCCTACTTTAGAAGGAACTAGATGTGGACATTTTGGTTTTCTAAACAAGGCTTCTGGTCTGAACTTGGTAGTGGGGTACACTTATGGTCCCTTTGGAGGTAGGACAGGCCAAGGTCAGGCTTCACATGCACTCAGACAAACATCTCTCTCATTTGGACTGCTATCCCTCTTTCTCTCCACAAATCCATGTTTGTCTTCTTTCAGACTTTGAGTGTAAGTCTTCCCTCCTCCAGGAAGTCTTCCCTGATTAATCTCATCTTTTTGATTGTTGCTGTACTGAATGTACCTCTTTTCCATCTCTCCTATTCTTCCCCATCCTTTATACCAGTCATACTAGCATCAGCTCTGTATGCAGGTTTGGGTCAACCTAAAACACTGGCTGACTGGCACATTCTCACATGCCTACCTAGGAATCTGGCACTGCCTGGATGACCCAGCCATGGCACCTGAAAGGCTGGAGTCTAGCAGTGCTGGGTTTTGTGCTGAGAGCCCTCAAGCCTGAGGTTCTTGTTCTGGCTCTGACGCTAGCTTGATGTGTGACCCTTGGCAGGTCACATTTTCCCTCTGGGTCTCTCTAAGCCTCTGTTTTCCCCTCTATAAATGATGGGTGGACCAGATGATCTCCAGAGTCCTTCCCGTCTTGAGCCATCTAGAGTTTTGTGGGAAAGAAGGCCCTCCTAGCCAGGGAAATCTGAGATACAGAAAGAGGGATCATGGTGGAAGTGGACATTTCCAGGAGAACTAGCCTCTGTTCACCAGTACATCATGATGAATAATTCTGATCAGCTTTGATCTTGCAGAGCCCAAGAGCGAGATGGCTTGTTGCCTTAAAGAGCTTAGAAGAACAGAGAATCTAGGAGCCTTTTACCTTAAGAACCCCTGGAGACACCCTGGTTTCATAATCAAGCTGCAGCCTGCTATGCTAGTACTGCTGACACTGCAGTTGGTGGACTGCGGTCGGAAGGGGGAGGGGCTGCAGCCAGGAGGCCAGGCTGGGGTTGCTGCTGGGGGAGGGGTGAGCAGGGGCAGGGCTTGCCTTCCTAGCCCTCCTTGGAAGTGAAGGGTGCAGGGCGTCCTCTCCGGAGGGTACTGGAAGCTGCACATCGTGGAGGGCAGAGAGCAGGAGTAACCTGACAACCAGAGAGCAGAAGGCGCAAATAGTTCTGATGGATCGGTGATGGCTGTCTAGAGTACTTATTGAAAAATGAGCTTGAGACTGCTCTAGGGTTTGATGGAAGAGGGTTCTGTGATTGACTGATGGACGATGCCTGCCTAGGATGTGTCGTTTCCACCTAGTCTCTGGGTCCAGTTTCTTAGAATCCTAAAATTTGGGGCCTGCCAGGAAGAGATTATTCCCTGTGCAGCTGAATGCATGGGTCCTTTTTTATCTCTCCAGTTAGGCTCTGAGTGATCAACTGTCTCCCCTCCCCTCCCTTTATAGATGAAACCTACACGGAACAGAGAATTACCCAACCTAGAAACAGATATGCTTCAGATACCCAGGAATTAGGGGGTCTTGGGCACACCTTCCAGCCCTCTTGCTCCCAGCTACTATCTGATCAACTTATTCACCTTCTTTGAACCTATCATAGAACAGATAGAATAATAACTACCTTTGTGGTTTTTGCCAAGATCAAATGAATATAAATATGCAGTGTTAATTACCCTTCTTATAACTGTATGCTTTTTCACCCACTGAAGATTTAAAACTGCTTTTGAAATTTGCTGAGAGAGCTGAGATTGCTGATGAAAACCCAGTGAAATCAGGTTCATTTAAACTAAATTTTAACTAATAGGACTTTGAATAAATAAATAGGATTTTTTGTATTCTGGGGCAGGGACGGCATCTTGCCAAATCAAGAAGTGAGGGTTGAGAAGTAAAGGAAAGGAGGGGATTATAAAGGAGCCTGAACTGTGTGGGGGGGTGGGGATGCAGGTGAGGGTGGGGGAGGAGTGGGGCAGATATTCTCTCTCTGGCACCTCATAACCATCCTATGAGGTTGGCATTACTTCTCCCATTAATTCTTTTTTAAAATTAATTAATTAATTTGACTGTAGGCTTCCCAGGTGGCTCAGTGGTAAAAGAATCTGCCTGCCAATGCAGGAGACATGGGTTCGATCTTTGAGTTGGGAATATTCCCTGGAGGAGGAAATGGCAACCCACTCCAGTATTCTTGCCTAGGAAATCCCATGGACAAAGGAGCCTGGTGGGCTATCCATGGGGGTCACAAAAGGGTCGGACATGACTGAGCGACTAAACAACAACAACAGCCAGGTCTTAGCTGTGGCACGCAGGACCTTCAGTCTTCATTATGGCATGCAGGACCTAGTTCATCCACCAGAGATCAAACCTGGATCTCTGCATTGGGAGCACAGAGTCTTAGCCACTGGACCACCAGGGAAGACCCCCCCCCCCCGACACACACACCTCTCCACTGACTCTTGGACAAACTGAAGCTTACAAGATTTAGCTTCATGCTGCTTGTAAGGGAGTGTTTCAAAAGCAGTTGTCTGACTCTAATACCTATAATTTTTAGGAAAGAGAGAGGAAGGAGGAAGGAAAGAGGGAAAGGGGAAAAGAGGAAGGAGGAAAGAGAGGGAGAGAGGTCATGGGGTGAGGTGACAGCTACTGGACCTTGGGCTGGGTACCTGTTATAGCCCATCTGCCGACAGGCGGTCTTGGCCAGAGCTTCTGTGAAGTCATCAAAACAAGCGGAGGCCCAGTTCTTCGTGGCGGGGTCCAGCACCTGCAGGGTGGATCGGTCCCTGGAGAGGCGGACTGGGAGGGAAGGAACCTGGGTCAGCTCAGGGCAGGGGCTCATCTGGCTCATCTCCCACAGAATGCATCCTGTGACCAGCCCAAACCGGTGGTCCAAACCCTACCGGGAACTGGGGAGCCTCACAGAACACCAACCCTTTCCACCTCAAGGGGAGTTCTTCCTTTTGACTTGGCCTGATTGAGCCTTGCTCTGATTGAGCCTTGCTCTGACAGGAGCTAGGGTGGGGCAGATGTCCTGGGAATAATCTCCCATTTTGATTTTTGCCCTGGCATAATTATTAACAGCTCCCCTTTCACTTTTGGGCTTCCCCTGTGGCTCAGCTGGTAAAGAATCTGCCTGCAATGTGGGAGACCTGGGTTCAGTCCCTGGATTGAGAAGATTCCCTGGAGAAGGGAAAGGCTATCCACTCCAGTATTCTGGCCTGGAGAATTTCCTGAACTGTATAGTCCATGGGGTTCCAAAGAGTAGAACACAACTGAGTGACTTTCACTTTTTAGATGTATTTGCATATATGTATTTGATGGTTGTATTACAAGGCCTTCCTACCCGTGGTTCACACAAGTTCTCTAGTCTGGGAAAATTTCTCAAAGAGGAACCTTGCTGTTTTTTCCATGTAAGGTCAGAGATGGGTAGGCGAGTGAGGATTGCTATTGGCAGTAGGGTGACAAGGCTCACAGGCATTTGATTTCTGATTTTAAAAAAAAGGAGCAAATACACAGGATGTCACTCAGCCTTGCCCTATAAAAGCCCCCATCACCCATGTCCTGGGCTGTCTTTTCTTTGCAGAGCCCAAGTACAAAGTGGATCAAGCTGGATTAACCCAATCCAAGGAAGAACATGGGTTTTTATGTTCAAACCATCCTTTGAAGGACCTAGCTCAGTCTTGTTCCATAACATGTTACAATAAACATGTCTATAATGAATAGCCAACCCTGGTGGCTCAGACGGTAAATAAACTGTCTGTAATTCAAGAGACCTAGGTTCAATCCCTGGGTCGGGAAGATCCCCTGGAGAAGGAAATGGCAACACACTCCAGTATTCTTGCCTGGAGAATCCCATGGACAGAGGAGTCTGGCGAACCACAGTCCACAGGGTTGCAAAGAGTCAGACATGATTGAGCAACTAAGCACATACGCAAAATAAATAGAAGAATCAATAGCTGGCTAGTGGCTGTATGATCTCTTTGTAGTCCCCTTGAAATAATAGGTGTCAGAGAAAAGAGGGAACTCCCCAAGGTCATTCAATTCAGCATCCAGGTGCAGCAGGAATGGGGCAGGCTCAGTTACACCTTCCTGTCCCCTCTGGTCCACATTTGTTCATCAAAATGTACTGAGTGTTTGCTACATGTTGAGTATCGGGGATCCAGTAGATAAGACACGATCCTGTTTTTAAGACTCTTACAATAGGGAAGGAAGCTGACTAGTCAGGTGGCAGGTGCTACTCAGTGGACCAAGAGGACCTGAGCTGACTTCCTGCTCTGCCCACTCCCCTGGCCCCTTGGCCCCTGGGCTCACCTGCCACTGGAGGTCCGTTGGGGAGTTTCTTGACGCAGTACTGCTCATCCTCCCCCGAGGCACAGTCCCGGTGGCTGTCACACACCTGCTCCCTCTGGATGAAGAGGAGGGGCTGCCCACAGAGGAAGAAGTAATTGTCCAGAATCACCTTGACTGGAAGGCAAGGGCAGGGAAGGGCAGAGAGGGCTGATGGTCAGGCAGGCAGCCCAGGGGCAGGAGAGGCTGTGTTTCCCTGAAAACCTGCTGGGCCTGGAGACAGGCAGATGTGGGTTCCAGGCCCACTTCTGCCACCTAATTGCTGGTGTCCTCAGTCTTCTCATCAGTAAAATGGAGAGAATAACACCTGTCCCATCCCTAAAGAGGGCTGAGGAGTCTATCAGATCACGTGTGAGGAGCAACTCAGAAATAGCCCCCACTCGCTTCTCAACCCCAAGTGCTGGCACAGGGCCTCTGGGGAAGGAGGAGACAGCACTGGGCCTGGAGTCTCAGACATGAGCCCTGGCTCTGCCATCTCCTGGGTGACTTTAGACCAATCCCTTGCCCTTTCTGGGCTTCACAGGGTTGTGGAGAATGAACACTTGGTGGGCTGGTGGTTGTGAAAGTGTCTCATCGCTATCAAGCGCAGTTCTAGGACAAGGTGTTTTTACCTGGGGTTGAAAGACCATTACGAGGTTGACATTTTGCTTGTTCCTGCCTTCAGAGTCCATTGTTTCTTCTTTGTCTTGGATGATGGGAAGGAGTCTAGTGTTTTTAAGTCCTCAAGACACAGATATTTCCATACTTTTCCAAACTCTCCCAGCTCCTCCTGTCTAACTGAACTCTCCTTTGGCCTGAAGCTCCCCTGGAGAGCCTAGCATTACCCTTGAGTGGCCCGCAGAGTGATGGAAACAAGTGTCATGATGGGCCTGCTTATTGCTGCTAACAGCTTTCCAGGCATTGTTACCCGTAGTCCTGACAATAACTTTAGGAGGTAGGTGCTATCGTTAACTCATGTTACAAACAGTGAGATGGAAGTTTAGAGAGTTAGGGTTTATTTCCCAAGCCATATGCACTTAGGTGGTGGGGCCAGCATTTCAATTAGTCTGTCCAGCTCCAAAGCTCTTTGCTACTTCTCCTAACCTTCCCTACAGGAGCTTAAAATGTGACTTCTTGGTCCTGATGCTCCTGCTTTGAGAATAAGGGAGAAGGAGCAGGTCAGATATTTCCTCGACTTTCAGGGTTTGGTTCATGGTCAGGAGCCAGGGTGAGAAAGGGTCAGTCCCACCTCCTGGGGGAAGCCAGGATACAGTGTCACAAATTGAGCCCCCAGAAACCAAATGTTGATGGAGCCCAGCCCAGGAGAGAAGTTCAGGTTACTGCTTCTGGTTGCAGACCCTGGGGGCCCTGGGCTGGAAGTCACTCAGGACCTTCTGGGACAAGCAAAGCCCGACTCTAAATCATGTATTAGTACCTGCCCTGGCTCACCCTGAACCTGGCCCTGTCTGCTCTCTCCACTATGTCAGGGCACCTGGTCAGAGAAGGTAAGCTCATCTTACTGTTAGTTTGAGCCAAATAGACTTAGGACAACAAATCTGCTGATACCCACCACCACTCTTGGGCCAGCCAAGGTCAAAAGGGTTTAGGTTTATCTGCATCTCATGTCCCAGTGGGGCACTCAGGATGGGTGATGTTTATGTTTTGGATCTGCATTTCCACTGCCACGAGGTGGAAAATGGACCTACTCAGTTGGGGGGCCTGATTGTCTGTCCCGGCCCTTCAACTGCCACATCCCTCTTCTCTCTCAGTGCCCAAGTGGAGACTGAAGGGTTGGACCAGATGAGCTCTGAGTGTCCTCCGATGAGTCGGAGGCTGCTCTAGGCTCCTGGAAAGCCCTCCTGGCCTGGTGAGCAAACACATGGCCTTGGCCTCAGCCCTACACACTGCGTGATGACCTCGACTTTTGCACAGTCTAGTTTTTAATGCAAGTACTTTACACACATTACCTCATTGGTTCTTTGATATTGCTATGATGAAGACAGGATATTTTACAGGCGAGGCAACTGAGGTTAAGAGAGGTTGGGAGACTTCCTCAAGGTCATACAGCACCAAGAAGGAGCAGCACCGGGATCCCCATCCCAGGTGTCTTGAGTCCTAGTCAGGTCCTCTTGGCCCTACTTCCTGGGTGAAATCTGTGGTCAGTAGCCTGCTTGGCTATGGTGGGGGGTGGAGGTGAGGGCTCAGTCATAGGATGGGGTGTCGGGGAGGCTGAGAGGGACAGACTCTGGGAATCAGGGCTTGCTTGATTCACTCATCTTTTGCCCCGGAGTGGTCTGCCTGGATCACACTGGGTCTTAGGCTCCAGCCATGGTGAAGCCAGAGCTCAAGGCGGGGCAAGGCGCTGCCCTCCTGGGCATCTTCCCTAATGCCCCTTCCTTCTCCCCCTCCTCACAAGCAGACGTGCTCCGCTCCTCCAGCCCCAGAGCTGCCAGAATTCACTCAGCTCTCAGTCGGCAGACCCGGGAAGGAGGAGGCTGGGGGCACGGCTGCTGCACAAATTGCCTGAGTGGGTTTGTAACTGGTGCAAAGTGTGCTTTCCCGGCAGAAGGAATCATCTGGGACAGAATCCATCTGGGATAGGTGGGGGCGGAGTTCATCTCCCTCCACTCAGAGAGGAAGGCTTCTTTCAAAGCAGGGGTGGATTCCAACCTATATGCACATCACCTCCCCTTGACTCTGCTGGGGTGGGGTGGGGGGAAGGGCAGGCAGCGCTGGGAGGTGAGGGCAGGGGAGGGGTGGGTGGGAGCTACCCCTTGCTGGGGTGAGGTTGGAGGCCGGGTGGGGGCTGGGACTTACTGAGGATGGCCACCACGACGATGGTTGCCAGGCTCAGCACTGCTGCGATGATCGGGATCCTCACTTTTTTGAAGGTCTCCAGCGGGGTGCGGGATTTGCGCAGGGGGGTGACATCTGTAGAGGGAGGGAAAGAGCAGTCAACCTTCGGAGGCTGCCCCTGTCAAGGCCTACAGCCTCCCCACCCTCTGGCCCCTGGAAAACTTTGGGGACAGTTTTGTTTGGTGCTGGGGTTATTCTCGCAGACTAGGCTCAGCTTCCTCACTGCGTGGACCCCCACCTCCTTTCACTGACCTGGGCTTGTCCATCTTTTCCAGAGCTCCTCCCACCTGGCGCCTTCCCTTTGTCATGACAGCCTGTCCTAGGATGTTTTACCCTGTCCAGTCTGACCTGCGTCTGCCCCAGGAGAGGCCCATCCCCTTTCCCTTTCCTGGGCTTCCCAAGCGGTTCAAGTGGTAAATAACCTGCCTGTCAATGCAGGAGACGTTAAGAGACGGGGTTCCATCCCTGAGTTGGGAAGATTCCCTGGAGAAGGGCATGGCAACCCACTCCAGTATTCTTGCAAATCCCATGGACAGAGGAACCTGGCGGGCTACAGTCCACGGGGTTGTCAAGAGTCGGACGTGACTGAGCACGTGTGCACGCATCCTCTTTCCTGAGACTCTAAGCCCCAGGTGTGCAGGGGCTGCCAGCACAGCACATGCTTGTCCAGTCCAGTGTGCTTACTGGCTCAGTCGTGTCCAAGTCTTTGTGACCCCATGGACTGTAGCCCGCCAGGCTCCTCTGTCCATGGGATTGCTCAGGCAAGAATAGTGGAGTAGGTTGCCAAGCCGTCCTCCAGGGG